>NC_091976.1:1875000-2500000 GCF_036711975.1 Onthophagus taurus | reverse complement strand
TAGGATTATCGAAATTTGAATAGTGCGAATCAATTATTGAAAATATTATGTCGATGTTAGCAGGAAAAATTTTACCATCTAAAAATTAATTAATAAAAAAAGTTAGTTTATAAATTATTAAATTATTTTACCAATTTCTGTTGGGTTAATTAAAGTTCTAAAAATAAATGGACCAGGAGGAAAAAGCCTTAAAGTTTCTTTCACAACACATTCAGTAAACGTCATTTGTTGGATATCTCTAAATTCTGCAAAAACGTTTTTATCCATACCTAAAATGGAAATGTACTCCTGATATATTTTTTCTTGTAATTCAGGGTGTTTAGCAAGTTTGTAAAGAGCGAAACCAGTTGCAGACGAAACTGTATCAGCACCCTTAAAAAAAAAATGTTTATTATAAACTAACATAATAAAATAATAGCAAACAATTACAGCAACGACCAGCGTTCGAAGTTGTTCTAAAATTCTTTCATAACTCAAATCAGATTCTAAAAGTAAATCAATAAAATCTTTTTGATCACTTTTATTCGGTGATTCCTTTTTTAATTTAATAACTCTTTTTAGCGTGCTTTCTATAAACTCTTTAGTTTCATCTGAAGATTTTCTCCAAATATTATAATTGTTGGTTAATTTAAAAATTTTATCATTTATCTTCAAAGGAGAATTAATTCTATCGAAGTAAACTTCGAAAAATGTTTTCATAGATTTGATATATCGGTTTACACGATTATCTTGTTTACTTATATCTTCATTAAGTAATAAATCTATAAAAATAAATTAGATTATTTATAATGACGTAAGATTCTTTGTATTAATTATATTTTACCATAAACAATATTCAAACCATATCTTAATAACAACATTTGTAAATCAATAGGTTGGTTTAAGTTTTCATTTATAGATTCATACAAATTAACGGCGTGTCTTTTAAATGTTGATGTATAATCGATGATGAATTGATTGTTAAAAATGTGTGAAAAAGTTTTCCGTTCTTGTTTCCACAAATTTACTAAAAGAAGATACTTTTTGGTTTCTATTTCGAAATAACAAGATTTATTTTCTAAATAAAATCAAATAAAGGAATTTTTTGAATTTCTTTAGTTTCCTAGATTTTGGCGATGTTATTTAGAATTTTAAATAAATCTAATACAAGTTAATTACTATCGGTCATAATAGGCAATCCATATCCCATAAGTGCTTCCATTAAAGCGAGATAACTTGGTTTGTTAAAATATTCTCTTGATAATAAAATGCTCTTAATGAATTTTCCATCGGATACAAGAAGTGTTGGCTTGAAAGGCTTTAGCCAAATTTTAACAACCGCACCATGTTTTTTGTTTAAAGAGACGAAGTATTTATAAGAATCTTAAACAAATATATTAAAAAAAAAATTAAATTATAAAATTTGAAACTTGCCTGCTGTTGATTTAGGTAATAACATAAACTTGAATAATTCTAAAGCTGATGGTCCCGGGTAATCATCAATTATCTTGTATTTATTTACTTGATAAAAGTAATAAAGTGTAACAATAAAAATTAAAATTGCAAAAAGAATCCAGAACATTTCGTTGAAATTTCGAATACACGACTGAGCTAAAATTGAAATTCAAGCGACAATATGTATCAGTTCTGATGTGTATATTGCAATATAATTTGCATTATAAAGCAATTCAAACTGCTTTTTAATTGGTTAGAGTCATTAATAAAAAAGCTTTTAACCTTACCATTTTGTTTTTATTCATTTATTAATAAACTGTTGCATTATGATATTGATTGCGGCTGGTTGTTGGAAAGGTTATCATTTCTTGTACCGCGTCTCAACGCACGCTGTCCCCTCACGTTCTATAATTGCCGTAGTATATATCACTTTACGAAAATTTCCTGTCTCGTTGATGTTCGATTACGGCAATCAGGTTTCGCCGCATTGCGATATGTTTTTTGATTTCTTGAACACGGTGGTTGCAGTAACTTTGGATCATTTCGGCATGCAGTAGATTGTTAGTAGTTATGATTACGATTAGTTTATTATGTTATATTAGTTTGTATTTTTCAAAATAAACAAAAACAACAAAATGATGTCAGGGTGTCTCAGCGAGACCGGTCATTAGACGTTTCTGGGGTTATGGGCAAAATAAAAAATTGAGAATAAAATATTTTCAGATTTCTAACACTTCCAGTTATACCGGAAGTCGCCACCTATTTTATTTTTTTAATAACAGCCTGTATATGTTTACAAGTTTGAATTTGTCTCTTTTCAAAGCTTATGAATAACTTTACTTTCTGCAATTTGATTCAGCCGTTCTCAAGTTATTCGAATTTTTCTAAAAAAATCTGCTCCAGCAATACTATATTTATAAAAGTTTCACTATACGATAACGCCATAATAATCGGAGATTTTAATATAAATAAGTTGAAAAACAAAAATCTAACAAACTTCCTCAATCAGATTGGATACAAGAAAATAGCTACACCACCTTCATTTATCATGCACGCCAATACCAAGACCACACCTGATTTAGTAATAGACTCACCAAGCATATATGCTCTCATCCATGCTCTAGAATTAATAACAGATCTTAGTCCAGACTACCTCAGCATAGATTTTCAACTAAACACCCCACCATACTCCCCAATAGTAGACATTCCACTACACATTAATATTAATTTATGCAATATCGAAAACCTAAACAATGACATGACAAATTACATCCATAACAATCCTGCTATTAACCCAGAGAACATATCATCGTTAATCAAACACCTAACGAAATACACTAGTATATCACTTCCCAAAAAGGAAAAAGTCCTATTACTCCTTCCAACTCCCTCCTTATATCCTATGGTTAATTAAACGTAAAAGATGCATGTACCGAGAATTTAGAAGAAATGAAGATGCTGACACCAAGAAGAGAATTAATGAGCATAGTAAAAGTATTCACAAGTTAATATGGCAATTCAGATCTTCCTGATTTATTGAAGCTTGTAATAATATCAACCAAAGTAAGGGAAAATCTTTCTGGAATGAAGTCAAAAAACTATCAAAATACAAAAAAAAACATCCAGCCAGTTTATCTTATAGATTAATCTGATGGCTCCAGCAGTAACACTGATTTCAAGAAAGGCACAAACACATGCTAAATGTCTCGAAGAATGTTTTAAAAAATCTGAAAATCACTTATTCGATAACGACTATCACGATCAGATTGAAGACTGTTTTACGGCGTTCAGGGAAATCAGAGAAATCGACTATACATCCACTAGCTATTCTTACTTCAAATCTACACACTTGTCGCTTGCAGCAAATAAAACCAGCAGCTCTTTTTCTAAACTTACAAAAAGAGTTTGACTCAGTGTGGCATAATGGTCTGATTTACAAATTACACAAATTAAACGTTCCACCTGAGTTACTCAAATTACTGTCAAATTTTTTAAAAGATCGTTCCTTTCGAGTAAGAACAAATGGATGAATTCTAAATTCAATAATGCGTACCACAGGGTTCGCCGCTCTTACCAATACTATACAATGCTTTTGCATATGACATGATGGAAATTTCCGCGCTGTCTACCGATTTATATATGCTGCAATATGCGGACGACACTGCAATAATAGCGCATAAGAAGGAACTTGAAACAGCCATAGTAACATTACAAGAAGCAAATAACAAAATAACTAAATGGTGCTTTTCCTGGAGATTTAATATAAATGCTTCAAAAACACAATTTCTAATACCATTCAATAGGATAACAGATAATTCTCCAATAGTATACATCAGACAGACGCAAATCAGTCCTTCAGCGAACATCAAATATCTGGGTATAATCTTTGACAGCAAAGTGAAGTTCCACATACACACAAAAAAGGCTAAAATGAAAGCAATCACCAGAGCAAAACTGTTTAGAAGTTTAACTTACAAGAAAGAAGGCATTAACATCAAATGCGCTGCGCATATTTATAAGACTATTTGTAGACCAATTTTAGAGTATGCAAGCCTATTGACCTATGATAGCAAGCGATGCACACAAAGGAGTTTGGAAGTTGGCGAAAGAACAAGTCTCCGAGCAATAACGAAAATGAGACACCCGAACAATCCATTGCACAATATCGCAAATAAAACGCTATATAAAAAACCAAAATAAAGCCTTTGACGGAGTGACTTCTAATTTTAGCAAACAAATCTAAGAGCAAGATGGCTGAAGAAATATCATCCCTATTGATACAATCAGAATTTAACACTATTTACAAAAGGATTGTGACAGGATAAAATTTTAATTATTGAGATGGGGCGGAAGGACTTTGGTCGATAGTACTTTTTAGACTTAATATAGAATGTACATTATGTTGTTGTTTATGTTATATATTGCTTTTAATTGTCGAAAATACATCCATTGTCTCCCTCTGCTCCAGCAAACATTTGTTCAAAAAAATCAGAACACTCGATTTTTGAGATATCAATTTAGGATTCAGAAAATGCTTAAGCAACATGATGGAGTATGTTTTGGTGCCGAGAACGGCTGTCTAGATCGTTTGGTCACTTTACTATGGCATGTTAACTTTTCGAAATTTGGAAGTACCATAACTTAATTTTTTTAGATGGCACCCCCTATATTTTATTACTTAGTCGTCTTCGTCGTCTCATTTTACATCTTTTATACTCCATATGTCTTATACCTATACCTAACGATTCACGAATCACGTGTTAAACTGACCAAACAATTAAGTAGATAATGCAGTGGAAGAGGTGAATACCTTGCCTTTTTTCAAGCCCAGTCCCAACGCCTCAAGTCGAACTGCCAAAGAAGATCTGGGAATCATACTAGGAACTTTGTCGCGCTTTTCATGTATAAAAAATAAATTAAGAATTTCTGGATTTGTGTAAATATTATTTTCGTTATTGTTATCATTTTAACTCTTTTTAGTACTAATATTAAGGGACCTAACAGATAATTATTAGCTCACATGCATCAAGTGACGTAAACAAGTGAGATTTTGACAAGAAGTCATTGAGAAGGTTTGTTTTCCATGGCACACTAGGCTAAATATCCATATGATATGTCGGCATTTTTCAAAAAACCCTAATCTATATCAGTTTGTATCTCCCAAACTGTTAATGTTAGGTATGGGACATATCGGATATAAAAGATGTAGAATGAGACTAAATAAAATAGTACTAATACTTCCAAATTTCGAAAAGTTAACATGCCATAGTAAAGTGACCAAACGTTCTAGGCAGCCGTTCTCGGCATCAAAACATACTCCATCATGTTGCTTAAGTAAAAAATGTTGCTTATTTATTTTAAAGAAAACCAAGCAGGAGATTTTTTCCTCAATCCCGTTAGCAGTTTGAAGGATAATTATTATTCTCAGGAAGGATTGTGGGCAATAAAATCGCAATTAATTGATTCACCAATATTTCGCATCTATTTTCAGGTGAGGTTCAGTTTGAGGTCGCTGAAAAATAACAAATATAAAAATACTACGGAATATAAAATCGATTGGAAAGAGGGAGGAAAAGTTGAAAGTGGTCGCTACCGATTATGATAATTTGTCGACATGGTATCCTTGCCAACCGAAACAACCCTCTAGGGGAATGTTGCTTATTAGAAGGAGAGAAAAAAGAATTCAAATAAAGCAGAGCAGATCATTTCCGATGTTATAATTAAATTTACTAAATCTTTATTAATTAAATTTACAATTAGTTGTGATGTCTTATATCGATATTGTTGGTTGAAGAGGTAGAATGTGTTCTAAATTCCAGAATTTTTCGTTGAAATTTTGAATACACGACTGAGCTAAAATTCAAATTCAAGCGACAATGTGTTTTTTAAAGTATTTGTTTTCATTCCTTTCACAAGATTTAGCTTTAAGATATTGCTCCGTTACGGGCTCTTACAAAACCCCTTGGATTAGATAAGTAAGAACAATCTTCACACGATTTATCTGTGTTAGTTAAATCTACTGCCCTCCATGAACCTCCACGTATCTTGCTTTCAAAAAAATGTTTACAATCTGTTATTTCGTCTACTCTCGACTTTAAATTCTTTAAGAGTTGGTCTTTCATTTCTGATTTAGCTTTGAGTTTAACTCCTCTAGAACATTTTTCTTAGCCATCTTGAAACATTAATAAATAGAAATTAAAAGATAATTTTTTTGCACTTGATAAGTACTTGAAATAACGAAATAATACTTCACTTGATGACTATTATAAATATATCAATAATTTTCACAACAACTTTAAGTATACTCTGGAATTAGAAAAAGACATCCAATTGGTCTGGAGGTCATCCTCGTTCATCGCATTGTCTGCATAGCATAGGATTTTGATGTTCTTATTTTCCATTTTGTATCCTCTTAGTTTACGTACTTACTTGCGTACGAAGAATTACAACAAAAACATAACATCTTCAACATGCACAAAAGAATGAAAGACATAACTGGAAATAAAATGATTCACTAACATAGCATATTAGTTTCAAATAATAACAAACAAACAATGGATTCAGCAGAAGTAGTAACAATATGGCCACATTATATACAGGAATTCTTTGATGATAATTGATTGGAACAGAAACCAAGAGAAATAGACCAGCAGGGCCAATCAATGATAATTCTTATGTCAGAGATGAATCGCGCAATAGAACTGTCAAAGATACGGAAACTAATTTATGGAATATTTATTTTATTCTGGGTATTACACACAAATTTGTGCAGGATGTTACATAACGGGCCGTTCTTATAGAATACAGATAGAAACGACTTGCGTGCTAAACCTGGTAGTAAATTTAGGTAAATATCTGTTTCATACAATGCTCAAATCTTGGACTGATTAAATAACGACTAAACTTTAGAGCGCTTTTATTCCTCTAATGTTCTTACACTTGTTCTCTCGCACACTCCTCCTGCGATAATGTTGTTATAATATTTATAAGGTATAGTAGAATGTACCATAACCCTAACCCTATAATTCGTAGTTATGTAGGTGGTTATACAGACCATGATATTATGCAAAGAGAGCAAATGTGGACTAAATAAAACATTTAATCCTCTCATTACTCAAACGACACGCGTGAGAACTTGGTCCACTTTTGCTCATCTTGCCTCATTTGTGTTATTTGCAGGAAAATATGTAAGAAAATTTTTATTTTATATGTATTGTTGATAAAATTCCTGCATTAATGCATTCTTTTTTTAAAAATAACAGGTAAACCATTTTTGCTTGTTAAAATAACTCCAGATAAGTTTGCTTCATGATTACTGATTGGATGTAACTTGAATTGTCTAATGATGTAGCTGAGAAAAAATTTCATTTCAACAATTGCAACGGTTTTACCTAAAAACATTAATATAAAATTATTAATAATTATTTGATAAATATTGGATTTTTTCACCTATACAATCCCTTGGCCCTAATGAAAATGGTAAATAGGCGTTAGCAGGAATGTTCAAGATATTTTCTGGAAAAAATCTTTCCGGTTTAAATTCTGTAGGATTATCGAAATTTGAATAGTGCGAATCAATTATTGAAAATATTATGTCGATATTGCCAGGAAAAAGTTTACCATCTAAAAATAATTAATAAAAATAGTTTTTATTAATTAATTATCAAATTAGTTTACCAATTTCTGTTGGTTTAATTAAAGTTCTAAAAATAAAAGGACCGGAAGGAAAAAGTCTTAAACTTTCCTTTACAACACATTCAGTAAACGTCATTTGTTGGATATCTCTAAATTCTGCAAAAACATTTTTATCCATACCCAAAATAGAAATGTACTCCTGATAAATTTTTTCCTGTAATTCAGGGTGTTTAGCAAGTCTATAAAGAGCAAATCCAGTTGCGGATGAAACAGATTCAGCACCCTTAAAACAAATATTAAACTAACGTAACAAAGTAATAGTAAACAATTACAGCAACGACGAGTGTACGAATCTGAGCTAAAATTCTTTCATAACTCAAATTAGATTCTAAAAGTAAATCGACAAAATCTTTACGATCACTTGTATTTGGTGATTCCTTTTTTAATTTGATAACTTTCTTTAATGTACTTTCTACAAACTCTCTGGCTTCATCAGAAGATTTAATCCAAGTCTTATAATTTTCGGTTAATTTAAAAATTGTATCATTTATCTTCAAAGGAGAATTAATTCTATCGAGGTAAACTTCGAAAAATGCCTTCATAGATTTGGTGTAACGATTTACACGATTATCTTGTTTACTTAAATCTTCATTAAGTAATAAATCTAGAAAAGTAAATTAGCTTATTTGTAATGACGTAAGATTCTTGGTATTAATTATATTTTACCATAAACAATGTTCAATCCATATCTTAATAACAACATTTGTAAATCAATAGGTTGGTTTAAGTTTTCATTTATAAATTCATACAAATTAATGGCATGTCTTTTAAATGTTGATGTATAATCGATGATGAATTGGTTGTTAAAAACATGGGAAAATGTTTTTCGTTCTTGTCTCCACAAATTTACTAAAAACAGATATATTTGGATTTCTATTTCGAAACAAAAATGTTTTTTTTGTAGTGTCTAAATAACATCGATTATTAATTTTAGGACTTCTTGAATTGTTTAAACCTCCAAGATTTTAGCGATGTTATTTAGAAATTAAAATAAATCTAATGTACGAATTAATTACTATCAGTCATAATGGGTAATCCATATCCCATGAACGCTCCCAATAATGCGAAATGACTTGGTTTATTAAGATGTTCTTTCGATAATAAAATGCTCTTCATAAATTTTCCATCAGATACAAGAAGAGTTGGTTTAAAAGGCTTCAGCCAAATTTTAACTACTGCACCATATTTTTTGTTTAAAGACACGAAGTATTTATAAGAATCTTAAACAAATATATTCAAAAAAAATAATAAATTATAAAATTTAAAACTTGCCTACTGTTGTTTTAGGTAATAACATAAACTTGTATAATTCTAATGCCGATGGTCCCGGGTAATCATCAATTATTTTGTATTTATTCACTTGATAAATATAATAAAGTATAATAATAGAAATTAAAATCACAAAAAGAATCAAGAACATTTTCGTTGAAACTTCAAAGACACAATGAGCAAAATCTAAACTCAAACTGATCAGAGTTTATAATAAAAATTCTTTAACCTTGACATGTTGTAGCGAAATTTCATTTCCAAAATAAAAAACATAAACATTAAAAGATAACAAAAAATCTTACCACACAATAAAATATAAACAATTAGATTAAGTTTTCATTAATATCGGGAGAAGATTTTGACTGAATCCTTAGCGTGCCAAATACGTTTAGCATTATATATTCAAATATAACTCAAATAGTCCCATAAATGTTAAGATAAATTTGGCAGTATAGAAATTAGAAGCATCAAAGATGTCAAAATTACTACACTAAACAGGCATTCCTGGTAAGGTTATTTATGAGAAATCCTTTTAAGACATCTTTAATTAGTACTTGATGAGTTAAAATCATTTCTTTATTTCTAGAAATTTCGATATTACTTTTTTTACAGATTTGGGTTACAAATACCAAATTTGAAAGAGTTAAACCTCAAAATGTAATTAAGATATGATGATAGTTTAAAAACCGTTTTACTGTAAAGTTGAGTGTATACCAGTTGTTTTCATATGGAACGAAACTACGGCTACGAAATTTCTATTCAAGAAGCTGCTCACTAGGATTCCTCATCATTTTGTAATAACTTAATTACACCAATAATCTTCTTATTTGGTTTGCATTGTCGTGGATTTGGTTGGCTTTTATAGACCATAATTCAATAAATTGAATGGTGTAGTTTTAAGTATGGATGAGGTAGATAAAGTGAAATCGATTACAATGTCCATAAATAATACGAATGTAGTTGGTTATAATGAAGTTTCAGCTTTTGTCCTGAATGTCTGTGTTGGTAATATTCCTAAATAAACAATGTCATAAATTTCTCTTTAGAAACTATCCGGATTTGTAGGGTTAAACAGAAAACAGAATGATATCATCTATGATGGAGCTGGCAACGAAATAATCCAGAACTTGATACGGGTTCTATAACGAATCCCGCAAGGAACAATAGTAATTGAGTTTAACCAACTTAACATAGAAAAAACATGTATTACGATGTTTGGGAATGGAGCAAAAAATAAAATGGATACACAATTTTTAATAGTACAAAACTTGTAGGCAAATAAGAAGTTGTGTTCCTAGAAGTTAAGGTAGAGTACCGGCCAGAGTGCGGTTAGCTAAAAGTGCATTACGCTTATATTCCTTACAACTTCGCTAAGTGAACGAAAATAATATTTTCACAGCTTAAGAGAAGACGTGAGACATTTTATTGTCTTCAAACCAAGAAGAATGTAAAGCTGTTTTTAACTATTATGAAATCCTAATACACTACACTAGAACAAAATACTAGAAACAGTGTTATGAAACATTTAGATTAGAAATTTCTGCTTACAACCACCAAAAACGAGGTGCAAAAAGTACTATTCACTTTTGCATTAAGGTATATAATTACCTTCTAATTATCCTTCCTAATGGTTTAAAATTAAAGTTGTCTGAGACTGAAAATCAACGTAAATTGTGCACTTATGGAGTGTTTGACTTGATGTTAAATGTGTGATTGCAGCTGTTCTTGTAGTTGCACTTTTCTTGTTCTTAATAACAAAATTATGTTGTAATAGAAACGATGACATTCGTCGTTATGTGCAGAATATATTGAAATTTTTATTTCACCTCGAAATATTGCAAGAATCGCATTTGAAGGCTAAATCTGAATTTCTCATTAAAAATTATAACTTTCTTTATTTTCTGTTTTTGAGGCCGAAGTTTCAACACAAATTTGTCTAACTAGTTTTTCAATTTTAATGACTCGTGTTCGTTTGGTTTGCACATATTAATTGGGGCAATTTATTCGTAGATTCATTTGATCGTTTTTGTACACATTTTTGTAAATTGCTTAACATTTTTGTTAATATATTATGTTTTCTAAGATATGGTACGTAAGAGTACATAATGTAGTCTCACAGTGACGCGGAAAAAAAGATACACACAACATAGAGAAAAAATAAAAAACTGTTAAAACATTAAATTTATTTAACATAATTAATTGTTTTCTGTAACATAATTTTAGTTCTGCGAAGAATCTGGCTGTGGGATTTGGTTACATTTGAATGACGTTAGAGTATTACTCCTCCGAGCGAGCTCCAAGGAGATTTCGCTGTGTAAGTAAATAATATAATAATAAACAGAGAGTGAAATGTGACGACACAGTATAGTCGCAGTTACGGTTTCGTCTTTGTAATATATAAGTACGAATTAAATGTTTGTTTTGTGTGGTAGACCGACTCATCACTTCTGTCCCGGATGTTTGAGTGAAGTTTCCTAGTGTTCCCAACCGTGCTATAAATATATTTGCACGATAATTAATATTTTATATAGTACATACAACATTTCGGAGTGGATATAGTACGTATATTGTTCTATAGTTTTATATTATCAATAGATGTTTACCTAGTGATAAATGGATTTCAGAATATTTACAAATAATACTAACAAACAGCCTTCTCTAAAATACTAATGTCCTGTTATAATTTGAGAAACTACTCGCACTGCCATCTAATAATCAAGTACCAAGTGATGTAATTATATTATGGTAGGTTTTTGAATAATATGATTGTGTTGGAAAATTCTTTTTCTAATGTTTTTTAAAACAACAAAGTTGCCGTATTTCTGAGACCAAACCAAAAGGCATTCTAGTGAACTCGCAGAGACCGAATGGGGTTGTGATAGCAGTCTTAAGAATATCTTCTTCTGCTACAGGAATTTGGTGGTAAGCTCAAACTAAATCAACTTTTGCAAACATTTTACATCCGTGAATATTTAACTTAAAACCTTGTATGTGTGGCAGCGGATATCCGGAACAGTTATTAAATTTAATGGCGAAAAAATTTGCGAAGTATAACGGAAATGTCAGCTCCTGTGTCTATTAAGACATGTAAGTGATCTTGATTATCAAAAATAAAAAGATGTGAACTTATTGGTATTTGATTTCTTTTTATTATTATATCCTAAATGATTATCCATTGAAACATTTACTCGTTTTTTGATTCGGATTTAAAAGGTGATTTTGATCGATTATTGACAGAATTATAAAACTTGCACCAACCATGATCCTTCACAATTAAAAGCTTTATTATCAAACCGTGCATGATATGAACACATTGGAGAAGAGCGTCCACGTAAGTGTGAACGATGACGTGAACCGGAATGTGAAGTGTTATGACGATAAGTGCAATGAGAAGAGCAGTGCGAAGAATTCAAATTATTGAATTGTTTTTGTAACAAATTGATCTGACTTTCTATTGACACTTGTTTTTGAGTGAAGTTATTATTAATTGACTGACATATCAAAGTGAAATCTGAAAATGCTTTCAAAATATCAGAATTATTAGTGTTGGGTGAATTATTTGGTATATGATTTACACCTGCGAGTCCATATGTATGAGTACATGAGCTGTTCATAGAATCCGACATTTTATCTGCAATATTTAATAAATCAGCAATATCATCCTTTTCAGATGCCAGAAGGGCAATGGAAATAGTGATCGACAATCTACGTTTCCAAAGTTTGATAGTAAGTCGTAGTAAGTCGAGCAAATCTCGACATACTACTTGTGAACCACCAGCAGTAGTTAACATACTTCTAAAAAATTCAGACGGTTCTCTCAGACCCATCTCGGAACCTGACAATAGATCATCTAAGCGCCTTTCTTCACTTAGAAGTAGATCATAGATTTGGAAAATTACATCGATTGATGAATTTACAATAACTAGATTATATTTTGATTTATCATTAAATATTCTCGAAATGGTGAATTCTGCCTCGACTTGAGCGAACCATATTTCTGGTTTGTTGACCCAAAAAGGAGATACTTTTAAATGTGAAATATTGTCTATTGAGTTGTTGTCATTATATTGATCGTCTTGTTGCATTTTAAATAGATGAACGTGGGAAAGATATTAAGTTTGAAAAATATCGAATTTTGAAACGGCTCTACCTCTACCGGCTTTTACCTTCGGCTCTAACTATTCTGAGAGAAAAATTATCGTGACCACTCACCAACAGTTTGTATACTGTGATTTCTGGACACTTCTAGTAGTGGTGGTGGTTTTCTTTGCTGCTATATTTGTAAGTCGTTGAAGTGGCCCTCTACTTCTCATAGATTCAGACATGCAGACATCAGTAAATAATTGGAAATAATTTGCACGAAGGTTTGTGGTTGTCGGGGTCACCAATTTATAGAAGGTTTTTGAATAATATGATTATGTGTTGGAAAACTGTTTTTTCCAAACGTTTTTTAAAACAACTGTTTGCATTAATATAATATTTACCTAGATGCTATTTACATAGTTATAATTTTAAAGTTATGGTTGGCTGTGGTGCCGCCACAGATATAATACGTCTCTCTGTTAATGAGGGAATTCCCCGAACTATTCCTAATTTGCTATCAAAGTACGAAACGAACCTTCCAGTTCCAGTTTTGTAACCGGAAGAAGTGAAAAAATATTGCGATGAATACTTGTAGTATGGATTTCCATTGGTAATTATTGAGAACGTCATTAGACTTGAATGTGTTCTTTGCGAAGAAGTACTGTGCAATGGTAGTATGAAGTCTTCACTACTTAGTCGCCTTTTGCAAACGTTTTCATCTTCGATTGTCTATTAGCATAGAATATTGGCGTTATCTTGGATATGCTCTGAATAATTCAGTGGTAGTTTTTGAGAACCATGTCCTTATGTTTTTAAGCCTTGATATTTTTGTTCTTCCCGGTCATCTTCTATCATACACTTTCCCTTGGAGGACGGATCTCAGGAGGTATTTGTATCTATTTCTCATAATATGTCCAAGATGACCGTATGGTTTTCTTCTCTTGGTGGTGTTTAACACTTTCAAATCCTATCCCGTTCGCTCCATCAGTGTAGTGTTAGTTACATTATCCACCCATGAGATTCTTTGACATGTCCGATATCTTTTCGAAATTAAACTAGCTAAATGTGTCCCCTTTAGAATAGTGCAGTAACTATATTCCAAGTAACCGACAAAACAGAGTATTGAGAAAAAGTAACCTGATTTTTCCAGTCTTTATTAGTCCGAGAAAAAGTTAAGTTGATTGAACTGTTCAACAAGGCAATCACTATTCTATTACCGGTCACTAGCACCGTGTTGGTGAAGCTATTCTTACTTACAAAATAAGTACCAGAATAGATGTTGCACAGAACATGGACCTGAGACTGTATTTTCCATCTGAGTGTTGCTCCAACGTTCATAACACTCTTAAGATGAACGTGTGACGTTATTGATGAATGATAACGGATTGTGACGTCAAACAAATATTTTAACAGGTCGGTATCGTACACAGTGCTACAATATCCAGAAAGTATCATCTTTCAACATGACGGTGCTCTTCATGACTTTACGGACACACTGTATAACGATAATTATATACGGTGAAAGTGAAGTGCATGCAGCAGTGATGATAGCCGAAGGATAACAAAGAAAAGGTTGCGAAACGCTGGTTTAGATTTCTCTTTTTATTTGTATGGTGACATAGTACCTAGACATTTGCTTATGTTGTGTCGATTATGTTTGCGAAAATAAGAAAATATCACTTTCTTCCGCAAATTGTTATCGTATATTTATTGTTATATTTGTATTTATAGTTTTGTATGCAATACGGTGATTGACTTTACTTAATTTTTTCTCCGACACAAAATATTTCATTATTTGTATCAAATCACTAATCTAAACAGAACGGACGTTTCTTCTGGAATTTGAAGTTTGATTTTATAGAAATGTTTCGAAGATTTGAAGGCTTTTCAAGAACCGCATATTCTTTTTATTGCAAAAGTAGCACTCAGGCTTTGTAATTGGTAGTCATCATTTCGTTTTCTCGTATAGAACTAGTATTCCCTTTCTGCACAGCATATTGTTTACTGTTTGAATCCAAAGCGAATCGGCTTACCCCTAATGGACTGCTTGAATAAATGATGATCGAGTACCGAACCATTTGCTCGTAAATACTTATATTTTTTGAAAAAAACTTTAAATTTTGGGATATTGTTGTTTCATTAGTTTTATTAGTAGGTTTAACTGATTCTAGTTTAAACTCGGATTTATCTCGGATACCTTATCTGAAGATATTTATTTCTAAATATCTACTGATAGAAAAGTATTACAACGCAACAATCTTCATCTTCACACCAATAAGTTTGCTTTTGATTGAGACTGGTGTATGTGACACAGCATTTCAGTATAATATGAAAACCCAACCAAAAATATCTTGCTTCAAATACGAAAATTTTGTTATATTCACGAATGAATTCAACAACAATTTTGTTTACTTGTTTAGACCCAGCTGATGTTTAGACAACATCGGCGGTGATTCTCACCTTATACGCATAAACTTGAGGATTTATTCCTCATGACAAATAATGACTAATAGATGAAAAAAATTGTAGTAAAAGTTTTTTAGTTTCCTAGATATCCGATATAATCGGCGACATCTAGATCATGTGTTTCCTGGAGGATGGATAGGTCGAGATGGTCCAATGGCCTGGCCACCGTGATCTTAAAAAGCATAATGTAGACCACGTAAGTTAATACTGAGCAAATATTGCAAAATCAGGTACATGCTACTGCACAGACAATCCGCCAACACCCTGATTTAGGCTGCGCTAGTTGGAGATCGTGGATTCGGGGAACCCAATTGATAGAAAATATGGGAAATAACTTCGAACACTTGCTGTGATGTTATTTTAAAATGTTCTATGTATTCTTGATTTGTAAGTAAATATCACGGATATCTATGAAACAGAAAATTTTTTACTACAATTTTTTTCGCCCATTATTCGTCATGAGGAGTAAACCCCCAAGTTTATGCGTATAGGTTAAGAATCATCCTGTATAAAGTGGCATTAAACTGTCAAGCGTTACATTGAACTAATACTTTTCGCGCCAAATGGCGTAGGTTAAATTCTAAAATCCTTAAATGGCGATCGTGGCAGCTAATGGGTTAAAACAAACAGTAATTGTTTAGAAAAATAGATAGTGTATTGCAAGAACTTGAGCTTAAATCAATTAATAGCCGTTTGCGTATATGATTGCTTGACATCAACAAATTAAGAGGCGAAGACGACTATTGTAATTTAAAATGAATGAAATATCAAACATCAATAATAACATCAAAATAGATGGTTTCCGTTTTAAATGTGAGAGTCGTTTACATACAAATTGCTTATAATGAATAGAAAAATCCATTAACATTACAATATCCTTGTAGATTTCACTAAAATATTTCAAATTAATACAATAATAAAGATAAAGAAGCTATGATAAATTGAACACGGACGCGCTCAATAGAAGGGAAAGTTGCGTTTTCTGCGGACATAAAAATTCACTACTTCTTTCAAAATTGCCTTGAATTCATGATAATTTCACGAAGTGCATAGAAAAATCATGTAGGTTTTAAGGATTGACAAAGAAAAGCTTTTTCATTTCCGTAAATGTACTGCTTGCCCGCGTAATTCTAATTCGAACCTCTTGAGAGTTGTTGTCGTCCTCATTCACACATTCGTATTCATATATTTGTATTGTTTTATCATTTCAATAGGTTAATTATATTATATTCGACAGTTGTCTTGAGTTGTTTTTATTATCAGCATATGTTTTGTTTTGCTTCAATGCTATTCAATTGCTATTTAATGATAAGTCGATATTTGTCACTCATTATGAGAATTTATGGGAACCGGATGTCGGCATAACTTAACTTATTGCAACGTCATTAATTTAAATGAATTAGAGATTTGAAATTATTCTTAAGTCTCTTAGGTCTATCTTTCTCCGTCTTAACGTTTGACTAAGTTAGTTATGTCTAACTATATCGAGGCTTTGTTATAGTCTATAAGCATACGAATAGGCCCTGGTTTATGTCTAGGCATCTTTGTTAATGATATTGAATAGAAACAGTGCGTCCCTTGTTTCTAGGTCTTTATGGAGTCTAAATTGTGTGTCGTTGATGAATCTGTATTTAATTTTCTGGTTATTCTATTATATTACCCATAATAACAAGACTTCAACAAGACTTTTAATGCATGAGTGTGGGGGTTTTCTCACATATTATAAAATAATATAACCAGTATTTTTAAAAAAAGATTTAGTATTTGTAAACTAAAAAAATTCTAAGTCTATTCAATCAATAAAAAAAATGAACTTATACATAGCAACGCAAAATAACCGATTTCTAGATTTTTTGGAAAAGTAAGTAAAATCAATGTGGCAGGGAATATGTGCAACGCCACAATGAGCTATCGGGCATATCATATGGTAATTGGAGCAATATTTGGCATTCTTCTTTTTGAAGAATGAATCTTGATAGCAACCATTCATTAGGAATAGACCAATCAACTTAACTTCATTTTTCCTCAAAGGGATGAAAAAGATACTCGATCAATATCTTGGGAATAGAGTGCTTGTCACCAATCTTCTTCATCTAAGCCAACATGCTTATCAGAAAGCAAAATCAACAATTATTACTCTCCATGCTTTAACGTGCATTTTAGAGGAGACAATTGCAACCAAAGAAATAGCCTTATGTGCATTCATAGATATGGAATGTGCTTTTGATATTACCTCCTGTTCGCGCCGCGTCACCCTCAGAATAATTTACACGCATGTGCGTGCGCTTAACTGGGCTGTGTTATCTTAACACGAGAGCATGCGCTCACACTCGCCTTTTAACGCGACTACAGTATTGTGCGCATCAAAAAAGTCGTTTAAAATTATTACTCTAGTGCAGTGAAAATTAAACGTAAGAATCGTAATTTAATCATCTTCTTTTATTTATTCTACTTTTCCTACATTTTTTTTACGCTTTAATTTTATTGTTTATATCTCTGAACCAGCACCGTTTTATTAAACCCAGTTCTTTTCTTATACTGCGCGTTCATTTGGTCCTTCGAGCCGGATTCTTCCGGAATTTTCGTTTAATTTTGATTTATTTCTCGTTATTTTTACATTTTTTCGCATTTTTCATTTAATTTTCGTCTTAAATCCGCGTTTTTTTGCATTTATCCACGGGGTCACGTCTCTTTGTTGGCCATCTGGAAAATCAAAAACTGGATTACGCTATTTTTAGCACCGCATTTTTCGACAATTCTTACCATTTAAATATTTAATTTCTTTTCCCTTCGATTATTTAAATTATTTTCATTTACCTTTTTTTTTGAGAATTCTTTTTTTTAATTTCGTTCTTCTCCATAATTCTTTTGGATATTTTATTTGATTTTTCCCGTGATGACAGACAAGATTGTTAAACTTACCCTACGTCGCAACGGTCTATACAATCGTTTAAACGAGACCATGGCCCTTGGTCAAGCACTCCCGTCTGACCCTATCCAAAAACAAATTTTTCTTGAACGAGCTCCAGATGCCGAGGAAATCTACAAAGAGTTCAAAAGTACTCACAATACGATTATTGGTTTGATTGAAGAGAAGGACTTTGAGGCTCATGACGACATACGACTAAAGGCTGATACTGCTTACTACACTACAAGGGCGATATTCCATCAACTGTCCCCTCAACCTTCAACGGAATCCTCTGAAATCTCATCTATATCTGCTCTGAAATTAAATAAGTTAGCATTGCCTACGTTCAGTGGTAATCATAAAGAATGGCATACCTTTTTCGATCTTTATCGAACGATGGTTCACGAAAACAAATCTCTTTCTTCAATTGCCAAATATCAGTATCTTCTCATGTCCCTAAGTGGCGAAGCGTTTAACCTGTTAAAGGGTTTTCCTGTGACAGACGCCAATTACGAAATAGCATATAAAACGTTAAAAGGCCGCTACCAGAATAAACGTCACTTGGCAACGTTATACTTTAACGAAATCGTTCATTTAAAACCCCTGAAAGACGATTCCTCTAAAAGTCTTCGAATTTTGATTGATACCTTCCATGAAAATATTGAAGGTTTTCGTAATTTGGGTTTCCCTGTTGATAAGTGGGATTTTCTATTATTTAATATCGTGCTTCAAAAACTGAACACACCTACAAAAACCACTTTTGAAGCTGAACATACAGCATATGACATTCCAACTTATAAGCAACTTGTGGATTTCTTAGAAAAAAGAGCAAAGGCCCTAGAATCGGTATTATTGACATCAAGTGACAGCACATCTCCGAGTTCATCAAAATCAAACATCAGAGCTAAATCAGTAAATATGAAGATTGAAGAACATCATTCTAATTCATCGACTACTAACTGTATCTTATGTCATGAAGCCCATCCAATTTACCGTTGTACGAATTTTACATCCAAATCAGCTGGAGAACGGTTATCCATCGCTAGAGATCATAATCTTTGTCGAAATTGTCTAAGTCAACGACACACTACTCATAATTGCTCGTCTTCTCATAGATGTCGTACCTGCAATCAACATCACCACACATTACTCCACTTCAAGACACAAACTTCTCCATCTGTTCATGTCGGAACATCTTATAATACAATTCAGACATCAATGAAGGAAAGTAATCCAAACATCTTACTACCTATTGCTATTGTAAAGATTCAGGATCGATTTGGAAAATTACATCGTGTCAAAGCATTAATCGACTCGGGCAGTATGTCCAATTTTATAACATCTAATCTATCAAAACGACTTCAACTACCACGAAAGCA
Organism: Onthophagus taurus; assembly: GCF_036711975.1. NCBI lineage: Eukaryota > Metazoa > Arthropoda > Insecta > Coleoptera > Scarabaeidae > Onthophagus > Onthophagus taurus. The sequence goes on along the minus strand of NC_091976.1, from coordinate 2,480,266 downwards.
AACTTCTTGTCTAGAAATCCAGGGATTAAATGCAATGACATCCATCTGTAATAAAGGCTCTGTTACCTGCTCTATCCAACCTATACAGTCATCGAAACCTTCCTTTGACTTTGACGCTATTATCACTCCCAGCATTTGTTCTGACCAACCATCCATTGCGTCCCTTGTTCCGCTTTATCCTCATCTTCAACAATTGAACATCCCTCCAGAGCACCATTCAAGTCTTAACTCGGTGGATTTGTTACTGGGCGCAGAACTAGTTCCTCAAATTATCACTGAAGGACGTCTTCGTGGAGAACCGAACCATCCAATTGCAGTTAATTCCGTATTTGGTTGGATTCTAATGGGGAGATCTTCGCTCTCAGTCACGACCTCACTGTCAACGTGTTTATCTACTACTGATTATTCGCTTGATAACTCAATTCAAAGATTCTGGGAACTGGAATCCATTCCTGAAAGAACGCTATTAACGTGTGAAGAGGATAAATGTGAAAATCATTTTAAAAATAATTATAAACGAACATCAACAGGTCGATTCATCGTTTCTCTGCCTTTTAAGAAACCAAATCCAGTCCTGGGCAATTCCTACCAGACAGCGTTGAAACGTTTTATGTCTTTAGAAAACCGTCTCTTAAAAACTCCGTCGTTAAGAAGTGATTATATCAACTTTATGAAAGATTATCTTCAGTCAGGCCACATGTCTCTTGCTAACTCTTTCAAACCTCCTTCTGATAGAACCTACTACATTCCGCATCACTGCGTGCTTCGTTCTGAAAACCCTTCATCAAAAATTAGAGTTGTGTTTGACGCATCAGCACCAACATCTAATGGTACATCGTTAAATGACACCCTTTTGGTGGGACATAAATTGCAACAAGACATAATAAAGGTTTTATCGTCTTTTCGATGTTTTAAGTATGCATTTGTCTGCGATATCCAACAAATGTATCGACAAATTCTTGTTTCACCTGAAGACAGAAACTTTCAGCGAATCTTATGGAGATTCTCTTCAACTGAACCTATTCAAGAATATATTTTAAATACTGTGACCTATGGAGTGGCATCGGCACCTTTTCTTGCCTTGCGAACACTAGTCGAGTTATCTAACATCTATTGTGATCAGTTTCCGAGGGCTTCAACCGTTCTAAAAAACAACATTTACGTTGACGATATAGTCACAGGAGCTCAATCAGTGCAAGAGACTTTGGAGCTACAGCGAGAATTGATTGACCTATTGAACAGAGGGGGATTTAAATTGAGAAAATGGGCGAGTAATTGCACTCACGTCTTACAAGAAGTATCTGAAACAGATTTACAGCGTCCAATATCAATGGATTACGATGAAATCAGTTACATTAAAGTTTTGGGTCTGCAATGGGATCCCACAACAGATGATTTTAAATTTTCCTATTGTCCCCGCAATTCCCTTTCCACAAAACGTTCCATACTTTCGGAAATCGCTCGTGTCTACGACCCCTTAGGCTTCTTGACTCCGTGCACCTTAAAGGCTAAACAATTTATCCAACAATTGTGGCAATTAAAAATTGAATGGGATGAAAGTCCTCCTGGTCACATATCTAAAAATTGGGAAATCTTTAAGAAAGGTCTTATTTTTATTTCTGATTTAAGAATACCTCGATTGATGATTCCGTCTGACACTAAATCCGTTCAACTTCATCTTTTTTGTGACGCCTCGCAATCAGGTTATTGTGCAGTAGCGTATTTACGCTGTGAAAGTCATAACCAATCTATTAATACCTCTTTTCTTTGCGGTAAATCTAGAGTTGCACCTCTTAAGACAATATCTATTCCTCGTCTCGAACTTTGTGGCGCTGTTCTACTCGTTGATCTTCTTAAAACTATTAAGGACATGTTATCAACCACAATCATTTTCGATGTAATTTACGCGTGGTCCGATTCCAAAGTCACCCTAGCGTGGATTTCTTCATTGCCTACTAGATGGAAAATTTTCGTTGCCAATCGAGTCTCATATATCCAAGAAATTTTACCTTCAGATTATTGGAGATACATACCATCTTCCGATAATCCTGCAGACTGTGGCTCTCGAGGTCTTTTTCCAGATCAGTTAATCGCTCACGATCTATGGTGGAGGGGCCCCTCCTGGCTCTGTCATCCTCCGGAATACTGGCCATCTATTAAATCTATTCCCTGTGAAAGCACAGAAGTAATTAATGAACAAAAATCAAATATAATTACTACCATTGAAACAAAACTTACTTTTATAGACACTCTCCTCATGAGATTCTCTTCACTTTCAAAAATCCAACGGATTATGGCCTACATTCAACGTTTTATTATTCACTGCCGCAAACAAAACCGTTATTTTACCATCCAATTATCCCCGTTTGAGCTCCAACAATCTTTATCTTCGATTGTCCGTTATGTCCAACATCAACATTTTTCACAATTATTTACTACAATTAACGAGAATAAGATCCCTGATAAATCATTTAGAAAGTTAGCACCTTTTCTTGATAGAGATGGTTTGATTAGGGTGGGTGGTCGTATAAAATTTGCTATGATCCCCTTCGATCACAAACATCCGTTACTTCTACCTAAAAATAGTCGTGTCAGTGAATTAATTGTGGAACATATACATGAAAAATACCTTCATCCGGGACAACGGTCGCTACAAGCTCTGGTAATGCGTCAATATTGGATCATCGCTTCTCGAAGTGTCATTCATCGGGTCGTATCACGATGTATCCGTTGTTTTCGATGCAAGCCCCGATCATATGCTCCGAGGATGGCGGATTTGCCTCAATTTAGAGTAACCGAGGTGAAGGCGTTCTCCAGAGTCGCTGTCGATTTCGCTGGACCGATTTATACCACCATTAGTCGCACCAGAGGAGCGCGGTTTGTCAAATCCTATATTTGTGTCTTTGTGTGTACGTCTACCAAAGCGATACATTTAGAACTAGTTTCAGATCTATCTACTGAAGCATTTATAGCGGCTCTACGACGATTTACCTCCAGAAGAGGTCGATGTACGTTAATCTTATCAGATCAGGGAACTAATTTTGTGGGCGCCTACAACAAATTACGAGAGATGGCTGAGGTTTCCGGTCAAAAATTGGAACTCACATGGCAATTTCATCCTCCAGGGGCTCCCCATTTTAATGGGTTGGCTGAGGCTGGAGTAAGATCTGTTAAATCCCATTTGATTAAAGTTATTGGAGATCAAAAACTAACGTTTGAGGAAGTGTATACCATCCTGACGCAAATCGAAGCTGTATTGAATTCGAGGCCGCTTTCCGCAATGACTGAAGATCCCAATGATCTTCAACCACTAACTCCAGCACATTTCTTGTGTTTGGAACCCCTTAATGCTTCTGTTGTAGATCCTGACGTCACTCAAGTACCGATCAACCGTTTGGATCGCTGGAAACTGATACAGAAGATGGTACAAGATTTTTGGAAAAGGTGGCACGTTGAATATTTGTACTCACTTCAACAAAGAGGAAAATGGAACGCTTCGTCTCCAACACCGTCTATTGGTGATCTGGTACTCATTCGAAATGAACAGCGACCCCCACTTCAATGGGAAACAGGGAGAATTGAAGAGGTTCATCCCGGAATTGATGGTGTTATCCGAGTCATCACCATTAAAACCAAAAATGGGAGGTTAACTCGTCCAACCACGAAGATTTGTACCTTACCGATTTAAGACAAAACCGAATCTAGTCACATGTTTTTTTTGTTTACTTGTCAAACTAATTAATTATTTTCGTCTACTCACCGTATGTTATGCTTATTCACTCAAACTTTAACCTTCACACCGTCAAATAACTATTCATATTTCATAAATATTATTGTAAAAAAGGGTTATTTCACCTTTTGTTGGTGGGTGGAATGTTCGCGCCGCGTCACCCTCAGAATAATTTACACGCATGTGCGTGCGCTTAACTGGGCTGTGTTATCTTAACACGAGAGCATGCGCTCACACTCGCCTTTTAACGCGACTACAGTATTGTGCGCATCAAAAAAGTCGTTTAAAATTATTACTCTAGTGCAGTGAAAATTAAACGTAAGAATCGTAATTTAATCATCTTCTTTTATTTATTCTACTTTTCCTACATTTTTTTTACGCTTTAATTTTATTGTTTATATCTCTGAACCAGCACCGTTTTATTAAACCCAGTTCTTTTCTTATACTGCGCGTTCACCTCCTATGAATCCATAGAGAAAGCTCTAAACGCAAAAGGCAGGTATATAGTCCTGCTGAAAACTCGACAGATCACAGCCAGTCTGGGAGGAGAATCGTTGACTATTAAGGCACTTAAAGGTTTCCCCCAAGTGGGAGTGCTTTAACCTCTCCTATGGTGTCTCGTACTTGATGACTTGTTGAACCCCTTAACAAAAAATGGATTCACGTTTCATTGAGCCATTAGTGGCTTATCACTGAAAACATGCTCTTCACTCAAGTTGATGCAAGGTAACCTCAGAGGACACCTCAAAATCCTCAGGGACCAATGTGTAAATCACTTGATTGAAATTAAAACCGATCATATGCCGACAGAATATAATTTCGACCTGCTGTATAAAGTCATATTTAGAAGCAGGGATGATTGGACGAAGGCTGAGCCTCAACTCAAAAGGGGAGTCCTTTCCTGGATGCTTCAAAGACAGTTGGATCCGGAGTAGTATGGGCATTAGTGGACCAAAAGGGCGCATTAAGTTGCCCCTTAGGTCAGATATAACCATTTTTCAGGTCCAAGTTCTTATATAAATTTATGCACCGTTTTGAAATTTTATTTTTTCATTATATCCATGTTTTTTATGGCAATTTGATAAAAGTTTTAGAGTAATTATGTTTTTTTTTGTTTTTACTGACAAACATATTTAACAAACAAAGGATTTTCAAATGCTTCTTCTATCTCCAGTTGATGAAAATGGTTATGAAAGCTTCTTTGTTTTTTAGCAAATGTTTCATAGATGTTGTTTAATGTTTCGAAGTGCGTCTTCTTTGTTATTGTATTCTATAAATGGTTCTTTGTTGACGTTTTTAACTTTTTTCATGTTATCTTTGCAAAATTTGGTGTGACTTCGTCTTGAAGACATCTGTTTATAAAATGAATGTGGTTTTTGTTATTTCGAGTCTATAGCTTGTTAAATCCATGGATTATGTTTGAGGTATGAATTTGGACTTGAACCATGGATAACATTACCTAATTATATTATCAATATTGCAAAACTTAACTTGATTGTTTTGATACATTTGTTCATCGCTGTTTCCCCCGGAGATTCGATTGAGGAATAATTTATTACTCCGAATAATTTAATTCTGAACAATGCCATGATGATTTTCATTATCAACTCGATAAATAATAAAAAGTGGTTCAAATTTAGGTTCAGTTCAATTTAGGTTAAGAAATTTTTAGTATCTATGCTACAATGAAGAGATTTCATTGAATCGTAAAAAATAAATTTAGTAGTAAAGATAAAGAAGTTATGGTGGGTTGAATTAGAAAACGTTCAAAAGAGGCGAAAATTACGGTTATTGCGGATATAAAAATTCACAACTCCGTTCAACACAGCACTAGAATTATCATAATTTCACAAATTTTATAAGAAATAATGTAGTTTTTAATAAAACACTACATTCTCAGAGAAGCTATTTAGAAGTTGTTAGTAATCAATTACAAATAATAAAAACGGGTTCGATGTTATATTGAATTTTAAATAGCAACCCACAAATTTAGTAAATTCTGAAGGGTTGTTTTTGCGTTTATTGTGTTGGTTATTTTTGCAGCAGAATGCAGTTCTTGTGGACCACTGAGCTGTGCATTATCTATTTGTGTACAATTTAAGAAAAAGTTGCGAGTAGAGTGGTTATATTTGAGGAAGACAACGCGACAGTTAACTTGTAGTATAGTTATCTCATTCTAGATATTATACACAGGTTTTGTACATCCGGTCTTTTCTATGTAAAATAGGTATAAATGCGTATTTAACCTTATAGTACGTTTACGAGGATACGGCTTTAATTATAGGGTACTTCCTATTCCTCTAATTTTCTGTTGCACTTGTTCTTTTCCATACCACATTTCCGGTAATGTTGTTATGATATTAAGGGTGGTATAATGTAATGTTCGTAGTTATATAGCGAGGGCGGCAATAGCGGCATGCAAATAAAATAGAAATAAGATGAAACAAAGCTATACTAATGTATAAAATGAAAATATTTATTTTATTTTTTATTACAAAGGTAATAAGTTAATCCGTAACTGAAATAAACGAATTATTATCTCAAACTAATTATTTTATCGAAGTGTAATCCGGAGGAAGTGGCCACGCAACTAGCCCACTTCTACCAATCCAACGATTTGGAAATAGTATATTAAAAAACAAGTTTCGTAAAACATGCTTCTAATGCACGAATGCAAGTTGAAAAATGAGTGGCGAAGCCACGAGTTTTTTAATGAATGAGTGCTGTAGGTCTTATGAAACGTGTTTTTTATGCTATTTTTTTGTAATTCGCGTTTTTATCCTGTTTTTTAACAAAAATAAAATAAATTTTGACAATGTAGGGAAATAGGTGCTACATGCAGTTGGTAACACCGTAACACTGGAAAATAGAAATATGAATTGATAATTAGAAATTGTCAAAACACAAAATATATGGAAATTCTTGTATTCGATGGTAAGAACGTGTTTAAACATTCACAGACAAAAATTGTCACACTGATAACTAGAAAAATTAATGACCCAATGTCACCAACTTGAACTGGTTCCATAAAATGTTACTAAAATCTCATTACAGCATCGGATGCTGTAAGGAGTCTCATTACAGCACCCGTTTGAGTGTTGTAATAGCTTTCATTGCCGTCGCGAATTACAAAAAGTATAGTTTAAGTACTTCCAAGCAAAAAGGCTGAAATGTGGTGGAGCACTGTCCAGCGGAACACCATCAAATAAGGTAGGTAGATCATCTTCCAAAAAATTTCTGTAATTGCCCATTTAATCTGTTTGGCAGCAACATAGATCCTATTAAATAATCGTCAATAATGCCAGCCCAGATGTCTTGATTGTCTAATTATACGGAGATTTTCTGCAACTCATTGTTGGTTATTATGAAAATTGATAATTCATAATCAAATATTATATAAATATAAATTCATAATTCATCCCTAGTAAATTTTTCTTCATTCGTAAAAAGCACAACGGATTGGAAGTTCGAAATGATGCACTGCAGTAGAAACCAATTACAAAATATCAGTCGTGGTCGAAAACCAGCTTCATTAAGAACCTATGGGTAAAGTAGCTGTTCATGCACATCTCTTCTTACTGTACTAAGCAAAACCTGGTACCGGTTTTACAATTCTTAAACGACGGTGTTCTAGTGCTTTTTGAAACCCCACAATCTGAAGTATTCCGTATAAAATATCCTGTTTCACGAAGACGTTGATGGATTGCCGCAAAACTCCCTTTAGCTGGTTATTACATCTTCGGTTCGGAAATGGTTTGGCATAAAGCAGTCGAGCCAAATTACTGTTACCATTTGCACGTCCATATAATATGCCTCTATTCTATCAAATTTGCTTTTAGAAAAAATCACTCATAATCACTTTGCCGTGTTTCTTAATGTTACACAGGTTTTTGACAGTGTATGGCATGAACTCCTACTTAAGAAATTAGAATCATTTCTTACTGATCATTTTTAGTAACTTTTAATATTTTACCCGTTTAACAGGAACTATTGCGTAAAACACAAAAATTCTTTTTGGTATTGAAGCTGATTAGAGCTGGAGTGCTACAGGTGTGCTGGGGCCAGATTTATATCTGATTTAAATGTATGACATTCCAACAACATTATGACACTGCAATCATGATAGTGATTGCACCACAACCCATCTACATTAATGACTCTTGATACCAAGCTGTGGCGCAAAGACCATATTAAGAAGAGAAAGAAATGTTGATTGTCGCAACTATGAGCTATCAATTCACAACAAGCTTATATTGTATAAGCAAGTATGGCGTCCAGTAAGGACCTATGGAATTCAGCTATGGAGCTGCGACAGAGACTGCAATATCCCGGTAATGCACCGTTTTCAGAACAAAGTGCTACGGTATAGAATGAATGCGCGTTGGTACGTGCGTAATAATGATTTATATCGTGAAATCGATGTGATAACAGACATAATTATTAAGACATAACTACTATTACAAATACAGCTTGTTATGGTTAGTTTTCAATATCCGTAGACTCTGTATCGAACCCTATACATAGCAAAGCATTTGAAGTTGTAGAGGTCCAAATTACCTGATTTTTTGCTCATTATTTATTTGTTAACGAAAATGAATGAACGAATCTTTCAAATATTCCGTTCTGAAGTTGGACTTCAAAAGGTAGCGTAGTTTCCTACCCCTGTTATGTGGGTCATTACAAAGATCATGTAGGCATGAGATAAATGTTATTCATAAAATTTATAATACATTTTTTATTTTTTTTTTAAATATACAATATTTTGTTAATAATAAATCAATTAATAATATAGATAAGATTATAAAAACAAAGTTTGTTAAAGGCTTTTGAAAATTTATGTTTTAATCTATTCTCTTTTTAAAAATAATAGGTAAACCATTTTTGCTGGTTAAAATAATTTCTCCAGCTAATTCTTTTTCGTGATTACTGATTGGATGTAACGTAAAGTGTCTAATGATGTAGCTGAGTAAAAATTTTGTTTCAACAATGCCAACTGTTTTACCTAAGAACATTAACACAAAATTATAAATAATTGTTTGGAAATGTTTAAATTTTTTACCTATACAATCCCGCGGCCCTAATGAAAATGGTAAATAAGCGTTAGCAGGGATTTTGACGGCATTTTCCGGAAGAAATCGTTCCGGTATAAATTCTGTAGGATTATCGAAATTTGAATAGTGCGAATCAATTATTGAAAATAATATGTCGATATTTCCAGGAAAAATTTTACCACCTAATGTAAAATGTTAATAAATAAAATATGATTTTTATTGTTATTTACTTATTAAATTAAGTCACCAATTTCTGTTGGATTAATTAATGTCCTAAAAATAAATGGACCAGGTGGGAAAAGTCTTAAAGTTTCTTTCGTAACACATTCAGTAAACGTCATTTGTTGGATATCTCTAAATTCAGCAAAAACATTTTTATCCACACCTAAAATGGCAATGTACTCCTGATAAATTTTTTCCTGTAGTTCAGGGTGATTAGCAAGCTCATAAAGAGCAAAACTAGTTAAAGATGAAACTGTATCAGAGCCCTTAAAAAAATTAAATAAACTAACGTAATAAAATAACAGAAGAAAGTTACAGCAATAACCAGAGTTCGAAGTTGAGCTAAAATTCTTTCATAACTCAAATTAGATTCTAAAAGTAAATCGATGAAGTCTTTTCGATCACTTTTATTTGGTGATTCCTTCTTTAATTTGATAACTTTTTTTAGTGTACTTTCTACAAACTCTCTAGCTTCATCACAACATTTAGTCCAGGACTTATAATTATTAGTTAATTTATAAATTGTATCATTTATTTTTAATGGAGAATGAATTCTATCGAAGTGAAGTTCCAAAAATATCTTCACAGATTCCATATAACGATTTACACGATCATCTTGTTTGCTTATATCTTCATTAAGTAATAAGTCTAGAAAAATATATTGACTTATTTGTAACGGCGTAACATATTTGCTATTATTCATTTTTACCATAAACTATATTTAATCCATATCTTAATAATAATATTTGCAAATCAATAGGTTGATTTAGATTTTCATTTATCGATTCACTCAATTTTCTAGCGTGCCTTTTAAATGTTGATATATAGTCGATGATGAATTGATTGTTAAAAACGTGTCCAAAAATTTTTCGTTCTTCTCTCCACAAATTTACTAAAAACAGATGATGTATTTTCAGTTTCTATTTATAAATAAAAAAAATTTTGCGTGGTGTCTAAATAACATCGATTAATTTTAGGAGTTTTCCTGAATTTTGTACACCTCCTAGATGTTGACGATATTATTTAGAAATTTTGATTTTCTAATTACTATCGGTCATAATGGGTAATCCATTTCCTATAAACCCTTCCGATAAAGAGTAATATCTTGGTTTATGAACGTGTTCTTTCGATAACAATATACTCTTAATAAATTTTCCATCGGAAACAAGAAGAGTGGGTTTAAAAGGTTTTAACCAAATTTTAACAACTGGACCATATTTTTTGTTTAACGAGACGAAGTAATTATAAGAATCTTAAACAAATATAATATAAAATAAATTATAAAGATAAAATTAAACAAATTAAAAACTTGCCTACTGTTGATTTAGGTAATAAGTTAAACTTGAATAATTCTAATGCTGATGGTCCCGGATAATCATCAATTATCTTGTATTTATTTACTTGATAAAAGTAATAAAGTGTAACAACAAAAATTAAAATCGTCAAAAGAACCCAGAACATTTCGTTGAAATTTCGAATACACGACTGAGCTAAAATTGAAATTCAAGCGACAATGTGTATCAGTTTTGATATGTATCTTGCAATGTAATTTGCGTTATAAAGTAATGTGGTCGTTAATTGGTCAGAGTTATTAATAAAAAAATGTTTAAACCTTATCATTTTGTGAGGAAAATTTTTAACTGCAAAATAAGCAAAATCAACAAAATGATGTTGAATAAAAACAAATTGAACAACTAACAAGAAAATACAAATTATTTGAAAATAATTGCAATATGTATTTGTATTAACAAATATATCTTCTTCTTTTAATATCCTTCTCCGTTTTGCATGAATCCTTATCCTACCAAATACGTTTAGCAATACATAATCAAATACAGTATACAAAATCCGTATTCATACACCTACCGAAAAATTAGAAAATCACGAGTTATTAAGAAAGGTAGTACAAAACATCCCACCATCACAGAGCCTCCACAATATTTGAACGTAGGTATTAGATTATATAGATATAGGCTCGTGTTATTTCCTTACTTAGTTCTTACTAGTCTTAATTTAGACTCATTTGTGTAAATTACCATTTTCGAGAAGTTAAGTTTTTAGTTAGGAACTACTATAAAGGCACACTGTCGGAGTGTAAAAATAGTATTCGTCGAAAGAAGAGAGGGGCGTGGAGGAGATTTTGCGAAGAAGTCACCTCTGGCATCGAACTCTCTCGTCTTAAAAGGGTTCTGGCCTCAGACCCAGACAGACGAATAGGCGTATTAAAGAAGGATGACGGTGGTTATACCGACAACCTTCTAGAAAGTTTACACTTTCTAATGAATGTGCATTTTCCAGGGTTTGGTAGACTCTATAGTAGCTCAGGGAGACACCAACCACACACCGACTGCAGAATACTGGCTGCTAGCCGAGATCTGCACGTAGGACAATGAGATGGGCAATAAACAGCTTTTCACCTTTCAAAACTCCTGAACCTAATGGTATCGTACCCGCCCTGCTGCAGTGGGGATTGGAAGTATTGATACCTCACCTAAGGAGCATCTTTCAGGGTTGCCTGGCATTTCGCTACATACCCAGTTGTTGGCGTGAGGTCTTGGTGAACTTCATACCTAAACCGGATAAGCAAAACTACTTTCTTCCGAAGTCTTTTAGACCAATCAGCCTCTCCTCATTTATATTAAAACCCTTAGAGAGACTGTGCGATCGTTAGATATAAGATATCTGTCCGCCTTGGGAGTATTCATAGATATAGACGGCGCCTTTAATAAGACGACCTTCTTTGGTATTAACCAAGGTTTGGCTGAGCACAATGTTCCTCCTACCCTTTGTGGCTAGATAGAGAGCTACTTCAGACAAAGAATCGTTATGCTAAGGGCTGGAAATACCATCCTTAAAAAGGCTGTAACGAGAGGATGTCCTCAAGGAAGTGTTCTTCTTTCATCATTTTTATGGAATCTCATTCTGGACAGCCTTATTGGACACCTCAAAGAGCCTAAATTCGTTACCGCCGGCTATGCTGATGATCTTACTATCCTTGTCAGGGGGAAACATGTGGGGGTGTTATTTGACAGGATACAAGAGGCTCTCAATATAATCGAGAAATGATATGAAAGGCAGAAATTGTCGTTTAACCCCAATAACACTGACTGGCCCTGGTTAATTACTGCAAGAGAACATTAAACACACTGAGTTGTGATAACAGAGTTTATCTGATCTGGATCCCAGCTTACTCTGGGGTTGCTGGAAATGAAGCGGCAGAAGAGTCAGCACGAGAAGGCAGCGCTAAAGTATTTTTGAGACCAGAATCAGCAGTTGGTGTATCGTTTGCGATGGCCAAACATAGGATTAGACTATGGGCTGAAGAGAGACTTCGCCTACTGTGGACCATTTCTCCTGGAATGAGACAAGGTAATCTGTGTAATGTAATATAAACGTTTCAGAAATAATTTTTCAAAACGTTTATGTACAAACTAAAATAATGAGATTTTTCTATAAAAGCTGCTTCCGTTTGGAGGCTTTCCTGCTTTCTAATTCAATTTCTATATCTTTTTGTAGAACTTCGTTCGTCATCGTATAGACTGCATCTTGTGGATAAGTTGGTTGAAACTTCTTCTCCAGATAATTGGCACACTCATCTATTTCTTCTTTGTTGCTTTCAAACCAGATTCTATTTAATTAACTTTAACCAGTTGCAAGCTTTCCACAGCGTGTACCGCTAGGTTGTTCTTTATAGGGGCGGATTTTATGTTTTTAATTTATTTTCTGGAAAAGATCTAAGTTGGTTTAAAATTGCTATGTCTGACAGATTTCTGGTGTGATACTGCAACCGCCCGTTCTTGTAAACTTTGGTGTACTTGTCCAAGTAGCTGAATCAAGTTACTCTACTTTGTTTAGAGAAATAATTAACCAAATTTTGTTAGATAGATCTTCTTCAATCTGGCTCCAGTTTGTATACTTATCAGTAAATTTTATATAGATCTTCTTTGCAATTAATTTATTACTTAATGTAAGTATTACAGAGAAGTGATGAGTTTATTAATAAAGACATTTATAGGTAGAGAATGCCAAATGTCAGAATGAAAAATTCTCATCTGTCTTGTATACATATATACTTTGTATAATTCTCTGATTTTTGGTTGTAATGATTCTTGATCCCCAGTATGTTTGGCTCTGAACTAGAAATTTGTAGTCGCCCTGTTTTAAATTATATCTTGGCGAGCAGTAAATATCTACAAGGATTAGAGTACAACGCTTAGTTTTAATTTCGATTCTTGTTCATTTTAGTGTATACCACTTTAATACTACCTTCTTAACGAAGGAGTTGATGAAATAGAAATAATCACTTGACTGATCATTGAAAAAACACTCGAAAATAAAAGTGTGTGCCCTGTCATGTTTCTGGATGTTGCACAGGCTATTGACAGATTATGGCATGAAGTTAACATACAAGTAATCCAAGGTTTTCAGAACAAAGTGCTAATGTGTAGAGTAAATGTAGCGTTGTTACGTGCGTAATAATAATTTATATCGTGAAATTGATGTGATAACAGACATAATTGCTAAGTTTGCCAGCTCTCACAAAAGAGAGTCCAAAACTAGTGATTAATACAATACTTCAATATTTCTAACTACAAGAAGCCCATTAATTAGACCTCTTATAGCACTGTCAGTTGCGACACTAACTTTTTAATCGCTACAGTTTGAATACAGTGTTTTCGAATTACATCAATCTTTTATTGTAAAAAGTCCGATAGTACTTCCTTCACATCTGTTATTTGTTACTTAACGAACAAATACGGCTGGTAGTGGTTTATGTTTATTGATTCTAGCATTTACAAATATTCCGTTCTGAAATGAGGTTTCCTAAGGTGGCGTAGTTTGCCACTTCATCATGCTACCATCATGATATGAGATAAAGACCGATATATGTTGTACACAAGATTTATAAAAAAATTTTTATTTTTGAATAACAAATTTTGTTAATAATAAATCAATTAATAATTAAAGTTTGTGTAAAGTTTTTGGAAAACTGTTTTAATCTATTCTTTTTTTAAAAATAATAGGTAAACCATTTTTGCTGGTTAAAATCATTTCTCCAGCTAATTCCTTTTCGTGATTACTGATTGGATGTAACGTAAAGTGTCTAATGACATAGCTAAGCAAAAATTTTGTTTCAACAATGCCAACTGTTTTACCTAAGAAAATTAAACACAAAATAATAAATAATTATTTGGAAATGTTCCAATTTTTTACCTATACAATCTCGTGGCCCTAATGAAAATGGTAAATAAGCGTTAGCAGGGATTTTGATGGCATTTTCCGGAAGAAATCTTTCCGGTATAAATTCTGTAGGATTATCGAAATTTGAATAGTGCGAATCAATTATTGAAAATAATATGTCGATGTTACCAGGGAAAATTTTACCATCTGAAAATTAATTCATAAAAAAATGTTTTTCTGTTAATTAATTATTATAAAATTAAGTTACCAATTTCTGTTGGATTAATTAAAGTTCTGAAAATAAATGGACCGGGAGGAAAAAGTCTTAAACTTTCTTTCATAACACATTCAGTGAACGTCATTTGTTGTATATCTCTAAATTCTGCAAAAACATTTTTATCCGCACCTAAAATCGAAATATACTCCTGATAAATTTTTTCCTGTACTTCAGGATGTTTAGCAAGCTCATAAAGAGCAAACCCAGTTATAGATGTAACTGTATCAGAACCCTTCAAAAAGAAATTTAATAAACTAACATAATAAAGTAATTGGAAAAAATTACAGCAAAGACCAGCGTACGAAGTTGTGCTAAAATTCTTTCATAACTCAAATTAGATTCTAATAGTAAATCGATGAAGTCTTTTCGATCACTTTTATTTGGTGATTCCTTTTTTAATTTGATAACTTTCTTTAATGTACTTTCTACAAACTTTCTAGCTTCATCACAACATTTAGTCCAAGTCTTATAAATATCGGTTAATTTAAAAATTGAATCATATTTCTTGAAAGGAGAATGAATTCTATCGAACACAATTTCTAAAAATATCTTCATAGATTTGATATAACGATTTACACGATCATCTTGTTTACTTATATCTTCATTAAGTAATAAATCTGGAAAATAAATTAGCTTAGTATTAAATCTTTGTATAAATTATTTTTTACCATAAACAATATTTAATCCATATCTTAACAATAGAATTTGCAAATCTATAGGTTGATTTAAGTTTTCATTTATCGATTCACACAATTTAATAGCGTGTCTTTTAAATGTTGATGTATAATCGATAATGAATTGATTGTTGAAAACATGTGCAAAAATTTTTCGTTCATGTCTCCACAAATTTACTAAAAACAGATTTTTAAAAGTTTTTTTATAAAGAATTATAACTCCAATATAAATTAATTACTATCAGTCATAGTGGGTAATCCATTTCCTATAAACGCTTTAGCTAAACAATAATAATTTGGTTTATGAACGTGTTCTTTCGATAATAAAATACTCTTAATAAATTTTCCATCAGAAACAAGAAGAATTGGTTTAAAAGGTTTTGGCCAAATTTTAACAACTGGCCCATATTTTTTGTTTAACGAGACGAAATATTTATAAGAATCTTAAACAAATATATTATAAAATCAATTATAAAAACATTAAATTAAAACAATTAAAAACTTGCCTACTGTTGATTTAGGTAAAAAGTTAAACTTAATTAATTCTAATGCTGATGGTCCCGGATAATCATCAATAATCTTGTATTTATTTATTTGATAAAAATAATAAAGTGAAAGAATAAAAATTAAAATCGCAAAAAGAATCAAGAACATTTTCGTCGAATTTCGACAACACAACTGAGTTCAAAATTGAAATTCAAGCGATAATGTATATCATTTCTTGCAAAATAATACAGAGTTATTAATAAAAATTCCTTGTTAAAGAGAGCAAAGTTCTTCCGATTACTAATCTGATTTACGATATTCAACATAACGACGTCAAGGATTTTAAGCTTCTTTTTAAATATATCTCCGTAGCCAAGAACGCCGGTTTGCAAATCAAAAGGGTGGTCGAAATTAGGATATGGAAAATTGGGAGCAGGATTATGACTCTCAGATGAATCTCCTTCAAAAGATGAAAAGAAATCTCGCTTTGCTAACGTATCCATTCAATAATCAAATACTCTTAATAAATTGTCCATCGCAAACGAGATGTGTTGGGTTGAAATGTTTTAGCCAAATTTTAACAACTAGATTTAAGTTTTTTAAAAACGTTTTATTCAATTTTTGAATTAATTACCGGTTTGCCAAATACATCTATCTCAGCATTGTTCTCAATACAAAAGGTAAGGAACAGCTATAAGTAGTAACTCCATCCCTCTTAGAATGAGCTAACAATAAGGATGGCTTTTATGCGAAACTTTTATACCATACTTTTCTTTCCCTTTATACCAATGTACAATAACAGCTAAGATTAAAAGACTAATGATACACAAAGCGAGGCCAATGAATTGTCTAGACTGATGAAATGGCTGCTTCTAAATTCACGGAGTTTTTTGTCCAGTTTCGTGAAGTTATCTTTTGCGTTATTAACACGTTCATTGCCAAGCTGAAAATTGAAATTCGGGTGGTGGCCAAATTCTTTTTATTTTCTGATTTAGTTGTTATTGTGCTCAAAATAAGTTATATATTCCTATTATTTATATACTTTTATTATTATGTACATAGGATTTATGTACTGTAAATATCTATCACAAGATAATTCGGTCAAATAAGTTATATATATAACTAACATATGTTACAAATTAAAAGCATACATAATAATTATAAGTTTAATTATGTCTTTTATGACCACAAAGAATTTTTAAGAATAACGTACAAATAGAAAAAATAATTATCAAAAATTAACATTTATAGTGAACTTACTAGTTTTGATTTCGTTGAACTAATTGGTAACTTATATAAGTACTGACTTACTCTAAATTATAAACCGTATTTAGGGATACAAAATATAAAATTATTTAGCAATGCAATAAAGCAATTCAAAAAAGCAGTCAAAACATAATGGGGGAGAACCTGGACATTTTTTACATTCAGTGGTGGTGTTTCCCCTTTTTTCATTTTTATAACAATTTCTGCAATCCTTTCTTGACGTTGCTGAGACATCGCGGTTTGGTTTTTTCAATTTTAGTTAGCTATCTTGGTCTTGGTCTCCACGTGTCTTCTGTGTTGCTTGTCGATCGGATGTTATTTCTAACAAATAAGATTCAATAATTTTTTCCCTGAAATCATAAAGTGTCGTGCCCTTCTGATTAGAATATTTGTTATAAAGTAACCGGGCATTTATCAGACTCATCTTATGTATAAAAATTTTCATATACCAACGCAAAGTCTTCCTGTCGCATGGATAGTAACTGAGTATTTGATCTTGTAGATCAACGCTGGACATGTTTTTGTTCTAATTTATGATGGTTGCAGGTTTTGTTGTCACAGTGCCGCGACTGGTGGTCACTTCTTGCATTTCGTAAGAAAATTCAGTAGATATGTAATTTATCTCTCTTTTGTCCTTCCATTTCCCTATATGGACACCGTTACGACACTGTGATACATTTTCGTCTTTTTCTAATTTTGTCGTAGTTATGCTGTTTGGGTTATCTTTAAGTTTCTTGTTCACTGTACCGGTGCAATATGTATTTTGGCCCAATAGTTTGACAGCTAAACTGTAGCTGTTATAAAAATTGTCCATGAACAGTGCATGACCAGCGTACAATATTCCCTCTAACAGCTTTTGGGCTATTTTTCAGTGTGGCCTTTCTCGGCACTTACGCGCACTTTGAGGATGGTACTATTTGGTTCCGCAAGTACACACAACGTGATTCCATTGTTGTCTTTTTCTCTTCATGTACTGGAGAAAAATAAGGCGACCACACCACAAAATCATCGATTCATTTAAAAACAATTTTTTACCGGGGTAATAAATACGTTCCATAACATTATTGAAATTATCTATTATTAATTTGCATTTATCCATGCGATCTCTATTATTTTGTTCTTCAACAAAATGAAGGCATCTAAGAATTATTTGAAATCTATTTCTTGACATATATTGAGGGAAAATGATTTATATAAACGGTGAATTTTTCAGTAATCAACAAGGCGATTCATTTTTGCTGCACTAGTGTGTAATAGTGCTAGTGTGTAATAATAACCCAATAAAGATTTTCAGTTCTTCCAGAGTGAGCGACTTCCATTGTGTAATTCGAGACTGAACCTGATTAGATGAAGTTTTCTGCGATCTATTTAACCAATTGACGATTTTTTCTAAATAATCTTCACTGACAAATAAATCAAAATAATCGCTTGAATTATTTGGAGCTGGCACTAGTAGTGCATTTGTCCGAGTAAAAGGAATTTCCTACATACAATTGAAGTCAATACAATGTCGTGGAAACTGCACGCGATGGCTGGTCAGACGGACATTCATGACAACCTCATTATTTTGTTTCACCTGCCTTCGTTTTCTTCGGATTCCGAGTCACTTTCACTATTAACAAATACATTGTTTATATCATCGATATCACTTCCTGCATAAAAGTCGTCTCTTCCACGCCTATATTTTTTAGACGTTTTGCATGATCCATTGAATCTTTTCAAGGGTCTTCAAAAACAATACTCAAAATAAATAAAAACCAAACTTCAAACTGTACGCACTTTACGCAATAAATAATACAATACGCTCACATAAACAATAGGCAATGGCTTCCCTATTGGCCTTTAGGTGATCCCTTTCCTAGTGGTCTATGTAAATGTCCTTCCCAAATGAACGCTGCAATAGATAGTAACTTCAACCAATAGGTTGCTCTGTAATTGACGGACTTGGTAGATAGTTTCGACGATTATATTTCGTAGATAAAGGATCCACTCCGATTCTTTTGGGATACCTTCCACGTCTATCCGCGATATTTTCTTGTGGGTACCTGTGAATATAGACAATTGTCCCAGCAGTTCTTAAGCACAAGTGAACGCAAGTAAACGACGTCACTATATCTGCTATAAAGTGGATAAGGGACTTTATTGATACGCCAGATTAGCAATCTATCCATTGTAATGAAGAAATATAACCCCAAACAACCACGCATAGCCTCGGAAATAGGAGATACACAGAGACGACGACTAGACAACGTTATCCTCGATATTTTAAGAATTTATTGAGATCAATGATCTTGTTTGTAAAGAATTTCTTGAGAAAATTTATCAAAATAAAATAGAGAAAAGCTTTAACCATATTTATCGGAAAAAACAGTTTTTCAAAGGGCATCTCGACAGTTAGTTATTGGTATTTATCTATTCCATTTTGGATCATAAATACTTTCTTATTCGATATTGAGGCATTTCTTGTATTCCTCGATGATTAGAGAAGCCTGTATGATATGATGTATAAATAATAATTTTTCTCTCTTCATCCGTAATCACTTCCGTTTGTTGGAAGCATCTAATAATTCTCGGTTTGATAAAAATGTTCATCCTTTGGGTGGACATAAAAGATTTTCTCATTCATGTAATTTTTTAATAAATTCAGAATGTTTGGAATGCGTACCAAATCGATTTTGCATTCATCTCTACTTTTGATCTGAACTTCTAATACTTTTTCTATACTGGTTGTAATGTAAGTTATGTTTGTGTGGTACGGATCGTGTTAGAACCCGAATTATCATGGTCTTTGTTCGTTCCACTGGTACTCGGTTCCATTCCGAGGTTAGATTAGCTTGTCGGAATGTCTGTAACATTTTAGAAACGAATTTCTGTGATCGTAACTTTCTCTTGTCCTGTTTTCTGGAGAGGATTTACCTCTCCATTGTTGCAATTTCAAGTCAAAGCAATTGAAAATGCTGTCAAAGTCATTTTATCCGAGATAATTCTCAATCATCTTATATTTATTTACTTGATAAATACCATAAAGTATAAAAAATAGAAAATACATCAAGACTTCCTATACACATGTAAATTATTTAAAATGATTCGATTTTCATATTGACATAAAAATTCCTTTTTCCACCTAATCTTTGATCGTACCCGTTGAATTATTAACACATGGAATCATATCTTGAAGACCATAAATTGACTTTTGTATATCTATCATCTTATTTTTTGCCATTTTCCCCTTTATGTTTCGGATGGTTGACAATGCTGAATCAGGTGTATCGAACCGTACAAAGAACGACTCTGTTAAGGATTGAAGGATGTGGGACGAGAAAAAGGGATAGAAAGGTGTCGGGATACAAATTAAATTTGGTTCTGGGGAAAAGACGTGAGCTGTAAACGAATGTCACTCGGGTTTTTGGATATTTTCAAACTGTTGGTTCTTTTATTTAAAAACATGAGTGAAATTGAATTACTAGATAGGTTTTATTTCGAAACGATTTTGTTTTTTATTTTATTACAAAGAAAATATTAATTATAATTTATCTTTATTAAAGAAATTACGTTTTGATTCAGATTAAAATTAAAATTGCGTAAAATTAAGGTTAAACATGAATGAGATTTGTTATTAAAAGTTCGAATATTCTTCCCTTTCCAATTAATTTCAATTATTTACTGCTCGCATTCAAATTTAATTCCATAATTTACTATCACACGAATCGTCCCAAATTAATTAATTTAAAATGTCACTAAACCGGTAATTAAATTTAGCACAACCAAACGTCCTAAAATGTTATTAATTGTTGTTACATTTGTGGTTTTGCATCAAAAGTTTTTCTATATATGCTATATGAAATTTACAAATTTAATTCATTTCTGTTTAAGGTTATTTCTTCTCCACAATAATTAATTATCTAGATTTGACTACATATAACCTACTTTATAACCTTATACACAAATATCGGTAAATTATCGATAAATTAATCAACTTGTCACGTGAAGATATCCTTAGTGACCTAGGCTCGAAACATAGACCGAATCATACTAATAGAAGGGTGAAGTTGTTGGTATTGTTTATTTAGATACCCTAGGATAGTAAATAGGTGTCATTAATTGTTGGGCATCCGAACACGGAAACTGTTTTACCGTTGTTGAATGCTTCTAATAAATGTCTTATAACATTTAAAGGATCTAAGCTGATTATTTACTGTATTGATTTTTGTATTTTATAGTGAATAGCAATAAATAGAAAACATTCATCTATGGGCTGAGAGATGCAAATATATTTTGTAGCCCCTTGTGTTATATGCAGCAACATTTACTAAGGTTTTGAGGGCAGGGCTGGTTTACTTACCTTTTTCCGGTTTCTTAAACATTTCTCAAAAACTAGCAAGATGGCCGCTTTCCTACCATAGTAGGAAGACAACTAAGGACAAATCCACCTATCACGAGCACTAGCTATAATGTGCACATAATTTAAAAATGTTGACTCACACGATTTGAATCAACTGTAAAAATTTAAGGATTTTATAGTTTATAATAAATGATGTGAAAAGTTGTGCAGTTGAGAGAAGAGTTGAATAGAAATAGTTGAATCTTTTGGGGGCGGTGGGGAGGTATATTCGCACTATCTACTATCTGTTGCTTCGGAATAAATATTACGATACTGTGTCGTCATCTGTCAATTATTATGGATGTCCATGTGAATTACATATGAAACTCTCATCCTAGAAATAATCTTTTACGCATAATATAGCTTCTAGTTACTATCTTTACAGGTTATATTTTCTTTTGTGATTAATCCTTTTAATAAGGCAAGATACAAGAGTGTTTCGTAGTAAAGTAGAATGAGAGCATGCCAGAACACAGATTGCAGAAAATTGCCAGCAATCTTCAGCATCCTAACGGAAACTCTAAACTGTTAAAAAACAGTGGGTGCGTTATGTTAGGGATATCAAGCTAGTTCTCAAATCAAGTTTGGTCTGACGATTTGTTTTTTAAATATCTATTTACATTTATATTTGCTAATGTTAGAAAACCCGTCACTACAGAGTACCACATACGACCATGAAAATTAAGTAATTGCAATAAAAACGTGACATGGAAATATAAGTTTACTTGTTATACACACCAAATAAGGTAATCAACTGCAATTTGCGTTTATTTGTGGTTGATTTGGTCTATTTTTTAATGGCCCACCGTGGACCATGACGTACACTGGTTTATCACCGGAAAAAAATCAGCTCCGGCAGCCTTCGGTCCCAAATATATATCAATACAACCCTTGTACCTTCTATGCGCTACTTTGGAAAATAATGAGAATTAAAGTAATTATCACCGAACGCGCACACATAATGCGGCGGAAAATGATTTTAATATAAATCTCTGGCTTCCCCCGGCGCTAAAAATGTATCAATATAATCCTTGTACCCTCTATTATTAGCTGCTAAAATTTCAGTCTTGACCACTTTGAAAAATAATGTTAAGTAAAGTAATTATCACCGTGCGCACAGAGATCATGCGGCCGAAAATATTTCTAATATACTTCTCCAACTTCCTTCGGCCCCAAAAATGTATCAATACAATCCTTGTACTCTCTGTTATTAGCTGTTAAAATTTTAACATCTACAGTATGCTACTTTGGAAAAAAATTAGAATTAAAGTAATTGTCACCGAGCGCGCAGAGAACATGAGGCGGAAAATGCGTTTAATATACATCTCCGACTGCCTCCGGTCCCGAATATACAGTGTGTCCCCGGATAGGTGAAACGACTCTTATAAAAGGTAAAAATTTTTCGATATTGATTGTAATTTTTTGGGGTTTAGCCGTGCTTGGTTAAAGACTAATTTTGAACATATTTTTAATTTTTAAAAAAAAGTGAGCCTTGACTGTGAAAGAAAAAGTTTTTTTGTGGTAGGTAAAGTACCTTTTCTGTTTACAGTACGTGAAAGTGTTACTAAGAAGATTTGTTCAGAATAAAAAACTATGGCCATATACAAATTTTCGGAATGATCGGCCTACTTTGATAAAACTCATTGTTTATTATTTGCGTCAATAGTAAAATGTTCAAAACAAATTAAGTGTTTATTCGCCTACAAAAAAAACTACTTCAAATACTACTTTTTAGTACTCTCTCGGTTAAAGCAACAACCGATACAATTGAGAAGTACCACTAAAAAAGGTTCTTAGCAACTTTTAGTCGAACAAAAATATTGACGTGAACTCGTCGAACGTCTGCTCATCAACTCCGCTTTTTATATGAAAAATACAACAGAAAAGGAAAGAGGAAAAGGAAAGGAAAACATAATAAAAAAATCACACTTAATTATTACAAATGAAGTGATCGAACTGCCTGTGTTATTCTATTTTTTAGTATTTCGATATCATTCGGAATGTGTTCTTGGTAAACTATTTGTTTTACTCTTCTCCAAACAAAAAAATCCATTATTGTGAGATCTGGAGATCTGGCCGGCCAAGATATCTCGCTCATTCTCCCAAACCATCTTTCGTCAAATTGATTATTTAGCCAATTACTAATCATTTTTGTTGAATGGGCAGGGCAGCCAACATGTTGAAAGAAATGAGTCTGTCGAACATCTAATGGAAGTTCGTCAACAAACCTTGTCAGAATTTGTAAATAAGTTTGTTGGTTTAATGTTCCTTCAATAAAGAACGGTCCAAATATTCCTAGTTTGTATGACACGGCACACCACACATTAACTTTTTTAAAATACTGCCTGTTTGCATTAATTACATAATGGGGATTGTCTCTGCTCCAATACCGATAGTTTTGGGAAGATGGAATACCATTTGTGGTAAAAGTACATTCATCAGAAAAAATTATTAGTTTATGAAAACGTCTGTTTTCTAAAATTAATTCCCCCAAAGATAAACAGAAATGCAACCGCTTTGCGTCGTCACCTTCCTCCAAAGTGTGGCAAAATTTGGCTTTGTACGGATAAATTCTGTTTGCTTTATAAATTCTTTGTAAATGTGTTTTACTTATGTTTGTATTTATGCTTCGATTTCTTAGAGACATGGTAGGAAATGCATCCGTTGAATGTAAAGCAACTAAAGTACCTGTATCAGATTCATCATATTTTATTTTCTTTTTTCTTATAGTGAACACCAACAAGTACTTTTGTTAATTCCAGTATTTGGAAATTTTTCATTAAATAGAGTAATAACCATATTCATCGATTTTTCCCCGGTTCCATAACACTGAATCACATAAACTTTTTCGTCTAATGTTAACATTGTATTCAAAACACACATTAAGTATACTAAATTATACTTTGACAGATTAACATAAACACGAAAGCAATTTTGTTTTTCCATGGTAGTCTTTGTTAGAAATAAAATTGTTTGATATGGATTTTTATCAAAGTATGCCGATCATTCCAAAAATTTGTATATGCCCATAGTTTTTCATTCTAAACAAAACTTCTTAGTAACACTTTCACGTACTGTAAACAGAAAAGGTACTTTACCTACCACAAAAAAAGTTTTTCTTTCACTGTCAAGGCTCACTTGTTTTTTCAAAATTAAAAATATGTTAAAAATTAGTCTTTAATCAAGCAGGGCTAAACCCCAAAAAATGACAATCAACATCGAAAAATTTTTACCTTTTATAAGAGTCGTTTCACCTATCCGGGGACACACTGTATATAAATACTGTAATAATAACCGTTTACCAGTAGTTTAGTCTTGTTTGATTATCGTATTGATCGTAGAAGAGTTTTTTTTAAACAATTATAAAATAATGTTAGATACTATACGCTAGTGAATTTCGGTACATTTTATTGTTCTTTAATGTTCTAATCCTAAACTATCACTTGTAAAGTCGATGCGAAGTAATTTTAAAGATTCGATATCAGATAACCTCAATTTAAATTTTTCAAAATTATTTATTTAAATCTTTATCTACCCGGATCAAACCTATTTAGAACGATAAACTTAACTTGGTTAACAAAGAAAATAATTAATATTCGTATGGAATAATGAAATTTGGATGAAAATTTACAAAATTAATTTGAACATATTGGAAAATTTATCGTTGAGATTAGAAGAAAATGAATGGATATTTGAAAATTGATTTAAAAGAGCATCAAAATTACGAAATATCACGCATAATTATAAATAATTTTAAAAATTTAAATAATAATTTGACAAATTGAGTTAGAGACATTTCAAATGTCAAAGTTGGCTACATTGAAAAAACTAAGACACAAATTCCAAATCCATAAATTTAACCAATCAGGAGAGGTTATTTGGAAATTTAACATCCGAAAAACGGAATTTATCAACAAAAAGAGTGTGCTTCATGCACCAATCACTCGTATTAATAAAGTGGGGAAACATGCGTTTAATTCTGGATACTGTCACCTATGGCGTTGCTTGCGATTACAGAAACCATTTTGGCCGTTCTGTTACAGGAACGTCTGTATTGGGAAAAAACAGGTTAGAGTTGTAAGTTGAATTTGTTTGACAAGGTTTGACATAGGGCATAGTAATATTCAAATATTTTTGATTGCGCTGTATTGTGCTAGCGATTTGAAGAAAGAGCGATTTGTTGTTGTTGTTTAATAATTTATAGTAAGTGTAGTGGAGTTATTGTTCTTATTCCACACACATATATTTAAAAGTGAAATAATTAATTTATAATTTATTATTTCGATTGAAGTTATAATCAGTTCTTTAGAACAGTATTTTTGGATACTTTTATCACCTTTTTGAGGTAAGTTGTAACAATTGTACCATTCTACCAGTAGTCATTTCAATCCGTACTCTAAATGTAGTACTTACTGAATAACTTTTAGTTTATATAGTAGAAACATGGTTTTTAAGTGTGCAGTTGCAGGGTGTTACAATACTAGCAAGGAAGCTATTATGCACCGTTTACCCAAAGATGAAGAGGTGCGTAATAATTAATATATAATTATTAATACAAATAGTATTTTCTATGTACAAAAGGATGATATAGTCATAATAATGTTATATTTGTTATATTGTTATATGTATGTTTAAGCTTTTTATTTTATGGACTGAATCTATTCAGCGAAAAGATATTTCAATGACGAAGAGGAGCACATCTTTTGTATGTGATGTTCATTTTGACCCCGAAATGAAGCTCATCATTCGAAATAATAAAACCAACCTTAAAGCCAGAGCATTTCCTACATTAAAGTTACCCATTAATATTTTAATAACATCGAGTCAAGAGGACTTTATTTGCAATATTGCGTCAGTTGAAGCACCTATTGAAGGTAAATTTAAGAGATGACCTATATTGATATGACCCTTACTTTACTGATTGCAATGACGGCATATGGTTATTTTTAAAATTATCTACCAAAAAAATTTTTTTTAATTTTACATTAGCTCAACCAACAACCTCTGGTAAGGAACCCCTAAACAAAGATAACAATTTAAAAGTGTCAATTCAGCGTAAAGGTAAAGCTGGATATTTTTATTTATTTTATTCTTTATTTTTTATTTATTTATTTTTTATTTATTTATTTTTTATTTATTTATTTTTTATTTATTTATTTTTTATTTATTTATTTTTAATTTATTTATTTTTTATTTATTTTTTTTGTTTATGTACTTTTTGTATATTATATTTAGATTATAAAAAAATAAAAAAAATTAAAAAAACATTATTTAATATTTTTTTATCTAGATTTGAGAAAAAAAGTATCACTACTTGCTCAGGTTAACGTAAATAAAATATCCCGATTGCCGTCAAATGCAAAAAAAATGTATACGGTAGCAAAGAGACTTTTGGGAATTGCTCGTAAACTTGACAAAGAAAATGTTACGTGCAAGAAACGTTTGTTGGAGACGCAAAAATTGCTTTGCTCTAATGACTTTATAAAAGATTTGGTCAATACTCCAACTTTCAATTTTATAAAATTGCAGTTAGCAATGCAGAAGAAAAAAAGCAGAGGCCGTCGGTTTGGGATAAGCGACAAAATCTTCGCATTATCCTTGCTTAAACAAAGTCCTCGAGGTTACCGTTTACTACAAAAAACATTTGCACTGCCTTCCAGAAAGACATTAATATGTTTTTTAAATAAAGTGCCTTTCAATACAGGAATCAATTCGCGAATTTTGGATACACTTAAAATAGCAGTGGATAAAATGAAACCACAAGATCGTGTTTGTTGCCTGTTATTTGATGAAATGTCATTGGATGTTGCGTTAACGTATAATAGGGCTAGTGATGAAATTGAAGGATTCGTCGACTGTGGAAATGGCAAAACAAAAAATTTGCTGATCATGGCATGGTTTTCATGGCGCGAGGAATTCATAAGAAGTGGAAACAGCCTGTCGCTTATTATTTTACGGAAAATGGAATGTCAGCTGCAGATCTTGTTCGCAATATAAAAATTATCATTAGGGCATTACGTGAAATTGGCTTAAAAGTTATTGCAACAGTTTGCGATCAGTTATCAATTAATTGTATGGCCATAAAATTATTGAAAGAGGAAACTAAAAGAACTCGTTTGCAACAGCTGGGCGAGAACAAATTACTGGGATTCTGCATCGATGACACTGAAGTTATTCCACTTTTCGACACACCACATTTATTAAAAGGATTGAGGAACAATTTTTTAAACAATAAAATTATGTTTTCATGGAAAAATGGGTTACAGACAGCATCCTGGAACGATGTAGTCTCTCTTTATGAATTGGATGTAGGTGACTACGATACGAAAATGTTAAATAAGCTGACAGATGCGCATATATATGAAAGTAAAATGAAGAAAATGAAAGTAAAATATGCAGCTCAATTTTTTTCTCAAAGAGTTTCGTCTACGATGAGAGGATTTGCAAAATTCGGTATATCATTAATTTTTTTAAAACAGTAAAATTAAGTAAAGTCTGTTTTTCTTTTATATTTGTTATCAGGAAATGGTTGTTTGGCAAAAAGCGCAGAAGACACTGCCGATTTATTATTGTTTGTAGACAAACTTTTCGATAGTGTGAATGGCAGTATTTTGAAACCTGATTTTGTAAAAATTCTGAAGTGCGCAGTTTCCAAAACCTCTCCTCATTTACAATTTTGGTATGAGGCTATAAAAGTTTTGAAAACCATGCGTTTTATTAAAGGAAATGGGAAAGAATTTGTGCCTCCAACTGTGGGAAATTGGATAATAACACTCCAAGGATTTATTTATGTATGGAAAATTGTTTATAACGAGAAATTCCAGTATTTATACACTAGAAATTTAAACCAAGATGCCATAGAAAATTTTTTTGGGTGCATACGATGCCATGGTGTACGAAACGTCAATCCAACAACAAATGCTTTTACCAACTCGTTTAAAACGTTAATAATCAATAATTTTGTTTCCTCTCATTCTCCAAATGCAAATTGCGAAGAGGATGAGAGTGAACACGCTCTAAACACCTTAAATACATTCTTGAATGATAATGTGAAAATTAGCATTGGTGTTGAAATTGTTGATGAAAACAACTTCCCAATTAAATTTAAAGAAACTAGTTATAGTCAACTAAACATCGACTCTTATATCGCGGGATATTTAGCTAGAGGGTTGCTGAAGAAATTAAAAAATTGTCGTGCTTGTAAAACATTTCTTTTAACGAAACAAAGTGAGACTCACCATGAGTTAATAAACGCCAGGGCTTATAATGCAAACGCTTTGTTGCGACCAAATTCGCAATATACAACATTATTTGGAAAGTGTACACAATTAGCACATTATTTGTTGCCCATAATGTGTGAAAAAAGTCATGTTTTAAAAAGAATATCTTCTCAAATGTATAAGTATATAAATATTCAATCATCGTGTTCTGTTCATGATTTGCAGGCTATTTTTATAGAAAAGTTTTTAAATTTGTATGTATTTACATGGGTGAAAAATGTAAACTTAGTATTAAAAGAGCAGGACCGACGCAATATAAACGACAGTATTAAAGAAGCAGCATTGGATAAATGCAATAAAATTAAAAGAAAGCGAGCTATTATAAATAATATTAAAAAAATTAAAGAATAAAGTCTTTGTTATTCATTTAAAGACTTTTTAATAAACCCTGTACCAAATAATAACTTAATACCTAGTTATGTTTTTTCGATGTTTTCTTTTTTGGAAAACATTGTAAACGACAAAATTTAATGTGTTTAAAATTATGTACAGTTAATAAAGTTTTGTCGTCAAGCAATGTTTTCGTAAAAAAACATCGACAAAACTTTCAAATAACAAATTTAATTTATATATCCCGCCTGCCAATGATTTCAGCGCTATAGGTGACAGTATCCAAAACTAATTGCGCATTTCAATCAAACGTTTATAGTTGCCTATCTATATAACAAATATATTATATCTTATCTATGGTGTGCTTCCTGTTGTCTAAAGAAACACACACATTTTTTTTTGCTCTGCTGAAAATTAATTAAATCAACGTGTCAATGAGTCAAAAATTATATCCGTTCCTGTTCAACTCTGAAAAAACAATTCATCCTGTTCCTATTAAAGAAAAATATCCGTTCCTGTTCAATAATTTCGAAGAAACGATTCAATTCGCTCCTGATCAAGTAAAGCAATTGGTTCCGTTTCTGGTAGAAACCATCATCACTAGTGAAGAGAAAAATTGGTTCTCAATCCTGAATCCAACCATCACCTGTCACGAAGAAAATATTATTCTGAGTTTGACCTCCAAAGTTCCCATAGAAACAAATTGGCTAAGTTATTTTTTTTAATAATTTATTGTTTTTGTTGATACATTTTTTTAAAGAAAAAAACTCTTCTTACCTTCAATACGAGAAGTTCTTGATAAGTTCAATATAAATTTTGAGATTACGATTACAATTTCCTAATTAATTTAATATTTGACGAGTTGTTTAAGACCATAACATATCCGAGTTGATAAATATTACTTCGAATTAACTAATGTAGAATATTTGTTTATATAATCAGTAAATTTTGTTAATTTTGTCGACAACATCCCAATTTGATTGCACCTTAAGTTGTGCACATGTTTGTCTTGACAGTGTTACCAGAACCTGCCTTAACCCTGAGATAATTCGACAATTCTGTTTAAATATTTAAATTTTTTTCAATTTAATAAAAAAACAAATTATTATAAAATTTAGTAATGTTGTTTTCATTAAAATAATTCTTTTCAAAAGAAGAGGGACTATTTGCGGTCCAATTGGAAAAACATTACAATACCATCCTTGTACCTTCTATAATTTGCTGTAAAAATGTTAGTCGCTAAAATTTGCTACTTTGGAAAATAATGAGAATTAAAGTAATTATCACCAAACGCGCACAGATCATGCTGCGGAAAAGATCATTTTGCGGAAGTGTCCATTGTCATCACACATTCTGATAAATAATTAACTAAAAACCAATTTTAATTCTAACCAATTCAGTGTTAAATGTTAAAATGACGACAATTTCAATTTATTATTCGGAGTTGTGTCAGAGTTTTTTGGATTGTGAACGTGTGATCATGATAGCCTATGTGAGAAGATGAAAGATAAATATTACAATTTAACTAATGCACAAATGACAGTCATTAAGAAGAAATTACAAAAGAGATTTTTGTCTAAATGTAATGAAAAGTGGCAGAAAGCCTCGCGAATAAAAGAAACATTTTTTAAACAGAACGAAAAATGGTTGGAAGGTACTTTCAGTGTTGAACTAGAGGAGGAAGAATCAAAATCACCGTTAATGGCTGGAGGACGCCCAAGAAAATCTTTTGAAGAATGCTGTGAAAGAGCAAAGCGATACAAGGTGAAAGAAATATGTGAAACAGAGAATAAAGAAAAAATTATACGTGCTGCTGAGAAACTAACGCATAAAATACAAGCTGACAGTGTTATAGACACCCAACAAGCCCTTGTATTACTGGTAGATTTGCAGCTAACTAAACGTCAATATGAAGGAATACGAATTTTACAAAAAAAACTGGGCATAATGTGTTTCTTTCATACTCTTAAATCACACTGCACAGCGACTTCTCTACAGCAAATCTGATGAGATCGGCCAATTTACTGAAAACAGTTTTACATTGATTAGTAAGTGGGGTTGTGATGGTACATCTGGACAAAGGAAATATAAGCAATGTTTTACAACAAATCCAGAAATAACAGATGCGAATTTATTTATGTTGCCTATGGTCCCGTTACAACTAAAGTCTGCACTAGACCAAACCCGTTTAATTTGGAATAATCTCGGCCCCGCTTCTACGCGATATTGCCCACCCATAAAATTTGAATACGCCAAAGAGACTGCTGAAAAAACAAATGCGAGATTCAAAAAAAGTCAAAGGCAAGAACTTTATCCAACAGAAGTGATTATTTGTGGACGTCAATTTACAATTACGCATGAGTTGCATTTTACAATGCACGATGCTAAAGCGTAAGCAGTAAGAAGTAACGGGTACTTCTTCGTCATCGAGATGTTATATATGCAAAGCTACACCGAAAGAAATGAACAAATTGTCATGCATTGAAAAAAAAATTGCTGCAGACACGTCCTTAAAACTTGGCCTGTCAACGCTCAAAAGGTATAGAATACCTTTTAAAAAATGATCGACTATCACAGATGAGGAAAAAGAAATGAAAGAAAATAGAAAAAGGAAAATACAGGAAGAATTTAAGAAAAGAATTGGCCTCAACGTTGTTTTTGTTAAGCAGGGAAGTAGGACAACCAACGATGGGAATATTGGTGGGAATTAGCTGCGGATATAACAAATGTCGATGTGAAATTAATTGAGAGATTCAGCATAATTTTGCAAATGATAACCAGCAGTGCACCAATTGACCCTTATAAATTCGCAAAATATGCACGTGATACAGCCGAATTGTTTGTAAATAAATTTAGTTGGTATTACATGCCCGTCACCGTCCATAAGGTTTTAATGCATGGCAGAAGCATAATTGAAATCGCTGCTCTACTAATAGGGTTATTGTCAGAGGAAGCACAAGAGGCTGAAAATAAAAACTATAAGAAATTTCCCTATCATTCACGCAAAATAAGTCGTGTAGTGACTAATGAAGATATTATGCATATGCATATTAATGTCGTCAGACTCTGTTATTTCAAATTTAAGAAAACTGCCACCTAAAAAGGTAGTAGTAAATTTCGTAACTTTGATGGCCTGTATCTTTGCAATTTGAGGATTTTTACCAATTCTTTTTACATGAATCGTCATCATTTTCACTCTAGTATATGTGGTTAAATTTGTTCCACGAGTAACCGAAACACCTGTATATTATACTTTTTGATAGGATGAAAGCTCCATAAATACTCGATAATATTGAAAAACTATCAAATACCAAATTATAATCAAAAATACCTTTCCTATTAACAGTTATAGATTTTTTTCAGAAAACGGGCGATTCTGAACCACTGTGCAACGTTTACTAATAAAAGTTTTTTTCCAATACCGTACAGTAAATAAAGTTGTTTTAATGATTTTGTGCTTTAATGAACCATCTGAGATTAAAACAATGATCCCAATTAAACGCATCAAAACTACAAAATAATAATTCCTAGAGTTGAAACTTTTAATGATCTGACACACTTTTTCGATTTTAATTGTAAAAATCAATGTTAACTAAACGATAAGGAAACCCCTACATTAACACAATGAGATAATGGATATCATTGGGATCTATGGAAATAGAAGAAATAGTTTTGACCGAAGTGGCCAAACTAATAGTGCGTGGAAATCCGAGATTCGTTAAATTCATTATCAACCATAAATGTAAAGTTGAGAGTAAATCACTCAAAAATCTGAATCCAAACCGGCCCAACCCAATCCAATATACGATAAATTTAACAAACAGCATCCCAGTGTAGCAAATTCCATAAGCATGGTAAATCACAAATTACTACACCCGTATTTTTCAAAAGATGATCTTATGCGGTACTTCGTCTCTCTTATTTTACATTTGGATTCGTAATTTAATTTATTATTACATAAACACAAAAGCGATTAGGATGGAGTTTATATTTATAATGCTCTTTGAACAGCTTGAAATGTTTCTTCCCCCGTTGACTCATATCTTTAACTTTATCTCCTAATGAATAGACCAGAATGGTTGGTATATATCCTCATTGCTGTTGTGAACGTAATACTACCATCTATAATAAGTAACTAAACAATATCGATTTTACAGAAAAAAATTTTCTAAGAATTTACTTCGGTTTTATACCGTTATCGTATGAATACCATTTATTGGGAAAAGGCCGTTGCAAGCACCGTTGCACCGAACACCAGGGCTTCTCCTATTAAAACATCCCTAGTGAAACATCCCGCACTCACAAGGCATCGTTCGATGGATGGACGAAGTGGACTACGTGGAAAGCGAACACGAAACGATTTTAAAAATTGTTTAAATAACTGAAATTGATTTGGAAAAGTAACCGTATCAATGCGGGAAACGTAGACGTGGATGTTTTGATTACAAACTAAAAATGTATTTTTTTTTGTAAGAATTGCGCTATATTTTCTGTATTCAGTGGTAAAATAGACGTGTTGTATGTTTTCGATAATTATAGTGTAACTAGGAAATGTTTTCGTGTTGACATATTTCTGTTTTATTGACCTACTTTTTACAGAACTTTTTCACATGATTTTTTATTCTCATACATGATTTATAGTAACGTACCAAATGGAAATTTCGAAAGCTGCAAAGAGCCTTTACAAACGTTGTTGGGCTGAATGCCGCACTGTTTTAGGGTCAAGACGGTATAATACGCATGTGAGCATGAAGAAAGCATTTTCAAGCACGCGATAACTAAAATTTTTATTACTTAATGAACAAATTATTTAACATGTATTTCTTATGTTTTTATTTTGAAGCTTTCAAGAACGGTAATTATGCATAGATTGAACATAAGCTACACAATAAAGTTGCAATCACGTAACACACTATACCTACTCGTAACACAAAGAAAACGTTCTCGAGCAATCTTTGTATACATTTATTTATTAGTGAACTCATTTTGTGATGAAGTTAACAGTATAAATAGAAAATAATTTTTTTTGTTTATACTAGAAAACGCAAAAAATTTTAGGAAAAAATCATCGTTATGTTTTCTATCTGTAAAACTTAAGTATTTTAACAATAATTTTTTCATCATACATTCTTTTATTTCAAGATGTAGAATAAACCTATCTTTAAATTAATAACGATGATGAAGCATCTTTGGAATGGTGTCCTATTAGTTGTCCTCCCATCCCGCATGTCATAATTCTGAATGGATTTCTAAATATTCTCATTAAGGGTATACTCATACGATGGCTATTGCTTTTCCGATTATTGAACGATATTCATAAAATTAAACAACTTTCTGACTAAATATATCACGTATATTACACTATTGTCATATATTATAATAACATAGATTTTAAACTAAAATTGTTTTTGAACAGAAAACGTCACAGTTATGTCACGTTATATGAATTAACAGCAGTGGTGAGAGGGAACCTGACAGGTAAAAGTGGGATCATACATCCTTGTACGAGAAGACATGACTAATATGATTTCTGCACCTGTGTTCTACTTCTACTTCAGCTTTGAGTGAATGTAATAATAATAATATAAAGAATGAAAAATGAATACGTGAACACCGACCAATATTTCCCTGAAATCGGGGATGACGTATTAACTGATATAACTTAAAGTTAACGGACAATATTGATAGATATTAAGACAGAAGTT
Source organism: Onthophagus taurus (assembly GCF_036711975.1). Lineage (NCBI taxonomy): Eukaryota > Metazoa > Arthropoda > Insecta > Coleoptera > Scarabaeidae > Onthophagus > Onthophagus taurus. The sequence goes on along the minus strand of NC_091976.1, from coordinate 2,445,683 downwards.
GAGGGAATCGAGGAAATGTTGTGATATGCCAGGCTCGAATTTGATACCATGGATGATAATGAAGATCAATGACATTATTTGAGGATATTAGAGATGCTATTATGAGATATTACGAATGATGTTATGATATAGCAGCGACAATTTTTAGTGATATCAAGTATATTGCAGATAAATAATGGGGAAGATGTTGAGGGAAACTAGGAGAGCATTGAAAGATGTGAGGAATGATGTTGAAAAATGTCAGAGACATATCATGTATCAGAGAATATATTAGAATATGGTAGGAACGAATTTGATGCCATAGACAATATTTGTACATGTCCGAATTAAAAAAAAATATTTTAAACGTTCTGACTCATTTGTTATTGATAGATAATAGGGAAACACTTAAAGATATAAAGGACTGCGCTAGGAAAGATCTTGAAGGGTTTGACGGCAGCGTTGAGTGATGCCAGGGACTATCTTGATGTTGTAAGTAGTCGGTGCCAAGATAGGATTTATTGAAGTATATCATGGACAATAATTTACAACACAAAAGACAATAATATCAGCAGATGATGTTTGGTGAAGTTCGGATAGCATTTTCCGATGTTAGGATTTTGTTCAGATATGTCACGCATAATGTTAATGATCTTTGATTCATGAATAGATATCGGGAATAATGTTTGGAGATATCAAACACGATATTGAAAGATGTTTGTAACAACTTCATACTACCGATGATTGGGACCAGAAACGATACATCGATGATGTTGAGCACGATATAGAAAGGTATCATAGATGAAATTTTGCGATGCACAGGATGATGTCGATAAATTATTGATTTAAATTGAAATTATTGATTGATGATAGGAAAAATGTTAATGGATATTAGGAATGACCTTAAAAGAGGTCAGGATAGCATAGATTTCAGGAATTATATTAGGAAATGTCAGAGACAGCGTATAGAGATGCCATAGGTGATGTCAAGAAAGACCATCGACGATTCTGTAGAATGTCACCTTGGTGAAAATCATGTTGGTGGGTAAGATGTTGGCGGAGGGTAGGATAATGTTAAAATATGTTAGAGATGAAATTGATATCATAGGTGATGTTGAGGAAGGCGAGGAAAGCAATATGCAAGAATATTAAAGACAATGTTTACTGATACCAAAAATGATGTTAATTGGTAATATATTGAGTACATTTTGATGCCACACACTGTTAGAAAAGGCCAGGGGTGATATTCGAGGATATCAGATACAACTATTAGTGATATTAATGAGGATATGATATGAACGATGTTGAAGAAAGATAAGTAAGGAACGATTTTGATGACATAAGCAATATTCGAGTAATCAGGGATAACATTAGAGTCGATATTAGATTAATGATATTAGAGTCCATGTTTAGATGCCATGGATTAAGACATTAGAGTGACAACATTAACGAATGATAATTAGATAGACGATATATGATGAAGTTGTTGGACTAGGCCAGGGTACTGTTGAGAGAGGTTTCAGGGGCACTGTTTAAGAATATCAGGGACATTTACCAACGTCAAGAAGTATGACGGGGTTGAGACAAGTTAAGGTTTATGTTGTGATAAACTATTTTGATACTATAATCAAAGATATCTGGGATGATGCTGATATATGTCGCAAACATTAACTATTAATTATCATAAATATCATGGAAGATATTAATAAATAATGGAGAAATCAAAAACATTGTGGAATACATCAATATTAGACCCGATGTTTAGAGATATCAAGGAGGATCTTGATAGATGATGGCGAACATATTTAATTTGGTTTACGTAAGATCGCGTCTGGTAATAGCAAGCATAGAGGGTTACACTAAATTTATTGCTTTCAGTTATCTTTAACAATTCAGTTGACATTAACACTTTCTTGTAATCGTGTTTTCTTTATTCTTGTGCTCTGACAGGAACTTTGTTCATTTATTATATCTAGATAATACTAAGCTAATTTAATTATACAAAGCGTATCATGATTAGTAACTCAAAATATTTTGCCCTAAATTTTAACAATAATATGTCGGCCTTGAAATATAAATTTCGAAGAAGTTGAAACAATTCTTGCATACAAATATATCTTGAAGATTTTAAGAATTAAATATTTAATTTTGAGAAATAAATCTTCACAAAATTATAGCTGAGTCTAACTGCGATCTACGCGATACTATATATTTGGCTGTCAGAATAATTACTTAAGAAGCAAAGAAATTATAAAACCGTTAATTACGCTGAAGAGTATAGCAGGTTTTGAAAGCAGTTTTCAGGTAGAATTGGGATTAACAAATTTACATTTTAATTTTTCAGTTATTCCCAACAAAACCAATTACAAAAATAAAGGACTTCCGGAGTTGAATAAATCATAATGAAAACAAAATCTCTGATACCTTAACAAAACGTCAAAATTGTTGCACTCCATCGTGTTGAAAAAATATTGCATGATATTATGCAAAATTTATTACCTTGTGCCGAAAAAAGAATGCTAAGTACTTGCAACATGTTGCATCGAATTTTAATAAAAAAAAATATTCTTCATTTTGATATATTTAATATTTGATAGATATCAGGGAGGATACTTAGAGATACAAAGGACGATGTTAAGGGGGAAATGTTAATGTTCTGATCAGCGGTGAGGAAGGCCATGGGCAATATTCAAGGATATAAGATTTTGGATATAAGGGAAGAGATTTTGTTGAGTGGTATTATAGACAATAATTTGCGATATAAAGGATGATATTGGTAGGTATTGGAAGAAGCCCGGATAGTATTTATAGATTTTTGGCATTTAGTTCAGATATGTCAGGTACGATTTTGGCATAAGCAATATTCAAAGTCATTAGGGACTATTTTGAGGGATATCATGCACGGCATTGAGAGATGTTTATAACGACATTGATATTGGAAGGTATCATAGATGAAATTGGCGATATGAAGAACGATGCCCAGAGATGATAGGACAAATATTGACTCATGATAGAAATGGTGTTAATAGATGTTAGGAAAAGTGCAAGAATGAGTGATTTCAAGGATTATGTTAGGAAATGTCAGAGACAAGGTAGAGGGATGCTGTAGATGATGTAAAGAAACTAATTCGACAATGTTAGCAAGAGTGTTGGTGAAAATCAGAAACCATTGTAAGAGATATGAGTGACGAGGTTAAAAGATGTTATAGAAGATATTGACGAAGGCTAGAATAGCGTTGAAATATGTCAGAAAAGATATTGATGTGATAGATGATAACGAGGAATGCCAGTGATGATGTTAGGGAAGATTTTCAGAAATGTTGTTGAGAGATATCAGGCACAACGTCTGCTAATATCTAGTTTGATTTTAATTGATAATAGGGGAGATGCTTGGAAAGGTGGCGATTGCACTGCAAGATATCAAGGAAGTCAATGTATAAAATTGGAACATATTTGACTTGGCGTTTCTTTTTGTGCGGATACATTCAAATGATGGCTTATTAGCGAGTTTTTGAATCGGATGTTTCGATCATATAAGTCGCCAAAGTTTTAAGTTTCGCTTACGATACAAATCATTAAAATCAGTCCATTATTTCTTTTATCAAATCACCAAATAATGTTAATCAGTTTGCTTTCTTCGTATTTACCAATTCCCATCAAAGAGAATACACCCATCAGATTGAGGTTACACATGACGATATACACTTATGCACCATATAAGTGGGTTGTATGAGGCGAGAAACTTCGTTGCAGAGTTTGCAAGATACTAACACAGCTTTCCCAACGTTATAAACCTACAGTTCACTTAAGTTTACCACTAAATTATACCATTATTGCAATAGGATTAAATCTGTTTTAATTAATAAATGATAAAGTTGGTCAAAATTATTAGCTTATTGTTTAAAGGCTTAACAACGCAAACAAACGCAGTAGCTTAATTTTGTTTTCGAATCATTCGTTTTGGAACAAAAAATGTTTCCACCGAGATCGCGCATTGTTTATTTATTTATTTTCTTTATAAATAAACATTTTATTAAAGCTTCGGGCGTAAATTAAATTTTAAAATTCACGATTTATCGAGGTGTGTCCATACTTTTATTACATTATCGACCCCAAAACTATTTCATCGTTCTCATAACAAATTCGGTAAATCAACAAAGGGTAACGCTTCCGACCGATTTCGCATGAATAAATTTTACACCACCGCTTTGTCTCTTTGAAGTGAGTCGACCGAAGGGTGCCTCTGAATTAAACATTAGTTCAGTCATTTTAAAAGCTAGGTATGCAAAACCGTTTCTTGACCCATTTTCAAATTTAAATTTTATTTCAATCTAAATTTTTGCCAATTACTTATTTACTTATTACTCAATTTTCATTTCCTTTTTTTTTAATATGATCCTCGGTGGCAATTAAAATTCGATGTTTTTAAACCACTTTTAATTCGTACGGCGAAAAGCTCGACTTGAAGATATGAAATTTAATTAACTGCCCCGGGCAGCGTGGTGTTCGCGATGTCTTCTTGATTTAAATGCAAATGAACCAACCCTCTATTTCGTTGTTTTTTATTCTTTTTTTCTTTCGTATTCGTTTCCAAAGATCATCCTTGAAGACTTTTTCATACAATTAAATGGGAATAAACTGGGCTAAGACTTATAGCAACTAAAAAGAAATCATTTTTCAACATCCGATTTATTTATTAGCTGTAACAGACAAATAACAAACAACATCGATGGTGTAAGCTTTGTATATGGAGCAGGTCGTAATTGGATGTCCTACATCTGAGAACGAACCCCTCCGTTCGGATAGAGAGGAGAATTAATCTCATTGATGTCATGGCTTTAAGCACAGAAACGTGACCGAACATGTGCTGGAAATAGATATAATGAACAACGACGACATTCGAGAAGTTTAAACGACGTTATCATCACAAAACTTTATAGTTATTATTTTTATAGAAATGGTTTATTTTGAAAAACTATATTTGGGAAAGTTATTGAGATATCTTAATAAAACAAAAAACATTCTTAAAGTAATTTAATCTGGATTAATCTAGTACAATTAAGTGCATAACTTGAAACAATTTGCACGTTGAGACGTTTAACAAAACGATCCGACGTTGGTTTTTATTTCACTAATGTCGGGTACTTTCAGTTCTCTTGTTCTTAAATAGTTTCTTCGGTCGTGGTCTAATTCGCGGCGTATTCATTTCAACAGTCCTTGAATTACTTAATCCGAATTACGTTTTAAAATTAGTTGCTGAATAGAAAAAGAAACCTGACATAATTGACGAGAACAAGTGTACTTATCAAATTGAAAAATGACAACTGGGCAAGAAGTAATAACCAGCAGGTAGAGATTTGCCGATCATGTAAAGGGACGTCAGGAACACACCTCTGAGCTGTATCCTAGCCTTCGGAAATTCCTTAGGCTGGTTGATGTAGCAGGAGAGAGTACAGGAGCATGTACAAGGGGCCCGTTGGGACCTAGGTGCTGTATGCGGAAGTATATCTTTAAACGTCCCTTATCTACATATAAGGGATGTTTAAATTCAATGACAAAGAGGCGAAGAGCAGAGATGTAAAGAACCAATTCAAACGGAAGAAAGGATAATCTTGACATTGCCTAAATGAGTAATAACAGAGATAAAAAAGCATAAATCCTAAGAGAGCTCCAGTATATGATCTCATAGCAGGAGAGCTATTATAAAATCTAACAAGAAAATTCATAGTTAGCTAATATTACCATATTTCGGCTCAGACATCTTCCGATTCCTATTCCCCACTATTCTCTGTCCTTCAACAGATCTTTCTCCACCTCTTTCTCTCTCTCATTTTCTTATGAATTCCCTCTCCCCAGCTGTTCCATTTTCTTCATCTCTTTCTGCGACCATTTGGTTTCCACTTTAGAATTCTGCTTCCCTTTTTGTATATTGTTGATATTATCTTCTGTATTAAACTGACCAACTCAATAAATGCTGCCTTCAGACTGAGATATGTTTCCAGATTTTAGAAGGTAGTAGAAGTTATTATAATTGCAAAACCAAGTAAACCTCCCCATAAAGTGCCCTTCTACATAGCAAAATCGCTACTTCCTATCTGATATCGAATCAATAGTTTGGGTTTGGAAGCCAGTATTATTCTAAACTGAATCAAGTTTACCAGATAACGGATATAATAAAAAAATCGCTGAAGGAAAAGTCTGCTTTTGACAAAGTTAGGCATAAGAATTTGTACTACAAATTAATAACTTACGTGCCTAAACCGTATTCGGAAAGCTTAAAATCAAAAATTATGCAGCATCAGAAAAGTATTGAATAGTTGGAAGAAACCATTCACAATAAATTCTCAAATAATATTGAGACTAGTATCGGTATATGAATGTCAACTTTGGAGCTATGAAACATCGTCGATACTCCATGGTACATACGCAACAAGAAGAGAGGACTTGGGTAGGAAACTGTAGCTGAAATAATTAGGAAATGAACAAAGACTACATGAATGTTGAGGCAACGCAGCTCCTCGATAATACTGCATTAAATAAAAGGCTCAAAAGGACAAAATCATTTGAGTTAATTTAAATCTGTAACAGTTTAAGTTTTTAAGTGCAAAGCAGGGCATAGTGTAGTGCACTAATAAATTTTACTAAATTTTAGAGTTCCTATCTTTTAATCATTTAAGTGAGAGAAAACCTGTTGAATCTTGGACGAATTTCAAATGTTGGTAAAGGAGCAAAACAGCGCCACAATTTTTTTGGCAGGTTTGGTGACACAATTCGCTGTCGAAGTAATAAAAGGTTAAGTATCTGCAGACGCCTTTCTAAAACTAAAGCTTTACTGAGCAAAAAGATTATAAAGGTATTGTGTTTTCTTATTAATGATTTTTTGGACGAAATACCATCAGCCTGTTAACATACAGAAACTCTATAACTTGGAGTAGTGCCCTAAATCAAACAGGACAATAATAGCGATCTCATAAAACCCCCTGCTGATCCTGGATAACATTCGACTCTGATATTGTTTCCAGGATGTCAAGTTCGAAGATGAGTTGCTTCTGATTTCTCATTTACTTCTCCGATTTCTCTGATTTGATCGATTTACTCGGTCAAAATTATTTTATGATCTATATCAGTTCTAAACAATAATAATTCGGTATTTTTCATAATAATTACTATTTAATATGATTATTTAAAAACAAATACAGAAAGGTCAAACATACTCCTATTAATTAACACACTTATAAAAGGTATCTTAAAAGACGTAATAATCATAATAAGCATTTATTTCAGAAAGAATGTTAGTAAATATTCCATATTTAATCATAAATCTTGATCGCTATCCGAAGAATCTGGCGTAGTACTGGCTTCAATATAAGGCTCAGCTGATATTAACATTTCTATTGTTTCTGGACAGAATGATTTAGATTTACACCTTTTTTTAATTTGTTTTGTGCTGCTCAAAAGTGAATCTGAGCTTAATAATAATCTATTATATATATCGCGGTTACAATCTTCTCTTAAAAATTTCTTGGCAAAATTTTCGCGGTACATTCGAAAATATTTGTTTCGAGCCTCTTGGGCTTCTTTTGATAATTGCAACAAAGCATTTTCAATGATGGTAGCACCATGTATTAATATGTTATGCATGGGTGGTGTTATCGGATGTCATCCATACAATTGAACATACAATTTAGCCGTATCCAGGGTATATTCATCATATTTCTTGGCATCAATTTTATGACCAGATGAAATAACTTCCAAAATTACTTTAAGCCTGTACAATAAATTATAATCAAGTCCTGTGATCTCAGCAGCTAAACTTGCATTTTCTTTGCCTTTGGCATACCTATTAACAATCCCGTCTCTTTTCTAAATCTTCTTGAATGTGTAATTTCGTTTGTTCTTCGACGATTTGTTCCTCCTTACATCTTTTCTGTCTGTACTTCTTGACTGGCAATTTATAAGCCAAATGTAAAATACTCTCTAACAATAGTATTCTGGCGTGTAAAACAGATAAACCAAATTCGATAGCTAGTTTACTCACTACGTTGCAAACCTTTCCGTCAACCATAATTATTTTCAATATGTGTCCAAATAGGAATGTCTTTCCCTTCAAAATGACTTCGGTAGCAACTAAACTTTGTCCAGACTCTTCGACATAACTAATTTCTTCTTTAGTAACATCCGTGTTTTCCTTCAGAAATCTGAATCTTATTGGTCGGCAATATTTTGGTGAAGACGGTGTTGGGTTTTGCCAAATGTCTTTTCTTTTATCCTTGCCACAAACTATTTGTATTGGTACGAAAGAACTCAGAAATGTATCACCATCTGAATCAGCATCATTATCGAATTTCTGTTTATATTGAGCTTGCTGCGAACCATCACAACCCCATTTACAAATAATTAGCAATGAATTCCTTTCTTCTTCATTAAGGGTTGCCAGTACCTCTCCCAGATAAATTGAAAAGCGCGTAACGGTGTTTTTCATGAGGCGTTGTAATGTACTTTCGGCGCAGGTACTTATGACCCTTATACATTCTTTAGGTGGATGGCAATCTTGTTTTGCTTTAATTACTAGATTGTAACACGGATAAAGTGCTTTGTTCCTACTTCTAATAACTTCATATTGCCGCTTTGTTAAATCAGCCTCCACAAACATGGCTAATGCTTCTTGCGGTATTAATGGACGAATTTCTTGTTGAAATCATTTGAAAGTTCAAAGGATCCATCCAACTAGACCTTATTAGTTTTTTCGAGAACATCTTCTTTTCTATGAGCTTTCGACCATTTCACTTTTATTGAAGATTTAAAGTAACCAAATCTTTTCTTCAGACATCTTATCTTATCTTCAGTGTTACAGGAGTACGACAAGAAATGCTTTTCCAAATGATTCAATTTTTTATTTAAAGTTGGAAAATTGAGTTGTTGCAGTTGATCATATAAATATCGACGAGTTACTTCTTTTATTCCAGACGTGCTAGATGATGTTGAAATCACTTGAAAACAGATTAATATGGAAAAATCAAAATCCGCCTTTTTTCCTCTTTTTCAAGTCATAACGTATAAGTCTCTCAAATTTATGAAACGCGCCGTATCCGCAGCTGATTTAATCGCCATCAGTTAAATGAAAGTACAAAGTATCATAATCAAACAGATTTATAGCTCGATCGGGCGCAATATTACAACAAAATAAATTTTAAAAGCAAAAATACCACTGGAAATTTCGTTTCAAAAACAGACAAGGTTTGAATCCATTGAAATTTACTTTAAAAACATCGCAGGTTGTTAAAATGTTGTGATCCCTATTGATTCTGACCTGAACTACGGGATCCATCACCCTCACTTTAGTTACAGACACATAAACTCAAATATTGACTTTGTAAGAGTTGCTTACGCAAAGAGTTCCAAAAACTGTAACGCGTACTACGCACTGCGATCAGGTTCCAATGACATGTGCGAGCATATACTGCCACGGATAGGATAGATGGTGTTACCTTTTGCTTCACCGTATTCTGGAAGTACCAAAAAACGGTTGCCTCTGCGATAAATAGCAATGCTGCCTATAGGCAACGACTGGTCAGGTATTATACAGTTCGTAGACAACCAGATCTTTATATATTTTATTTATGAAATGGTGAGCCTCTGGAATCTGCTTGAAGTTTATAACTACTATAAAAAATCAATACAAAAACAAAACCAATGAATATAACGATTAGGAGCGTAAGAAAATTAAGGAGGAAAAAATTCTTGGCGTATCGAATAGTATAGATGAAGAAAAAGTTTCCAGATTGTAGATAGAATTGTATCCAGATTATGATGGATCTACACGATGTGAAACCCCCCTAATCCACTACCATGTTTAGAATTTATATACCTGCACATATATCAAAACAGTTTAATATTGCCCATGTTATATGTAAAGTTTCCTCTAAGAAAAGAAAATGTATAACTGAAAAGTCGAATTTTTCAGTACGGCAAGAAAATAAGTATTTTCTTTCTAAACTTTTGTTAGAAAACTTACTTCAAGATCCACATTTACATCTTTTAAATCACAAAATGCTTAAATACGTCATTAACTTTTAATGCGTCTTAAAGTTTGCGCGTTTTGTAGTTATAGAGATAATTCTTTCAACTACATTATTACTTTTTTAAAGTTTAATTGAGGTATCATAGTGAAATAAAAAGAATTTAAAAATTTAGTAGTAAAAATAAGCAATTTGAATTTATCCGGTTCTAGTTGACACAATTTTTCAAACTGTATTTTGGATACATTTTTGCATATCAACGTTGATGGATTTATAACTGTTTCCGGAAAATGTACTCACTCAAATTACTTTTTTAAACAATGGTCTTTGTTTCAGTTATTATTTCGGTTTGAATTTTAACAAAAAAAAACTTTCAACAACAAACCCTCCATAAATTTTTAACCATCAAAAACTCTTTTCAAACTTTCCATCGATTCTTTAGAAGAAAGTCATCGAAGTCTTCTTACCTATAACCGATTTTTACGGTTGCCCCGTTTGCTTTCTTTCTACCACAGAAAACTTCAGAATTCGGCTCGTTAAATCGTCTTCTCAACCACTTGACGAATTAACTTTTCCAACTCATCCCCTCCCTCGTTTAGTAATTGCAATTTAGTGGTAAAAACGGACGAGAATTCGTCCCGAAAGTAAATTTAAAACTTGTTTTTTTGGAACTGTTTTTTTCACCTAATTAGCACTCGAATCGTTTTGTTTTTCCTTTTTTAACCACATCCGAGTTTCTTTTACTGTCTCCGGTTTTATGTGCTTCCCAGGCGAATTTATTGCCCGCCTTCGGTTTTTTTCGTCTCTTTTCTTTCTCTTTCCACTTCTGATCAGAGCAATTCAGGTCTTTGGATGGCTTCGAAAAACTTTTCTACTGGAAACTTTTAGTTACAAGACGGTTATCGAATACGTAAAAAATTTAGTGTTTAATAAATTGAAAATTTTAAGAAATTATTTTTACTGATTTAAATTCTCTCGGTTTATATTTAAGTACAACTACCCTAAGCGCTTTTCCTCGTACTTCCTACCCTTGAGAAATGGAACGCAGATTGCAGCGAAATTGTCTTCAGATCCGATACAAAACACGTTCTCAACGTCAGGCTTTATAAAAGCGGAAGGAATACTTTAAAACTTGGAGTGAAACGTCAGTGAAGTGAAGCAATTCAAGTCATCTCATTTACATTCCGTGCGAAAACTGGCGAGTTAAAACTTAAAACTATAAAAGATAAGTATTCGACCGGTTTTGACAAGGTTCCTAATATTTTTTCTTATAAAATAAAATTATTTTAAATTTGATTTATTCAATCGGTTTTATACTGAAAAAGGTCTGTTTTGTCTCACGAGAAGCGCTTATCTGAAACTTCCATTGACTTTTTTGATATTTCCGACCGTAAGTCCGAGAGGATTATCGGCTAAAACGTTGTTTCTCCCCCTCGTTTTTTGGGAGGGCTACGAAAAGCTCGTTGAAACAACGACCCCGGAAGAGATTAGATTTGAAGCCCTACGTTCTCCTTTAAACCTACCTCAGTACAGTTGACAAGTTTAAACTTTTTTATAAACGCTCATTAATTTTTTTTTAACTCTACCTTTTCGAAGTAGTTTTAGTTGATTACTTTACAATTGAATTGAAACATTTTTTTTTGTAATAATAATTGTTATTTATTATTTTAATGTTATAAGTGTATGAAAAAAAATTTAGTCTTAAATGGGTTGATATGGAGATATTAATAAAAACCGTTTATTGTTGCATACAAAACTTCAACTACTATTTTTCAAGGTACTTTATTACCTACTCTACATGATGAAATGAATTCAGTAGGAAACTTTGCAATACAGGACATGAAATCTGGCTTTCAACACATTGAATTTGGGTTTCTCATAAAGTGCACCACATTTATCATATTTGACTTCCTGAAGAAAATACAAAAATTCTTAAATTTGAAAGTCCATATCTTAGCCATTTATAGGTTTAGATTAAAAATTTTTACACGAATCGTCATCATTTTTATGCTAGTATTTGTGATTAAAATTATGCCACGACTTACAGAAACACTCTGTATATGTAATAATAAAAATAACATGGAAATGGTGTCGATGATATCAGAATGCATTTAAATGTCAATCAGTTGCGGGTATTCGATACCATGATACTCGATATTGCGCTGGACCGAGAGATACTTGAATAACATTTCTGTATAGTATCCTTTTGAGTTAGTGTGTCAGAGGTTCGCAAAGGTTTCAAGTTACCTCTTCTATTAAGTGTAAATTCCGTTTACGGATTTTGATATCGATGACTCCATATCCGTATTTATAAGACGCTGTGTAGTTAATTATCTGAGACGAAGCGCCGATTTTGCTTATTTCTCACTGGTGGTTGTTGATAAATGTTTAAAAGATGTTAAGCGGTCCTTTCAATAGATTTTGAACAGGTTTTGACCCAAGAACGAGACTTGATACAATTTTTGATCAACCATTATTTCTGGACCAAAATGAGTCAAGTTATCAAAGAAAAACACACGTAGGTTGGTGTTAATAAAACGTTGAGAAAACAATTGGTTTTGTAAGCGAAATGAATCCAATAGACGTTGAATAATTCTCTTATTTCAGTAGTGCAAGCGAAATGTGTTTAGAAGGATCGGATTAAACGAAAAGGAAGATTGATTGTTCTGCGTCGAGGTGGTCAAGTCTCGATGCAGAACGATCTGTAAAGTAGAGTAGTAAATATATGTGTACAATTCTTGGAGCACATTAATAGCAGCACATCCGCAAGTGATCTCGGATAAATCGGTGCTGCAATACGTTGATCAACCGTTTCTGTAACCGTTTTAGATTGATATAATATTAATTATAAGAGAATTCGTTAAACTTAGAACTGAAAGTAGTATTTTACCAGATCATGTTGAAGTCGCTTGCGGTTGAGGCGGTGTATTGGTGGTAAATGCTCTGTAGGTAGCTATTTTGTGTGAGTAATCATGAAAGGAATCTAACGGTATAGTCAAGTTAGTTTATGTTGGTTTTCTTTATAAAATAGCTACCTACAGAGCATTTACCGATAGAACTTTCGACTCTGAACTTAATAATGAAAGATTGAACAGTGAGATTGATACAATTAAGCAGATGGCTATGAGTAACGGTTTTCCTATACACATAATTGACAAGCTTGTTAGAAGAAGGAAACAGAAATAAGATTTGACTTGTCACAGAACCTTATTACATACATCTAATGAAAAACGTCTTATATATAGATCTGTGAATTTTCAGGGTAATTTCTAGCAGAAACTGAAACGATTTTTTCGCAAACACAACATAAATTTAACTTAAATTAAACTTAAAATTTAACTTAATTATTCACTGATGCCACAACACCTAGGAATTCATATACCGTATTTTCTCGAATCTTATCCGCACTCGAATCTAATCCGCACCTCGATTTTAAAAATGCAATGATGGTAAAAAAAAGTTGGTTTTACAATGTAATCCACATCCGATTGTAATCCGCATTTGATTTTAGAGCATACAAAATTTGTAAAAAGGGTGCGGATTAGATTCGAGAAAATGCGGTAGTTGCCTCCAACACAAATATTCCAATTTCAATTTCATGTTCAATAGACTAATAATTAACTACCTTCTAAGTGATGTAAACATAAATAAGAAAATAAATAAAATACTAAGCATAGGTGTTAATAATAACTTCAAAATTACGGAACTTCAAAAAATATTCAATATAGCTCACAAACGACACATTAACAGACTAATATATCCACATCATAAATCTGCCAATCAATACTTAGCCATCCGCTACAATCCCAGTATAGAATTTAAAATAGGAAAAAACCTATCCAAATTTAACATTGTCCCGGCCTTCAATTCAGGTAAGAAACTAATCAATCAATTTATAAATAACAAGCATAAATTCGATATGTTAAAGTTAACTGGCATATACAAAATGTCTTGTAGCAGTTGTGATAACTTCTATATAGGACAAACAGGTAGAAACTTAAAAATAAGAGCTTATGAACACCTTAATAGAACATCCTCTACCTTCTGTTGTATAAACACCTACAAAACAACCAACACACATCTAACATAAGTAATATTAAACTTTTTATACTTAAATATAAAAACAAATTTAAAAATAACGGTAATGACAACCTGATAAACGATATTACCGACTTTAATAACTTCAGACATTTCCATAGATTTATTAATACACAAATATAATTTCAGATTTTCCTGAACCCTTAGATTCTAAGTTTAGCATGACAATATCACTATGTCTTGCTGATTTTGATTTGGTTTTTTATTGTGATTTTTATTCTATCTTTTTATTTACACTTGCGCACGTGTTCTTGTATTACATCTGGCCAATTTTATACCTGTTTATCTGAAACCCCACCTTTTCTAACCCTGTTTGAAGCACAAAGACCGCAGTTCTACATTTGGTTTCAAAAGTTTAAGATCTTTACCCTACAACAAAGAATATTAATTTTTGGTCGTATTAAAAGTTTTCCTACACCTCAAATTTATCGAGGATGTTTAACATCTTTTTTAATACCTAAACAAATTGACGGTAAATATGTTTTTTAATAATGTTTTAATAGTATTTAGTTGATTTTAACTTTTAATTTTTAATATGTCCTGTGAAATAAGTTTTGTTCAATGTGTTATAATGTTTAATTAAGACACTTACCTAAGTTTTGTGCCTGAGGATAAATTCGTATAGCACTACAAGCACCGAAAACATAAATAAATAAACATTTTCATCATCTAAATAGAAGAAAAATATCTTTATTTTCTACCACCCTAATAAATTTAACATTCAAATCCAATAACACTTTATGTAAAATGCTAGCTAAGAACAAAGATGTCATAGATAAACTAGATAATAGTGGAGTCTATAAGTTGAACTGTACAACTTGTGGAGCAGTTTATATAGGTGAGACTGGCAGATCTTTACGCACTAGAATAAAGGAACAGAAAACCAGAATAAATTCTAACTTTGATAGACATTTGATGGAGCACAACCATGATTTTCATGATGTGGACAATACTAGTTTATTACATCAACAAAATAAAGATCATCTACTAGAATACTTGAGGCATATGAGATCGGCAAATTTATAAAGAACAATCCTGGATTAGAATGTTTAAATGATCAATTCAATTTAGTTCAAAGACCACTTTACTTGGAACTGCGTTTACCCCCTCCTAAACCACCAGATAGACGAGGATCGAAAGGGTACTAACTATTTCATATTACACCGTCCAAGTTTCTTCCTGTTACCTAATTTTTCATTATAATGACTGATTTAAGTTGTAATTTGTGTTTTTGTATGTATTGTTTGCCGCTCAACTTTACAGGCTCACTTCATTGTAATACATAACCTCTAACATATGAGAGTGGTTTTGTCACGTTACCGGACTCTTTATAATCTTCATCTGTGAATTTGCTTTTTAATTTATATTAATCTTGTCATAATAATTGATTATTTTATTTGTATGATGCTGTTTCAACTTTGTTTTATACGTTTTTGACGTGAGTATAAAAAAAGAAAAGGATTTTTTAGGTTACGTCAATTAATAATATGCTAGGAAAAGCCTGTCTTTAGAATTAGTAATATTTTTTATTCACTGTTTTACTTAGGACCTCCTGAGAATGGTATTGTAAATACCGAAACCGGTCGAGTAAAATAAAGTTATCACCGAATAGTACGAAGTTTCTTTACTTTTTTCCTTATATTTACGCAAGTGGTGATAAATCAAAGAATTTTCTCATATTACATAATTTCGAATATACCGTGTGAGTCTGGAGAACGGACCAAATTTGTCAAGTGTATTGTACGCTTGAAAATAATGAAAAACACTCCGATTTTCATTTGTTTTCAATTGATTGCATAACTACAGTTAAACTTTTAACGTAGATTTGACATTTTCATTTGCATTAAGTGTTACAAACTGCCAAGTAGTTATTCACATTTAGAATATACAGATATGTTATTTGTATATAGTTTTTGTAATGGGAGTGCTACAGCTGCTGCAGATGAGTATCGTCAACGGTTTCTAAATCGTATACATTCTTATAGAAACGTTTTTATTAGGGTTTTCAATAAACTACGCGAGATTGCGTCGCCAGAGGCCATCTAAGACACAAAGCTCTTTTGACACCTACCGACATAAAGGAACATGACTTCGGAGCAATACTAAGATTCATTAAGAACCTACATTTACCCTAAACTTTTGGAGGGCTAAAGTTACAATAGATCTTATAGGTCGCGGTGACGAAAGGGGCCGCTCCCCTCAGCCTGGCAGTAATAATAATAATAATAATAAACTGCGCGAGACCGGTACACTTCCCAACGTTAAAATAACATCTGAACGAGCTATTTGTCAATGTTTAAAATACTATTTTGGATCTAGTAGAAGAAGATCCAACGACCAGCTGACGAAGAATTGCTCAATTAGACATTCCACAAAAGAGAGTAATAAACACATTCTACGAGCAATGCTTATATCCATACCATTTAGGTACTGTACAACATCTACTGCCAGAACGAGTCGAATTTTGTAGGTGAATAAATAATGATCATCGTGTTGTATCACATATTCTTTTCACGGATGAAGCAACATTTACTCGTGACGGCCTACATAATACTCGTAATAGTCACGTATGATACGATAATGCATCGAAAACAACTTTCACAAAAGTTTTCGGTAAATGTGTGGTGTGCTATGATCAACAGTTATTTAATTGGCCCTTGGAGAATCGCCTCAAAGGAAACGACTCCCTAGATTTTTTACAAAATGAATTAAATGATTTACTGCGGTATGTTCCTCTAAACATTAGAAGACAAATGTACTTTCAACACGATAGAGCTTCGGCGCATTCTCGTCAAGCAACATTTGGACCAAAGGTTTCTAGGGAGTTGGATTGGTCGTGGTGGTCCTATTAGTTGGCTTCCAAGATCTCCAGACCTCACAGCACTTGACTATTCTTTGTGGGACTGGTTCAAAAATGAAGTATACAAAGTCAAAGTTTACACTAGGGATGCACTTCTTAGGCCCATTCTAAATGTTACAGTTAATATTCAAAAGAACCATGCAGCAATTAGTAAAGCAACAAGAGCTCTTCGTAAACGAAACCGGAAATGTTTAGAAGTTAATGGCGATATTTTCGAATAATTATTAAAATAACGCTGATGATCAATATTTAACGTTAATGTATAAGATTTTGTTTAATTGTAGTTATGCGGTAAGAGTTATGCAATAAAAAGAAAGAAAATCGGATAAGGACGTATCAGTTTTTTTACATTATTTTTTAGTGTACAATACATTCCTAAAGTTTGGTCCGTTCCTCCCCACTCACCCTATAAATTTTTTTCGTCTTCACATATTAATTGTTGAGAAATGAACTCGTAACTTTTTATCAACCAAACTGTTTATCTCAAATTGCTAATTCTTTCGTTTTCTCTTTAGTCAATAGAGGAAAGAGTCTAGTTGTACATTCTATGAATGATGTGCTCTTAAGCAATATTGTTGATTATTATTAATTGATTTGGCAACACTAATTCTTACAGTATCCTGCTTTATAAGTGACTTTAGTTTACTTGCCAAATGGGTTTGGACACATACGACATTTTTCATACGCGATTTCATATTAAAGTAGGTTTGATTATTAAAATATGTATTAATCTGGAATTACTTGATGCATCACTTTTGTTAATACTGTGCTATCTAGGTTCGCTTATTCAACTTTTGATCTTTTTAAAAATAATAACTTGATAAATACTTTAAATTTGTATTTATCTCTAAAATATTGCTCAGCGTTGATGAATATGAGAAATGATACACAGCTTTATTGCAGATTCAATTATAATACATTTTTAGAAGCACATAAAATTTTCACTTCATGTTAATTGTGCCATAACCATCTTATTATTAATGCCCCAAATTATTCAGTCGTTGTTTTCGGGGTGGTAGTGCGGCTAATTACATTAGGGATACATTGAATATCCACTATAATAATGATGTGTTGGATGTCCGGCATGAAGCGCGACCTGGACATTGTTATTTGCTCCCATTGTGGTAATGTCTTGTACGTGACGAATATACAATGAGTTCAAAACTCCTAAAATTCTTTATATATGGTTTAAAAAATTTGATTTCATATAGGATACTCTCTGCATAAACACAAATTATTACAACAATTTATCAGCATTGTTTTAAAATTTTTAATCTTATTTTCATATGCAGTGTTTAATATTCTGTATAATGCACCCATATAACAATGAAAATAAACCTAGTTTTAAGACTAAATTTTCAATAAGGTCCTATATAAACTAATCTTATATCTTTGGAAACCATTATAGATTATCTAGAAATCCTCATAAGGCCTTAAAATACGAAGAAATTATTACCTCCGAGATACCCATTCGAAAATCATAAATATTTTCGAATAATCATAAATTTCCTATGTCAAATGAGTTCTATATAAAATATACTTATTTGATTATATTTATTAATTTAATTCTATATTTGAGGGTATATTAAATTAGGACTGATATATTATTTGTATTTTAACCATTTATTAAATTTTAATTGATATTTTGATTTCTGCACATTTGGTTTACTTACGCTAAACAAATTTTGCTGTCTATCAATAACGTTTATTATTTTAACATTAACCGTCCGACCTCTGGGATTGATAGTTATGAGATCTACCTCTACTTCGATTATTAAATCTAACTTAAATTATATGCACTATTATTATTTCTTTGGTGCCTTCTATAATATGAATTTGTATAGTTGTACGAGTTCAAATATATTTGTAATAAAAGTCTACGTTATTAGATCCTGAGTGTATCATAGCTAGGGCTATTAACAAATATTTCTCCATTTGCACCCTCATGAATAGCAATTTTTAGAAATTAACAATTTTTTGAAGCTATTGTTGTATTCAAGCAAAAGAACAGATCAAAAATATTTAACCAAAAAGGAGATCGAAGTAAAAATGTATGTAGGGAGTCAATCTGAGTTCATTTTGGTTATTTAAAATTAAGAATTACCGATTCGCATTGACACTTTTTTAACGCTAAATTTAATTTAATTTTTTACCGGTTTCAGGCTATAAGAAGGTCCTTAACATTCACAAAAGTTGGTTTGTAATGTACCTTATAACTGTATTAGGAATGTAAAAATGACATATCGGTATTGTAAAAATGACATATTGGTAATGTTATATTTTTACAATACAGGAAAAGAAGCTACATATTTAATAAACCTTAATTATGAAAATTTTAAGTAACAATGGAACAGAAACCTAATGCTATTTTTAATAATAGTAATTATTTGTGTTCACCATACAATTAAAACAACCCGAAAAAGAGTGATGCATTAGTTAGTTTAGGTAAATTAACGTCACTCATTTTACAAATTAATGAATTTTAAAAAAATAAAATATTTGTTGACAAATAAACATCTTTGTGACTGCCTAGCAACTAACTTGTATAACGACTTTGACATTTACGGAAAAAGTTGCAAATGAATTTTTGATTTACTATTGTTCACATTAAAGTCATCAAAATGCGAAGGTGGTCGCCTGAAACCGATAAACTATTGAACAAACCTCGATGTTATGACACATTACAGCCTTAGATGTCTTAAAATCCTCGCTCTTCGAGCTCGGATTTCAATCTGACATCTGCGGCTGTAATAAATGTCATAACATTTCTCGGTATGTTAATAGCTATAAACATGACAAGCATATCTACAGTACAGATGTCAGTAGATAACTTAATAAATTCATAAGAAATAGCATCAACAATAAAATCGCTCTTAAAGGCGTTCTTTTGATGTATTGGAAAAATTTACAAAAGATTGGGTGGTGCCGACACTAGCGTGAAAGCAGACACATGATCCATATCCAGAGAAAGAATCTGCAAGAGTTGATGAGATATTGAATGACAAGCAATGACTGGACAAGGACAAGAACAGAGTAAGGAGTGACACGCAAAGTACCCATACTTTTCAACTTGATCATAGACGAAATAATAACTGATGTGAAAAGAGTTTGAAAGAATTACCAGTTGGGAAACGAATATCCAAAAAACAATTTGCTATGTGTACGATACTGTCCTGTTGTCGGCGGATGAAGATATTATTCAGAAGATACCAAGTTCAGTATATTCAACCTACCTGAACATGAGGACGTAATGAGTTTTCAATATCTTGATATTAATATTACGAGTAACAGGAATCTCCAAGAAAAAATTATAGTTTTAACATCAAAAGGAGCTTTGATATCTGGTTACCTGAGAGACCTAATATAAGAGAACAAGTATTCATCGGTGGCACAAGAAAAGCTCATAACTCCACTATTTTCTTAAAATATCATCATAAGGTTATTGTAAAAAACTACGTGTGCAACAATTCTCAAAACGGGAATGAAGAGGCCATATTGAACGTATAGAAGTCTCAAGACTACTAAAGATGATCAAAGATGGACTCCCAAAAGCAAAGTTCCCCTGCGGAAAGGCTATACAATAGTACGATAGCTGGAGCTTTTTGTTCTAATTTAGTATGTAGTATACTACATTTTTCTTAGATTTGCACACTTGACAGCAATTTCTCAATATTTCTTTCCAAGGGTTTAAATGTTTCTTTTTATATTTTCGGATATTGGGATACTACCTACAATATGTGGAGTATCTTCTTCCTTTATGTGTTTGGGAGCAGTTTGGGCATTTCTCTGTGATTTTACTTTCAAACCTTTACGATATTTAAAAAAAAATCATTTACTGGCACTATTAGCACAGTAAATTTCATAATAATTGGAAAACTATTCTCTGGGATGCGTCACTAATCGTATCCTAATCAGTACAACCACGTTAAAATGTTCATCACTTGCAATATGCTTATCCAAATTACAGTTTTTGGACAACCGCGAATATTTAACAAAAGTCCATAGGACAACAATATGCATAAAAATGTACAAAATGATTATTATCGAATAAATAACTTGAATGCCAGATGTAATAGTTTCTCCTCTTCATTAATAATATATTGTCAGTGAAAATTGTTTATAATTAATCAAAAGTCTTTAGTTTCATTAATCAATTTTTAGTTTAATTAATCAGTTTTTAGTTAGAACTCAATAAATCATTCTCGGAGAATGCCTCTATCTGCTCCGTCAATAACCCAACCCAGGCCGACACACCCGATGCTCCCGATGCTCTGATCCGCGAGCACGAATAATGCTCAGTATGATCATGTTACAAAAAATATTCTAAGAAAGCTAAATCCTCCTAGTCATTCCTA
Organism: Onthophagus taurus; assembly: GCF_036711975.1. Classification (NCBI taxonomy): domain Eukaryota; kingdom Metazoa; phylum Arthropoda; class Insecta; order Coleoptera; family Scarabaeidae; genus Onthophagus; species Onthophagus taurus. The sequence goes on along the minus strand of NC_091976.1, from coordinate 2,424,372 downwards.
CATAAGAAAAATCTTAAACTGCTGCCTCACCAACCAATCTTTTACCATAGATTGGAAGATCTCCGCTATAATTTGTGTTTCCAAAACAGATTCATCATAATTCTTCCCGTCATTGGTAAGATCTTGGAAATACACATCAAAAAGATGCTATTTACGTCCCACAGTCTGGATGTGCTGATTTCCAACATTCAAGTGACACGCTTCCAAAAACGTCATTCTGGGGTTCCTGGATGTCCGAAAAGCGTTCGATTCAGTGTGACATCTAGGACTCCTATATAAGCCTAATAGGGGGCGTGATGGCTCAGCGTGTTAGCTCTCGAGTTAACACGCAGACGTCCCGTGTTCGAACCCCGGTGAATTCACGTTGAGTCGCCCCCCGTCCTTCGGAGGGGACGTTAAGCCGTCGGTCCCGGCAACCAGTCTAACATCTCTGGTTGTCGTTAGCACGCATGTGTGTGAGGCTCGACTTATAGGGACGAATGCGCGTGAGCGCCCTCTGACCCCTCGGGGTCGGGGCGGCGGTAACTCGTCATTGGAAACGAGTAAGCGGTATCGTCACCTAAACGAGATCTTCTCTACCATCTCGAGCCTCCAAGGGAGTATGCACAAGGAGCCCACTGGGGCCTAAGTGCGCGTAAAAATTACGCACCCCTCTACATACATACATACAAGCCTAATAAATGGAACATCCGGTCTTACCTCCTTAACTTAATTAACCAATTCCTTTCAATCCGCTCTTCAGTAGTAAGACTAAAAAACCACTTCTCTCGCAGATTCTCAGAAATGGCGAATTCAAGTAAACCCTTCCAAAACCCAATTTTTCGTTCCATTTATTCCCATTCATATGCTTCTTCTCCCACCGTAACTGTCCAATCCACAGTCATATCTTCCTTACCAAACTGGAAATACCTGGGAATTTCGATTGACAGAAGGTTAAAGTTTTCCAACCATGCCATCAAGGTGAAGATAAAAGCAATAAATCGTGCGAAGCAGTTCAAATCTCTAATATACAGGGCGCGGCAACATAACTTCCTTTTTCGAAATGTGCGCCATTTTGTCGGTTGATGACGTAGCGGAGCGCTAGTGGTCTCGTTCGAGAGGGTGGCTTATAAAGTTTTGTTCTGACAAAGTTCAGGCGCCATCATGCGTTGGAACAGTGAAGAGCGTGCGTTTTCCGTTGAGGCCTACTTTTTGGGCGGATATTCTGTGATCGCAACCCAGTAGGCCTTTCGGAGTCGCTTTAATTTAGTCCCGTTGGCCCCTGTCCCGGATGGGCAATCAATTGCTGCGTGGGTCACTACGTTCAGACAAACTGCAAGTGCGACAAGGCGAAGAACGGGAGTCCCATTAGAGCGCCTGAGAACATTGAGGCAGTGAGAGCTGTAATGTTGCGATCACCACGGCTAGATGACTTGGACTTAAGGGACATTTGGTTCCAACAAGATGGTACAACGGCTCACACTTTAAGACTATCGATGGCTGTTTTGAAGGAACACAACCAAAACGTCTAATCTCAATTAGGGCCGATTTGGAGTAGCCGGTCCGGTCTCCCGATTTGGCCCCTTGTGATTTTGGCCCTTTGGGGTTTTTTGAAATGCCGTGTTAGAACCTTACACGATTTAAAGACCAAGATCCAGGAAGAAATTGCCAACATAACCCCTCCTATACTGGCAAGAGTAATGACAAACGCCAGAAATCGGTTTACTCAATGTATAGATACTTACCGGATTTGATCTTCAAAACTGTGTAAAACAAAACTTTATGTATGTGGCTACATTATAAAAACAAATCAAAATTTTCTGATTCATATAGTCCATCCGTCGAAAGAAGTTCACTGCGTCATCAATTTTCGCCGTATGAATCAAATCGGTAGGGTCCAATCAAGACTGTATTCATAATCTTTATATAGTTTTAAATGACGTAGTGAAGTGTGATTGGTTGTCTAACTTCCCGTTATTAATTATATTTCGATATAATACATCGAAAACTATTAATTATTAAACTATAATTTATTATTATATATTATAATACAATCTTTTACTTTAATATCTAATTGAAAGAGATAGGGATAAAATAAATAGTTTATTATAAATTTAAGCATTTTCTTTACAACATTCTCATTTGTTAAATACTTCAAGAAGATTCTAAATTTTTAATTTATTTAATCTTCAGAGTCGCTGCTGGTTGATTCAGAACCACCTAGCCTTATTACTAGTTCGTCAACAGCAATGTCTAATAGCTTTTCACGCTCATACCAGCTTAATGCTTCTTCCCACATATTACGCACTTTATCGTCACCGTAATCATCCCGTCCCATATGCTGGTCATAATACTTCTTAGTATGAGCCCATATCATCTCTATTGCATTAAATTCACAATGATAGGGAGGAAGGCGTATAACTTCATGCCCAGCACTTTTTATTATTTCATCTGCCTGATACTTTTTTTCTTTCTGATACGATTTAGCTAGAGATAATAATTCACTTTTCAATAAATTGCAATCGAATGTTATCTGATTTTTTCTTAGATATTCGGCAATATTCGCTTTTGTCCAGGCAGATGATGGAATATTTTCAAGCAACGTTGAGTGGTATGATGCATTATCCATAACAATAAGAGATCTCTTCTAAGTTAGGCAATAAGGAATCCTGTATCCACTTTATGAATATATTACCATTCATATCCCCATGATAATCGCCAGTCTTCGACTTACTTGAAAATGTTAAACTGGCGTTTTGTACGAATCCACACTGCATGTACGATGATGAAACGTTTGCCATCATAACCTTCTGATTTTCTAATGCTCTTCACATCTTCATCCTGCCATGATTTTCGACAGGTTCCCTTCGAAAATATCCAAGTTTCGTCTAAGAAAACCACTTGACGTTTCAAAGAATTCATATTTTCGACATATTTTCTTAAAAATGTTAGCGTTGGTCAGCAATGTGAGTTTTCTCCATTAGTGGTTTTCGATTTGAGTCTGCTTTATAATGAAATCCTATTTCATTTAAAACTTTAGTTTAACCTGTTTTACCCAGTACGATGTTACTTTTCTTTATCTTCAACTTTAGAGAGCCAAGTGCTACTCTAATTTGCAATTCAACACAACTTACTACGCTTGTACATGGAATAAATTGTATCTCGAATGGCCATTTTATTAGACTCGTGTAAATCTTGAGTTTTTGGTTTCTTCCTAGGACGTTTTTTTCCAGGAGTAGATAATACTGGATTTACTGCTGCGCGACTTTTAATTCGGTGAACAGTTTTTTTTGAGATTTGCAAGGCATTGGCAACCCTCTGTAAAATTATATCTTCTTTACCTCATGAATAGCGTTCAGATTTATCAAAGGTCCACCATTTCGCTTTTCCGCTTCAAAGTAATTCAACAAATTGAGCACAAGTTGTTGGCTTTGAGCACTTAACGGTACTCCTGGCGAAGACATAGTTTCTAACGTAGCAAAATTTGTACGAAAGTTCTGAAAAGAACTGATTTTACTCACTTACGAAATCAAAAATCGCTTTTAAATGACATACCTATATTAACTTTATCTTTGTTTAGTAATGATGTGCTTCTCTTTTTAACTCAAGTTGTTAGTAGGACATTTCTAGTTGCGGATGCCGAAGAAGTACGTTAAATCATTTTCTTTGTTTAATACATGTAAAAAAAAGAGACGCAAAAAGTTAATACAAGTCTATTATAACCCCATAAATTAATGACGCAGTGGACTTCTTTCCGCGGAAGGACTATACAATAAGTTTTATTAAGTTTTAAAAAAAGGAAGTTATGTTGCCGCACCCTGTACAAAGGACGCGGCATAGCAACAAAATGCGCTGCACATATCTACAAGAATATCTGCAGACCGATCTGCAATATTCTGGTTTCTAGAGGAACCAGAAACCATTTAGAAGTGGCTTAGATGTATCAAACGTATCTGACACCCGCAAAACCCACTCTTCAATCCTAGCAACGACCTCCTTTACAATCTTACCGAAATTTCTTCAATCCATGTCGGTCTAAAATCTTTATCCCATAATCCTGCCATCAACTTCCCTATCTAAAAAGCCTCTTTATCGCTACCTAATCATCTTCTACGTAAATTATCACGAAACGAAGAAGAAGATAAATTCAAATCAAGACTATCTTGAGTAGAAGGATTACGGTCGATAGCCCTATTGGGAAAACGTTTAGCGCAGTTTTTTTATATACATATATTTTTTTTGTTAGTTGTAATTATTTTAATTTTTTTTTCCATTGATCTAAATAAATATTGTTCTCTCTCTCTCCTTATACTTAAGAATAGACAACTTTAACTATTAACACCTATTAATATTTGGAAACTAACAGTAATGTAAGAAACGTTTTATTAATCAAAATTGTTTATAAAAGTTATTTTTGTTTTGCTATTTTTATTTAATCTTCTTCCCGAATACTGAAATAGAAAATCGAAACAAAGTTTATTTGAATTAGAAGAATTTTGTAGATTGAAATAGAACGGAAAATTGTATCCCAGGAAATAATCAAAGCGTTTAATTCTATTTGCGTTTTCGGTTCCGAATCGTTTTAGGTTTTAGGTGTTCGAATGGCTTTGCAAACCGTCTACAAATTCAATTTAGACCCTCTTCGTTCGTCTAGTTGGAATTGGGAAGACGAGTGAATTAGTTAAACGTCTTCTTTTTTGATCATTAATTAAGGATAAAAACGGACATCGTTAATAAAGTTTGATTTAACGTTAGAATTTCCCGTTAGAAAAAACTATTTTAAAAGTTCGCGACAATTTACAAGTGTCCCGGAAACATGTAAAACGACGGAAAAGTCAGTAAAGTTCACCTGGCACCACTAAAGTTTAATGAGACACCTCTTTAGAATTTTATGACACCTCGCGTTACCCACTTTTATCATTTGTAAAAGAAGTTAAAATATGAATTTTTAAATGAAATTGACACAAAAAGAACCTGTTTTTATATTTTATGAGTATAATGAGTTAACAAATAAAAAATTACATCAAATAAAGGAGAAATTTTTATTTCGTTTACATACTCTTTACAACGAGATTTTTCTCCTAATAAATGCTCTGACTTTGAACTTGTAGTTGATACCAAGATTGCATTGAATGTTTTATCGTGTGTAACCGCATTTTTCTCGTTTCCTCCTCTCCAAGGAATTGTAAAAGCTTATTTACAATTCAATCCGAAAGCCGCTTTTCCATCCTTAAAATGCATTCTAAAGAGAATAACGGTCGTTGGAAAAAATTTCTTAATATATAAAACCTTTTTTTGAACCACCTGTTTCTTTTTTGGTTGGTTTTCTTCCGGTAAGCAAGTAGTACTTTGGACAGTTCTCATTAAACTTTTCGCATCTTGTCTTGTAACTTAAACAATAACTCCAGGGCACGTTTGAAGTTCGAGTAGCTTGGGAGGAGAGGTCAAAGCGCAACTTCTGAGAAACTAAATCTTGCTGAAGTGGTAAAATCTAAGTCGAGGACAATGGAAACATTCTATCTTTACACGAAAAACAAATAAATAAAAATGTAGTCGAGATGAAATTAAAAAAAATTAAAAAAAAGTGGAATGAAGTTCCACGTTTCGATATCGATCCATTTAAGAACATAACGAGCTTTAAAGTTAATCTCACGTTTCATTAGACGTTCCTCAAAATCCATATAAAAGTCCTACGAGAGGAAAATAAAATTTACGAATGAAGGTAGTAAAAAGAAATTTATCTAATGGATATCTTTTTAAAGACGTTTCTCGATTTATTTGAAACGTTTTCATCTTATTAACTCACTGACATCCTTATTTACAACTTTGAGTTGTATCTCCAATCGTAGAACTAGGGTTTAATTGGGGAATCAATAAGACCTTGTGGTTTACCCAATTATATGGATGAACCGTGTCTATCGATTAAGTTCAAAATTAACGTTTCCGACTTTGAATTAATAATATTAACACTACATTCCTTTGAACGTTTCGGGGTCGAATTGGATTGGTAATATAACAAGTCCTTAGTTGTTGGCTTGGGATTAAACACACAGGTGTATGCAATTAGGACAGTCAGATAGCTGGAGTAGGTGTTAAGGAGGAAACACTACTACATTTTGTTTAATTCTAATTTGTGATTCTCTGTTTAGGATATATAGCATCATAACGCTACCATCTGCTTACGTCTTACACCTTAATGGACGTGAGATGCGAAGTTACTTGTTTACCCCCTTAGGAACTAGATCCATACCAACGAGACCAAATACAGCTCCCTTCTGGCTATTCCAACCGGACGGCTCCTTTCAAACCCTAGGACGAGAGGAATTTCCCTTTATAACAACTTACCACTTACTTTGAAAAGTTTGTCGAGGGTGTACTTTGAAAGGATGATAAGGTGGCTGCGTATGGTCTTAAACCTCTATAGTTTTCTTCAATAATCACTATTTTTACATTTTAATTTATATTCTTAGAAATAAATAATTAAGTGTAAACTTTTATTTCTTAAAGTTCTGTGACGATTTTAAGAAGTAATAGAAATAACCAGTGGGGCTATTTTTATAACTTTAGATTTTAATGGAAGAGTTAGAATAAGAGATGATCAAAATAAAAAAAAAGAATTGAACGTGAAAGAAGCTACGAAATACCATTTTCTACTACTAGCAAAAATAAAAACAGATAGAGAAGAAGCTAAGGAAGATAAGATAACAGATCAAAGAAGAATATATCCAGAAGCGATAAAAACGTACAGACTATAAGACAAAGCAATAGCGCTAGATATAAATGCAAGATTAAGAAAAAAAATAATTGGCTGATAGCATAGATATAGAAGACATGTGGAAAGTATTTAAAAGCGTTATTATTGAAACGGCTCGTCAAGTATATGGAATAATCAAACAGAATAAACAAGAAGTTAAGAACAAAAAAGCTACATGGCGAGCGTATTTAAGACAAACAACAGAAGGAGGCTATGAAACAGCAAGAAGAGAGAATAGAAATAAATTAAGGTCAAGAAATAACAACAGAAGAACTAATACATGCTATGCTGAACAGCTAAAGACTGGTAAAGTGCCAGGAAAAGATAAAATTACAACTGAAATGATCAAAAACATGGAAGGAGAAGGAATATTACTATTCTTGAAGATTTGCATTTAAGTATGGAAAAGTAGTAGAAAAAAGATTAAGAAAACAAATCGAATCTTCGGTATCAGACACTTAAACCGTTTTAAATCATTAATAGAACATTCGCAGAGTTTCAGGTATGGAAAAGCCCTTTGATGAAGTGCCAAGAGCGAAAATATTGGAAACACTAATTAAATTAAAGATGAACCCAAAATTAATTAGAGTAATTAAATGTCTGTATAAGATGACGAGAAATTGTGTAATAAGCAGAAAGACGGTATTCGAAGATTTTGTTATTACAGAAGGAGTAAGACAAGGGGGAAGTTTCAGTCCACTATTATTTATAACCTTTATAGATGAACTGATCAAACAGACCCAAAGAATAGTAAAACCAACGTTCCTAGGTTACAGGAATTTAGATTAATAACACAGGTCTGCGATGAAAAAATTGTTTAAAAAATTTTGAGTCATGCTTACGGTACCTTTTGCGCTGATTACAGAAAAAATAGTGAAAAAATTCCATCACCCACAATCACAATTATTTACCCACAAATCACACATTTTCTTAAAAAACTGTACAATAAAACTTGTAGAATCTGGTTCATACTAGATTTGCTGCTAGTATACTCCCCCTTCCACTCTGTCTGCTCACCAGTCTCCACTGCAAGGTCAAGTTACTGTCCGTAGCACAGAATAACCAGAAGTGACACTGATGCCATATTATAGCGAGTTGCCATGGTATGCCGCTATTGCTGGTAAAGATTCGCCAGTGTCACTTCTGGTTATTCTGTGCCTTTGGTAATTCGCAATAAGATGGTGGATTTTAAATCGATGTGGCAAAACGAGGTGGCGCCAACATCAAACCAGTCTTGATGTAACCTCTCTACTGAGCACTCTTTCTTCGTCAGTTTTAGTTTAGTGCTGTGAAATGGCTTCTACAGGTTGTGTGAACTCTCCTGATTGTTTCTGCTACATTTGCGGGACTTATACTGTTAAAAAGCAGCAGAGTACCATTAGAGACTTTGTTAAAAAGATTTACTTTGACTACTTTGGTATGAAATTGGGAGATGAAGACAAACAAGGGGCTCCTCACAAAGTGTATTCTGTGTATGTCGAAGAACTTAGACAATGGTTTCAAGGTAAAAAGATATCATTTTGTTTTGCTGTACCTATGGTTTGGAGAGAACCTGCAAATCACACTGATGACTGTTACTTTTGCTCTTGCGGTGTTCAAGGATTTAATTTGAAAAAGAAAAAGAAGATTTCGTATCCAAACATTCTTTCAGCTATGTAATGACGGCGACAATGATGGTGCTTACGAGCCCACCTAAAATGAGCCAAAACTCTTCACGCAGTCGGAACTAAACGATTCGATAAGAGACTTAGGCCTTCGAAAGAATTCAGCCGAGGTTTTAGGGTCGCGGTTGAAAGAAAAACATTTGTTGACTCCTAGAACATCCTTCTCTTGTACAAAAGTAGAGAAAAAAAGTTTGAGCCATTTTCTCTCTCGAAAGTGACCTTGCTTTTTGTACTAATGTTCCTGGGTTGATGATGACATTCACTATAAAATACGACTCCGGAGAATGGAGACTTTTCATTGATTCTTGTAAAAGAAGCCTGAAAGCTGTTCTTCTCCACAATAGCAACCAATATGCATCTGTACCAGTAGGTCATTCAGTTCATTTGAAAGAATGTTACGAGAACCTCAAATTGTTGAAAACAATTTCATGAAATGAAAATTTCCAGTTGAAAATGGAAGACCAGGAAAGGAAAGCATGGAAGTCTTTTAAACAAGTGGTAACTGGCTTCCTAGGTAATAAAAAAGATCCAACATTCATGTTGCAACATGAGTGTTAAAGTTCATTACATATTTATCCTGACGTATGGATGCAATTTGTGGAAGTTATCAGCAAAAGATAAAAATAAGATTGGAGCAACAGAAATGAAATACCTGTGTAAGACTATGCGAGTGCAAACCGCCATGGAAGAAAAAGAGATGTCCACCTGAAGAAACTTGGGATAATATAATAGGAAAGATACACATAATAGGATATACTACAGAGGGGAGAGAAATCATAGACTGTCACAAAATAGAAAAGACTGGAAAACTTTTATAAACAGTTATTTTAAGTATGTAATTGTATTATCACTAAATCGTATTGTAATTGTATTTAGCTCTTACACCCTCTGGATAAAAGGGGGTTTGATTATATGTATTAAGAGTTAAAATTTAAAATAATTAAATAAAATGGCAATATTATACTTTGCTTTAATACTTTAATTGCTAATATCATCTATAGATCTAATATCTAATCTATTCCGCAATTATTAATAATAATATTTTAGTAACAATGTTACGATATGAAGGTTATTTGATTTCCACACTCCTTTGGCGAAAATACAATAAAGATGATGCATATACCCGTTAAGAGTTGTAGAATTTGACATTTCGATGCTCTTAGTGCCATGTTTTTCCTTTATATTGAGAAACAATTTTTAATATATTTAACTTGGTAACAAAAAGTGGCACACAGTGTGACTAATGTATTATTAACTAATTTGCAAAGTACTTACATGAGTACTGAATAAGTCGTTAAAATTTAAAGAATATTCGTTGTATAGGTTTCGAGATCACCATTTTGAAAAATACGGTTTGAGAAAAACGCGTTTAAGCTAGATTAGACGGCCAGAATACGGCATTCAGCTTTATAACTTTACCACAATGTTTAGCAACTAACGACAAAATACCAAACAAAGATGAAAAACCTCTCATAGCAGATGTATCTTATGAATATTCTGTAAGATTGCTGTACATGATTAATTTCCGGTGCCAAGGCATTGTCACCAAATTGCAGAAAAGTTCTATTTCTTCGTGTCCGATAAACGTGTTACAAAAACAAAATCGATATTTATGAGTTTGATTTCACACACATTTTGTATCATCGGAGATTAATTAATCATTTGGGGTTTTTCACATTTCTGTGACATACTAATTTTAAAATCCATGCCTCGTAAAGCGAACTGGGAAATAGTCACGACACGCTTACATTTTCTACATATTACATTTGCAGAAATAGTGAAACTTGTCACAATTGGCATATCCAAGTATGTATTTCCTACAAATGTCTTCGCTAACGTTGATGCAAATCCATTTTCTTGACATGTGGTGATTTCCAAAAATGTTCATTTCTTATTCCGATTATAATGTGTAGGATTTTAACACCACTCATTTAAAAAATCACTCACGACATGTCTAACAAAATATGTTAGCGCAGTTCACTTCGAACGCTTTGTTTATACGCTTAATAATTTTTACAATTATTAAGATTCTCTATTAGTCTTCTCTATTATGAGCACAGGTCCAAACTGTATTAATTTGGGCTCAGGCAAGTTACCTAATTGCAAGAGTAGGGTCCATGTTTGGGTTCTGAGCAAAGTTCAGAAAGAAGGGGTATTTGATGGACTTTCCACATGAACTAAGACGACATTTATAACAATTACAACCAGTTAGGCATGGAAATTAAAATGAAATTAGCGCTTCATCTTTAAAGATCTGGTAACCTATTCACATATCTGGATATGCCCGGGCGGTGAAACAACATGCCAGGTTATGGCATCATCAAATGAAGCATCATCAAAAATCCGTTACCACAAATTACGTTACAAAAAAACTACACATACTATACCTATCACAAGCTGGATAACAGTTTGTGATGCATATGGTAGAAAAAAGATTCCATATTCAATACGTGTGGTTACTATTGCTCAACTGAAACATCCGATAGATAAACAAAAGCCTATTGTCAATACAAATTATGTGTGTAGATTGCAGAACAAGAAATAAAGAAGTCCAGAAGATCCTCTTCTGTTTGTAAACATATGATATGTAATGAGTACTTTGCAAACATTACAACATTATTCTTTTGAATTGAAGATAAAAAATGTATAAACATCCTTGCTCAGTTATTGTCAGTGTGCAGCAGAGCAATATATCAAAGTACAGAAGCACTTACATGTGCTTCTTAACTTATTGTTAACTGGTTCTAGGATGATATTAAATTGAAAAATAATGCATTGAAAATAATATAATATGAAAATAGACACAGAGAAATTGAAGGGATTAAGAAGCACGTGAAAAAAAATTTATTCCTTACCTATATTTACACTAGAACAGATCTGCAAGAGAAGAACGGTTATCGCAAAGGAGCAATACAACAAGAACGTGTCAACAGAACAGTTGCTAAAGAAAGTGATATATATGATCCTGAGTAACAATCCATTGTAGAGAAATAAGCTATTTCCTAAGTCAGTTGATACAAAATACCCAACGAAGAACAATGCATAGACTGTGAGGGAGAATATTACTCAACATAATCCTTGTAAACTGTCAAATTTCATTAATGACGATTTGTATTATAGAATATCGGAAGGTGGGGACAGATGGCAACAATTTAAACAATGAAGAATACATTGTTGAATAGATATAGTTATCAATATGATGGACGTTGAGACCAGCATTGCACAGAATCAACAGCAGAAAGCAATTCTATTATTCTATTGACAACACGTATAGAGAAGTCTATAGAGAAGAAAAAAAATTCAGCTGTTAGCTCCTAAACACCATAAATCCTATCGATTTGTTACATCTTCTACGACCATTTGGTTAGATACGACCATTTAGATATTGAACATGTTGATACAGAGAATTATGTGTGTATTACAAAGAATGTCGAGTTATTGATTAAGCTTACAGATAAACAGCTTATAAACTTCTTATTACTTATGTAATAAAAATTCGGAGCAAAACTTGTTTGTCATTACCTACAGTTGGGATCCTTGATTCTATCAATAACTTTTTCCTTAGTTAACAAAGTAATTTCGCGGGCGATGATGAGGTCATTCGTTTCTACAACTTCAACTACTCGGCGTTCCAAGGGGATAAGTTAGATTTCAAGATAATTAGAAAAAAGTTTAATTAAAAATAATCAAGTTGGGTTATAATTGGATTTATCATAAAATGTTTAAATAAATAATACCAAGTTTATGCTCAAGAAATATGATGCAATTTATATTAAAGATACATTCTTGTACTTTAAGCTGTTGCCCGAAAAGGTTTGTAACATATTAATTACTAACTCAAAATGTGTCGTAATATTTTCTTTTAAGTAGGGATGATGGTAAATAGAATATTTGAAGAAGCTTTTGAAAATTAGTCCCCACAACCGAAGCTCCTTTAAAATAAGGCTCTTAAATAAACATACAATCCCCCGGATTTCAAATGGAATAGTAAAGAACGAAATGGGAGCGGTAGGAAAGTTTGTCGGGATTTCCCTTTGGGATGCCGGCCAAGAGTTTTAAAGAGAAAGTTTCCATAAAATATTTTCAACCGCTACTGAATACATTTTACGGTACAAATATATGTATGAAACATTATTGTTTCCACCAAAAGTTTTTGTTTTTAAAATGAAATTAACCTATTAAAGTTTTACCAGGAAACTTGTATTTATGAGAATTTAAGGATTCCTACCTTGTAAACTTTAGTAATTAGGGGGAGGTAAGAAAGCTATGTTAAAGCAATACAGAAAGTGGGCTAAAATTTATGATCCAACGAAACCTGCATTACCTCAACTATCTTCTCATCCTTCATCTTCCCACAAAGTTATACCTTATCTCGTAATTTGAATTTATAAATACGACATTTATCGTTTAAAAAAAAATAAAGTTTTTATATTAAATTAAAAATATTTCTTTGAATTTATCTTCGATTTATATTTCCCATTTTCCTTATCAAAACATTTTCTTTTACCAAATGAAAAATACCGTCTACGGAACTTTGAACCACGTGAAAAGCTTTTATCTACTTGAATCGAATTCTATTTTTCCTACCGTATACTTGGATAAGTCCTTTTTCGTTTTGCCTTTATAATCCCTCTATTTTGATAACCCTATTTATATTTTCCATCCAATTTTCTATCGTGAATATCGAACTTTTCTTACAAAATCCGACTCGGAATGAGATGGAAAACGGTAACCGAGTGTCCTAAAACCGGCAGCATTTGCATAAATATTATGTTTATCATCAGATTTCAGTCGTATAAAAGAATCAATATGTTCTTATTTCGATTTTATATTTTATTTGTAAAGGGATTTGACGTAGTTGTATTCTCAATCAAAATCCATCCGCTATGAATCATGAATAATTCAATTGAAATCACGGTTTCTATAATGTCTAACGCGTGTTCTATTGTTGATAGCCCCTCCAACCATATCCTTTTCAGAATTATACGAATCAATTCGGGTGGCTTATTGTTCCCAATTGGAACGGCTCAAACTTCAATTTGCTGCTTTGGTAAATTTAGAAGGGTTTCCCTCAAGAACCTTTCATGTAAACACAATTTTGCAAATAATGTAACATTTATTGATACTTCCAAGTATTAAATAAGTAATTAAAATTAGTATTAATTAATTGTGTGAAAGTTATCTAAGGGCTCAAAATCAACACTGATAAAGATCGGTCAAAACTTGAATGGAAGAAGTTTTCGTGAAATTGTAGGCTCTATCGATAGCTCTTTGGACCGAAAGGAATCCACTCTCGCAGGAAGAGAATTGGCTCTCACTTACTGAAATGTCTTAAAGTGAAGGTCATTAACTTGGCGCTTGAAGGCCAGTAAGTTTGAAATGAAGGCTATTACCTTTGAACTGAAAATTATTATGGGTATTAGCCTCGAATAGGAAACGTTTCACAAACTTTGAATTCAATTTTATTAGGGTAATTAACCTTGACTCCACAGGATCTCATATTTCTTGAACGAAAGATAAAAGGAGTAATTGAAGGTTAATAATTCTGTACTAAAAATAATGAAAATCATGAAACTTATCGTTTCAACAACAAAGTGTGTGGTTTAGATGAAATAGGTGAAAAGTTATTAAAATTCGGAAGCCTACGTGAAAACAAAATCGTTCAATATAAAATGTAAAATTAGTACAAAGGCTTTTAATAATATTGGGCTCCATTGTATAGCTCCAGAGTAACTATTACCACTAAAGCTAATAAAGTGATAATTAGCGTACAAAACCATGATAATTACTATTTTGCTTGGACGATTACATCTACTTTATAATGACTGCAGTATTGGTCATTAAAAAGTGAATCTCATCATATGCATGGATCGTTTTTTTTTAGAATTTCCTGAATGTGCAGTTGTTATTATAAATACTTACGTTGATGTAATAACACAAAAGAAAGTGAATTACATTGTTTTAAAAAGTATTTGTGACACATGATTCCAAATGTAAAGTAAAGTTTAGCTGAAAATCTGCTTTGTACAATGGGAATTAAACAAAATTCTAGTTTATGCAGTAAATTGCTCTTCTGTATGTGACAGTTTGGTGTGCAACTGACGGAGGTGCAGGAGCTTACACGTACATCCATCGCTAAATAACAAACGGGGTTCTGACAACCGAGTCATGGAGGGATAACTGTTCTAACAAAGAGTCGAGAAAACGAAACTCTCAATGCATACTCTCCAACATGTTAGGCAAGTACGGCGTTTCAACTAACAAAACCATTAATTTTTATACACATGCGAGGTGGAATCGACCCAGAAAATATCGGAAATTTCAGTGTTGGTACGGAAAACAAACGTGGAGAGATTTTGGCAAACTATCTAATCAAAGAAAATGGATTACATGGGATATGGGCAAGCCCGGATAGTAGAACAAAGAATGAGATTGATTACATTACATAACATTTCTAATATTTAACCTGAGGATCGAAAGAAATCAAACTGCATAAAGCCAAATTACACCAAGAGGAATGGAAGAAGAAAATCGATGCAATCAGCGACCTAAGCAAAATGGAAATGGACATGGAGATGGAGATAAATGACTTAAACGGAAAAATCGCCCCAGATTTTCAGTATATGTACTGTAAAGAAAACTTGTAGCCGAACCAAACACAATAATAGTTATAACTTATAACACAAAAGAGGGAAATGTCATAGGACACGAGAATTGATTAAAAATATTACCAAAGGGTTGGAAGATATAATACCAAAGTATTAAAAATATATTATAAAGGAAAATAAAGAAAACATGAAAATTCTAAAATCAAAGAGAGACATCTCAATCACTAACATCCAAGATATTGCTAAGTATGTGGAGAACACCACTGGAGAAATAACTAAACAGGAAATAAGAACAGCGCTGAAACAACAAATAACAAAACAGCCCCAGGAAAAGATAGATGCCAGCGAGATGTTAAAGAAGAAAGGAACAATCGCAGAGTAGGCACTGTGCATACTTGTTAACAAGTGCCTTAACGAAGATAAGATGCCCACATGGCATAATGCAGAAGTTATCTTACTTTTCAAGAGATGCGATAAACCAACATTGAAAACTATTGCACCATAAGTTTTCTGTTAAATGTATACAAACTCTTGACCAAGATTATTACAAACAGGTCAAGAAATAAAGTCGGCGTATATCAACCTGTACAATACGTTGGTTTCAGGAAAGATTGCAGTATCGTAACCTAAGCAATCAATGGATCAGGATTGAGTCAAGATAAACAAATCTCAAATAAGCAATACTCCAAGTCAAAATAAACGCAGAATTAGTAATCATTAAAAATCAAATTAAAAGGCGTACACCAGAGAGATACTATTTCCCCAAAATTCTACACCTTGGCATTCAGAATCATCCTCAAATCACTATCATGGGAAGCCAAAGGCATTAACATCGATGACACCTATTTAAACTATCTACGCTTTCTAGACGATATCAATAACCAGCGATATCCAAGAACCTCACAGCCATATGTCAACATTTTCGACCAGTCATTCCAATAAGTTTCTTAATATTCTGATTTAGATTTTTATCCCTCCAGAAGTGCTCCCACCACATTTTTGGCTTTATCATCGCTGTTTTTGCTTTCCATGTGACCAATACCATTCATGTCGACAACGGTACTCAAGTACTTAAGTTATTCTACTTAACGAATTTTATTTATATAATTTATGAAGATTTTGAAATGGGTAGCCATTTTCAACGGGAGGTATTCAGTCTTCTCAATGCAGATTTTCAATCCCCATTTTGGGATTCTGTGTGCAGTCTTTTCAACATAAACTCCTTGTTATATGCGTCCTATGCTGTAATTGCTTGGTCGACAAAGAAGCTCAATCTGTACAAATAAGTGTTATTAATCGGAAATTAAACGGAAACGTGGACATGAAAGAAGAAGGACCGAATGAAAATCGAAGCGTTTGCGATGTGTATCTACAGGCAGTTACTCAAAGTATCATGGACGGAGAACAGATCAAACGTTTCAGTATTGAATGAACTAAAGATAAAAGACAGGTTGATTAAGCTGATGAATAGATCGTACCTTAGTTACTTTGGACACAAAGCGAGGCAAACCGGAGATGAAAAACCTTATTGTAGAGGAAAAAATTGAGGGCAAATGAACATGGAGAAAATTATAGATAAGATGAGGAGACAGACAGGGAATTGACGGGATACTCAATGCATGGCACAGATACAGATGGCGCAGAACCGGACTCAAAACTAAGGAGGAGGAGATAACAATAATGCTTCACCATAAATGTTACTTTCAACATGAACGATAAAAGACATTCATGCTGAATACATTTTATAATACTTATACATGTTGATAAACTCTTTTTTATGTACAAAACGACATTAAAAATTGTTAAATTTACAGAACTAAAAATTAGAATAACATGTTTTGTTCTTTCTTTAAACAAAAGACACGTTCAAAATCAACCATGTCACGCGACAAAATCTCCCCGACTGTAGAAAGCGGTCCACCATGAATAACTCTTGAAGTAACTTTTGAATATAACTGAAACTTTGCAAAGTTGGTGGCAATTTATTAAGAAGGTTTGGAGCAACATAATTTACACCTTTCTGGCACTTTCAAATTAATTTATACAAAACCTTTTGCGCATTCTACAATGTATAGACATAGTAAAGTCTGGATATTTACTTTTATAAAAGATTTCATTCATCACCGTACCGCAAGTTATCGAGAAGTCTGATACCTTTGCGTTGTGGCATGAGGAGCTTGGTAGAGGAAAATTACGCTACGCGTAAAACTTCTTGTGGCACATTTTCTCTCAGCACTTCTAACACATAGAAGCTGCTATTAGGTTTGTTGCACATATATTCAACATGGTCATGCAATGTAAGCGACGAATTAAGTACTACCGCAAGAAACTTTATGCTTTTAGGATTCTGTGTATTTGACAGGTCGCAATCTAGCCCAAACGTGCAGTGTAAAAGTAATTGAAATCAATTGCAATAATACCTTATTTTTTTTCTGCTAACTCATTTAGTTGCAAGATTTTCTAAACAGTTACTAAATTCTTGTCTGCAATGTTCAGTTTTATTATCTGATTATAAAAATTTTATATTACAATATTCATATTATTTTGTTTATTTGTTATTATTATATGTATCATTTAAGGTAAAATGATACATATAATAATAACTAACTTTTGATAACTTTTGACTGAAACCTTAAAATAGCTTCGATACATACAAAAATTGCCATTAGGATTGAAAGCAAGATAAAAGTTGTACTTTTTTCTTGGTACAATTAAGAAGCTTTGAATAATATCAATATAATATTGTACCTTAATGGTATCGGATTTTACCCTCTTTGTATATATAATAAAGTTTAAAGCCGGACCAATAGACTCGGTGGTTGAGCGGTCGTCGAGATATCTCGGCGAAACTACACGAAGCCCATCGATAGCTCTCCACATTCTCGCTCATTGTGTGCATAATCAATATTGATCGAAAACTTGTCGGGACCTGCCTTGTGCGAAGCAAGATTCATTATTTTGTCATTTACGAATTCTGTCGAATGCATAGTAAATGAACGATGTCACAGCATCTGTTACTATTGCCGGGTGCTTTGTTATACTATATAATTACAGATCATCAAAAAGAAATTATCTTTGGTGCTTGGAATTTAAGATCGGAATTTAATTAAATCTATAATTTTAATATAACATTTTTTATTCCTATTAGCAAATGTAGATATTAAGATCTGATCTATTCTTAATAAATGTTGTTTTTGTGATAAATGTATTTATTTCTTGCTTTTTACATTCTATAGTCAAGTTATCCCGATTTATGTGATCTCATCCTAAAAAATCGTTTAAGGTTTTGTTATATCCTTACCTATGTACCGTGTACAATCGAGAACTCGGTTTTAGAAATAAAGCTACTAAATAAGATGTGATGGTAGTGATGCAGAAGAGTACAGAGATAAAAATGTTAGCCACAAAACTTGGACATACCATTTTATTACGTTGAATTTTAGAATCTATTGTTCTGTTACATTCTCATTCTTCTTCTTACTTGTAAATATGGTTTAAGTATGGATTAACACTGACTTTAACTTTCTCTTTCCCATCTGAGCCTTAGTATAAGTACCCACAATTTTAAAGCAGTGACACGGGCACGATAAATCACTGTTACTGTAATTAGGTTTGGTACAATTAAGTTAGGAGACTTTAAGACTAAAATGTACAAAACTTGTTTTCAGAATGGCCGTAAATCAAAATTTGACAGCAAATGAATTAATAAAAAAATTTCCGCATAAATCTTTTAATTGTGTTTAAAACAATTTATTAACTCCTTTTTTTACGAGTTCGAAAGAAATGTTCTATTTAAGTTTCTCTTTCAATGTACCCTCGTGACCACCACTTCGGTTTTATGGAAATTAAATAAACATTGTTCAGTATTGTTCAAATATTATTAAGATTTCTATTTTGTTTAAACAAGTTGTTAACATCTCAATCCGTTATAAGAAAGATTGACATTTGACAAGGTAAAGAATGAGTGTTAGCGTAATGTGACTTCTGTCCATTGCTCTGAATTTCATAATACCGATATTCAAGCTACCCTCTACTTTGTCCATACGAATGTATGCTAGATTGCTGATCCATTTTGTCAAAATTCGCTGCAAAGTGAGGCAATACGCGCCCTATTGGTCTAAGTACTCATATCCACGTACACTGTGTTAATTAATTTATCGTACCCGACGTCATCATTGCAAGTATGCAACACAATACGCGATTTGCGTATTGTAATACTAATACTGTGATATTGGTTGCATACTTGCAATGATGACGTCGGGTACGATAATTAATTAACACACTGTACTTCTAGTACAGCTTGGCTCAAATATGATGTGAGATTTTCATCAACTGTAGATCATAACGAAATAATCCTCGATGACTGAAGAACTATGAACTTTAGGGCAACGGAGATGTAGAGTCAGTCTCACCGGAGAACGTTAAAGATTATGACTGAGTTTCTACGACGATAATACGAGGAAACATACTCTGCTAATATTGTGTCCTTTATCATTCTGCAATATTATCTTATTATGAAGTATAAGTATAAATATATTGTTTTAAAGTTCTCTGTTCTAAAATTCTGCTTATTTGGACTAAGTATTCTGTTGATTTCTTGTTAGGTTGGTATCCCACATTTCTATCTTCCTATCTGTGTTATCAAGCAGAACCGGCGGTATTGAATTGAAAACAACACAAGAAAGATCCCTACAACGTGTGACAGCCCTGCTTCTTTGAAGAATGATGATGTAATTTAATTATAATATAATATAATGTAACAAAAATCAAATGATATGGTGTGAATCAATCTGGTGATTAAAAATTATTTGAGAAGTAAAATGTAAAAATTCAATTCCACTACGATAACGGGACATGTAGAAGGAAATAAACGTCCTCATTAGCGAAGTTATACAAACTCTGAGAAATCGACCGGTGGCAACTTTGCAAGTTTGAAACTTTGAATCCAATTCTTATCTTTTATCCTAGAGGAAAATTTACTGGCGCGAATAATATTCAAATTTTGAATTATCATAATCCCAAAATCTTTATTCACACATTCTTATCGCTGTAGCAAAAGATAATTTTATAAAGAAAATTGGTGTTAGGGAACATCGCAAGATTTTCGAGTACATTATTAAAAAATGTTATCGGTTGCTTTTTCTCCAGCGCGCAATTCTAAATAACCTTGTGCTGTATACGATATAAAACCCGAAACAATACAAAAGGTTACGGTCTCAACGCGGTTCAGGCGTAAAATTAAGCATGGAATCGATGGAAAGATAAAAAAGCAATTTTAAAAGTATGCTTTTACGATTCTACTTTCAAGAGGGTGAATATTTCCACGACTGATGACAAAAATGCTTTTATTCCACTATTGTCTCGTCTCTTCTTTAAGACTTCCTCACAATGACGTCTTAAAATGAAATGTTTTAATTTCCACTAGGAATCAATAAACGCATAATCAATTTTTTATTATTAGTTTAGTTCAATTAATATAATAGGATAACGGTGATAAATTCCTATTAAATGAATGGGAATGAAATGGTTCTTTTATGTCCAATTTTAAATTAAGCACTCAATCATCTTTTTTCCCTCAAAAACGAGATTTATTTACAAAAGGGTTCGCGAGGATCTTTTTAAAAAATTCATAAAATTCGACCCTCATCATTGCTATTCCATTTCCGAGGGCTTACAAATGTAAAGCACTCAAAAAATGGTTGTGGGGTTTTAATCCTTTATTGAAATTGTTATTTTTACAAAAAAAAATTATTTAATATGATTTAAAGCTCAAAAAGCTCACATTATTTCCTGCGAATTATATAATCAAATTTTATTGTAAAATTGGCTTTGAAAATTTCTCGCAAGATTTCTATAAAAAAAACAAATTAACCAGCAAAATGTTAATTTTAGAATGATTTAGAATTTAATTCGTTGAAGAATTAAATGTTGATATCCCACCAAAGTAGGTTTCCTTGAAAGAAATTCAGTGAAAACGGCAGATACGGGACAATCACGGATTTAGATATTCTTATGATTTATTTCGGACTTAGAGAGAGAGAGAGAGAGAGATGATTTATGTACCAAAGGAGGGACAAATAAATAACAACGAACTTTTTGCATCATTACCTTATTAAGCTATTGTACTATCACTATTCAAGATTGTTCTCAAAAGCTTAAATTCTTCAAGAAATCTTGATATACCAATAAAGTTATCATCAGAAGTGGAGACATACTTACTACTTTATAAATTGTTGTTGAGGATGTTTTTTCTTTCCATCTGTATTATTAACCATAATAAAACGATTTGAAATGTTGTACTTCTTTATTAGATGGATGTATTTCTTTATTTTACCAGTTTCGGTCCGGGTTAGACCATTTTTAGGAAACTTTGGAATTACGTCAAGAGGTTTTTACTATTAGGAACATACAATAATATTCTTTTGAAATTTCTAATCTTTAACAATTCTTTTTACTTTCAAGTTGTTTATTTATTTTAAACCATGAATTCTTTCTTATATAGTTAAGATGGCTCGTGTTATTTGGTTCGCTTACATTTTTATTTATTTATATTATATTTTCCTAAAAATGGTCTAAGCAGCACCGAAACCGGTAAAATAAAGAAATATATCCATCTAATAAGGAAGTACAAAATTTCAAAACGTTTTATTTTGGTTACTTTATAAATGTTTTGGTTTTACAGCGTCAAACTCGTAAGTGATTACCAGAGCCGCGACGTTGTCGGGCAACTTATTGGCGGCTCGTCGTCTTACGGTAGAGACTCGGGCCACATGGACCACATCACGCCACATATAGTATACCACGCCACTGGTTGAGTTTTAGTCGGACAATCGGCCAAACACGTATTGAATGCTGCACCGCAGAGAACCCTCCCAAATTTTACATGGGCCAGTATTCAACCAGTATCGTTACGTTGCGGCACATCGATGTGCTCGATAGAAGCATGTTACTACTACGCTATAACCCGTTCGCTGCTCTATACAGATGGTGACATCAACAGCCCGAAACGTCGTGTGATTACCTAAATGATTTACTGCACATACTTGTAAGGCTAGATGATATTGAACCTCAACATAAGTCAATATACTTAAAATAAATAAAACTCTTAATA
The DNA here is from genome assembly GCF_036711975.1 of Onthophagus taurus. Lineage (NCBI taxonomy): Eukaryota > Metazoa > Arthropoda > Insecta > Coleoptera > Scarabaeidae > Onthophagus > Onthophagus taurus. The sequence continues at coordinate 2,402,256 of NC_091976.1, read as the reverse complement.
AAATTATAAATAATATGGCGTGAGCATTGTGTCCATTCAACGCGTTTTTAGGAGAGCGTATCCTAATAGAAAGGCACCGCACGAAGCAACAGTTTGATGGTTAACAAATTTATTTTTACATTCTGATGGATTAAAGAGAAATATTGAAGAAGTTATTGGGGATGACATTTAGATAGAACCCGAAACTTCCATAAGAAGTTATGCGGTTATATGAACAGACTTTGACAATTTTGGACGTAGAATTGAATATGTGTAATATCTATACTAAATTCAAGCTATCCTATGTCCTTCCAACGAATTATTATTAGACCTTTTTTTAAGATACCAGAAGTAATGAAGTTACTGAGAATGGAGAACGATATAGAACAATAACTCAACTTCTGCAACCATAAGCTTAAAAGACTTCTGATTTCAGAATATTCCATCTAGCCTCATAAATGTTACATATATTACACAGTCGCTCTTTTTGGAGATATTTTCGTTGTCAAGCTGCTCTTAAAAAATGCAGATATTGAGTGCGTGCATTGCTCTAATTTGATGGCAAGTGATTTGATTAGAGAATTTTCCGTTTTAGATAGATAAACGGTAAAGTCTATAATAATCACCCATAGATCTTAAAAGATTTAATAGTAAATGTTCTAGCATCATTCTGTCTATCTTTGGTTCCACCCTAATGTTTCCATTACATTCTTCACCCTTTCTATCCTCTTGTTCTGTATACTCTATTCTTCTCTCAATACTCTTCGCGTGCTTATTTTGTAACTTCTCGCCGCCTCCTCCTCCTATGGAAGCCCAAATCGAGCCTTGGTCTCCTCCTTCAGCTTGCCTCTCCATAGAGATGATCACTTCCAACTTCGCATTCCCACCCATCTCCTTGCAGCCTACTCCACAGCGTCTTTCTAGAATATTAGCAGTCATAATTCTCGTATTATGACTTATTCTAGTATTTCCCCATCTTCAACTCTGTTAGTCGTTAGCTCTACACTCAAGTAGTTGAAACGACCTACTAGTTATCTAAAGTTGCCGTGACTGGGGTTGCGCAATTTATTTTCTTTTGTATCATCATTTTTGTTTTAATCATGTTGATGTCAAGACCGGCTCTTTTTACGCACTTCGGTTCAATATGTTAATGTCATCGGCATACTCTGGTAATTGGATTGTTTTGTACCTCATCTCTTCCCACTGAAATTTCTCTTATAACGTATTCTAGAGCTAAGTTGAAAAGAGTGGGGCCAGTCTATCTCCTTCTTTCGGGCTTGTGTTTTTTTAAATGAGTACCTGTTTCGTACACAAGCCTTAGAATCAATCACTGTTGCTTTTGTTACTGTAATAAATTTGACAGGAATGTATGCTGTTGTATGCCTGAAGAAAATCAATAAATATGTTATGAACATCCATTTCGCATAGAACAGCTCAGACACAAACAAAAGGGGTACGTATTTTTACCAACACTTACAAAGTACAAATTTAGATATCCTCAACAGAGGTAACGAACCGACTTTTGTAACCAAAGGTCGACAAGAGGTGCTAGACATAAGTCTAGCCACACCTCGACTCAGTTCGCAAATCGCAAACTGGCATGTTTTACGTGAAATCACTTTAGTGGATCACGAGCAAATTCGCTTTGTCATTGTAATAGACATAACAAAACAGTCAGAATTGAGAATCCGCTCACTCACTGATTGGTGCTCTTTTTGTAGACACATCAGTGAAGAGGTGGTAAGCGCTCATACACTCCCAAGGCATACAGACCAATTAGCCTAACTTTATTTAGGATCAATACCTTAGGAATGGAATGCTTGTCACTAATCCACTCCATCCGAGTCAACATGCTTACGAGAAAACAAAATCAACAATTACTGCTCTGCATGCTTTGACAAGCACTTTAGAGGAGACAATTGTAACCAAAGATATAGCCCTATGTGCTTTCATACACATAGAGGGTGCTTTTGATAACACCTTCAACGAATCCATCCGTCGACGATCAAATGGTGTATAATCATGTTGAAAAGTCGGCAAATCACAGCCAGTCTAGGAGGCGAATCGTTGACTATTAAGGCGCTAACAGGATGTCCCCAAGGGGGAGTGCTCTCACTTCTGAGGTGCCTGGTAGTTGATAACTTGATGAACACCTTAACAAAATGTGGATTCATGATTCAGGGGTATGCTGATGATCTGGTAATCATAATCCGAGGTAAATGTGACACAATCATAACTCAATTAATGCAGAAAGCCCTAGTACTTACCAGCAGTTGGTGCAGAAACAATGGGCTCAGCATCAATCCAAATAAAATCGAAATAGTCCCTTTCACTCGGAGAAGGAAACTACTTAGGGGTAATACTAGAGAGGAAATTAAACTGGAACTCCCACATATACAAGGTAACGAAAACGACTATTATGGCTAACCAGATCTGCCGCAGGCTCCTCGAAAGGAACTGGGGTCTTAAACCACGAATGGCTTGGACACGTAGCAATAATCAGACCAATGGTCGCCTATGTCTCACTGGTTTGGTGACCAAAAACAAATCATAAGACAGCACAACAACAGTTGGCACAAATCCAGCGGTTAGCAGGTCTTAATATAAATGGTGCAATGAGATCTTGTGCGACAGCTGCTGTTGAAGCCCTACTCGGTCTCACATCACTTCATTTATATACATATACAAAAGGCAGCTTTACGTGCCTTATCACTGAAAACATGCCCTTCACACCACTGATGCAAGGTAACCTCAGAGGATAACCAACTTAATCACTTGATTGAAATTAAAACAGACCTTATACCGACAGAATACAATTTCGACCAGCCGTATAAGGTCATATTTAGAAGCAGGGATGATTGGACGAATGGTGAAACATAACCATTTTTCAAGCAGAAATTCTCGCTATAATCTTCTGCACCGCTTTGATGGTCCTCCAAACGGACAGAAAGGTGCATCCATAATCATTTTCACAAACAGTTGGGCCGCCCTAAAGGCAATTCAGGCCTACACGTACCGACTCCGTACCGATCAGAGAGTGTACCTACGCTGGAAAGAACTTCCAGGTCACAGACAAGCGAAGAGTATGATGAGCGCAAAACAAAACCAGAGGTTTTATGCCTCAGCAAAGAGGATCTAAGGACGCTCTCAGGTTTCCTAATCGACCATGCGCCCCTAAAATACTACCTCCTCCACATTGTACAAGCTGCGGATCAACCTTGTCGACTTTGCAACGACGAGTTAGAAACGGCTGAACATATACTGTGTAATTGCGTTGCCAGAGGCCACTTAGGACATAAAATTTTCGGTAAAGCTCTTTTGACACCTACCGACATAAAGGAACAAGGCCTTGGAGTAATACTAAGGTTCATTAAGAACCTACATTTTCTCTAAACTTTTGGAGGGCTAAAGTTATGATAGATCTTATAGGTCGCGATGACGAGAGGGTCGCTCCCCTCAGCCCGGAAACAATAATAATAATAATAATAATAATAATATGTCGTGTTCCCGGCTTTCCTTAATATTCTTTTTATCGTGAAGATGTGATCAATGGTTTATCTGCCCTGCGTGAACCTTGCTTGATACCTATTCGCCAATCCAGGTCCCTATGGGGTCACCGATGGGTTTCAGCTTGTTGTCGAGGATCCACGACAGAACCTTTAATCTCGCACACTGTAGAGATATCCCGCGATAATTAGTGTACCTCAATTTGTTACCCCTTTTATGTGTTGGGAGGATCACGTCTTGCTCATATATTTTTACAATTAGTGAATGTAGCTGTCTGGATAGTTGGCATTCGCTGTATTTAAGAATTTCAGCTGGCCTTCTATCAATTCTAGAAGCCTTATTATTCTACGTTGCTCCTAGGGATTCTTCGAATTCTTCTAATGTGGGTGGGTCTACAGCCAGGTTGGTTTCCGGTTGCTGCCTTTCAATTATGTGTCCCTGTTTCAATTCGCAGTCTTGTTACGTGTTCAATAAGGCTTAAAAAAATTTTCAAGGTGGTATTAATTTCTTCTTGATCGCTTATTATTTGTCTCGATTCGTTTCTGCACAGGCTAGTGTTTGGTATGTATTCTTATCTCGGATACCAAAAAAATCATGGCAATTCTAACATCGGCTAATGATGCTCCACATTATAACTGTCCGTGACGCCAACTCTTAACGGAAATGGTAAGTTGCTGTAGCTACGGAGAGAGTTTCGATCATCTTTTGCTTCTCAAAACTATAGTTGTAGAGCTATAGACCCTTTCTTTAATATGTTAATGTTATATTTCGAATTTTCTGGTGTATCTCCTTGACCTACTGACAATAAAATACTTTACCTATTGATATAAAGTCTATCATCAATATTCTTGTTAATTACAATAGAGTTAATTACACGGTTCATGAACGATAAGATTATAATCATAAATATCAATATATACGGGAGCACGCACAACACTACACTTATTTGTCAATAAATATCGAATTCCAGATAATAGTCATCGAAATTGTGCGTCCGTATCTGGTCAGAAATTGATAACGCGGGGGTCACCAACCAAACCTAAATCATTGTGAACCCCAGTCACGGTAATGTGGAAATTATCGCGTTGGAATGTTCCGGTTATTAATTACATACGGATGCGCGGCCGTAATTAATTAAGGAATCTCGCGATATTCAGCATCACGAGAGCATAATTATTAAAGTGGAAACTGTAGTAAACGTGGAAAACGTGCAACGCCTTCAAGCAGGAAATGAAACTAATCTCAACTGTAGCTCTTTATAGAGGTTTATTATTTCCTTGCCAATTACGTGGAATAATCAACATTCCATTTATAAGAATTTGCTTTGAAGATGTTTTGTATTCACTTGCTTTATTAAGATATTTAAACTTTAATTGAACAAATTTTCCCAGATTTGCAAATTTGCAGTACACAAAATTAATAAATTACTAAACAAGCCATTTGGTTACATCGAATCCGTTTACAAACGAAATTACTAAATTAATCCAAATCCCAAATACACGTATCGGTAAACAACGTGGGAATTGAAAATGGTTTTCTAATGGGAAAATGCTTATATCTCTATTAATGCGTATCATTGAACACGCGGTTATGATTACATAATAGAATTAATAAATCAATACTTTGTATTTCTCTTTTTTGTTATAAAATTTTAAAATGAAAGATTCATGACGAAAATGTAAAAGTTTTCTGTTTTAGAATACCGGAGACGGCGAAAATAAACCAAAGTAAATAACGGCAGTATTATTTTCTGTTATTTTTGATAAGAAAAATAAGAATAAAGTTGGACGATCGTTACTTGAAAATTCGGAATCATAAATTCTACTTCCGAACTGTGTTTCTGAATCGAACATATAGTTCGTTTTGTTTTCTTATATTTTCTTTCTGATATTTTATCAAGCGTATTATTTTCAAATTCACAACAAGCAAAAAAGAAAAAAAAATCTTAAAGGAATTTTCATATACTGTATTACTCAACTTAATAGAACGGGTCGCAAGCTACGTTAAACATATTCAAAGAATTTCGTTATAAGGAGAAATATAGAAACACAAAGAAAGAAATATGAAAATGAAATACAGTTAATTCTGAATTAGGTTGGAATAACTTACGTTTCCGACAAAATCAAATTAGTTCCGGTGTTGAACTGGTTGTAAACTGTCCGTAATCCCTTCGTGAAGTGTCGTATACATCCTTCCCCGAAGGTTTATTACGTAAATTAAAGTATACAATCCCACATTAAACTAAAGTCCCAACCACAGTTGTTAAAGTCAATTTATTCGAAAACTTATCAATCTAATTATAAAGTTTTCCACAAAGATTATATTCATTTTCTTTGGTTTTATAGAAAAAACAACTATTGGAAACGAGGCGAAATATAAATTATTAATTATTTCTAACAAACACCGAGATAATTACAAATATTTACTGATTTAATATTAAAGGATTATCTCAATTTACGGGTATAGATGAGAAGGTTTTTCGATTCTGTTCAAAATCACAGTCATATTAAACAATAAGGAAACGGAGTCCTTATCGCATTTATCGAGTATACACCATTCGAGTTCGTCCGATAATCTTAAATGAAGCGCAAACAAGAATTTGAACTTTTGTATTCTTCTTTATATTATATTTACTTACTACTATTTGTTATCACAAATAATTTCATAACATGTTATGACTTCCTCTCAATTCCTTTTCTCTCTTAGCTGTAATCACGCAAATGCAGTCCGCAAATGCTCCCACGATAACTTCATCACGCTGCATATTTCTATATCCCACCAAAAATTTCCTTGCTCTCTCCTTACACTTCCTAATTGCTTCATCCATGTATATAATCTTCTGCCTTTTCAAAAGTCTGTTTGAGTTTCATCTAGTTTTCCTGCAGTTTTAGACTTAATTTTCTTATCAATAATTTGTTGTAGTAGTTTCATTGAAGTGTTCAGAAGAATCTTGACTACTTTTGCTGTGAACAACTTCTTGGTTAGGGCAAAATTATAGATTTGAGCGCACTCTATAATGCAAATAAAATGTTTAGAATGATATGTCTCAATCCCACTTCCCTAAAAGAGGCAACTGGGTCGGGGTAGGAAACATTTTCAAGTACTTTTTACGTGTCTAAAGATCATCAATACTTTTTCTATAAAGATACTGTCATGTTGGATTGCACAGCATTATGGATTTGTAATATGCAGACTTCAATGTATCTTTTAACTTTGTCTTTAAACCATAATTTCACGAGATAGGATGGTTATCCTATTGAGATTATTGATATACTTATTTGATAGATTTATCAAAATCAGAACATACAAAACACCAAGTAGGTCCTTAATAATAAAATAACAATCTCTTATTTCATTCTAAGAAAAAGAGCTATGCCTCAACACTTTCGTCGAAATCAGTAAAGAGAACCGGTACAAAATTAAACCTTGCGCTTTGTTTAATATGTGGATGTAATGGCAAATAAATCTTTGCTCCCTAGTAAATCGAGTAAACGTTATAAAACTGCCCACTCTAATTTCAAGATAAAACTATAAGTTATTTTAAGTGACTGTCTGAACAGCAAATAGGGCGAATTCTTTTAAAAATAAAATTTCCGTTTCTGATAAAACCCAAGTCGTAAAAAACAATTACATTAACTTAATTTTTGTAATCTCCTGCGCTGTGAATTTTTGGACTTCCGGGCTACAATATTTGGTACCGCTCGATAACACCAACCTCATATTTCTTATAAACGTTAAAGTTGTTATTAACATTAAAAAGTGTAATATGAAATGTAGTAAATAGGTTACAATCCATAGATCATAATCTAGGACTACTACGGTAATCAGTACAAACTGTTTGAGTACAGCTTACGTGTTTTGTAATAATTTCAGGCAGATACCCAAATTTGGACCTGCCAGGCACCTCATGATCAACGGATAAACATTTCCCAGCATCAACTAATAGATGGCAAAGATAAAATTTCCTGAAAAGAAATCCGACAACTCCCGACCCAGGAGAAACCAGAAATAGGTCAATATCGAAAAACAAAGAAACAAACAATTGCGATCAAGCAAACCTAGAACCATTCTTTTCTTTCTTCTTCTTCTTCCTCCTCAGCCTGTATTCATCCACAGCTGGACATCTTCCTAAGTCTCTATTTATTTCTGTCTTTTGCTGTTATTATCCATTCATTCCCCGCACACCCTTCTCGTGGTGTCCAAAAAGTTATTCTTTGTGTTCATTTTTCTGTGTTTTATCTTGCCACATGTCCGACCCATTGCCACTTTAGCCTCGCTACTCGACTTATAACATGTATCACTTGTGTTCTTCTGCGAAAGTCGCTATTTCGAATATTGTCTCTCAGAGTGACTCCTAGCATTGCTCGTTCTATCGCTCTTTGGGTTACGCTAAGTTGTTCTGCAGTTTTCCTTGTCAAGGCCATGGTTTCAATTCCGAATGTAGTCACTGGAAGTATGCAGATATTGAATTTTGTTTATCAAGTCAGTTGACGTAAAAATATAAATATAGTTACAGTTGTTATGTACAATGTAATAAACAAATGTACAATAAAATAAAGAATAACATAAAAAGGTTCTTCCTCTTGTATAAACTTTAAAAGACTCTCTGAGCATAAATAATTACAACAGGTTATGGGCTCAGAGCTCAGAGAAGTAAACAATTAAATAAAGAAAGTGTTAAGAAGATATAAAATAAAAATGAGTCAAAATATACAAAACCTACCACAACTAAATTTTGAAAATTTTAATAACTTCGTCTAGTAGCATTACTTGAAGAAAGATTGTTGGAAAATACTTTAGAGAAAGATATAGAAATATACATAAAAGATGATAAAAAATGTGAATTTAAAATTAAAGATGCTCGTACGAAAGCCATAATAATTCAGTGCATAACAAATCGACACTTAGATTTAATAAAGGATTCAAAAACAGCAAAGGAAATGTTGAAATCTTTAGAAGATGTTTTTCAGAGAAAAAGTGTATTTACAAAGTTAACACTTAAAAGGTATCTGATAAGATTTGACATTTATTACCGTCATTATACGAAGATTATAATCAAGTTATTACAGCTATAGAAACATTAAATACAAAAATTAGTATGGATTTCGTAAAATCAAGACTTTTAGATGAGGATTAAAACAGAAAAGTAAAGGTGAATCAAGAAATATTGAAGAAGTAACGTTCAAAGCATTTCCTTTTTCATGTTATTCCTGTGGTAAAAGTGGACATAAAAGTAATGAATGTAAACAACGAGCACAAATCAATTTCCAAGGAAGAAGGAGAGGTGGTAGAGATTTTAAGTATCGTGGACGAGGAGAGGATATAAAGTCGAAACTGCAAATGAAGTATATACCAATAATATCACCTTTATTGCATTGAATAGGTTTATACATAGAAGAAAATGTAAGAAACTATTGTCATACTCGATTCCGGGGCAACTCAATATTTATTGTCCGAGGAAATGTTGTCCTATGCAACAGAAGTTGAAAATTTTAAAACCTTTGTAAAAATACAAGTAGCAAGTGGTAATTATATATTGGCAAAGAAAAAAGCAACTCCAAATGCATATTAGAAAGATAGAAAAAATACAATTAACGCATTAATAGTAGAAGGATTAAAACATAACTTGCTATCAGTTAAGCTATCAACTAATTAAAAAAGAAATAAAAGTAACGTTTACAAGAAATTTTATAAAGTTATATTCAAATGGATTCGAAATTGAATCCAAGACATTGAAAGGGTTATTTATATTAGAATTAAAATTTAAAGATGAAAATGAATATACTCAACCAGAAATGTGTTGTAATATCACACACAATGAAGATGTGTGGCATAGAAGTTTGGAACATCTAAATAAAATTGGGTTATCTTACTCAATTTACCAGTAAGTGAAGAAAAATGCAGAATGTGTATAGAAGGAAAATCGACAAGAAAGGTATTCTCGAGATTTAATAAAGAAACTCGACAAATTGGAGAATTGATACACACGGTGATATCAGGACCCGTACAACCGTCAACAAGTGAAGATTATAAATATTTTCAAATACTAATTGATGATTATTTTCATTTCGCTGTAGTACATTTATTATAGAGTAAGCGAGAAGCTGCACAGAATTGTATAAAATTAATTAAAACGTAACAGGGATTAAAAACCAAAAGAATAAGATGCGATAACGGAGGAGAATTTTCGTCAAATTTTAAAAAATTTTTTTTGGAAAAATTAAGGAATAAATATTGAATATACTATCCCTTACACGCCACAACACAATGGTGATACAGAACGTATGAACAGAAGTTTAATGGATAAAGTTCGAACAAAATTTGTTGAAACCAATTTGCCAAAGGAATTATGGGGAGAGGCAATAAGATGTTCCATGTATGAATTAAATCGGTCCCCAACTAAAGCAAATAAATATAATTGTTCTCCAGTTGCTATTTGGTATGGAAAAAGTAATTTAAAAAAATTAAAGGTATTTGGTGGTATGTGTTGGGCTGTTGAATTACCAAAAGGAAATAAATTAAATAAACGTGCAAATCCTTATATAACGATAGGATATTGTAATGGTGGTTATAGATTTTGGAATTACCGAACAAATGAAATAATTAATGCCAGAGGTGATATTGGTGATGAAAACTTAGTAGATTTTAAGATGATTCGTACTAATGAACAAATTGAAGAAATAGGTGTTACAAGAGGAAAAGTACATGCAATAAAAAGGGAAAGTAAAGAAAACCTGACTGAATATGAAGATAATGAAACTACGACAGACGACAGAGAAGAAAATATAGAAGAAAACGTTACAGAAGATAAACGCACTAAATCTGGTCGACAAGTTATAATACCTGAACACTTTTCAGAATTCCGAATTATACAACATTTATTGTTTCAATGTAAACTAAATGTAAATTCACTAGAGAAACTAAAAACATTGGGAGCGAGATTAGTGGCCAGCGGATTCCAACAAAAAGAAGAAGATATTTATAAAATATGCTCCAGTGAGAAGAACAAGTACAATAAGGGCCGGTTTATCAATGTCGAGTTAAATCTGTTAGGTACGCAAACCATGGATAAACTTGGCTAACAAATAACCTTAATGAAGCGTTTATCCAGCAAGTTTCTACCCGACAGGCAGCAAACTACGAGATAGAAAACAGATGGTACCCCTGACTGTTAACATTAGAAACGGAAATGAAACGTGATTGGTCAAATTTGAATAATTGACTTTAGTTTGTGAAGTTGATTTGTGAGTTGGAGGTAATCATTCCCGTGTGCTTTCGGAATTGTGTGTTGTTTTCGAAAACTTGTTTTATTATGGAATTCCTACATGAATATTTATTAGACAGCGATGAAGATGAGGATATTGTCCAACTGTTAAATTATAAACGACGACCATATGTTATAAAACAAAGATAAAACCACTTTGAGGAGTTGGACGACCACGATTTTTTTGTTAGATTTCTATTAAAAAAGGACACAGTATTGAAAAAAGAGTATTTACTGCGCTTGCAGAATTGGCCCCAGAATATATACGTAAGTATGCCGCCTACTGGTGACCAAAAAGGGAAATCGCAAGAACAATTTTATGCAAAAGCTAGATTTCAACGGGTGATAAGCAGTATCGACTAGCTATTAGCATTAATTCGCCAGGTAAGCAATCTCTTTAAATCATAACGTAAGAATTAAATATTAATGAGTGGATAATAATTATAGCTGTACCACATGCAGAGACATTCCGGAATCTAAAGGGCTTTTTTTCATTGAATGTTCAAACTGTGTCTTCGGTGGAATTAAAAATTTTGGATATTGTTGCTTGTTGGCCAGGGTCGGCCCATGATCAACACATTTTTGATAATTATTAAAGCAAACGTTTGAGAATAATGAGTTTGGCAATGCGTTGCTAGTGGGTGAAAGCGGATATCGTAATACCAAATATTTGGTAACACCTTTTCTGAATACCCGAAATAGAGTAGAAGAACTAAAAATACCTCCATATGATCCTGGAATAAATGTAAATACTGTCGAGGTAGATAATCTTGATATGAAGATGGTGAATTACTAGGAAATGCTAGAAATCAACTTTTGGCGAATTATTTACCACCTAACCTCTTAAATTAAAATTTATAACATAATAATCAATTTTATTTAGATATTATTTGAATTCGTAATTATATTCGTGTAATTTAAAGAATTCGTATAAATGTAGATTGTTCATTATTAATAAATTTGTTTTCTATAAATAGTTGAATTTAAATGAAAAATAACAAACACAAATTACAAAAAAGATCGAACGGGGATCTAATCCTCAGATTGATATTGTTGAAATTTCAATTTTCTTATTTCTAATTCCATTTTAAGTGTATGCTCTTCTTCTGCCCAAATATTTTGCTTACTAGTCTGTTCTGTGACTGCTGTTAATAAACCTTTCTTTCTTTCTGCCAACTTTTGGAATTGCGTTGATACGGATTTGTTACAACTTTTTTTAACAACAAGTCTTCCACGGCTCGACCATTCTATAAAAGTAACATATAATAAGCATCAAGTAACACCGTAGTGCATACCGTGCATAACTCTGCATAATCAGACTTACTTCTCAACTCATTTTCCTTTTGATATTTTTTGTGTGTAATATCTTGTGAAGGAATTACTTCTATGGTTGGAGGAATCTCTGCTTCTGATAAGGTTTTTGGAGGAATATTTTCTGTTTCCAAAGAAAAAGAAGTAATATCCTGGAGATTACTGGATGGAGCTGGTTCTTTAATTAGTTTCTTGTAATTCGCGACGGTAATGAAAGTTATAACAGTACTCAAACGGGTGCTGTAATGAGACTCCTTACAGCATCCGATGCTGTAATGAGATTTTAGTAACATTTTATGGAACCAGTTCAAGTTGGTGATATTGAGACATTAATTTTTCTAGTTGTCAATGTGACAATTTTTGTCTATGGATGTTTAAACACGTTCTTAGCATCAAACACAAGGTCCACAATGATGAGGACATTGAACTCTGAGCAATTTCTCTTATTTTGGGAGGTATACATGAAACATTTTTGTCAGGTGAATACATTTTGTGTTTTGACAGTTTCTAATTGTCAATTCAAATTTCTATTTTTAAGTGTTAACAACTGCTTAATTTTGTTAAAAAAAAGGATAAAAACGCGAATTACAAAAAATAGCATAAAAAACACGTTTCATAAGACTTAAAGCACTCATTCATTAAAAAACTCGTGGCTTCGCCACTCGTTTTTCAACTTGAATTCATGCATTTCAAGCGTGTCTTACGAAACTTGTTTTTTAATATACTATTCCACCACCCGTGCCTTTTAAGAAATTTTTGTGCGCTGAATATTTTTTTTTTAATCCCATCATACTTCATTCGTAGTAGTTTTGCAGTTCTTGGCTACAGCCATAAATTCAGATTATTTTATATTTGTTTTATTTCAACTGTTTTTACTTACTACTCCAATATTACAACAATTAAATTTTGAAGTAATTTTATCCCAACATTCGTCTTCTTGTTTCCATATTACAGCATCGGTTCTCTTATTTTCTATAACATTTTTAAATTTGTTTGCAAAATCTATCAGCAAGTTCTTTTCTGCTGTAGTAAAATTTCATGATCTTTTTACTTTCTCTTGTTTATCCATCACCAAAATTATAAGCTTAATTAATTTTTGATGTTATATATCTAATAGGTAAACCCTCAACCAGTATTACAATCTGGTGGGTATCCAAATGTCATATTTACCTATAAGATAACCCTAAACTACGGGTGGATAAAGGATTTGTCGACGTTATCTATCAGCTACAATTTTAATTGACAGATAAATCGTCTTAACTAGATATTGATAAACCGGCCCTAAATAAGTAATTTGTTCACTCTTTATCAACGTTCAGTACTTTTAGTGGTAAATAAAAAAAAAATGATAAAAGATATTTTTTGTATCTAACTTCTACCATTCACTCCGAAATACGTTAAAATAATAAAACCAAGATCAGATCACCTATTATGGCTACCTTCATTCTAGCATTATATTATTGTAGATAAAATTACAAAAATTGTACTCTTTCTGACAATCAATTAAACTCTTTCTAAAGCGTTTCCTGAATATACTTCGACCAGTTTCTTCAAAGGAAAATCAAATATAATTATAACTATATGATATTACATGATTAACCTGATATTACATGATATTACACTAAAGAAAATGTTCATGAATTCATTATTGCTTTCTTTAGGTGTAACTTTTAGCTGAAGAACAACTACTACTTTTAGTTGTATTATGCTACATATTACATATTAATAAATTAGTGTCTGTAACTTTTAAAATATAATTTGTTTTGCACCAATGCCGTGGGCTTGGAAGATACAAGGTGTGCAAAATTGGATTTTCATTCCTTCATTTCTATTAAATTTTAAACATTAGATATTCGAATTTACTGCTAATTTTGTGATTAATCTTAGTTTGCTCGCTACACTTTATTGTTTTACTGGAGATGATCTTATTTCAATGTTTTAATCACATATTAATGATGTGTACAGAGTACGTGTTACTTAAAAAGTATACGATGGTGGAATGATTTTTCAAGCAGTGAAATGTGAGACGTGAACCATGTTATTTTGCTTAAATCCAGTTTTAAAAGAAAATCATGTTTTGATGTTACAAATTTTAAACGTAAACAAATAACACGAAAACCGGTCGATTTAAACAAAAATGTACCGTTTTTGTGGAAAATTAAATTCTCTTTCAATCCTATAACGTTTATTGACGCTAATTCAATGAATAAAATAATTATGCTGCAGTACGCTAGTAATTTGCAACCTGTGTGACTAACCAGAAAAAAATGGAGCAAATTCGACGAAAAACGATTATTATATTTTTTTCCGGACAAAGTTTTGCATATTTCTATTTTTGTTTGGTTTCTCTACTATTCCTTATTCTTATCTTCGACTAGTATATTGATTTAGGAAAGAAACATATAAGTAATACTGAAGAACAGCTCAAAAGATCCCCTAAACTCCAAATCAATGAAAATCTGTAGACAAGATTGAAATAATGACATTTCCCACAATAAATATACTTTAGGGCAAGTAGTACGTAGCCTTAAATCATCCAGATGCAACATATCAGGTTTAATGTAAATTTCATCGAGAAATCTAAATGGACATTTTCGTAAATAGTTTTAGCGCATTAAAATCTTCTTGTAAATCAATCCAAGCTCATTCAGGATTAATTCGCATTTCTTGATCACTTAACAGGAAACACAAACGCATTTCCTTAATTGATTTAGTTTCTCAAATCGCATTAAATTGATTTACGGAAATTTTCCATCCTTTTTTCATACAATTTTTACATGATAAACTCCACAGAAATAAAATACTATTCGTTTTAAAATACGAGTTAAAAATGAAAGACAACTTAAAATCCGTAGTCCGGGCTGAATGAAAGTTTACACCTTCAGCAATATAAAAGCCCAACACCACGAGTCGGGTTTAAAGCTTCATCAGCAGATGTAATCTTTTATTTTTAAACTTCTTTCCGAAAATAACTACTCCGAGGTACTACAAAACGTCAAGTTTAAAAATGAAAATTTAAAACGATGATGATTATTCACGAAATAGTCGCTTATATTATTGATTTTAGGTTCTATTCGATCATAGATATTCTTGGGTTAATTCTCAACAATCTACTAAAGTTACATCAAGAGATTTACGCCGTCAGAACGGGTAGATTAGAAATTAATTGCTAATATTCCATCGAAATTCAATTGTGGTTAGATCAAAGTTGCAATTAGTACCATTTGGTTGCAATTTCGTTATCTCTTATTCTTCGTTATTTAAGTATAATAATTTGGACATCAAAAGATTGAAATATCCTACTAGATCATTTTAATATTCGCTTTTAAACAGCGTTCTTATTACGACCCAAGTTTTAAGGCGACTTCCTCCACGGTAACAATATAATAACGAAGACGTGAAAAATGGCAGGATTAAAGCCCTTTATAAAGGTCTCCGGATTACAAAGGCACTGTCCGGGAATTAATGATTGTCGAGCCTGTTCCTATTAAGGCCAGGGCATCTGGTATTCAGTTCCCAGTTTTAACTGGTTTAACAGTGTTTTTTCGTGACTTCCTCTTTTTTTCTCTTTTTGTATAGATCTTTTTGTTCGTTTCGCGTTTAGCGACAGAAATTTCGACTTTTCAATGTGAAAAGAACGTTGCGTTTAAATTGCTTTTTCTATTGTCTATTAAAACGTCAATAAACTTTAACACATTGTAGAATTAACGAATAACTTTTTTTAAATTACAGCTCAGAATGATCTGAAAATCTGTTTTCAGAATCTTTTCAAACTCTTATCGTAATTTAAAAGTAAAATCTCTTCTATGTATCACGAGTAAGTAGAATTTTAAAGTGGTTTACTTAAAATATGTCTCCAGAAAGATATTTTTAAAGGCCCCGAAGAGGAAGAGACTCCATATAAAAACGATATAATATGAATTTACGGTCGGAGATATTAAATCCGATATCGCGCCCATCTTCGCCCTCGTGTTGGTACACCGCAAACATTAAGCTAAAATCGATTTCTCAGCCGCAATCCGGCTCCTCCACCTATATTTTCAAAGTTCAAATTTAAACTTGAGAATCATAGTTATTTTAATTTATTAACCAAAATATTTTGTTGGTATTAATGTATCCAAACAAAGTAGGGATTCGATACTTGCAAATGTGCTAATCAATTCGGAACTAATTCTGCTCCACATCTAATTCGCAAAATTCTAGAAAAGTTCTAAAAACAGAACCTAAACGGAGCTTATATATTGAGAGTAGACGAAACTCGAACAAATTAATTCAATTTCAGGAAGCCCGCGAACTGGCAACTTCAATTAGGCACGTGAACATCCAAACAACGTTAATAGCTTGTTTGAAATGCGGTTTGGCGCTTCTCTCTGAAAAGTTTTTAGTTTGAATATTAATCAACAAAGGATTTTCACCTGATGATGACACAATCTGTTTTGAATTAATCCAACTCGAGCAGGGTCTAAAACGCATGTCAATTTGATTGATAAATACAATTTTAGAGTTTAATTTTAACCAATTCCATCACACTTCCGACAATCGAAGTCAATTGGTTATGAAAATTAAAGTATTTAAATCGAAAACACCGCATATTCTTTTACAAAAATTTAAAAAAAAATTTAAAACTAAAAAAATTGTTTTAATGTAAATATTGGTTGAAATACCACATCGCTATATTTGTGGTTTTAACGACACTTTAACATCGACCGATATTCCCGTTTATTTCTACGTTTGTTTTTAATTAAAATCGAAATTCGATTCGAAACTGCAGCCGAGTTTTTGGGAGTCACACACGTGCAATATCATCCGATTCAAAGCTCTTTGTTGCTTGAATTTCAAACAGTATATTGATGTATGATATTGAAACCAACTTGAACATATTAAAGTTAGTCGTTTAATTAAAGAAACAATTATTGTAAAAAGCATTTATGCTTTGAACATTGTTTAGTAGTTTGCGCGGACGGTATGCCTAAATAGTTATTTTTTAAAAATTAAAGAATTTGTAAAAACTCAAAACTAAACATCGAAATGAACAATAATAACAGGATGATAACTCTAGGAAAGGGATTGAAACAAGGTAATGTGACTTCTGCAAAGCTATTGAATGCAGCCTTGGAAATAATGTTTGTAGAAGAACAATGGAAAGACTTGGGAATAAGAATAAATGGGTAATGGTTGAACAGGGTAAAGTTTGCTGATAACATAGTACTTATAGGAAAAAACGAAACAGAAGTAAGAAAAATGCTGGAAACAATATCGAGAAGAGGAAAGCAACCTGGTCTGGAGATAAATATGAGCAAGACAATGTACGTAAATGTACAACAATGTACGCAATGTACGTAAATTGTGAATAAAAAAATAAAATAATTGTTAATGGAAAGGAAATCGACAAAGTAGAGCATTTCGTATATCTCGGACAAAAGATTACAACTAAAAACACAGGAGAAGAAATAACACGGAGAATGGTAATGGGATGGCAAATGTTTAACAGATACAAAAATATATGGAAATCAAACATAGAAATGGAGAAATAGAAAAAATTGTGGGAAATGTGTGTCCTGCCTGCCATGATTTATGAATGCAAGACATGGATATTAACAAACAAAATGATTGAAAGGATCCACAGGTAACAGCAAGAGTAATGCAAGAATGGATAAGGGAAAAGTCAAACATTGAGGATATTGGAAAAATAGTATTGAACCGAAAATGGAATTGGGCGGGTCATATTATAAGAGTAAAAGATAAGAGATGGACCACGAAGATCTTAGAATGGTACCCAATAGACAAAAAGAGAAGAAAAGGAGGACCAACTGTCAGCTGGGAAGATGAATTTAAGAGGAGTTGTGGAGGAGTAACATGGCACAGGGTAGTTTGGGGCCGACTAGAATGGCATAGAATGAAGGAGATATTCAAGGAAGTATGGCTTTACACGGACTAAATATCACGAGCATACGAACTCAGTTCCATTATGGGAATGCCATGGTTAACACCGAAATACAAATTTTGGCAGTTACCAAAACAAACAAGAGTGAAGATGAAATTTTAATCTGTAAAATTTTGATTTGTTGAATTGTATCATAAATGAAAGGTTAAGTTTACAATATTAATATTAATTTAGTGTTAAATGTACAAAAGTTTATATGAATTGTTCCTTTTTGTTGGTGACAATAAATGGCTATCTATCTATCTATCTTATCAGTATGCTTTTCCAGAAATAACAATAAAAAAGAAAACATGTACTATCAACACTAAAATGAATTCAGATGACCTAAGAAAGATGAAAAACACTTTAGATGCTATATACACGTTAGCTGAAGTAACGAAAGAAAACAAATACAACGAATTGTATCAAACTAAAAAACGTGAGTTTAGAAGACTGATAGATAATACAAAAAAAAGGAGCTTATAAGCAATTTATGATGGATTCAGAAAATAAAATAACTGCTGCCTGGAATATAGTGATGCAAGAAACTGGAAAAACTCAAAAACATAAACAATGGTAAAACTCAAACTATCAATATGGAAATAACAGATCCTATTAGACTTGAGCAAATTGAACAAGATGAAGGAATGCAACTAGAAGAAATTGGAGAAGATAAAGTGGAAAAGATAATCAAATACTTGAATAAGATAAAGATAAATACAAAAGATGTTTATGGCATGACAACAAAACTAATTCAGAACATAGAACCAACAATAAGGGAAGTATTATGTATATTATTAAACAAATGCTTAAGAGAGGTAACTTTTCCAAATGAATTAAAGAAAAAAAGAATTAAAGTATGTTAGAGTCATTTCCATTTAAAAACCATGGGATCCAAATGATAAAAGTAAAGATAGACCAATATCAAAAGTTTTCGAAACTATAATAAAAAACAGAATCATGAAATATATAACGGAAAAGAAATTAATAACAAAGAATCAACACGGATACCAAGAGAAAAATCAACAATGACAGCACTTCTTACTGTAATTCAAAACATAATAGCTGTGATCTTAGTAAGGCTTTTGATTCTGTAGACCATAATATTCTCTTGAACAAAATAGAAAAATTCGGTATAAAAGAAAGCGGAAAAAAACTAATCGATTCTTATCTTCATCTAATCAGAAGAAGGTTGAAATGGGAGTATCACAAGGTTCCCATTTCTGAGCCCCATTTTATTCTCCTTGTATATCAATGACTTGCCTTAAAATATACTATGCCAAATCTATGTGTCTATATGCAGATGACACCTCTTTTATAAATAATTCAAAGGATTTTCAGGACCTGGATCAAAAGACTAAAAAAACATTAGATACAGCCAACAGTTGGTTCAAATCGAATTATTTACACTTAAACACTGAAAAAACTCATATACTTACCTTTTATATGAGCATTTTCAATCACAAGAGGTAAAAAATCGAACGACAAGATTTCTAGGTGTAACATTATCTGAAACCCTTCCTTGGTGTGATCACATAATAAAATTAAAAAAGAAATTAGCAAGTGGTATCTAAAATATTGCCTGGGGAAGAACTAAGAATTGTGTATTTTGCGTAATTTCATGGTATGGCAGTATATGGAAAAATGCATAAAAAGGAAATAAGGATTTTGAAGCAGCTAAGATACAGGGAAAGCTGTAGAGGACACTTTAAGAGTATAAACATTTTAACAATACCATCATGTTTATTATTCTCGCTTGCCTCCAGCATGTACATGAACAAAAAGAAACATTGGTGAGAAATAAAGACTGCACAATAATTGGACCGCGTTATACAACACTTGACTAAGCGTTATTTTATCGTTTTTAGATATTTTCATGCTGTCAGGTAGGTAAAGTTGTAACTTATCTTAGAAAAAATGTAGAATACCGAAAGACCTAAAATACTATTTGTTTTAAAGGATACAGCAAAATCAATCACGTTATATGATTTCAAGTCCGTTTTAAATCATACGTCTAAGAACCAACTTAGATACACCAAGAAATTCTACAATAGAAGAAATAGATGAACCCACAATTTCGGGCCAGTGTCGTTTTCTAGATGTTAGTATAAAATTAAAAGCTTATGTCTTTTAATTTATATAGAATTTAAGTCTAACTAGTTTCGGCCCTTGGCCATAGTCAGAAACTCTACAAATAGATTAACATCCCTCATCTTATCCATTTTACAAACGACTGCGGTAAGTAGCGCTAGTTAGCATAAGATATCACAATGTTGCATATTTTTATTGCACTAAACCCGAATATTTCTAGTTCTAGGTTTAGTGTTAGGTCTAGTTTTACACTAACACTATTACTAGAACTAACACAAGACTTAGAACTAGAATCATTCGGGTTTAGCCGTCTTGAGAGACGTGGGACTAAATCCGAATGTTTCTAATTCTCGGTCTAGTGTTAGTTCTAGTGGCAGTGGTAGGTAGCACTAGTTAGCATAAGATATTACTATGTTGTATATTTTTATTGAACTAAAACTAGAATGAGAACTAGAAACATTCGGGTTTAGTCAAGAAAAAAACTTTCAGTTGTCACTGTCACTGTCAATGTCAACTAAAATTTTATTATTATATTCGTATTCTTCATAAAATAACTTTGAAGTGAGTCCAAACTTGACGCATTTATCTCAAAAACCAAAAAGTTCGAACTTTCAAGTTTTAGTTTTGACATATTTGTCAACTTCATAAAAAATCCTTTAAAATGAGTCCAAACTCGACATATTTAACTTTAATATTAATATAAATACAATCACTTCCGGTTTGAAATGTCAACGTCGATTTTGACATATTTGTCATGTTCATTAAAAAACCTTTAAAATGAGTCCAAAGATGACGCACTTATCTCAAAAAAACAAAAAAGTTAGAATAAAAAACATAAACCCTAAGTCAGCAACAATGAAGATAGCAATTTAATTTTTAAATATTAATACCAACCTTAATTTTTTATTTTTTTTATTATATTTTTGTTTTTGTGACAAATATTAAGACATTTTATAAAAATTAAGAATATGTGAAAATGTCATTGATATTTCAAGCCGGAAGTTCTTGTATCTTGAGTAATATTGGCATTAAACGTATCTTGTTTGGACTCATTTTAAAGGATTTTTCACGACGATTACAAATATGTCAAAATTGACGTTGACATTCTTAATCGGAAGTTAACCATAATTTCATTAATATTGAAGATAAATATGTCGTGTTTGTACTCATTTTAAAGGATTTTTAATGAAGATTACAAATATGTCAAAATTGAGGTTGACATTTTAAACCTGAAGTTAGTTATCATATAATAGAAGTTTTATAACTTAAGTTAATCTAGTGTTAGTCACTCTTCCGCACTCTCTTTTTATTTTGAACGCATTTTTTGTATCATTTCACATTGATTAAAAAAAATCATCGATTTTTAAGCCACATGATGATTCTTGAATTTTTCCGCAATTTCTTAATATATCTTTTGTTAAAAAAGAGCGTTCTTAAATTTTAACCTGTAAATTTTTAACACTTCGTCCTTAATTTCATTTTACAACTTTTTAAACTTTACTTTTGTAAATTAATAACTAACAATCTGATTTCGACTTTGATTTGTGATCTTTTTTTCATCATTTTGTCTCTAGTTTTAGTGATTAAATTTATGCCACGACTTACAGAAACAACCTCTTGCTTGTGGTAGCTGTCATCAGTGTTCTGTAATAAAAATGGACAGGCACCAAACAATTGTGAATAGTTTGAGGCTGTCTATTCTGAGAACGAAAATCCCGTTATTCTCAAAATTGTCGCTTAATCAAGTGATGCATAACGCGGTTTGATTATGACACGCGTTTTGTTAATAACTTATTACCACCTCTTCACAAAGTGCAGAAATCGCGAAGTACATTTATATAAATTTCAATCAAGTTATATAATGCTTTATCATTAGAAAACTGGAGGGAAAATATTTCAAAAGAAAGTGAAGAGAATGTTAATAGAAAGTGAACTTTATTCACTTGATGAAGTATATAGAAAAAAGCGATCTCGGCGTTTATTTCTACATTTGTTTTTAATTAAAATCGAAATTTGATTCGAAAATTCAGCTGTGTTTTTGTGAGTGACACACGTGTAATATCATCCGACTCTTGCTTGAATTTCAAACAGGATGTTGATGTATGATATTGAAACCAACTTGGACATTTTAAAGTTATTCGTTTAATTAAAGACAGAGTTGTCACATCAAACCATTAATTTGATTAAATTTAGTGTGTAATATTTTTTCTTTTATATCTTGTGTCGATAAAAAAAAGTAAGAAAATCTTGGACACGTTCTAAAGAAAAAACGCCTTTCGAAACATAATCATATTCTTCCCGCGCAAAAATGGGGTCTACTTAGGGCGAGTTTCGCACGGATACAGCCTGTCACGTATACAGGAAGACCTTTGTCGGGACCTTGTAGCCCCTTTTGGCCCCTCTTTTTGGTGGTGAATGTCGCCTACGCGAATTTATTCAGTTTGCGACTTGCGAATATTCTCACCTCAGAAAATTTCAAAAAAAAAGGTTCTTTTCGCACCGAAACTAAATTTATACACTCCTCGACACTTTTTTTGTAGAGAGATTTGAGAATTTTAGTTTTGTTTTTGCCACTTTTTCAATGCACACGATATTGAATCGGATTTCCGGTACACACGTAGTCCCTTATCGATTTCACTTGGGACAAAGGCTTCCGGACATGTCCATATTTGCCGACTTTGACCTGGAGCCAATTTCATTTAACATCAAAAACTCAAAGCAGGTGGAAAAAAATTCTTCAATAAAAAAATTCAATTAAAATTTTTAAAGTCTTAAATTTAGAAACGAATTTACAACGTATTTGGATTTTCCGTTTGCAAAATATAATAAAAATTTTTATCTTAAAACATCAATTTTAAGGTTTGTGGATTTTATGGTTTATAACTAAATATGCGAAATAGTCGGAATAAATGTTTATGGATTATGTTTTTATGACTTGTTGTCCACAATTTTTATTATTATTATACCCGTCGACAGCTTTTCATTTTTAAGTTAACATACATTGTTATTAAAATGTTTGCCAAACTTATAATGTTTGGAATTTTAAATACGCTTAGTTAGCTATAATTACAGTTTGAGAATTTTACGGTTTATAACTAAAAATTTGAAACAGTTGGAATAATATTGCTTATTGATTATGTTTCTATGACTTGTTAAACAGAATTTTTATTAATATTATTCGCATCCATAGTTTTTAATTTTTGAGGTAAAATACAAAAATTTTATTAAAATACGTCAAACTTGTAATGTTTGGGATATTAAATCCGCTTGGTTGGTTATAATTACAGTAGGGTCATAATTGCTGGCACATAACATTTTGGGTGCTCATAATTATCAAATCCTATCCCTAACACGGTTTCATTGCAATTTTTATCAAAAAAATATAATTTCGAGGTTTGGCGATTTCACGGTTTATAACTAAATACGCGAAATAGTTGGAATAAAATTGTTTATGTTTCTATGACTTGTTACGCATAATTTCTATTAATATTATTCGCAACCACAGTTTTTAATTTTTGAGTTAAAATACGTTGTTATTAAAATTCAAGCGTTAAGCTTGAAATATTTGGGATTTTTAATCCGCTTAGTTGGTTATAATCACAGTTATTATAATTATTAGATTATAATTGCAGACGGATAACGTATTGATGATTCATTGTATGTCCATCGTAACATTTTTATTACCATTTTTCATTTTTGACATATAAGGATTTTTATCCAAAAACATTACATTCGAGGTTTCGGTATTTTACGTTTTATAACTAAATATGAGAAATAGTTGGAATAAAATTGCTTATGGATTACGTTTCTATGACTTATATCGCATAATTTTTAACAATATTATTCGCACCTATACTTTCTAATGTTAGAGTTAAAAACGTTGTTATGGAAATGCGCAAAACTTGTAACGTACCGATAAATCTACCTGATAACTATCCGGCCGATAAACTTATCAGGAGGATGAATATATTCGCTGTTTTACAAACCGTTTTGTCGGTAGGATTGCTATCGGCGAAATAAAAGTCAGTTGATAGTATTTTTCCCCATATCTAGTAATTTGTGCCATAGGTTGAAAACGCTAATGTCTTTTTTTGAAATTTAACTATGATTATGACAATAATAACAATTTTATTGTTTAAAAAATTTTTTCACGACAAGTAACTGACAAAGTACGTAGAGAATGTTATAGGTTAACCTATGCAGTAACCATACAAAATTTTTATATAAAATTCTTGGTAACCATATACAGGGTGATTCACATAAGAACCGACACAGAGCAGGGACATGTAGAGGACAATAAATTAAGATGATTTAACGTAACTTACCTCTATACTAAGTTGTACACCTCAGGAGTTATAGGCCTTCAGAGTTGGCTCTTAAATTTTTAAAAAGTTCAATATCTTGGTACATTAAGCTAGAAAAACCAAATTTGGTAGACGTTATGAGTGTACCACAGGTATTAATTGGTAGCAAATTGAACTCAATTAAGGCATTTCATAGGGTTGATTAAGGGTGAAATGATTTTTTGATGGTACCCTAAATTTGGACAATTTTTTTTAAACTTTTGCGGATTTAATACATTACTACTTCATTTCATGTGGAATTTAATTCTAAAACTTTTCTTGCCCGTATTATTTTTTAAAAAACTTTATCGTTTTCATAAAAAACGTAAATAACTAAAGACACGTATGTCGTATGTTACTTAAAATAAGAGAAAATTTAGTAGTTGGCTATGAAATTGTACGTCAAGCTTGACGACAAAGTTACAAAGTTATTTGACGACAAGGTTTCTTCATCTTTTCTCCATCGCCTTTCATTCTTGAGTTATTATCGATTTTAACACCAAAAGTACCCAATTTTGACATTTTGGGGATTTTCTCTTTATCACCTGAAAATCATTACATCTAAACTAAATTTGTTTATGGATGATGTCTTCTTAGTTGACAATAAACAACTTATTCCTAAAAAACTTTTCTCCATCACCTTTCATCCTTGAGTTATGATCAATTTTAATACCAAAAGTACTCAATTTTGATATTTCGGTGATTTTCTCTTTATCATTAGAAAATCATTATAACTAAACCAAATCTGTTTATGAGTAATGTCCTTTTAGTTCATAATAAACAATTTATTTGAAGTATACTTTTCTCCATCACCTTTAATTTTTGAGTTATGATCTATTTTAATACCAAAAGTACTCAATTTTAACATTTTGGTGATTTTTTCTTTATCACTAGAAAATCGTTATACCTAAACTAAATTTGCTTATGGATGATGTTTTTTTAGTTCATAATAAACAATTTATTTCAAATAAACTTTTCAGCATCACCTTTCATTTTTGAGTTATGATCTATTTTAATACCAAAAGTACTCAATTTTGACATTTTGGTGATTTTTTCTTTATCACTAGAAAATCATTATAAACCAAATCTGTTTATGGATGATGTCTTTTTAGTTCATAATGAACAATTAATTTCAAAAAAACTTATCTCCATCACAATTAATTTTTGAGTAATGATCGATTTTGATAACAAAAGTACTCAATTTTGACATTATGGGGATTTTCTCTTTATCACTAGAAAATCATTACATCTAAACAAAATCAACAGATTTGATAGAACAGATTTGATAAACATATCAATAATATCTTTTTAGTTCATAATAAACAATTTATTCCTAAAAAATTTTTCGTCATCACCTTTCATTCTTGAGTTATGATCGATTTTAAAACCAAAAGTACTTAATTTTGACATTTTGGGGATTTTCTCTTTATCACTAGAAAATTATGATGCCTAAACTAAATTGGTTTATGGATGATGTCTTTTTAGATCATAATAAACAGTTTATTTCTCAAATTACGTACAATTTCACAGCCGACTACTGAATTTTCGATGATTTTAAGTAGCATTAACAAGATACGCGTCTTTAGTTTTTTGATTTTTTAATGAAAACGACAATGTTTTTTAAAAAATAGTAAGAGTAAAAAAAGTTTTAGAATTAAATTCCACATGAAATGACGTAATAATGTATTAAATCCACAAAAAGGTTAAAAAAATCTGCCAAAATTTAGGGAACCATCACCCTTAATCAACCCTTTGAAATGCCTCAGTTGGTCTCAACTTGCTACCAATTAATACCCTCGGTACACTCATAACGTATACCAAATTTGGTTTTTCTAGCTTAATGTATTACGAAGATATTCATTGTTTTAAAAATTTAAGACCCAACTTTGAAGGCCTATAACTCCTCAGGGGTACAACTTGGTATAGAGATAAGTTGCGTTAAATCATCTTAATTTATTGTCCTCTACATGTCCCTAACTCTGTGTCGGTTCTTATGTGAATCACCCTGTATACCTGACGGATAACTGTCTTATCGGCACCCCTGAGTACCCAATAAGTTAACCTGACGATAATCTTGCCAACAAAAATATCCGTACATTGTAATACAGTACAAACTAACTTATTGCCAGATAACGATTTCGAGAAGTTTATCGGTATATTGTATAACCGGTACTTAATTTGTGATAATTACAACAGGGTTATAATTGGAGAGAGCTAACGTGTTTATGGTTCATTGTAAACAAATTCCGTCCATAACATTTTTTCTTAGCATTTTTAATTTTCGAGATATCCTAAGGATTTTTATATAAAAACATATTCGAGGTTTTTGGATATTTTACACTTAAGAGCGAATTTCACTTAAAATGCAATATATAAAAATATATTTCCATAGAAACCTACTTACTTTTTCCCACATAAAATGCAACATGTTTGAATGTTTCTAGTTCTAGGTCTAATATTAGTTCTAGTGACAGTTGTAAGAAGCGCTAGTTAACTTAAGATATCACTATGTTGCTTATTTTTGTTGAATTAAAACTAGAACTAACACTAGACCTAGAACTGGAAACATTCGCTAGAACTGGAACACGTATGATACTTTCTAGTTCTAGGTTTAGTGTTAGTTCTAGTTTTACACTAGCACTATCATTAGACCTAACACAAGACCTACAACTAGAATCATTCGGATTTAGCCGTCTTGAAAGACGTGCGGCTAAATTCGAATTCGTTTCTAGTTCTCGGTCTAGTATTTGTTCTAGTATTGCACTAGCACAGTGGTAGTTAACCCGGTCCCTACCGCCCACTAGTGGGCGTTCAAGCTTTCATGGTGGGCGATAGCGAAACAATCAACTGGCGCCACAGAACATACGGAATGGACACTTGACTCTAAACGTCTTGACGAAACAGACATGTGCGAGTAAGCTAAACCGTTAAGTTATTGAAATCAAATTCAGTACGTAGTTAGATTGCTAAGAGCAAACACGTGCTTACAGCTTCAAATAAAATATTGTGAAATATCGTGAACCCTTGTCTCAAAAAAAGAAATACGTACGCGGCTATTCGCCAGAGTATCTGAAGATAGGTTTCATAGAATCTGTTGCAAATAAACAACATCCAATGTGTTTGCGAATGAAACAACACGCAACAAGCGAATTGCTACTTACCGCATTTCAAAATTAATTGCAAAAAGTGGTAAAAGCTATAATGTTGGAGAAACTCTAATAATACCCTCTATAAAAGAATTTATTTCAACGGTAATGCATCAGGATATACATAAAATTTTAAAAACGTTGCCCCTAAGCGATAGCACAGTAAAGCGACGAATTGATGAAATGGCAGCAGTTAATGTTGAAAACAAACTGCAGTTGGACGAATCTACCATTGCGAATAACGATGCTTTATTGATGACATATGTACGCTATTTTGATGAGAACAATACATTACGAGAAGAAATATTATTTGCAATTAATCATATCACAGCTACAAAAGGATTATCTATATTCAATACTGTAAGAACATACTTTACAAAAAATAATATTCCTTTAAATAATATTGTTGCATGTGCTATTGATGGAGCACCACCAATGCTAAGTCGTTAACGTGGGTTTGTTGCTTATTTGAAGCTGGAAGTGCCAAATGTTTTATGTATTCATTGTGTGATGCACAGACAACATCATTAAGTTTAATAATTAGAGCCGTGAACAAAATCTAATCGAATGCAAAGGACGATAGAATGTTTCAGCAGCTTTGCGAGGATAATAATGAAGATTTCATTGAGTAGCTTATACACATATAAGTTTGGTGGCTGTCAAAGGGTACATGTTTGGCTAGATTTGTAGCATTATATGATAGTGTCATACAATTTTTTGAAAGTAATAATAAGACCTATCTGTCAACTATTAAAAGCAGTAAAGAATGATGACTTTTACTTGGCAGATGTTTTCAAGAGATTTAATGAAATCAATTTACAGCTTCAAGGAGCTAATAAAACTCTTGCCAAAGTATTGTGCCATTATTTATTAACAAACTTCAACTACTGCGTCATAATCTATTGGAGAGAGAATTTCATTAGTTCCCTCATTTATCATGTATAAAAGATGATGTAACTCCAGAGGATATTGACAGATACACTAGCCACCTCAACGAACTTAAATTTGACATGGAAAAACGATTTGAAGATATTTTGAAATAAAAGGTATATGACTGGATGAAGAATCCTTTTAACGCAGATATTGAAGTGGCTGATACAATTTGCCAAGAAGAACTGTTAGAAATTAGATATGATGAAGATAGTAAACAAAAATTTGGCAGTGGTGGATATGAAACCTCTGGAAAAATAAAAAAATGCCGGTCTTATATCCAAATATGTGGGAATTGTATTCAATTTATTGATACCTTTCTCTACTTCATATCTTGTGGAATCAGGATTTAGTGCAGTTAATCATATTATGACTAGAGAAAGAAACCGCCTGAATATTTTCGAAAGGAACTTCAGTTGTTCCTCACAAAAATTGAACCGGATATTCACTATTTAGTTTCGCAGCATCAGTCGCAGGGATCGCGCTAATAATTAAATTAAGTAATGTAATTTTTATTTATGCAAAGTATAAATAAAAAGATTATTTCCCTACATTATATGTAAATCACCATTATTGTGGAACCGGTGGGCGGTTAGAAAATTTTACTACTAACACAGATACAAAAGTGAGCGGTAAGTATAAAAACGTTGACTACCCCTGCACTAGCACTATCACTAGAACTAACACAAGACCTAGAACTAGAATCATTCGGATTTAGCCGCCTTGAAGACGTGCGGCTATACCCGAACGTTTCTAGTTCTCTGTCTAGTGTTAGTTCTAGTTTTACACTAGCAAAATCACTAGAACTAATACAAGACCTAGAACTAGAATTCGGGTTTAGCCGTCTTGAGAGACGTGCGGCTAAACCCGTAGTTGCTTGTACTATTAAGTATTAAGGTGTGTTACATTTTATGTGGGACAGTGCAAGTGCATAGTAGTTTCATAACTAGCATTCATATATTGTGAGTTAATGAAATTCCCGATATTACTAAATATAAGAAATAATTGGAATAAAATTGTTTATGGATTATGCTTTAATAACTTGTTGTGTACATTTTTTATTAATATTATTCACATCCACAATTTTTAATTTTTGAGTTAAAATACGTTGTTATGAAAGTACGTCAATCTTGTAATGTTTGGGATTTTAAATCCGCTTAAATGGTTATAATCATAGCTAGGTTATAATCGCAGGCGGATAACGTTTTGTTAGTTCAACAAACAAATTTCATCCATAACATTTTTCGTTTTCGCCATACAATAAGGATTTTTATCTAAAAACAATTTCGGGTTTGTGGATTTTACGGTTTATAAATAAATATGCGAAATAGTTAGTATAAAATTGTTTATGGATTATATTTCTTCGACTTATTATGTACAATTATTATTAATACAATTAAAGTTATTAATTGTTGAGTTAAAACAATTTTAAATTCACTTGTTATAAACAATTTCAAATTCAACAATTTAGAATTATCCCTTAACTGGTGTTCCTGCTCAGATTAATCCTAGCAAAACCTAGTTCATTCACAGTACAGCGCACGCATAATATATCGCTCTGGCAGCTTCAATAGTTGAGTTAGAATGTGAAACGTACCGACCGCTTGCTTGGTTAATGCTCTTGCAAATACCGATAGTACGCGGTCAGATTGACTCTGGTTCACTAAATACCTATTAATATTAACTATACAACATACTCCTCTTTCAGAATTAAGTTTGCAATCATGGCTACCTATATACGCTTTGGAGATACTAACTTGTTTTGGACCAACTTTGAGGACTAACAAACACAGCGGTTTCTAAAGCCGCTTCCTTAAACAGCTTCATACAGACCTTGACGATGATTGCTGCATCATACTCGATGACAGACAAAACTCTACATAATGTGTTGAAGCTTTAATGTGTATTTGTGTTCAATCCGTATTACCTGTAAAGTGCGAAAATGCTTTGCGAGAAATTTAATTATAATTCTTATAACATCAGCCATGAAAACATAAGAATTGAAATGGATTTTTATTAACATTTAATAACAACAAAAACGTGTATATGAACGATATCATGAACTTAATAATGATATTACCTACACCTCAGTAATTGAAGAACGGTTTGGAATTAACAAATGATGTTTGCTGGATTTATGTTTCAAGTTAGTTTGTGCTAAGTTTTAAGTTTCCAGGCTGAGTTTTTTTATATAAAATTATAAACATAATTGACGTCAATATGACGGTTTTTTGAAAATAAAGACAAAGAAAAACATTCCTCACATAAAGACGTATTGGAATTTAAAAATAAAATGATTATAAGGTTTGAGATTAGATTGTACCAAACTTTCAAGGTCGAACGACATTTTTACAAGCAAATATATATTTCGCCCAATTGAATTTGATGTATTTTAAAAATGCAATTCAAGGAAAAATGTGTTGCTTCGAAATGGTGTGAAACTGAGAAATGAAACGTTTTGGGTTTACAAAGAAATCTTTGAAGTTAGATTATAGGTACCGATTCTAAAATTTCCTTCACAATTTTGTAGTTGTTGAAAATAAGGTTAAAAAAAACATTCTTTTCGCGGAAAGGTTGGAATTAAAATGTAAAATCAATTAGAGGTTATAAGAATATTTTAAAGGTTACGTTGTTGCAAATTATAAGCTTCTAGGTCGAACGAATAAAAAACAAATAAAAGAAATTTCTATCGATCATCGTTAAAAATAGTGTAAAATATATTTTTATTTCAACTACATATTTTTAATGTTATATTTATAAGTGTTAACCGATTAATTTGTTCTTTTAGTTTGCTAGGTTCCGCCCTTATTACTTTGTTTCTTTTCTATAACAAAATTTCACCACTCTACAATATTTAGTCGAATTTGATTTACGATTTTCCCATTTTATATCCCACGTTTCTTTCTGGATTCCCGATACTAACCCATCAACAACTTGTGTTGCCAAACGGCAACGTAAAAACCTGATTTTTCGGAATTTTTATTACTTTTCAGGTAAACATCATTTTATATGTTGTTGCTATTTTTCTTTCTACTTTTGAGCGCTGCGGTTATTAAAACGACTTTTATGGGAGGTGTATAAACGACGTGCTAGCAAATAGTTTTCAAGTTTATGTAAATACTAATATGTTCTACATCCCTGATCATAACAACGTAAAAAAATGTACAGAGATTGTAAATGCTCTCAAGAATTTGTTACAAATTTGGTATAAATATTACATAATTATTGAGTAATAGTAGGTACCTCAAACTTGTGTGTTGCTACGTGGCAACGCTAGTACTTCGCGTTACCTATTTTCAAACAAGTACCATTTTATTTTGTAGCGGAAGATTGAAAACTGAAGAAGCGTTGCGAATCGCGTATGAGGAACATGTCGAAATCGCGGATATTTATATCTAACCCCAGAAAGCGTTTAAAGAAAGTTTTTAACAGACGACGATTCTGGAGATGATGATGAAGACGGCCGGATTGACAATTTTAATCGCAACCACTTGTTAGCTACTGCGGAAATTCATGTAGTGTCATGTAGTGTCCACGTGAAAGTGACTTTAGCACCGCTGAAAAAGTCGACAATATCATGATTGAACGGATAACAGGGGGCCTAGAAGATAATCAACACAAATTTTCTGATCCGATTTATGAACCCTAAAATCTATTATCGCTCGCACAGATGTTTGAACTTTTCTTGCCGATTTTGCTCCTTTTATAAATTGCCAGGAATCATATATTATGAAAAGCAAAATTAGATGCGTCTTGGCAATATTAATTTTGTCTGGTTATAATAGGCTTCCCGGCAAGAATGGTTACTGGGACTCCGACAGTAACGTGGGCAATTAATTATTCAGAGAGGCTATGAAAAGAGAAAGGTTTCTGACTATTCGCCATTTTTGCAATGATGTAATCAACAAGGAAATTGCACCGAAATTGCACTATGCAAACAATTTATACGACGCAAACCAATTAGATTTGTTTACAAAATTTAGAGCCTCAATACAAAATCTATTTGGTCAATGTTTTTCTCTATCAGCGTAATGATTCCCAAATAAAAACTGAACACCAAAACATATTTAGGAAAGCGACTGCCCCATATTATATAGATATTGGGCAGCTTACTAGCTAGAGAATATTGCAAGATGGTGAATCAGCGGTGGTCGATATTCAAAATGCATACATTTTTCATAAAAGAGCTGGTCATTAGTTAACCCAGGTTGGAATTCTGGCGAGAAATTGTGAAAACATACTTAAAAACACGTAAAGTCGCTGGTAAAAAAGCTCGTGTATCTGATGACATCCGGTGTGATAATGAGGGACACGTCCTTACATTAGTAAAAAAAAAAATTAGAAGCAGCAGCGATGGTTTACATGTGGTTTACATTATTACATACAAATCTAATTAATTTTTAATATGGAGATTTCGCAAACTAGCGGAGATAGAGAGACAATTAAATAGGGAAAGAATTGCAGTTTCCTGAACTCAATTTAATGAGCTTTTTGTTTTTTGAATGAAATGCATAGCTAACTAGATATAAAAAAAACCGTTTCTTTGTTATATCTTTGGATACCTATTGCTCTGTTATTATTGATTTTAGGAGAAATTTGTAGGGTATTATATGTTTAATAAAACAATCTAACTGATTTTATATTTAATCAATAATTTTTCAGTTATGACACAAACTTGTAATTTTTCTAATGGAAACTATAGTTGGCAATGATTTTTCTCAACGATTCTAATGATATACCACTCGACATAGATATTTTTATTAATAAATAAATTATAATCTACACAATGTGTTGAAACTTTAATGTGTATTTGTGTTGAATCCGTATTACCTGTAAAGGACGAAAATGCTCTGCGAAAAATGTAATTATAATTCTTATAACACCAGCCATGAAAGCATAAAAATTGAAATTAATTTTTATTAACATTAATAACAATGAAATCGTTTATACGGACGATATCATGAACTTAATAATGATATTACCTACACCTCAGTAATTGAAGAACGGTTTGGAATTGACAAATGATGTTTGCTGGATTTATGTTTCAAGTTAGTTTATGCTAAGTTTTAAATTTCCAGGCTGAGTTTTTTTATATAAAATTATAAACATAATCGACGTCAATATGATGGTTTTTTGGAAATAAAGGCTTATTCTTTTAATTTGCAAACTGTTCAGGTATGGTATGCTATGGAAACAATTCAGAGATACATTTGTTTATGACAGCTTAAGGCAAACATAAGTTTCGTTTAGTTTCTAATTAACGTTGATTGAGGTTTTGTAAATTATAATCAAATATGAATTTTTTTAATCAAGAAAAGCGTGATATCATTGAGTGTTACATTTTATGCTATAAAAATACAGTACGAGCTGCAGAACAGTATTTTGAACAATATTTTGATCGTCGCCACCCTTCCCTACCTACTTTTAAGAGGCTGTATGATAATTATGGTTCTTTCTGTAAACCAACTAAGGATGCAAGAGGCGTTTATGAAGAGACAGAAGCAAATATATTAGCACGAATCCATCAAGATCCTTCGGTTTCAACACGACAAGTTGCAACTGAAGCAGGCGTACTGTCATAAGAGTACTGAAAAAGCATAGATTTCATTCATATAAAATGGCAGTTTCACAAACACTGTAAAATATTGTACGTGGTTTATTAACATGTGTGAAGCTGATCCACAGTTTAAATTTAAAGTTTTGTGGACAGATGAAACACGATTTACAAACTGCGGCATGCTTAATAGACATAATCAACATTTATGGATGCAGGAAAATCCGCATCATGTTCAACAGAGGATACCTCAAGTTAAGTTTGGATGTAATGTTTGTGGCGGTGTCATTTGTTTAAAAATTCTTGGTCCGTACATTTTTTATAATACGTTAAATGGAGATCGTTATCTTCACTTTCTACAGAATAAGTTCGATAATATGTTGGATGAATTGCCCCTGCAGACACGTCATTTGTCGACATTTATTTAAAATTATAACTCCTTTTCATACGAGAGTAATTATATCGATAACTTAGAAATTAAAATAAAAAAGAATAATAATTAACTTGAATTTTATTATTAAACGCGGCGTGAATTTATCAATTATTGTCTCCATCATGTACTGGTTGAACAGTTATGCAAATTAAAAGAATAAATGGTATATTGCTAGAATTATTAAAAAAAAGTATTTTTATGGCACAAAAACTAATACTAATGATATCAAGCTTTTATTGATTAAAAAAATTCATATTGATAATAATTTAGAAAACATTAATTAGAAACTAAACGAAACTTACGTTTGCCTTAAGCTGTCATAACCAAACGTATTTATCAGTTGTTTCCATAGCGTACCACCTGAACAGTTTGCAAATTAAAAGAATAAATGGCTATAATTTATTTATTAATAAAAATATCTATGTCAAGTGGTATATCATTAGAATCGTTGAGAAAATGCCTTTTTTATAGTCATGGCCAAGTATAGTTTCCATTAGAACAATTACAAGTTTGTGTCATTACTCAAAAATTATTGCTTAAATAAAGAAAATCAGTTAGAAAATTGTAGGGTATTATATGTTTAATAAAACAGATTAAAAAACAAAAAGGTCATTAAATTGAATTCTCGAAACTGCAAGTTTTTCACTATTTAATCATCTCTCTAACTCCGCTAGCTTTCGAAATCTCCATAGTAATCATGGAAAAAACTGAACCTGTATATAAATGTTAAATAAACAATAAATTCTAAATTAACTGGTAATTATTTTTTATACTATTAGGTAAGTCCAGAGACCAGCGTTGCCAAGACGCAACAGTCGTTTTTGACGAAAATAACAATAAAAATAATTTGATAAACATAAAATCATTCATGACTTTTTTATAGTAAATTATGTAAGTATGAACACAGAATACAGTGTGTTAATTAATTATCGTCCCCGATGTCATCATTATAAGTATGCAACCAATAGCACAGTATTTTTATTGCAATACTCGATTTGCGTGTTATTGGTTGGCGATTTGTGATATTGGTTGCATACTTGCATAATATTGCATAATTATGATGATGACGTCGGGTACGATAATATTAATTAACAATATAATGGTACAAATGACATGCTAAATAAGGTGCAGTCAGAAACACAAGAATTCAACTTTTGTTTACTACTTTTGATCTGGATTGATAAACTTCCCTCACATCCACTTTTCCAAAACAATATGAGGATGTTAGCAAATTTGGATGTCACGTTAATATCTAATAATTTGATTTCAACACTACTATCCGTGTCAAAAGTCACGGCCCCTCAGTTTAGAGGTCAATAACTTCACCATCGCTGTATTAAAAAGATTGCAGTAAAATTTGATGTAATCACTGAATATGAGATAGATTTAAGAAAAAAAATGGACGAAGTTGCCGATTTTTAAACTGAGGCGGCTTGACTTTTGGCACGGATAGTAGACTCCGTTACTTTAATATATGTTTCTAGAGGACAATATTTATCTGTTTCTTACTTTGTTATAGTCTATAAAGCATGCGTATAGGTCCTGGTTTAATAGGTAGCCTAAATAGGTAGGCATCTTTGTGGTATGACATTTACTGCAAACCGTGCTTTCCTTATTTCTAGGCCGTTACGGAATATAAATTATGTGTCGTTGAATACTGTGTTTAGTACGTCAGTGCAGCCCTCTATGCGACGATGACGAAGATGAAGATTTCATCGATCGAGTAGAGCGCGTGATGAGCAGGCGACTAGCTGTAGAAGATGTTCGGCATATCGAGCATACTTCCCCAACCGAAGTGAAAGAGGCAATCGCGAGATGTAAGTTGATCAAGGTATCGGGATCGGGACCTCTTTTGTATCTTTGTGAGCGACCTACCCCGTTCTGAGAGCACTCAGTTAGGGATGTACGCCGACGATGTGTGTATCTACCATCGACCCCCCGATGCGATGGTACTGCAAGGTGACGAGCTCCCCTGACGTTCTGAAGCCAAGTATTTGGGTGTCATTTTGGATTCTAAACTAACTTGGAATGGACGAAAACAGCTCTGGTCAATTTGTACGCTCTGATAAATGGCCGAAGTAAGTTGGATCCTCTACGGAAGATTTGACTCTACAAAGCGGTTATCAGACCTACGATGACATACGCCTGGGATTACGCCGCGCATTTGCACGTGCAAAAACTCCAAATTGTTCAGAACAAGGTCCTAAGGATGACATTTAATGCACCTTGGTTTATCAGTAGTGCGACACTGCATAATTATTCCCAGATATATATTTTCCGTTTGTTTTAGGTCCGATGAAGAAGGTTAGGGAAGAAATTCCAGGTACCTCAAGAGGCCCGTTATGTTCACCGTTCACTGTATTTAGTTTTCTATACAGAATGTCCTGAAACTCAACGTATAGCGGGCACCGGGTGAGAGGCGAACTCATACCTGTTCATCGTATCTATAGGTAAACTTTAGGCAATTTAATAGTGACTTTTTAATAATGAATTCCTTATGAACCATGCTACTATAGAAGTCACAAATTAAACGTAAAATGTTAAACTGTATTCGAATACATTTAAAACGAGATAATTTAACATTCATTAATATATACCCAAAAAAATTAAATAAATATTTCTCAACTTCAAAAGATAAAACAGAAAAATTCTTAGAATCGGAACTTATATATTGCATTGCTTGTAAAGATTGTAATGGTAAATACATTGGATAAACTAAACAATGGTTAAAAAGTAGAGTTAATAAACACAAAAGTGACACCAAATTGAAAAAAACATCAGGTGCTCTCTCAAAACACGCTGTTGACTATAACCATCTTTTTGATTATTTTTAAAAACAATAATTTTGGATAAGGAATCAAATTATCATAATAGATTATTCCTTGAAATGTTTCATATTAACGCTGAAAATAATATTGTAAATTTTAAGTTAGATACAGAAAATTTGAGTAACATTTATTCATATCTTTTTCAAATAGATAAAAATAATAAAAATAAATGAATTTTATTTGTGACGTAATATGATTGACGAGTACTGATTTGTTTATTTCAATATAGTTGGCACTTTTCATGTTTTATTTTTCATAAACTTTTTACATCTCCAATTATTGTTATAAACGTTTTATGGTTTCATTTATGTTATTTTCTTAAGAAACATAATTTGTAAGTAATTAACTTTTATTGTAAGATTGTTATTTTTAGTTGCTTTTGTATTTTAGTTATACTCTGATGAAGATCGAAAAAAACGATCGAAATATTAGTATGAAATAAAATTGTTTCTTTTTATAAAAAAGATCGTCTCACGAATAATTATTTAATAGTATTATCAATTACGATCGATTAATTTCTTTTATTTATAAATTCTATCAACCGTAACTCAATCAAACTAATATTTTTTTTTCTAAACTCACGACTTTTGTTGTTTAACTTGTGACTTCTTTTTACCCTGCCCTTATGTCTTGCAAAAGAACTGTTTCAAATAAGGTTAACCTAAAGACAAAATTAAACAAAAGGAATTATTAATTTATTACTAATTTTGTAGCATTATTTTTTTAAAACTAAAGCAAATGCTCAAATTGTTTGTCGTCGGCATTAATACAAGGTCTGCATCGTCGCAGAAAAGATCTTTTTACTAGTTGTGCAAATCTCTGTACATTTATTTCTTCTGGTGCTGAATAAATATTGTGGCGTAGTTCGGCAATATTTTCAATCGGTTTTTAGTACACTGTTTCTTTTATGCAATCCTAATAAAAAATTAATGGGATTTATGCCCAGAGAATGAGGAGACCACGTAATCAAACCAAAACGCACAATCCATTTTTGTTTGTAATATTCTTCCTTCGTTTCCCTGATCTTCATGTGGAGTATGGTGTTGTGTTATCTTATACTGCTGACCATTCATTTCTTTGAATATTTTTCTCTTATCCACGAAAGTAAATAAATAAAGATGCTGAGGTCCAGGATGCTTTAATTTACTCCAAGTCCACTAGTATCGGAGCAGATGGTATTGGACTCAGATTCCTCTTACCCATTCTGGATATAGTTATTACTCCCCTAACACATATTTTCAATTGTTCTTTTAAACAGTCTATATTTCCATCAATCTCGCGAATCGCCGATGTTATTCCTATCCCAAAAATATTTCTATTCTATCTACGTTGTCAAAAGCTATTGAACGTTTGGCTTATTTACAGATTCAGAAATATCTTGAGGAATTTAATCTGATTAACAAATTCCAGTCTGGTTTTTGTGAAGGGCATGATACTACTACAGCACTGATTAAGATCACCGATGATATTAAATCTGTTTGTGAGAAGCGTTGTGTTACTTTGCTAGTGTTACTTGATTTTAGTAAGGTCTTCGATTCTGTGGACCATGCTATTGGTTTTATTTTTTCTTGTGAATCTTGGTTCCAGTCCTACCTTTCCTATCGGTCTTTACGTGTCTGCGTGGAATCTGTATTCTCTTCTCCTGTTGACATCAAATATGGAGTTCCCCAGGTCAGTGTGCTGGGTCCTTTGCTTTTCTCAATTTTCATAAGTAGTATTAGTGATGGTATCTTGTGTAATTATCGTTTGTATGCAGATGACCTTCAACTTTATATTTCGTCAACTGTTAACAACCTCCCAGATGCGTTGTTGCATCTTAACATCGATCTCTCTAGTGTACTTGACTGGTCTAGACGTCATAGACTTAACCTGAATCCAGATAAGTCTCTTCAACTATCTTCTTCTTGACCTTGATCTTTTACTGCACTTTTTTTTGTGTATTTCCTTCTTTGTAGTAACTGACTGTCGATCCGTTACATAACTCAAATAGGCTCATTCGCTCAATTTTATTAGCACATCATTTAGTATTACTTTTTTGGTAGCCATAATTATTTATTTAAAATTACATATACTCTGTTACCAGTTGGGTCTCTTGGAAGATATCGCTTATTGCGATAAACTGATCCGTTTGCCTTGATGTCTATATTTGTTATGAATGTATATATTTGTTCTTGAGGCAATAAATATTATTATTATTATTAAAGATTTCGTTACTTATGTATTCTTAAGTTTCACGCTATCGAAAATCGACTAAGCGCGTCTCCATTTTATAATTCATAATAATAATTGCAACATAAACGCTAATTAATATTTAAGCAATGTAGTACTTACCTGCTATAGTTAGTAAAGTTTAACATTTTCTATTGTAACTTATTTCAGAAGAGAAAGTGATACAAAGTAAAATTTTTTATGTGAGAAAATGAAGTATAATAAAGTTCACTCTTTAGTAATTGTTAATTGTCGGGTTTTACACTTCCAACTAAAACAGATCTGTGCAAAGTTCAAGTTCTTTAAGAAAAAATCCCATCGGAGTTTGCATAAGCTTACAATTTTCTGCTTGGTTCACCAATTTATTTTTTATACTTCTCAACCGTATAGAAGAATGAATTAATATTGCTAAATAAAAACAGTAAAATAAGGAAAATAAAAGTTAATTATAAATTTGATTTTACCTAAAATCGGGGATATAATACCGATAAACAACATCACCATACAGTCGAATTTATTTATGACGAGATAAATTCCACCTAAAATTAACAATGTTGCCACAATAGGGTTATTCTGTTTAAAACGAATCATCCTCGAGTTTTCATTGGTAATATACCACAATATTAAAATAAAAATGCTGATAATAGCAAGACCGCAAACCATTTTAACTGGACGCACAGCTCTATTCATGATAATTAAAGTTAATTTAATTGAATTTCAACATAAAATAACATTTTAATATTACGTAATTGCGGCGAATATCAAAAATGACATAATAAAATAATTGGATTGATAATATAGCAAATTATTCTTTACTCTGTAACCCCATTTATCGATATCTTTAAAATTTGGCATCTGAAATCGAGCTGAACCCAGCACAAAATCATCCATCGTTCGAAATGGGGGGAATTTTATCCCATTATCCTTCGCCGGTTTAAACATTTTACCAAAGAACTTCAGAACTTTCGAGAAACTTCGTGATTACAAATCGCACACACTATCTCACATCTCAAGAAAGTCATCTTCACGTTCCATTTATAAAAATTTTCCTCATTATCGATGTTTCAAAAATCCAATTTATATTTGATATGCATCAATATTAAACGTCAAACATTTTAGAAGTGAAAACAAACAATATGTTTTGAAAAATGATTGAAAATGATACCTCTTTAAATTATCCTTCAATAATTGCAATTATAACGGGAATAACTTTTGGCTTTATAAGCGGCGAAAACATAAGAATATTATCGTCTCCAGTTTGTACAGCGATCGGAATTTTTCTAATTCTTTCCGAGTTAATCATAGCGCTAGGATTTAAATGGAACGTCACCAAACACTTCGTTGAACCGATTTTCAATGCCACCAATTATTGTATCGATGAAGTCGATGCTTTTATGGGTCGAGCCTTCGAACTGGAACATAATCGAAGATCGTTTACTATTTCTTTTGTCGGCGGTTTTCTACTCGGAATGTTTCGTCCAAGAAAACAATCACAATAAAATGATACCTTAAATTAAAACACTTGATTAATTTCACGGGTATTTTGTTTGTGTAGTTAGAGTCAAATAAAACAGTTGTGCACTTCGGAACTTATCTCATCTACATACTGTTCAAATCTCAGCGTGATTATTCAGGTAACTTTGAACCAGCTAATGGGTGAGCTTAAGAGATGAAGAGGAAATTAAATTTATCTCCGTCAGATTACATAGTACTCAAACATACACGTGATGACAATTCCTTACAAATTAACGTTGACAATTTTAACCATAAAATTGACGTACATTTTATAATTTGTTACTAGAAAACTAAGTTACTAGAATCTTAAGAGTTTTTTAAATCTTAGAACCCAGAAGAATATCCAATACTTATAAAAAGCTAGCTATCAACAAAGATCAATTTAATTTTGTGCAAAATCTAATCCACAAAAGATTTAACTAAACAGTTCAAATTAATGTGAAAATTCTAATTTCTGCGCAGAAAAAGTTTGCATTAACATTAAGGTAAGCGGAACTTTAAAACATTTTGTATGAGACTTAATATATTATTTTTAATGGATTACTTTACATAAAAATACATAAAAACAGAACATTTTGCTGAATATTTCAGAAGAAAATTTGTATTATAAGTCGTAGTAAATTAATTGACACGAGGTTGCAATTGTCTCATTTAGGGCCGGTTTATCAATATCTAGTTAA
Source organism: Onthophagus taurus (assembly GCF_036711975.1). Taxonomy (NCBI): domain Eukaryota; kingdom Metazoa; phylum Arthropoda; class Insecta; order Coleoptera; family Scarabaeidae; genus Onthophagus; species Onthophagus taurus. The sequence continues at coordinate 2,360,544 of NC_091976.1, read as the reverse complement.
GTCGATTTATCTGTCGGTTAAAATTGTATCTAATAGATAACGTCGACGAATCGTTTATCCACCCGTAGTTTAGGGTTATCTTTTAGATAAATACGACGTTTGGATACCCACCAGATTGAAGTACTGGTTAAGGGTATACCTATTAGATATTGTCAAAAAGATATGCGCGCAAGTTTGGTTGCTTGGTGAAAGGAAATGACATCAAAATCAAAATATAACATAATTCAAAGGTCAAAGTCAAAAATAAATTAAGCTATTGTGGTGATGCATAAGCAGGAGAAAGTGAAAAGATCCTCTAATTTTACTAAAGCAGAAAAAAACTTGCTGATTGATTTGGCAAACAAATATAAAAATATAATAGAAAATAAGAGAACCGACACTGTAACATGGAAACAAAAAGATGAATGCTGGGGTAAAATTACTGCAAAATTTAATTGTTGTAGTATTGGAATAGTAAGTAAAAACGTTGAAATAAAACAAATATAAAATAATCTGAATTCATGGCTATAACCAAGAACTACAAAACAACTGCGAATGAAATATGATGGGATAAAAAAGGAAATAAAAAAAAATTATTCTGCGCACAAAAATTACTTAAAAGGCACGGGTGGTGGAAAGCCAATGAAAGAACCAGCTCCATCCACCGAAAGTGAAAAAGAACTTACAGATAGAATTTTGTTGTCTGTAACAGGATTAAAAAGTAGCTATGATAGTGACTCAGGTAATTTATGAAAAAGGCAAGTGCCTTTTCTTTTAAATTAGGACGTTAATAATATCGATACAAATGTAACAAAGGACGTCACAGAAGAAGAAGTTATGTGCCACTGGAATGAATTTGAAGTTGCAATGCTACAAACCGAAAAACATCCGGCATTACAACTTCAAAGTAATTTCCACGACCACACTTCTTCTTCTTTGGAAACACAAAATATTCCTCCAAACACTATATCAGAAGTAGAGATTACCCCAATCATAGAAGTAATTCCTTCGGAAGTTATTACGCAAAAACAATGTCAAAATGAAAATGAGTTGAGAAGTAAGTCTGATTATGCAGTGTTATGCACGGTATGCACTACGGTGTTACTTGATGCTTATTATACTTACTTTTATAGAATGGTCGAGCCGTGGAAGACCTGTTATTAAAAAAAGTTGTAACAAATCTGTATCAACGCAATTTGAAAAGTTGGTAGAAAGAAAGGAAAGTTTATTAACAGCACTCACAGAACAGACCAGTAAGCAAAATATTTGGGCAGAAGAAGAGCATAAAATAAAGATGGAAATACTTAACATACAAAAAGAACAAGAAGCCGTAAAATTACGTACACTTCAAATGGAATTAGAAATAGCAAAATTGAAATTTCAACAATATCAATCTGGGGATTAGATCGCCATTGGATTTTTTTTATAATTTGTTATATTGTTATAACTTATAAGTGATATTTGAGTATAGTATTTTTTATTTAAATTCAACTATTTATAGACAACTTATTTGTTAATAAACAACAATCCACATTTATACGAATTCTTTAAACTATACGAATATAATTACGAATTCAAATAATATCTAAATAAAATTGATTATTATGTTATAAATTTTAATTTAAGAGGTTAGGGAAATAATTCGCCAAAAGTTGATTTCTAGCATTTCCTAGTAATTCACCATCTTGTATATCAAGGTTATCTACGTCGACAGTATTTACATTTATTCCAGGATCATATGGAGGTATTTCTTCGTTTGCATTTATTGCTATGTTATGTAGCACTGCTGTAGCAACAGTTACTGTCATTGTAGTTTCTAGTTTCAATCGGAGCTTGAGTGCAAGTACAGGAAATCTTCTCTTCCACACGCCATATTGCCGTTCCACTGGATTTCTAGTTCTTATTAAAGATTCATTATATAGTTCTTCTACTCTATTTCGGATATTCAGCAAAGGTGTTACCAAATATTTGGTATTAAGATATCCGCTGTCACCCACTAGCATTACCAAACTCATTATTTTCAAACCATTGCTTTAATAATGAATTATCAAAAATGTGTTGATCATGGGCCGATCCTGGCCAACAAGCAACAATATCCAAAATTTTTAAATCCACCAAGGACACAGTTTGAACATTCTATGAAAAAAAGCTCTTTCGATTCCGGAATGTCTCTGCACGTGATCCACCTATAATTATTATCCACTCATTAATATTAATTCATATGTTTCGATTAAAAGAGATTGCTTACCTGTCGAAATAATGCTAATATGAGTACAGTCGATACTGCCTATCACCCGTGGAAATCTAGCTTTTCCATAAAATTGTTCTTGTGATTTCTCTATTTGGTCACCAGTAGGCATACGAAGTTGGACAATATCCTCATCTTCATCGCTTTCTAATAAATACTCATGTAAGAATTCCATTAAAGAGGTTTTCGAAAACAAAGCACACGGGAATGACAACTCACAAATCAACTTCACAAACTAAAGTCAATTATTCAAATTTGACCAATCATGTTTTATTTCCGTTTCTAATGTTAACACTCAGGGGTACCATCTGTTTTCTATCTTGTGGTTTGCTGCTTGTCGGGTAGAAAGTTGCTGGATAAACGCGTCACTGAGGTTATCTGTTAGACAAGTTTATCCATGAGTTGCGTATCTGACAGATTTAATTCGACATTGATAAACCGGCCTTTAATAGTTTAATAGTAATATATAGTTTAATAATAATCATTTATTGATTTGAAAACCGTAATATTACATAAACGATTAACTAGGCTTTCTGCTATCGGTTTTACCTCTTCTTGTGTATCTTGGTTCCAGTCCTACCTTTCTTATCGGTCTTTACGTGTCCGCGTGGAATCTGTACTCTCTTTTTCTGTTAACATCAAATGTGACGTTCCCAGGGCAATGTGCTGGGTCCTTTGCTCTTCTCAATTTTCATAAATAGTATTAGGGATGGTATCTCGTGTAACTATCATTTGTACGCAGATGATCTTCAACTTTATATTTCGTTAACTGTTAACAACCTCCCAGATGCGTTGTTGCATCTTAACAACGGTCTCTCTAGCGTGCTTGGCTGGTCTAGACGTCATGGACTTAACTTGACTCCAGGTAAAACGCAAGCCATTACATTTATCCTTAACTACCCTTCAACTGAGGCTTGGCGACACCGTTATTCCGTTTTCTAATACGGTTAAAAATCTTGCTGTGGTAATGGATTCGGCGATGTCTTGGCGGCCACAAGTTCAGGGAGCCTGTAAGAGGGCTTCTTCTGTTTCCATACTTTGAAAAAACTTCGCTGCTACCTTCCTCCTGTTGTACGTCGTAATCTTTGTTATTTTCTCATTTTCCCACACATTGATTATGCCGATGCTGCGTATCCCGATCTGTACGCCGCCCTTCGGGTAAACTGGAAAGACTTCAAAACAATTGTATCCGGTACATTTTTGATTTAGGAAAGTTTCAGCACATTACTCCATATCGTAACAACCTGCAGATGATGACTTGCCAGAGTCGTAGATCATTTATATGTATGCTTACTATGTTGTACAAAATTATCCATACCCGCACTCCTGCTTATTTGTCTGACGCCTTTCACTTTTAAGCATGACATGACTTGCCCACTCGATCAATGTCGGACTCTACATTCATGTTTCCAGTCCATAGTACTGAAATCTACCACAGATCTTTTACAGTGCGGTCGATTGCGTTGTGGAACGATTTGCCTGCCGTTGTTCGCAATGCAGCTAGTTTAATAAGTTTTAAAAATGCGTTGAGGCACCATCGGCTATCTCTTCAACTATCTTCTTCTTGACCTTATACGTGTTTGTTTTCTTCTCTAGTCTGCCTTTCATCTATCTTTGTAGTAACTGACTGTCGATCCGTTACATAACTCAAATATGCTCAGTCATATTAGCACATCATTTAGTATTATTTTTTTGGTAGCCATAATTATTTATTTAAAATTACATATACACTGTTACCAGTTAGGTCTCTTGGAAGATATCGCTTATTGCGATAAATTGATCCGTTTGCCTTGATGTCTAGATTTGTTATGAATGTATATATTTATGTAAATATTTGTTTTTGATGCAATAAATATTATTATTATTATAAACAAAAGTTTGTAATTATAGAAATATCTTTAATTAATCCTAAGTAATTAAATTAATTAATAGAATATGTTATTCAAAACAAGAGGTACTTTTCACTGCATTCTGGGTTACTATGACTCCAATAAAGTGTACCTACCAAAGCCCCAGTATATGTAATCGACGAAAATACATTTGTTAACGAAATTCTAGCAATGTTCTAAATCTGTGGAATATTTGATGATGTATCAGATTTCCCACGAGGGAAATTCAAATGGGGAAATGACGCGATTATTAGAGGTCGATCCTGTTAGTCTCTCTTTATCCTCTTTCACCCAATTATGACTGTCACCTCCAACTCGGTAGACCCCAAAAAATTATATAACCCTGACAAAGAATCAACTTTAACTCCAAAGTAAACCGAACACGTTAAAATCTTTTATAAACCAAAATGGCTGTGACTTTGAAGAAGTCAAACGTTACAACTAAAGCGGTGAAAAATAAAAACCGCAAAAACTTGACTTGAACATTTACACCAGTCACCCAACAGAGGCGCTGCACAACAGTTTTCAAAAATGAATTAAATGAAATACAAAAAAAAAGCGTATTGAAGAGCTTTTTCTATTTCTAAGAAATAATAAAAATAATATAATAATAATCAAGGACTGTTTTGTAACCCACTACGGGTTGGTTGCCCGCACTCTACGTCACACTATTTTCCATGCCCAGTTAACTGTCATTGAGTTCTCTATGCGTTTGCTGTGTGTTTTAGAGGTGATATGATATACAATGCCCCTGCGGAAATCTTCAACGGGGTTCAATTGACCTATTAAATACACAAAATATCGGAGCAAATATGGACTGGAGAAGAAATGTTTGTTTCACGTCAGTTCTTAGAGAAGTGCTTACAACGCAACATTGACACATTCCATATGTGTATTGACTTTAAGTGCGTTTATAATGTTGGCAGTATGTTGGCGTGTCTCCTGTTCAACATATGTTTGGAGAGACGATAACTAAAGGAACGATAATAAATGAGCTTCTGACTTCGACATCGTAGTAAGAACTCTGGATAATTCCTCGCACGATTTTTAAAGCAACATGGCGACGCAGATACAACTTTAAAAACTAGGAAAACATTACGACGCAGATGTCATAACTAGAAGTAGGGTCATGCGATTCCATTGGGCAAGCTTTATGAAACGAGCACCAGAAGCATATGTGCCGAGAATGTTTGCCAAACCACAAGAAAGGCAAGAAGAAAGGCCTAAGGCTACATGTGCGTAAGTCTGCCAAGCTGCGATAGTCAGGTAGCTATGTCCGCCGAAATCTCATAAGCACATTATAAAAGATATTGTAGACATCTACAAGAAAGAAAGATAAATGAACACAGGGTTATAGCGCTAGTAATGATAATAATTTTTTGATGTATGTATACAGGATGTTTCTCAACCTACACGTATAAACTTTTTATTCCTCATGACAAATAATGACTAATAGGTGAAGAAAATTATAGCAAAAGTGCTTTTTTGGTTTTCTAGATATCAGGGAAATTTACTTTCAAATCAAGAATATATAGAACATTTAAAACTAACATCACAGCAAGTGTTCGAATTTATTTCCCATACTTTCTATACACAATTGGTATAGCCACTGCGGTCTAAACCAGAGTGTTGGCGGATTGTCTCGGTAGCAGCATTCTAATTCGTAATACTTGCTCAGTATTAACTTCGGTGGCGTACACTATGTTTTTTACGTGATCCCAAAAATAAAAATCAAGAGGATTGAAGTCGGGCAATCATCTTCCGGGAAACACATCATCTAGATGTCGCATATATACTAGGATATCTAGAAAACCAAAAATCTTTTACTACAATTTTTTTCACCTATTAGCCATTATTTGTCTCGAGGAATAAATCTCCAAGTTTATGCGTATAGGTTGAGAATCATCCTGTAATGGATGTGAATTTTGTTAAACAACCATGTGTGAAAATTTAAAGGATAGAAAAGTTATAGCCGTTTTTCCTGAGATGTGTTTTCATTGGCAGCGTTTGCGCTGCCAGACGTGCCCCCACTATTTTTCATTTAAACCAAAAGAATTGTATTGTATAGCAATGTAAGTAGATACAGAAAAGTGGTACTTATCGAGCCAAAAATTGTAAATTTAATTTTTTCAGGTCATGGCAGCTACGGAAATAAATCAGGCGATTTGTCATTTTCAAATTGTTCAGTACTTATGATAAGTATGACGGGTATCGAAAAAACGACTCGATAAGTACCATATTATTGTGTGAAGCATAACTGCAAAACTTAATCCCAAACGGTCTAGTACTTGCGGAGATATTTCTGATACCGATTTTAAAAATACTGTTTCGAGTAAAACGTGTTTAAAGTTTTTGAGTACACTTCACACTGAAATAACACTATTTATTTTTAACTTAAATCGTCGATTCTTGGGCCATATGATCTTTTTAAAACTTGACGCTTCCATTACATCTTTTTTCTGCTATGTCTTTTTCTTCTTTCTAGTGATGCCCTTGTTCTAGCATGTTCGGCAAGCCTAATGTATAATATGCAGGTGTCCCACGACGTGACTGCCATAGCTTGGGAGTGTGTTACTGGGGTGATTTCAAGTCAAAAATGTCTAATGAACATACACTCAAAACCCTATCGTAACCGAGCTACAAGCTGTTTTTTTGTTATTATTAATAGTGTGGCTGTGAATGATAATTTGTTATTTATTGTGACAGTAAACGTCAATTAAATTAATTTTTCGTGTTTATTTTTATGTGTTACATTAAAATACTCTTAAAGGTGTAGGTAAAACATGTAGAACTGTTTTTAGCAATGTCCATCGATGTTTAAGAGAAACAGGCAAGTTTCCCGCAGCTATTTCTGAACGTCCCGTTCAACAGGAACTTGCTCAAGAAGAAGTAATACTTAATACGATTGATGCTCAACCTTCTAACTAGTGTCCGAAGAATAGCCAACACACTTAACGTAAGCCGGATGAAAGTATGGAGAACTTTACACAATTTCGGTTTGTACCCGTACCACATATTACCTGTACAAGCTTTAAAATCTGCCGACTATGCTTCAAGACTTGAATTTAGTCGCTGGATATTGAGAAATCAAAGGATTTGTCGCATAATATTGTTTAGTAATGAAGCCTCATTCACCCGAAACGGTATCAATAACACCAGGAATTCACATTGTTGGGCACTTGAAAATCAACGACAAACTCGGGAATACCAATTTCAAGATAGATTTTCGGTAAATGTTTAGTGTGGTATTGATGACCGCCTCATTGATCAGTTTGTAATCCCTCTCACGGCCGTTCGTTATTTACGTTCTATTGAAAATGATCTTCCAATATTACTGGATGATGTTCCTCTTAATTCAGCACGATGGCGCACTTCTATACTTTGGTCGACAAGTAACAGAATTTCTTAATTAAAATTATACAAACCGGTGATTTGGAATAGGTTCAGTACTTCCTTGGCCAAGAAGGCCACCAGACTTTAATCCCTTAGATTACTTTTTATGGAGAAGTCTGAAAAGTTTAGTTTATGCAGAAAATATTAAAAACAGAGAACAACTAGTAGCTAGAATTACGAATGCCGCAGAAACTATTCGTGCTGATCCTGAGACTGTTAGCAGAGCTACCACTTCAATTCTAAGAACAGCTGGACTATGTATACAGCAACTGGGTGGACATTTTGAGCGATTAATTCAAGAAAGATGTTTTTTTTTAATGGTCTACTACTACTTATATGCGACGATTACGCAGCATCAATAGTATATTTTTCCATCATAGTATGGCAAAACTGTACTCCGAACGGATGATCAGCAATTTTTAATTCCTATACTGTCGACAAGTGGTACATACAATTGCTTTGGTGTGGCACACGCCAAGTCGTACTTTTGGATATTCCGACAACAGTATCATCAGTTATTTGCAATATAATTTCACCACTGCGTTAGCATTGCCTAAACACTCTCCCAACGTTAAAAGCATGTCAATTTGCTCACTAAAACTGTAATTATTTGTCATTTTAAACTACTATTACCGACTGATAAATGTTGGGTAAAGATTTGACAGTTGCTTTACTGCTTGTGGGGGTCTCCTCACGTATTATAAATAAAATAATCCATATTTTTAAAAATTGATTTTGTATTTGCAAAAATAGAAATTGACTTCCTTTGGCTGGGGACGTAAAAAAAGAATAACCGATTTCTTGATTTTTGAAAAAGTGCTTAAAATCAATATGGCAGGGAATATGTGCAACGCCACACTGCTCCAATTACAATTTGTTTTTATAGTCACCTACGATTAATGAAAACATTTCATAATTGAGGTTGTCGAAACAAAAATTTCTAAGAGTAAAAATAATTTTAAAATGAAATAGGTTTTTTGAATCAGTTATAAAATTTAAGGGTTTATGACATAATAACAAAGTTTTAAGGAAGTAACCTTTGTGAACATCCTGTATAGCATTGATCCCGTGGTTGCATATTTTCAAAAGCGATCTTAAAAAATTTTTCATGATAAAATTGGACTGTTTACCAAATTTTATCTTTCTAAGACATACCATATTGAAAATATTTAAGAAAATGTTTAAAAATTTCTTAACTTTGAGAGCCCATTTATGGGTTTAGACCAAAAATTATTACTCGAATCATCATCATTTATTTATAAGTTTTGCCACGACTTACATAGGAACATCCTTCAGAACATTTTATACCTTATTACCTTAGGAACAACCTGTATATATGCATATACCAAAAAAAATTACCAGGTGGATGCTGTATATACAGACTACAGTAAGGCCTTTGACAGAATAGATCACGGAATTCTTTTTAAGAAGCTCTTTAATTACGACATCCCGGTTGGTTTGATCTGCTAGAGATATCTTCTTACATCTCTAGCAGATCACAAGCTGTTACCATTAATGGCTATCGCTCTTCCTTCAAAGAGATAACTTCCGGTGTGGCGCAAGGCAGTCATTTGGGACCGTTGTTGTTTCTGCTATATATCAATGACATTCATGCGTGTTTTCATTACTCCAAGTTTCTGCTATACGCTGACGATAGCAAAATATTTACCACGATTTGTTCACCTGACGACTGCGAAAAATTGCAGGAGGACTTGGTTCGATTACAGGCTTATTGTGTAAACAACAATCTTTTCATCAATCACGATAAATGCACCAAAATTACATTTACACGCAAACGCGATCCCATTGTTTTCGATTATTCCCTCGGCCCTAATACTCTTATACCATCTGATTGTGTTCGAGATCTTGGGGTTCTCTTTGATTCTAAACTTACGTTTTCAGCTCATATCGATTTTATTGTTAATAAGGCCTCTCGCATGTTCGGATTTATTTGTCGCGTCTCCCGTCCTTTTACTAACTTATCCTGTATTCCTTCTCTTTACTTCGCCTTCGTTTCTTCTATCCTTAACTACGCATCTTCTGTTTGGAACCCTCAATACCATATATACATTGATCGACTAGAACAAGTTCAAAAACGTTTTCTTCGGTACCTATCGCGAAAATTCTACTTACCATACTGTGATTACGCACAGCGATGCTTAATATTTGGAGTCCCTCAACTCTCTTCCTGGCGCATTAGTAACGATTTAATGCTGCTTTATAAAGTGAGTAACGGCACTGTTGACTGCTCCGTGATTCTATCTCAGTTACAGTTTAGGATTCCTGTTCGACCATCCCGTGATTTATCGGTATTCTCCGTGCCTTGTACTAATACAAATGCGTTTTCTAACTCCGTGGTCCCTCGTCTCATGTTTTCTTTTAACAATAAATTTTTGTTCTGATTTAGAGACTTGTTTGCTACTCCCCGGTCTACATTTAGGAAATTGGTTAATGACCTCCCATGTGCATCTCGTGCGCCGTTTGACTTGCGACGTTAATTTTTTGATTGATTTTTTTTAATATTTTTGATTATTAGTTTTGCTTAAGTTTCACTTTTTTGTTAAATTTTATTTCTGTTGCTATTTTTTGTTAACCTGTTTGATATTTTTTTTATGTTACTTATTGCTAAATTCTTGTTTTTAGTTTATAATATTGTATATTTTTAGTTGATGCTTCGCTGGGCTTGTCCCGTTTGCATCCCAAATAAAAAATAAAATAAAATAAATAAATAAATACAACTGGGGCTGATATGGCTAAGCTTCAAGATTCCGGTCTAAGAGGCTAATATAATTTAGTCACATTATTTTATTAAAAACTTCACGGAAATCCACTAAGAGATAATTATTATTATTAATTATTTAAGTAATTATGAAACGTTAACACTTCGCTAAAGCAGAGCAAGATTATACTATAATAGAGTGTCCGTAAAGTGATGGTGAGAAAGGTACTTAAATTCAGAATAAATAACACTCGTTTCAATTGCAAAAATAAATTCATTTTATATAAGATAAAATAACTTATAAGATACATAATTCGTTTTACAAAGCAAATCATCGATTTCCGCTTCTTGTCTCTAGGAGTTTGACCCCCTCTGGTATTATTGATTCGCTCTAAAAAATTTTAAAAAATTGACTTTGAAAAACTTTTGCCGGTATTCGTCTATTTCATACAATTCTGTGCAAAACTCGTTGAAATCTACCCAACAGTTTTCGAAATAACAGCATCCTAGTAAACTGCATGAATTCGCGAAACTATACGAAATATAAGGTATTAATATATAACGGTATTAATTTTTAAATTTCACCATCGAAATTCCAAATTTTCTCGTCGTTTTCACACATGTTACATAGTAACATAACTTTACCGCAAATTGCTTTATAGATTAGTTGGAAATACATCGACCTCGAAACTGAATATATCCTGTTATTTGCTGGATACTCGCGCCCCTAATGGAGGGTAAGGAAGATTTATTAAGTGCCATACAAGAAATGAAGAAAAATGAATTTGGAGATGATATCGATAGATCAAAACATGATACCAATTTTTAGTTAAGATAGAAATTATACTAAAATGGCGAAACGATTATTTATTATTTTCTTGGAAAATATAGAAGAACGAAAGTGGTAGTTAATGCAAATCGATTTTTTGTTTCACTATTTAAAAAATTTTGAAAATTAAATGATATAGCACTAATAAACACGAATATTTACACTTACATACAGGAAGATTGCCGTCTCAAAGAAGTCCTCATGCAGTTAGAATAGGCGTAAAGCTTTAAAAGTTCTAAATACTTCTAATAAAGAGGTTACCAGAAGTATTTCAAGATAAATACTCAAGCAGCGATAAAGCTCAAAATAATTTAAAATTGCTGTTACAACATGAATTATGTTTTTTTTTTAAATTAATTATAAAGAATATTCGTACACAATGTTACATAATAATTCAGAAAAAGGTATTTTATCATCAAACGAACGAATTAAGGTCATTAGTAATTTCCCAACACCTAAAACTCTAAAACAACTAGAACGATTTTTAGGAATGATCAATTTTTACCATAGATTTGTTCCCAATTTTGCATTCCTTAGCAAATGTAACCCGTCATTCTAAACAAAAAGAACTAATTTCTTGATCAAATGAATGTGAAAACAGTTATTTTGAAACTAAAGCGGCCCATACACGATGACTCTTGCGGCGGTGCCGCCAGAGCCGCCGCAAGAGTCGTCGCATGCGACGGATTTTAACGGCCTACACACGTAGACTCTTGTGGCGTCGTGCCGCACTTCTTTAACCGCTATCGACGGACCTATACCAATGCATATGTGGCCAGACAATAGTGAAGAAATTGGCTGCAGAATATCAATACTACTTGCAGAAGACTAAATACTTCCTATAGAGGACAAATACTACCTATACAATACTAGAAACTGCTTAAAAAGATAGATATCGTCTATAGAAACCTAAGTACTGCTACCAATAGACTACAAATTGGTTGCAGAATACCAATACTACTTGTAGAAGACTAAGTACTGCCAGCAAAAGGCTAAAAACTCCTTGCGGAAGACAAATACTACCTATACAATACTAGAAACTGTTTGCAGAAGATAGATATTGTTTATGGAAGGCTAGGTACTGCTACCAATAGCCAAGGAATTGGTTCCAGAATACTAATACTGCTTGCAGAAGACTAAATACTTTCTATAGACGATCAAAAATTCCTTGCGGAAGACAAATACTACCTATGCAATACTAGAAACTGCTTAAAAAGATAGATATTGTTTATACAAGGCTAGGTACTGCTATCAATAGACTACAAATTGGTTCCAGAATACTAATACTGCTTGTAGCAAAATTAAATATTGCTGGCAGAAAGCTAAATACTGCCAGACAATTTTACAAGCTCATTTATGGCGGTAGTTTTTCAGTTTCTGTTGATGTACTTTTTTGATTTTGAGTCCCATAAACATGGGTACATTCTATATAGGTTTATAAATTTTTTCCAAAAATCTTTTTCGGCGAACGATGCCATTTCGATGGACGTTGGAAATAAACTAAAGCGATACTTTCGGTGTCGTATGCACGTCGCAATCCCATACACGTTGACTCTTGCAAGGCGCCGGAGCCTGCCACGGTCTTGAATCCGTCGCCGTCGCCGCTGCCGATGCCGTCGCATGAGTCCTGGCGCTTGACTATTAACAATTTTTGTTACCTCTTGAAAGAAAAATTAACACCAGATTAAACAAAATATTCTACTGTTGATCTTGAATTACTGGCAATTTATGAAGCAATAAAATATTTTCGTCATTCTCTTGAAGGTTATGAATTTACAGACCACAAACCTTTAATACATTCTATATTTTCACAAACAGAAAAATCGCCTAGACAATTACGTTATTTAAATTATATAGCACAATTCACATTTAATATTAGATATATTAAAGGAGAATCTAACATTGTAGCTGATGCGTTATCTCGTTTAGATATCGATCCTGTTAACTTACCTTATCCTGATGTTAAAGCTTTAAAATCAGAACAGGATTGTGATTCACAACTTCAATTTCTTCAAACAAGCAAATTAATAAGACTGTAAAATTTATTTTATCAGAAGAACAAATTTCACTTTGAAACATAAAACTTTGGTATGAAATTTCTCGTCCTCTACCACGCATTTATGTACCAATCTCATTACGTTTTACAATCTTTTCAAATTTTCATAATATTTCAGATCCTGAAATACGATTATCGCAAAATTTTCTAAACTCTAGATTTTTCTGGCCAAGAATGAATTTTGATATTCACTGGAACAAATTTTGTATCAAATGTCAAACTTCTAAAATAACAAACATACAAAATCACCTTTCCAACAGTTCAACATTCCAAGAGGCCGTTTTGAACATATTCATATTGACTTAATTGCCCTTTTACATCTTTAAATGGTTAAATGTACATTCTTACTGTAATTTAACGTTTTACAAGATGGACAGAAGCATATCCTCTTTCGAACATTAAATCTACTACTATTGCAAAAACTCTTTTAATTCATTATTTTTTACGTTTTGGTATTCCTCACACTATTACTCACGACCAATGTTTATAATTTGAATCAGAACTGTTTTCACAATTCAATAAATTCTTTGGTTCTGAACAAATTCACTCTTTGAAAACCGCACTTATTGCCAGAGGAAACTCAGACCGTTGAAAACATGATCTTCCAATCGTTTTACTTGCTTTCAGATATTGTTTAAAAGAAGTTTTAGGTTGTTCCCCTGAAGAGATAGTTTTTGGTCAACCATTACGACTCCCAGGTGAATTTTTTAACAAATCACATAGCACATTAGTAAATCTTAGATCGACCATGTCTCATCATCAAGAAAGCCTTATTAAAGACTTATTAAAATCAAGTTTTGTATTTCTTAGATTAGAAGGTAAAACACCTTCTTTATCAGCTAAGGTCCTTTTAAAGTGGTTAAAAAACTTTCAAACATTTTTGTAATATTGAATTATTACATATTAGCTCATTATAAACAATAGTCATGTTTAATGTGTTTCCCCATCGATTTCAGTTTTTGAGTTATACTCCATTTCAATGATAAACATCGTCGATTTTAGCTATGTTTAGAAGCTAGGTTTACAATGGGTATAAACGATGTTTTTTAGTTCATTATGAGCAATATTAGAATTTTATTACCTTAACGTAACTTAACAAAACATTATTTTGTATATCACTGGACGTGTTACGGTTTATACTTATTTTATGGCCCTTAATTAAAGTTTTAAACAAGTCAAGTTCGATTTCGAACGTTGTACAATTGTCGAAAACGTTTTCGAATTAATTAAATTGTTAAATTCCTGCAATCGTGCGGTAATGCCGTTCGCGGTAACAATTAATACCATGAATTCATTATTCAATGCCATCACAAAAATGTGCGCGCAATCTAATTTTGAATCAATTAGGCCAAAAGGATAAAAAGTGGTTTAAATCCAACTGATAGTTTTAAATTCAAAACTATTCCACCGTGTTAAACAAGATAAAAAACATTTATAAACATACAGATAAACAGATAGAAAGAATTCTTGTGGTTTGTATTAGGAATCAAGTGTTGATTATTTGAAGACATGTTTAGAGCATTCCTAAATAATCAACCGGTTTGTAATTACCTTAAGTAAGATATAGTACTATAAAGTTTTGAAACACTTCATAATAATTAAATTAGCTGCATTAAGCTTCAAAATGTATAGCTTAATTTAATTATAATAAGCGTGTTATTTTTGGCATCGATCTAAAGCATAAAAAAATATGTTGAGATAATTTATTTAGTTTGAAACTAATACCTGAGTTGGCCGAGAATCTATTAAAGTTCTTATACGGTCCCTTCATCAAACTTCCTCATTAAAATACCATTAACTTTATATTAGATTTCTTTTGCACAGGTCGTATGATAAAATTAAGGAAAAAGTATCAATTCCAAAACGAACTTTAGCTACTTATTAAGTAAACGTAACTCCTTTTCTTATTCATGTCTAGTTTTAGATATCTTTAGATTAAATTTTGTAATAAATAGCTGTAAACGATTAAAGATTAATAAATAACAAAAAATGATTTTGATCGATTAGAATGGTGTCTTATTAAAGCGTCCCGACAAAATCTCTCCACCGAAGCGGAAGTTACATCAATGGATTGCTTTCAAGCTCACCTGTCAATTATTGTAGATTGATGATGAGGTGTTTTGAACCCTCTTACAATAAGCGTTCCTTCATCCGCCATCCAATGTATTAAACATTATTGTTTTTTTTTAGGTGTATGATTTTTTCTTCGGTATACAATTTTCTTTATGTAGCTATCAAAATGATGCTTATATGTCAAAATGTTTTATCATTAAAACCTAGAAATACCTAAAACTTAAATATTGTTGCAAATACCACAAGAAATTTGTAGTGAAAAATAATACTCCTAATTCTTCACTTGGTCCTTCTCGTTTAAAATGAAGAAATAGTGCCAAAGAAGATTCTTTACTTGTTTTCATTTATTTACGTCCACCCAATAACTTAATATCCGTACGTAGAGAGCTTCAATGAGACAGGTCTATCATTACGATGCTGCCTGCCGGTTTTTAGCGAATTGCGATCCGACTTTTGCCACTCATTCTGCCAAGCAAATTCATGTCAGAAAACTACATCTTGCGCATTACTTCGGCTAGAGGAAGAAGTTGATTGTGTTATGGAGGATTGATCACAGAGATCCATCCTAGAAATTAATGGAATGTCTACGTAGATGGTGACAATAATTACAGTTTGAAGTGAGACTCTCATTAAAGATAACGTTTTTTGTCGTCATCAAAGGATTTTGCCATTCCTGCATGATGACATCACAGAGGAGTGATATGAAAGAGTGGATGACGATGAGGAAACCTGTTTGATTTGTGAACTCGGTGAAACAGAAATGAAATACGCGTTCCATATTTACATTTCAGAATTCATATCTCAACCTTTAATATAGCAGGTTCCTGTTACTAATAATAACGAGATTTCCAAAGAAACAATTTCTATATCAGACCCGGAAATTGGGTTGCCTAAATTTTATGCCACAGTGATCAGCAGAACTGCTCATCCTCTAGAAACAGTGATACAGCGGAAATACGCTTCCTATGAAAATCAGGAGAGACCAAGGACCGAGTTCTCAATCGATAAGGAAAGCACTTATTTAAAGAACCAATTAGGGTATGATTGACAGACGTAATAGCTGCAAAAGCTGTTGGAGAGCAAAGTAATCCTCACCAAACTCGTAACAGCCGGAATCCGTGAATAACTGACAACCTATTACGATAGCGAAATTAGCAATTTGATTTTAATTACTATATTATTCGGTTCTGAAACTAACACTCGGCATGATAAACCGGAGCAGAGTAATTAGAACGCTAAAGGGAGTAAGCGACCGCTTTGTACGATATGTCCAGGAAAACTATAACTCCGGCACCACAACGATCGAGGTAAGTTGATATAGGATTTATAATGTTACAATAAGATTTCGCAATTAAACTACGAAATGTAATACGTTAAAAGTTAACGTGTTTAATTATTAAACAAGTTAAACATTTTTGAAGTTGTTCGATATTCTATTAACTCGTTACAAGCCTGAGATGATTACAGTAAATCTCATTAATATCTGTTGTTGAAGATAGAAAGCATGTGTCCTATTTCGGCAGATAAAAACTGATATTTTTATGAAAAAATATTCTACTTTTTTATCAGGATTATCTTTTCATAGTAAATATAACGTTACGGAGCAACTCATAAATTTTGTAAACAAAGCGGAACTACAAATGAGGTGTTCTTGCAAACTTCCATCTAGAATGGTAGGAGATATAGTACGGGATCTTAATTACAAATCAAATAATAGAGTTCATTGTTAGCATGCTCGAGCTGACTCGAAACGATCAAACATGGGAATATTTCGAGAACATATTTCAACGTAATATAAAGAGAAAAAGTGTTCTTTGAGATATTTCAGATGTGATTATCTAAAGTGTAAATCGAGTTCGGGAAATAACTCGACTAAATTCTACAGGATGGGGTTTATTAGTCAATTTTAGGTAGTTTTGGTCTCCTGAATACGAAAATAATAATATTTTTATTGAATTGCCTCTACTTTTTAAGATAAAGGCAATCGATTTATACTGGAAATTAAATTTTAAAAAGAGGAGAATATTTCTAAAACATTTATTTTATTATTATCAAATGATTTCAAATAAGCAAATGATACAAAAAATATCCCATCGGCCTTGATATTTCAAGTAAGTCGCTATAATCACCCCAAATAATGCTATTTGACATTCATATTAGCTCCTAATTTTTAGAAATTCTGGAGCATTTTGTCTACTACTTTGGAATACTCTACAGCTTTATGATTCCACAAAAATGTTTTGACAACTTATACAAAGCTTGTCCATCCTTCCAAGCCAACTGAAGTCATGTGGTTTGTGAAATCATCGTTGTTTATTAGAGTACGAATTCTGAAGCAATACCATTCCTATCTAAAGCTATATAACAAACTGTTTTATTAGCCTAAGTTTTATATGTAATGGAATGATTTCTTCTCCACTGATCAATGGTTTATGAACGATATCAGCTTTTCCAACAGTCATGTTCATTCTGTGTGGCTAGTCTTTCCTGCTTCAGTGTTCACTTTACGCACGACTGTCTCACAGCAAAGAAAACATTTTTAAATCTACACACACAAAACAAGTTTAATATTCTTCCTTAAGAGTAGTTGAATGAAGTATCGGGATTGAAGAAGGAATTGACTTCCATTATGCAGTAATACACATTGCTAACTTTTTTTAAGCTACCTATGAAAAGTTGCCAGTTTTTTATTATTATTTACCATTTATTGCCACAAATAAAAATACAAAATTACATAAGATACACTTAACTTAAACAGTAAGCAGTATCAGCAAATGGATCATTTTATCGCACAAGCGATCTCTGCCAAATGACCCAACAGAACAAACAAAAATAAAAATAATATTTACTGAATATGGCAAGTAGTGATAATTAGATATTATTAACATCACCAAATACGATTAAGCAAGAAAAAAAAAGAACAAAGAGAAAAATAAAGAAAAGACGAAAAGAGAAATAGAGAGCGGCTAAAAGAAACCAAAAGAATCTGCCGGATATCAGTTGCCAACAAGTGAGAGCAGTTGAAGAGAGGAAAAAAGAGAAAGACAAAGAACAAAGAATCAGGAAACAGCCAGTTGAAGGGCAAGCAAGTGGCTCTTTAAAACATGTCTAAAATTAGTAATTCTAGAAATATTACTAATTTCAGAAGGCAGTCCATTCCACAGCGCAATCGACTGTACTGTAAATGATCTATGATAAATTTCAGTGCTATGAACGGGAAATGTAAGAATAGTATCAGAACGTGAACGAGTAGCAAGCTCATGAGTTGATAATTGCTGGAACCTATCTGATAAGTACGTCTCTCACAGTTAAAATCTGAATGTAATTGCGATACGGCATTACATGCTCAAATCTATTTAGGTCAAATATGAACCGGATACAATTATTTTGTAGCCGCTGCAATTTACTCAGAAGAGTCACCGAGAGATCGGGATAAACCGCGTCCGCATAGTCGAAGTGAGGAAATACAAGAGAGTAACAAAGATTACGACGCACCACAGGAGGAAGAGAGCAGCGAAGTCTTTTTAAAGAGTGGAAGCTAGCATAGACTTTTCTGCAAACATGTTGAATTTGCGGTTTCCAAGACAGTGCAGAATCCATAAGGACTCCAAGATATTTAACTGTGTTAGAAAACCGTATGACATTACCATCCAGCATCAGATCACTGCAGGTAGATGGATTAATCTTACCAAGTAATTGACGAGTTCCAAACACAATACCTTGCGTTTTAACTGAGTTCAACTTAAGTCCGTATCTCCGAGACCAGTTCAAGACGTTAGATAGATTGTTATTAAGTCGCACAATAGCTGCCGGAAATTCAGCAACAGTTGTAGTAGTATATATCTGGAGGTCGTCAGCATACAAATGATAATTACACGAGATATAATTAGTAACACTATTAACGAACAAAGAAAAAAGTAACGGACCCAATACACTGCCCTGAGGAACACCACATTTGATTGCACAAGCAGAAGAAATTGAAGAGTTAGCGCGTACGCATAAGGAGCGATGGGAAAGGTAGGATTGAAACCAAGAAACACAGGGGGGAGTGAATCCGTAGGCAGAAAGAGACGCTACAAGAAGGCTGTGGTCGACAGAATCAAAAGCCTTGCTGAAATCGGGCAGTACCAGCACAGTAACACATCTGTTGTCGCAGGCATACATAATATCATCAGTAACTTTAATGAGGGCAGTAGTTGTACTATGCCCACTGCGAAAACCCGATTGCAACTCATTGTGTAAATTAAACCTCTCTAGAAATCCTTGGACTTGTAAGTAAATTAAGCGTTCAAGAGCTTTTGATAGTACGGATAAAATTGAAATCGGAAGGAAATCAGTGTTATATGAAGAGGACTTGAATTGTACCCTTGGACTTGGGTATGGCAACGACATGAGCAACCTTCCAGACAGAGGGAAATAAAGACCGCTCGAAGGAAAAGTTGAAGATATGAGTTAAGGGAGAAAGCACTATATCCAGAATAGGAAGAAGAAGGTTGAGACCGATACCATCAGAACCCACGCAAGGGGACTTCGAATAAGTCAAAGCATCACCTACTTCGATCGCGGTCACAAGCGTAAGAGAGAAGGAGCACGATTTACGAGAAGTAAGAATTTCATTAATTGTAGCCGCCTTAGTTACGTCATTGATGATCAGGGGAGGCTCTGCAAAAAAGTTTGCCATCGACTCACAATCAAGATCCATCTGGACAGACAGAGAATCAATCGTTCCGAGAGACCTCATAGTCCTCCAAAATGTTCTTTTAGTTGGTGTATTCTTTTTGGTCGTGAAAATATTATGGAGGAATGTCGCGCTCTCTAGTGCGATAACATGCTATTGATACGCCAGAATGTATCATTCGAAATCACTTTCGCTATTGCTGTTACGCTGACTATTTAACATTTCAACATCATCAGAGCAATCGTCTAATAAGGAAGCAAATACCAGTATTGGCAAATTTTCATTATGCAGCGTTGGTTGCTTAACGGATTGTACGTTTGCGTAAAACGAAGAGCGCTTTTTGGATCGCTTCATACCTTTTACATTCATAGCACAAAACTAGCAATCATCAAGGTGGTTACTTAGCTCTGTCTATGTCACTTGTATTCCAAACGGTATTTGTTCATTACTAATCAACCCCAGGTTAAAGTCATTTACGGAAATCATTTGCTGGGTAAATTTAAAATGTTGACACAAGAGAAGTGACACATCTCAAGAAAACTCATTTTTGAGTTGAATGAAAAAGGTATGTTTAAAAAATGTTCCATTTTTATCAGCAAATACGTCATAAAGATTTTACAAAATAATTGGCAGAGGGCACAAGTATCACTTTGTCTTTGAGCGCGAAATTAAGGGTTGCGCACATGAAAAGTGACACAACTTTGGATGATGCAGTTATCGTGTACATGTCAAGTTTCTCAAGAAAAACGTCACATATCAAATTCGACTAGTGGCAACTCCAGGTTATGAAACAATCCTTGCAAGAAACTTTAGTAATGTCATTTATCTTGTGTAATGTCACAACTTAAAGAAATGCATTCTTTAAGTTGTGACATTATTCTTGAATATTTATACTGTATCTAAATAATAAAGCGGATCTAAAATGTATTTTTCTGGAATTGTGTCACTTTTGTTGATACTTAAGAAATGAATTTTATTTCAAGTCGTAAAATTTTTAATTCTATAACGTTTCTTGAGAAAAATTTTATTAAAAAATTATCTTTTCAAAATAGCAACAATGGAAAATTAAAAAGTAGCACCGTTTAACAAACGGACTAAACTATTGCTCATACTATCAAAACAAATAAAAATAATGTTATTCAAAATGAAACGAATACTCAACTATTGACAATAAGTAATGAAAATGATGTAATGAACAGCAATGTGGACAACGATGAGAATACAAATCTAGCTATAAGTAACATTGAAACTTGTTTAGCGATTCCAAATGCCCGAAAAGTTTCCAATTCTAAAACTGGCACTTCATCTGGTAGTGAACACTATTCAGAATTTGATGATTCGGACGCAGATCCAAATTTCAGCTCCAGTTCTACGTCATCTTCAAGTAGTTTGAGTAGCGATTCTGAGGAGGACTTGTCTGCAGGTGAATCCTTGGCAGAACAGCCTGTTCTACCAAATGCAACAGCAGAAGTTAATTTAGAAAATAAACAAAAAGGCAAGAAGAGAAAGGCAAATCCCGAGAAATGGAAAAAGAACGTTGCGAAACGATGTAGGAATTCTGGCTTGGAATATACATCAAGTTCCAAACGTAAAACAATTTTTAAAACTAAAAGTTTAGGACCGCCGTGCAGTTCAACATGCAGACTGCAGTGTACTGCCAAAATCACAGAGGACGACTGAAAGGCAATATTTTCGAATTTGGGTGATTTACAAAGGCAACGTGATTTAATTTTGAAAAGTGTTGAAGAGATTAATCCTAAATATCAATATAAACGAGTACAGAGTAATCGAACAAACAACCATGCATTTTATTTTACGATTAATACAACAAAATGTAGGGTCCGCAAATTTTTTTTCAAATTCACATTAGCGATAACGGACAGGATAATAAAGGAAACAATTTAGCCAGTGTTGTCGTTGCAGTGTATGATTTACAAGCACTTCTTCAATGTCCCAGAGGAGACGTGTCCAGTTTCTACTACGTTTCCAAATTAAATGTCTTTAACTTCACTGTTTATGAACTGAAGTCAAAGGCAGTGAATTGTTTTATGTGCCACGAGTCTGAAGCTAATAGAGGTGTTTGCGAAATCGGAACATGTGTTTTGAATTATTTGGAATCTCTAAAAGATAGAGCTAATACCAAGAAGTTGGATGTGATATTTTATTCGGATAACTGTTCTGGTCAGCAGAAGAATCAGTTTTTGTTTGCAATGTATCTTTAGGCTGTGAGAAAATACGATCATATAAATTCAATAGCGTACAATTTTTTAATAAAAAGGCATACGCAGAACGAGGATGATAGCGTTCACTCTGTTATTGAGCGTCAAATAAAATGTGCCTTAAAATCAGGACCAATTTTTATTCCGGAACAGTACGTAACCTTAATTCGTACGACCAAAACTACAGGACAACCGTATAAATTTCATGAATTAAGTCATGACATTTCTCAATATAAAGAATTTTCCATCTACCATTCGAATCAATTGTTCAAAAAACATAGACAAAGAGTCAATTAAGATATTTAACATTAAAATTATAAAGCTGAAAAAGAACAACCAGATAAACTGTTCTACAAAACATCTTATGGTGAAGAGCAATTTCATATCATTCAGGTAAAGCAACCAAAAAAGTCAAGTAACAGAAGAGGATCAGAAAATACCGTTAGTGACACTGTCGTAGAATTGAAGAGATTGTGTAACACCAAACCTGGATTAAGTGAAAAAAAAGAAAAGTATATTAACAAATCAAAAAAATCTGTTGTTCCGCAGTATTACTTTAATTATTTCATCTATAATTTCTTGTGTGTGGAGGTTTTCTTTTATTATTTTATTATAATATCATTGCACCAGTCCCTCCTTTAACTATTTATTTCTAAATCATTACAAACGACGTTTCGGGACTATTCCCATCATCAAGTTGAAAAAAGTTTTTGGTAAGAGTCATATTCTACATATTGTGGTTTAGGTGTAATAAATGTTTTTATTGTAAAATAATTGTAGTTAGGTAAATCATTGAATTGTTGTTTCTTTAGATGACAAAAATTATTAAACCTGATAATGGGAATAGTCCCGAAACGTCGTTTGTAATGATTTAGAAATAAATAGTTAAAGGAGGGAATGGTGTAATGATTTTATAATAAAATTAATTATTTCAATAATTTGTAATTTAAGAAGATAAAGTATTATGGTTTATTTTTTTATTTTTAATTACCAAAAAATAATAAAAATTAAGTTATAAAACGAAATATTATATAGTTTTGATTTGATTTGTGCTATAATTTTGTCTCTTAACTTTAACCACATTTTACAAGAACAATGTTACAATTCAAATAAGGGTTCGATATTAAGGGCGGCTTTATAAACTCTGTCTACATAATAATTTTTTTCGTAGCCCATTATATTATGAAATCGTTACAAACAAAGATACTTGGAAAAATCCGCATACATTTTGGTTTTATTACATACACGTAAGCAGTAAACTTTAAAACCGTTCTCCTGCAAAATATCAATTTTTGCGCGATATGTCACTTTTCTTGTGTGCCGACGATATAATCTACATATTATCCAATTAAAACTGTAAATTTGGATTTTTCGTAATTATAACTCTTGAGATTTTACGGAAATCATGCAATAAATCAAAAACAATATCGGCTTCACTTTATTACTTAAAATTTATTATCGTATCAAAAATATCAATAACTTTTTTAGTTTATAAGTTATTATTACTATCTTTAAAAAATCATAACTAATTTATAGTTGAATATTGCGTAATAATTTTTTTGTAATTCGCTACGGTAATGAAAGCTATAACAGTACTCAAACGGGTGCTGTAATGAGACTCTTTACAGCATCCGATGCTGTAATGAAATTTTAGTAACATTTTATGGAATCAGTTCAAGTTGGTGACATTGGGTCATTAATTTTTCTAGTTGTCAATATTCTGAGCAATTTCTCTTATTTTGGGAAGTGTACATCAAAAATTCTTTTCAGGTGAATATATTTTGTGTTTTGACAGTTTCTAATTGTCAATTCAAAGTTTCTCTTTTCAAGTGTTCCGGTGTTACCAACTGCTACATACCTATTTCCCTACATTGCCAAAATTTATTTTATTTTTGTTAAAAAAAAGTATAAAAACGCGAATTACAAAAAATAGCATAAAAAACACGTTTCATAAGACTTAAAGCACTCATTCATTAAAAAACTCGTGGCTTCGCCACTCGTTTTTCAACTTGAATTCGTGCATTTCAAGCGTGTCTTACGAAACTTGTTTTTTAATATACTATTACATCACATTTTAGCTAAAACCATTTTATATCAGATGATTCATTCATTACGTATTAAAATTTCTTCTAAATCTCAAAAGAAACGTAATTTTTATAAGTTAACAAAAAATTGACAATTTTAAAGCATCGTGCCCGGTGTAGTGTTAAACGTCGAGAAGCCATTTTTATATCAAATTAAACCTAGCGGCATCCTCTTTAAAATTACGTGTAATAGCTTATTTCAACGATGGAGAGAAATTTCTCAAGGATGTCCTGTAGTCGTAATATTTCCCGAAAAATTACAACATTATTTTTTATAATCCCCGATTACGGTTCGCTTTTGTATCTTTTAGATGTTGTGATACGAACAAATCAAAATCTATATTTTTGCTTTTGTTGGTTCTGGGCCTTTAAGCGACGCGGTATAAGACTTTGAAGAGACCTTCTAGATTTTAATGTTCCCTTTTAGCAATTTCGACTTTTACGAAATACTTGCTCCATAACAACACGACAGGGTACGTAAACTTTGGGAAGTTTATTAACCCTTACCTGAAGTGGCTATCACGGACTTTTTGTGGATTACGGTTCTTGTGGGAATAAGACAATAACGATTTAAAGATTTTGATTTAGGAAATTTCGATTTATACATTTAACTAAAATTACTTTCATAAAGTTCTTTCAATTCCAGAACAGTTATGAAATAAGAAAAATGTTTAAAAGATTTTGATACCCGTATAGTAGTTATTTTGTCACATTACAAACCTAGAATAGTTGCTGATACAAAAAAAAAATCGATTAAAGATTACTTAAAAGCTTTTCTTGGGATGAAATAATAGCTTATTTATAAATTCAATTAACCTCAATCCTAGCAGAGAGATAATTACTTGGATGTTTCATTAACGTTTCGAGACTTGTTGAGTGAATGACTCGACGACGGTGGCAATAGATTGGCTCCAGCTCGGCCATCAATTACACTAGATTTATTCGATAATCGTAATCGGTGCAACGAGATTTATCGTAGGGCTTCGAGATTAATCCACCTCGTTGGATGGCCCTCAATTAGTCGACAAAGAAGGACCGTAATCAGCTAATTACAGCAAGTTACCCGAACGGTAATCACTTTTCCAGGCAATAAACCTAAAAATATTACTCACCGGTGGAGATGTCAGCACACCAATTGCAGAACTCAATGTCTTGAGATTTAATGTATTCTTCTTGTCCTCCTCGTCGACATCATCCCCAGGTGGTATTTGTATCGAAGATTGTCGCGTCGTCAATGATCTTTTTAACCCGGCACTTGAAGTGTTCGAAGTTGTCCTTCTAAAAGGACAAGAAGCCATAGTTTTTTTTCTATTTTAATTAATTTTATCTATTTTTTTTTTTTAATTTTAACTAAAAATTTAAAAACTACGTTTTAATTTATCTAGCTTTATTTCAAAAATTTTTAAACCAATTTTTTTCGCGATCGCGTAAGAACTTATCAATTTATGCTACTCTCTGTGGATACGTTCGTTTCAGCGTTTCAGTTGGTACTGAAAGGCGTCGATGCCGGCGAATTGGCGCGTATTGTGTGACTGAGCCGAGGCGTCGCGACGCCAGCGCACTGAAAGTCTCGGCGGCGTCGGTGGCCGACTAACTGGGGGATATGAGGGGATGGGGAGACATCGCGAAGAGGAGCACAGAGTTCGGTGGGGCTCGAACTAAACTGTATGCGAATGCCACCATCGACACGTATTGATGGGCCCCCGAATGCAACCCAGATATTTCCTGCCATCGTTTTCAAAAGGATACGATTTGGGTCAGCAGTTGTACGTAGAATTCGAGTTAATAACTGGTTTCTTTTTTAAATGCTGTTTGATTCACACTTTGTTGCTCACTGATTTTTATTTTGATTTAATGTTGTTTCTGCTGCTGTAATTATGACTAACTAGCTACACCCATTTCGTAATGTAACTAATTACTTTGCTAAATTATTAATATCACTGAAAAAGCATCGTTAATCATTAATGTATGTAAACGTTCATTTAACATTCAATAATTATATTTGAACTATTAAACTTTAATGACAGATATTACCATGTTGGTCATTTCAGAAATCGCACATTGATCTATCCAAGTTTTTAAACATGATATACAGCCTGAATTTATTATTATTATTAACAAACCAAAATTCTTCTCGATAAATGAAATTTGAAATATAAATGTAATGTACATGGAATTGCTGAATCGGAATAAAAAGTATACTCGAGAAAAAGAACGGGAAACGGAAAAGCGGAACGTAAGTGGAAGTGAAATTCAGACCGATAGCGAGAATCAAAGGGAGCTTAGGAAAAAAGAAAGGAAAGTGGAACAAATTTTACTCGAAAGATAGTCTTTGCAATTCAACCCTTTTGCAAGAAATAACAAGTAGAATTCTACCATCTAATAGTTACATCGAAGGCCTACAACGATGGATGGCGACAATAAATCTCTACTCACGGACAGGGACATCGTGAGCAATCTGCATTCTATCCCTAATGACGAACCGGAGACAGTACACGACATAGTCAAGCCGTTTAAAGTGGGTAATAAAACGTCCATGTATCAACGAAAAGTGACATTCGCGATAAATGAAAGAGAGACGAAGGAACCAAAATTTACGTAATGAAAATGAATGCTGTCATGAAATGCGAAGACTATATATTTGTGGATACATAAACTAGATAATCTGAGTTTGAAGAAACGCTAAAGGTACTGCTATTACCTCTAGAAGAATTATAAAAATGGCCGTCTCTTGTTGACGCGTTTAGAGTCGCTTTCACATTTATAGTCTTTTGTTTAGTTATTTGGCAGCTTTTGCAGTGAAAGTTTTTTATAAGTTGTCCTTTTCATTAAGAGTACCACTAGGAGTGTTACCGGTCACCGTAAGCTTCTTAAGCAGTGGATTTCCGATTTGTTCGGGGATACAAAGTTTCGGGGACGCTATGCTAAGAAAGTGGAAAAAGGGACATGAAAGTAACGTTGTGGCCGCACGTGAAAAAAACCGATCTCTGCGTGTGGAAACTGTGTCTAACAATAAATGTTTCGATATCCTAAATCAAAAATGTGATGATCTAGAACAATACTCTTTAGAAGAAATTGCATACGTATTAACGGCCTTAAATGTGGTAAAGAAAATTCTAGCGTTCTGTGCAAGAGGAAACAGAAGAATGGCAAGAGATACGTGTGGACGAATTACCACTTCATATACAGTTTTTAGGGTCAGAATCATACAAAATTGATGACATTGATACACAAAGCTGCCATGCAGATATACCGGAAGTTTTTTGACGCGGAAGTTTTGAGTGTTATTGTTCGCGAAACAAATAAAAATGCTGCAACTACTATTCAAAACAGTCGACCAAGTCACTCGGGCAGAATCAATAAATAGGTGGATACCAATGAAGATGAAATGTGGAAGTTTGTTGCTGTCCTTCTTTATATGGGATTTGTAAAGTGTCCTAAAATAGCTGATTACTGGTCCACCAGCATTTTATACAAAAATAGTATCATTTCAAAAGTAATGAGCAGAAATAGATTTCAACTATTGCTGAGATTCGTTAATTTTGCTGATAATTCGACGGCTGACAAAAGTGATAGGTTATACAAAGTTAGAAATCTAATTGACATGATGAAGGAATGATTCAATGTCGAATACGTGCATGGAGAAATGATAGCTGTAGATGAAACAATGATTAATTTTCGTGGCCGATTATTATTCAGACAGTACGTTCCCAACAAAAGCTGCAAGTACGGAGTGAAAATGTTCAAGTTGTGCAATCCAATTTGTTATACATTGAGCATGTCACTATATTCTGGACAAACAGTTACTGGACTGTAGTCTGCTGGACTTGCTGAAAGAGTAGTTATGGAATTTGCAGAGCCATATTTATCTGAAGGAAGGCTTATAGTAGTGGATAACTTTTGTACATCAGTGCCATTGGCAATTTCACTTTTACAGAGAGATACCTATTTATTAGGTACCGTAAGGAAGAACAGGAAGTACGTACCAAAGGATATCATGACAAAAAAACTAAAAAAAGGAGAAGTGGTTGGTAAACAAAATTCGAAAGAAATTGTTGTTGAAAAATGGAAGGACAAACACGATGTTTACTTCCTAAGCACAAAACATACTTTGACAAAGATGACAACCGGACGAAAAAACAGGTTGGGAGAGGAAGTTTGTAAGCCAGTTGGTGTTTTAGAATATAACAAGGGCAAGCAAGGGATAGACCTTTTAGACCAAATGTCAAGTTATGCTACGCCCTTGAGAAAAACCGTCAGATGGTATCACAAAGTAGCTTTTGAGATTCTATTGAATACTGCTATAGTGAATGCGCTTTTCATTTATAATCATTTTCACAAAAGGAAAATTCATATTGCTTCATTCAGGGAGATGCTTGTGCTTGAGATACTATATGTATTGAAAAGAATGAAGTTACACCAAAACGTTCAGATTCCCTGAAGCACAGCTTAGTGCAAAGTGAAGAAAAGGATAACAACGATCGGCGAAAAAGAAGAAGATGTACAAATTGTTACGCAGAAGCTGCAAAAGAAGGACGTTCAGTGGCACAAAAACAATTAAAATTAGTTTCCACAAGATGTCATGTTTGTGACAAGTATATGTGTCTTCCATGTTTTACAAAACTTCATTGAAAATAAAGATAATAAAGATAATTTTTGTAAGTCAAGATCTCATTGCCCTTGAATAATCCTGGTGATCCTCATGGCACTAAAGTAAAACAGTTGTTACTGCAGTGTCATGAGGATCACCGGTGAACTCACATTATTTTTGCTTTCTACCCTTATACGTACCATTTACATGTAAAAAAGATGTCGTTTTTCAAAAAAGAAACTCTAGTGTACCATTTCTTTTACAGTGGCCCCTAGGGAATTACTTAATTGGTTGTATGGTAGCAGCTGACGTGTTAAGAACAAAATGAATATTGTATTGCCCGAACGCAGTATCCATAGATGTCATCCCGTTGGTTCACCTAAGGAAGGAACTCGTAGTGTAATAGTAAAATTTACTAGCTACGAACATCGGTCGTTAGTGATGTCAAGTCGTCGAACGTTTTGTGGCGCTGGTTATTTTATAAGTGAAGATCTTACGAAAATACATTACAATTTGCTTAGGGATGTACAAAACAGTGTTGGTCGTGATTAGGTGTGATCAATGGATGGAAAAATTTTTGTGAAATTAAATAATCGTAAGTACCTTGTTAAATGTATGAACGATGTCAATAAACGTCTGTAGTGAATGTAACTGTACTTATGTGGGAATAATGTAACTTAATTGTTGACTGCTTTATTGTTATTAAAATTTTTGTTATTGTTGTGTTACGGTTGGAGTTGATTTTGATTTTTTTTTTGAGGGTTTTTAAATGATTTTCAAAGCGCAATGGTTTATATTCGTTTATTTTATTGCTCGATGTAAAATTGAAAAATTGTATTTTATTTTTGTTTGAAAACATGTGGCGTGACGTCGAACTCGGAAAACCAGTTTGCGCGTGGACGATTGGTGCATTTTTCTGAAAAGAAGAGTTGAACGAAAGGTTTTGGGAAAGACGTTCGTTTAGAGTAAAAAGTTCTTACTTACCTTAGAAAAAGGGAATTTATTGAGCGATTATTCTATCCCAGTGTAGTGTGGTGTGTTTTTGAGTATTTTTGGTTAACATCATCACCATTCGCTTATGCGGAAGTTATAACCTTTCGAAAAGAATCTGTGGAAACCGACCAACAACTAAGGTTTGTACACCATCTTGGCGTGAATTATCGATTTATCTGGAAACAAAAATTAATTTAAATATATTTAACTGTATCTAGGTTTCAACTTATACTAGTTTTCAAGATAGTACTAGTTTCGAAATTATAAAACTACTGTTCTACTAATGTTCGAGTACTCACCGTACTTAATTAATCAGGAGCAGATTGATTGGAGATCTTCATAAGTGTTTACGTCATCGCTAGCGTGGTATCCTGGTGAACCTTGGTGGAGACCTTAAACAAAAAAAAATAAAAAAAAAAAAAAAGAAGATAAACCAGATAAGTGAATTTAACTATTTTAAATTACGAATCAACTTACCTGTGTCGAGTAATTAAGATTGAATTCTTTATTTCGGTATTATCGTGATTGTACTTACCTTATTTGTTTATTGAATTCAACATCTGAGTTGAATAGCTTAATGATTTTTTTTTTCTTCGAAGTATATCATTTATTTGATTAGGAGTATTAATTGATTTTGATTTCAATAATTGAAGTTAGTAAATATTTTTTTGTTTTGTTTTCTTTATTTTGTTCGAGATATTATTTAAATTTTTTTATGCATTTTCTTAATGTTGTTGTGAGGGGATACATAAGCTTATGCGGACCAGAGTTATTTATTTTTGTTATTGATTTTAAAAGGTATTTTGCATTGTTTTGGAGTTTGAAATTTCTCTCAAAAATTTCTGGCGCTCAACATTTAATAAATTTAATTCGTATTATATTTTTTTTTACATCACTGTTTTATTTACTCACACCCGTCTTCACTGAATTAGCCGTAAGCACCCGCAATAGGGTTACATATATATATTTTTTTTTGTGTCAGTTGTTTTGATATTTTGTAACTAATTTTTTTTTTCTTGCTTTATATTTTATAAATTATATGGTAGTTATTTTACTTGTATGTTTACTATTCATTGATATTAATTTTGATTATTGTTGTTTATTAATTTGATTTTTTTTTGTTTGTTGTTTTTTTTCTTTCACATTATATTTTATAATATGCCAATTGCTTGAGTATTGTGTTAGTGTAAACTAGGGTGCGAGTTGATTCAATTCTTGTTGACAATCTGAATTCTTAGAACTTGTAGCTTCTTTTACGAGTACATTCATAAGTTTGTAGGGTTACTTCTTCGTCTTTCTCTGCTGTGAGTACTATGAAGATAGGTATTTGAATGTTCGCTCCTTGCCTGATCACTTTGTTGCGGTAAGAGACTTAATTGTTGCTGAAGCGTACGATGTCTTTACCTTGACAAAGACTTGGCTATAACCTGGAAATGATTATTCCTTATTTTGTATCGAGCACTACTCTCATTTTTTACAGGTCGAATAACGTGTATTGGTGTAGGTGTTGGTATTTATGTTAGGGATGTAAACGGTGTTACGATGGATGAGGTTCTTTCCTTTATTGAGCAGTTGCTGATACGGATACGATGCAAGGATATTGTGATGATAGTGATATACATACCTCATACTGGTATGCCTAGCTTTTTGAATACCCTTGATGCTACTCTCTCTGCGTTTGTTCCTCTAACAGCTAACTTAATCTGTATGGGTGATTTTAATATTGATCTTTTGGATCTCTTACTTGTCCCTTAAAGAATCCTTTAGTCTGTGTCAGGGAATTGATGCTGCGACCAGGGTTACGTCAACTTCCGCCTCGCTTATTGACCATATAATTGTAACTTCTAATACTCGACTGCTGGGCGGAGCTGTGTTGCCTGTTCATAACGTTGCAGACTATGCAATAGTTTGTATAGAATTAGGGTTCGCAGGTGGGTTTAAGTCTAAGCCACTACCAATTCGCTTCAGAGATTTAAAATTTTTTAACCATGATACCACATACCTTGAAAATATTTTATTATCCGATGTCCATGCTCCCTTTCGAGTTATCGCAGCAGGGAAAAATGTTCGTCATTGGATAACTGATAACATTAAATTCTTGATGAAGCTCAGAGATGATGCTTACTCGAAATTTAGAAGGACTAAAAATGAATACGATTACCTTGCCTATAAGGTGTTGCGTAATTTTACTAATTCTAGTGATCAAAGGGAAAAGAAGGCGTACCTTGAGTATATGTTGAAGAGCAGAAGTAGTCGGGAATTGTAGGGTAGTTTCAGGAAAATGGGTATTGTAAATACAAGTCAGCGTTCTATTCCTGAAGGTCTTGTTGATGTCGATGCTTTGAATAATTTATTTTTGTCCTCTCAGAATAACTCGCAGGGTGATACTGAATTAATCACCTTTTTTCGTCAAATGTGATACCTATGGTTACTAAAAAGCTGGAATTATCTTTAGCCTCAGAATGGGAGGTTGTGGACATGTTGCTTTCAATTAAAAGAATGCTGGTACTGTGTTGTACAGTTATCTTGCCTCATATATGTCACATTATCAACTATTGTCTTGAGTTTTTTGTTTTTCCAGCTTGCTGGAGCGTTGCTTTGGTTGCACTGATACCGAAGATTACTAATCTTGTCAATCATAATGATTTAAGACCGATCAATATATTACCTGCAATATCTAAGATATTAGAACGGATTGCCGCTTGTCGACTAAGACAACATTTGGAAACCTTTTCCATATTAACAGATACCCAGTCTAGTTTTAGATCGGGGTACAGTTGCGCTACTGCACTCTTGGAAGTTATTGATACTATTATCAGAGGAAGGGATATTGGCTATAGTCCACCATAGAACGGTTTTGGAAATCCGTCATATATATATCAGTATGATAAGCTGCTGCTTGACAAAATTGGAAACAAAAATATACAGTACAGTATATTAATAGCGCAGCATAATGATTGAAAAATCCTCGACTGTCTAAGGTAAATAATGCAGAATATATTAAAGCACAGAAGGCGAAACATAGATTGACATCAGAAGAAATGCCTTGTATAAGAAGGGATGTACAGGCAGAGTTGTAGTACTGAACACAGTTACACACATGAACTGAACATACCCGCTACCGCAGTGTTAAATCTAAATGGACAGATGAATAAGAGAATAAAATAGAACAGATAAAACCACAGACCAAACGACGCTGAAAAGGGAAAGGTAGCCAGTGAGAGAACACGTAGGAACGTAGAAATAATTTCGAGGAAATATGAGGAAAACAGAAGTAAGTTAGAGGTAAAAGCCTTAACATAAAAAATGAATTTGAAGTAAAAGGAGTAATGCTGTATTTAAAAAGTTATATAGGAGGTGTTGCTTTAAAAAGCTACGGCAGAAAAACCTTTCCGCTACGCAAGGAAACTGTTGAACAATTATCAAGAAAAAGTCTTTTAAATAGTTAGTTATGCACCAGCGACATAACATTCTACTAATAAAAGTGTTCTAAAGCTTTTCCAAAGTCCTATATCTACGTTCTAAAGTCCATATATTTTTCATATAGAGCTTCTTCAAAATAGCAACAAAAGTAACTCTGAAAAAGAATTTAATTCAGTTTTTGACAAACGCATACTGAAAATTTAAAACAATGGGGATTTATGATAATTACAAAAAGAGGTAGAAAATTGTTTGGCATAGCATCTGAATACGTAACTATATATCATTCTTTTAACTTATGGGATTTACGGGGGAACGATTATTTTACCGCAATGTTTGACAATTCTACAGACCAGATGTTTTCTAATTCATCTCAAAAACCAATACGGAATTTCCAGATTATGCAACATAGTGTGCCACCGCATTTTACGCATGCTGTTAGAGAATATGTGAACAGTGGTCTTCCTGGGAGTTGAATGCGGCGAGAATCAATATTTGTGGTAATATAAAAAGTTTATTTGCTGAAAATTCATGAAAACTTTCTTATTAATAAAAGTGAGCGCTTCTTTTGAAAATAGGAAATAAATACTGTGTGGAAGAGAAACGACAGCATTTTATATTTAATCGTAAATCTTTTTACGTACAAATTCAATACCGACAGATAAATTTATTTGTTTTTGATTTATAAAGAGCGACCGCATTTATTAATAGGAGATTAGGGGGTAACATGAAATTGATATCAAAACACAATTGAATAGATTCGGGTTCAAACGTGGATTTTGTGGAGGTCTGATCCTAATAAAGAAAAACATTCTATCCAAAATCGCACAATTGTTTCAACCATTGGGTTAGTTAGCTCCTATCGATCAGATAGAACTAAATATGTTACTACGATAGATAAAGACCGCTACAAAGACCACTTGCTCGTTTTTCAACTGCACGTGTTTCATAAAAATCCATGGAATAGAAATCGTCTGTAATATATCTCTGAAATCGTTCCAACCTTTTTTATATATTCAATGAATCTCACTCACGGAATATATATTTCACTGAAATTAAAAACCTTATGGAAACTTCTCATCTTCAATACATCTAAGTGACCTTAGGACCGGGGACTTCTTAAGTAATGACTCTAATGAATAAGACCCTAAGTGATTTGTTATCTATATTAGTTATAAAATAAATCGTGTAATTTTACTTATCTTTAAGCTGATTCCCAAGGCATAATTTTTAGTTTCAATTTATGATATAAATTGTTTCAACAACAATATTGAATCAATAAATTTATTAACACTTACTATATTTGATCAAAAATTAAACCATCGATTACAACTTTTTAAACGTTTCGAAATAAGGTTATCCAAACATTTACAGAAATAAATTATAAAAGTAAACTCAATTATCTTTAACGTTTCGAACTATTTTACTTTCTAGAAATTCTTAGGGGAATGAATTAAGTTATTACTTTATAATTAAATAAAATAGTTTAGGGAATGTTTTAATTTTATTAACACGACTAAACGTTTTTAGGTGACAACATTACAAGTAGTGTAATATGTCCAAAATGTTCGCGTTGTTGCGAACTTTGATATGACGTCGTTGCGAACGTTGCTTGAATCTTAAACACTTCGCGCGTTGAACATTTAACATTTCGGCCAGAACTTTATCTAATCCCGGTTTTGTCTCTAGAATATTCATAAGGTTTCCAACATTTAAACGTTGACGTCCCCGACAAATCCGCCTTTAATAAATCCAAAACCCAATGAAGTTCTCTTCTTATCTCATCTTTTCATTTTATCCACATCAATTCCCTATTTTTCTTTAAAAGAAAGATTTTTTAAGATTCTATGTATCAACTTCCCCTAGATTTCTCAACCCCTATATTTAGGAATATCGTTTTAGAAGAAGTAATATCCGCCCACTGAGGAGAGAATGTGTTCGTGAGACTACGCCGTTTTCAAGATTTACACATCACACACGTAGGTCGTTATCGGATCCGCAGGATAGCTCGTGGATTCCTTTTTCTCTTTTTTCCTTTCTTGTTCGTTCGTTCCGCTCGTAGCCCATTATTTTAGAAAAGGTATCGCGGAGAAAAGCCGTTCTTTTTTTTAGATAGAACTTCTCTCATCACGTATCATCATCAACATCGTTACGAGAATATCTTAGCAATATCGATACTGCCGAAATAAACTTAAATATTCGTGTCGCAATCCATAGAAAACCTTAACGATATATGTTGGGATAATAAAATATTCTTATTCTTTTTTATTGGAATACTATAAAAACGTTAAGTGTGTAAGTGTATAAGTGAATATAGTTAGGAATTTAATTTTAAAGATAAAAGAAAACCGAGAAATGTTTGGTGGTGTATGTTTCTTATATGAGGATCGTTTTGCGGGTTTGGAGTTAGTCCAAAAACTTGAAAAATTTACGACTGTTTTGCACTGAAAGTTAGTCTAGATGCAATGCCAAAAAGAAATAAAATTGAAAATTTTAAATGGAAGATATCAATTCTAATTTTATTAAAGATTGAACTTTTAAGTGTCTGAAATTTGGTTAAAGTTCTCCCCGTGATAATGGATTTTTAACACGAGATTGTGTTTTTTCACCAAACAATCTACATCTGAATTTAATGAGCGTTATGTCATACAATAACTCCATTGTATTGAAGGTTAATGAAGACGCCAAACGGCGCTAAAAGAATAATAGTATGATCTTGGACAGTAAAACAAAATATTATTATTGAAACTAACGCAACTTCACCTAGATTAGCTGGTAAGTGTATTGAATAGCTCACCAGACTTCACTGCTGGTCCCAAGCCCGGCACTGTAGCCAGGCCAGTGTAAAATCCAACATATGCTCAAAAAATTGCTACTCAGGCAAAACATGAAGAAAGGACTTTGGGCGTCTTAAATACTACGAATGACCCAGGCTGTTGCCCCAGGCTTGTTGTGGTAGGCTGCTGACACAGACTACTAAAAGAAGCAAAAGTATTTATAATGGAAGATTTTAACTCTAGAACTGGAAGTACTCCTTCTTTTTCTTCTATGGTTCTACAACCCAAGTCGGTCTCTGCTTCACTTAACCATTGCAATGATTAATATTTAAATGAAACAAAGTCCCTTTATGATGAGATTATTTACCCTAATATATGAGAAGTGTTCAGCCTCTCTAATGCCATCCTCTATAATGACGTTCAGTGTTTTTGTGCGTTTGAGTGTTCTTCTTCTTGTTTGTAGTAGTACCTTTTTTCTCCTATATTTGTCACCAAACCTAACCTTTGCTCTAGACGTGTTCATTCAGTTAATATACTTCTGTTAACGTCTATGTCATGTTTGTAGACTTTTCTATTTACGTAAAATATCTATCTACTGTGCATATTTGGTAAATTGTAGACCTAACGCGCCTAAAACCGGTTTGGTTTTGACTAATAACGTTATCTAATATAAGTTAGAACTACTCATTAATGTACAGAACACCGTTATGTGCCGTATCGAAAAGGGAGATTCCGCGGTAGTACTTTCAGATGAGTTGTCACTTATTTTATAAATGGGACATATGATGCTTTGCCTCCAGTTATTTGGTATTTGCTCTTTCCTCCATATATTATTTATCAGCGCATGAATGTGTTTTATTAATAAGTAGTAACACGGAGGTGTTATCTACACTTGCTTTCTATTGTTTCCTTGGTCTTTTTGGTATGTTTATTAAACCAAAATATATACAGCAAATACACTCCACACAATATAAAAGCATAACAAAAGTAATAACATTTATAGAATTAATGACAAAATGCAAGTATCAGTAAGGTGCAGAATTATAAACATTTACACGCTGGATGATATACATCTATGTTGTGCTTTTTCTTCAAATCATTTTACTCACATGATCTTGGCTGCTAGTGTGCTGTTGCAATGTATAAGAATGTAGGCTTAAAACTTAAGAAATAAATCGCTATGTAGTTTGATGTGTTCCTGGGCCAATTTCGAAAACCTGGAATGTTTTTGAATATTTCTTATATGTAAAGGAAGGAGATTATAAAATTTAAGACCCTTGCACGATCGATGATTAAGATGAACTGATTTAAAAGATTTTGTAGCGTACAGTCTTTCATTCATCTTATTTCTTGTGATGTAGTTGTGATTTATTGCGATTTGCGTATATATATGTCTGTGACAGTATTTGAAACAGGAGAGAATTTATTTTGAGTGAAGAGGAAGATATGTTGGATATAAACGTGGTTCTATTTGATTCCCTGCTATTGTACTTGTTTTGTTTGCACACATCTTTTACGACTTGTTTGTCACTCACTACTTGGCCTCCATTATTCTTGCAGAGTCTGGCTTGATGTTTGTATCTTTTGTCATTTCCGTATACTCTTTCTAAAACCATAATGAACGTTTCCATCTTTCTTATAGTTCTAATACAGATTCTGCATTGTCTGCTTATCATTCTGCTTTTCCGTTGATTGTGTTCTCTATCTAGTTCGTTATGTCAGGTTTCTAATAATCTCCTTCTGGAAACTCTCCTGTATTTCTGGAAATTTTAATTTTTTTAAGTACAACTTAGAAAGTTGTTCCTCTTGTGGCCGATTCTGCACCTAAAATTTATCTGTACCAAGAAATGATCTGAGCCACAGCAAGTGTCTTTACGTCCAATATACTGCCAACATGTCTATCAGAACGTGATTTACTTGATTAACTGTACTTTCATCGGGTGAGATCCACGTAGGTTTATGTATTTCTCTATGTCGAAATTATGTGGTACTTTCGATCACATGTGTACTATTTGCAAAGTTATCAGACTTATCAGAAATTGCTCGTTTTCATTAGTCTTCTTGTGCAGAAAAGGTCCCCATATTCGTGTCTTGTCATATATTCTTTCCAGGTATAATATATTCGCAATCGATTCCTTTTCCATGTTTAATCCTTCTCCTTTTTCTCGCCGGTGTCGTCATCGTATTATCAATCCTGTTCCGAGGCGTTATATTAGTTCTAAACTTACGATTTTGTAAAGGTGGGCTTTTCAATTATAAAATTACGCCTATTTCGACAATAAATTAAATACAACTGATATTATGTCGGATGTGATTCTCTCTCTTTCTCTTTGATCAACTATTTTCTATTATCTGACTATTTTTTTATATTTACTGTTCCAGAGTTTATTCTCACAATAATTAAATTGTCAGAATAGCCTAACAATTTAACTAAATTTTGCTATAATAAGTAGATTAATCAAATGTAATGCATATACGAAAAAAAAACAAGATGGTTTTGTTTGTGTGAAACATCAGTCTTGTGAAACTCTGTACTTATGAACGAGATTTAATAGGAATAATCCTACTCTGGTTTCTCTCGGTGAACTGCGAATCTATCGAAAATTCCACAGAGAGCTAATTACCATTAGCACAAAGGAATGCAATAGTGCGTGTGTGTCCAATGCTGACTGTAAGCATAAGCCTGTGTGAGATGTTATTAGAGCCAATAATCGTGTAGAATGCGTAATTTTACCCATCAATCTAACCATGATAAATTTAAATATATATTTTTAGTTGTTTAGCAAAAACAAATTTATCCTTCACTTCAAATGTAATAATTTTAATAAGTTAAACTCAACGTTAATAAAAACGATGCTGACTCGATTGTTGTGCTTATTTGGCGTGGTGAACTTTTAAAGTAGGTTCATTATTACCACTAAACTAAGGATTTAATTTCTCAACCCCTAGTGAATGTCGCACCCTGGAACTGGGCTAGATGATTCGAACAGGTGCTCTAGTATGCAACTTACCTATGGGCATCCCCAGATTTGCCGTAATGGTGACGGGGTGAATTTTTAAAGAATGATAATCCAGGGTTTTCTCCCTTGCATCGTACAAATGAATGGGGTCAAAACTGCAGAGTAATCTTTTTTTAGATTTTATGTTTAGTATTAAGAAGAGAACATCGCCAAGTGCGGCAGTATGTACCTTTCTGGGACACTCTGTATGATTTATTATAAAAATTGTTGCGCTTGTAGAACTACATTGTAAGTTGTTTTTAATTTTGTTTACAACCTAAAATTATTTGAACATACGACTTCTATAATATTGTAATAAATAATAAGTAATAAGAGAAAATGTTTGCTGTCCCATTTCAACACATTCATGTACAAGCTCCTCACCTGTTTTAGCTCTAAATAATGTTTCCTCCACTGATAAAAAGCTAATTTAAGAGAAAACACGTTTTGATTTTAAAATCGAGCATTTCATGCAAGAATTTGATCAAACCTAGAATCACTACCAATAAAGAAGGTTAAATCTAAAAGAATTGTTATTAAAATTAGATATCGCATGTGTGGTGATATTTAAAGGTTCAGCCAAACAAATTAAAGGGTATAACACAAATATTGTAGTGTATGAGCGATGTAAACATGAAGGTTGCAAAAAATTTAGATTTGAGTATAGTTTTTCCGCTAACTCATTAAAAGTGGAATCTAAAACGGAAGGTTACTATAATATTGATGACTACGCCGATGTGTTATTGATTTGTTTTCCAAAGAGACAGTAAATTGTGTAGTATCAAAAGATACTGGTTAACTACTAACAAAGTTCTTCCAGGTTTGTAAACAAAATTAAAAACAAACTTACAATGTAGTTCTACAAGCGCAACAATTTTTATAATAAATCATACAGAGTGTCCAAGAAAGGTGCATACAGCCGCACTTGGCGATGTTCTCTTCTTAATACTAAACATAAAATCTAAAAAGAGATTACTCTGCAGTTTTGTTCCCACTTACTTACACGATGCAAGGGAGAAACCCCCGGATTATCAGGCGCCTAAACGTGGTATTTAGTGGTAAAAATGACTATACTTTAAAAATTCACCCTGTCGCCGCTACGGTAAATCTGGGGATGCCCATAAGCAGGTTGCATACTAGAGTACTTATTCGAATTATCTAGACCAGTTCCAGGGTGCGACATTCACTAGGGGTTGAGAAATTAAATTCTTAGATTAGTGGTAAAAATGAGTCTACTTTAAAAGTTCACCCCACCGCTCCTACGGTAAATCTGGGGTGCCCATAGGTAGGTTGTATACTAGAGGACCTGTTCGAATTATCCAGCCTAGTTCCTAGGTTGAATACTAGAGGACCGATTCGAATTATCTAGACTATTAAATAAAATAATATAATAAAATAAAAATAATAATTAAAATTTATGTTCACTACTTGGTTGGTCAACTGTAATTTTATAAATCTGAATTTGTTGTGGATTTAAATCTGAAGCTTCAGCCACATTCTAAGGTCATATAGGTAGCGTTGTTTGTTTTTTTAGTAGCTAAAGATTTATATGATTTACATTAGCATAAATTAAAAGGAACTTGATGTGCAATTCAACCAGCACATAGTATCAAAAGAAACGGTAGTACAGCTAATATCTTTGGAAACTATCATTCACCTACTGGCTTTCGACAAAAATCGACAAAAATGTCATTTTACATAGTTTTTAAAAAGATCCTGCAACGGGCATATTTTGGAAAGGCAATTGAATATCTCCAGAACTACTAATGCTATTAGTTAGCAACAAATATGATAAAATATACAGGGCGTTCCATTTAAAAAAATTTATATGTCACGCCTAAATGTAACACCCTGTGTAAATGAAAATAATTTTACGTTATAGAAAGTGGCGATTCAAACAACTTTTGTATAAAACATTTTTTTCTTTCTCACAAGATTTAGTAACTATCAACCGCCGGGATACTAATAAGTCACTCTGTATATGCAAACAACACCTCTAATTCATCTGCATAAACAGACCAAAGGTTCAAATCAAGAACACATTAAATGCTATGTTGGGAAACGTTTGTGAACCTCTTACATTTTCAAAGCGATTTATAACGAAATCTACAAGATCATTTCATAAAAATAGAAAATGTATTAAGATAGTTGGAAACGAATAAAATATATGGATTCGTAAACGTCTTCTGGATGCAAAATTAAATTTAAAGAAAACATAGATCAATATTACTGCGACATACGGTAAACTGGGACATTTTTGACGTAATTGTTCGAAGAATAACAATAAAAGAAGAAACACAGACAAGATTTTTAAGAAGAGGAAGGTTGGAGGTCACATCTAGCAGTTGTACAAGAAGAAAAACAAGAGGAGATTGAGGAAGTTACTGTCAACTGTATAAATGTCAGATATGATACGAGTAATAAGCAAAGTTGGTTGTCCATGATTTTGTAGGTGATATACAACTATGTTTCAATTTTATCGAATCCTTCGATGTTCATTAGGGTCCAATTTTGGGACTCACTGTTCTTGAATTGGTCTAAGAGTTAGTCTTGGTCATGCTACTTTGCATATCACTTGTATATAATTTTTTCGAATCTTCGCAACTTCCTTTAAACCTTATTTTGACATGGCTATGGCATCTATTGCTTCGTCACGATTTCTCGAGAACATTCATCGTTACTATGATCACTAATATAACCAACATCCAGTTAAAAAAACATTAATATTCTTAAGGAAAAACGGACAAACCTTGGAAAAAAATGCATCACGTCCTGGAACACTAAAACACGGGAAATTTGGATATATGCTATAGGAGTAAAACCAAAAAGAAGAAAAAGGACATTACTATGTACAGAGATTATTCACTAATATACAACGGGAAATGCAAAATTGCGGCGAAAGAACACTAAGTGTCTCCATTAAGTTATCAGGTAGCATAATGAACTTTAATTGTGTGTATGTTCGAGAAATAATCAAACCCAAGCATATACATATGTATATAACAGCTTCCCTTCGAAAGAAAGAACTTTTATAGAAGGTGATCTTAATGTGCGAGTGAAAAATGAACCAGTACAGGGAATTATGCAAAGATACAACGAAGTCACACAG
This sequence comes from Onthophagus taurus, assembly GCF_036711975.1. Classification (NCBI taxonomy): domain Eukaryota; kingdom Metazoa; phylum Arthropoda; class Insecta; order Coleoptera; family Scarabaeidae; genus Onthophagus; species Onthophagus taurus. The sequence goes on along the minus strand of NC_091976.1, from coordinate 2,318,488 downwards.
AATGAGGGTGGTGAACAACTTATAAAATTCTGCGCTAACGAATGAAGGATAACACATACTTTCAGTACGCACAACAATATAAATAACATGTAGATATTATTCATTTTTAGTCAAAATCAGAAAAGAAATGTTGATGAATACGTTCAAATTAATAGCATACCGAGATAAGAATAGAAGGAACTCTTTGCAATATTATGTGGAGAGACACAGTCAAATTAAAGGATGTACTCCAAAAAAGTATCTTTAATCTTACATATTTAACATAAAATAACACATTTTTGTTACACATCATTTTCTATTCCTGGCAGGCTATTATAACTTTACAACTTTTAATACAAATTCAAATGGTTCGAAATATGTAAATATTTTAATCAAGAAAACCTAATCAAAACTTTATAAAGTTATTGAAACTTTATGAACAAAATTTATTGCTAGATTTCCTCGTATGCTGTTAGCGGTTGCTACGTGTTTCCTGAGCTCCATACATCAACCTTTACGGTTTGAAATATGAGGTCCATCTGGCACCGAAGGCCGGTTTTCTCAAACTGGAAAACGATGCTAGGCACTTGATCGATTTTTCAGTCGTTTATCATGGAAGAGCGGCGTCGACAATCCAATATAATTCCTCAATAATTGTCCGTGTTTTTATTTTCACCCCCATTCTTTCTTCCTTTCGTACAATTTTAAAAAAGAGGCAAATACCCGGTCAATTGCAAATTCCTCTGCACCTGCAGCTCTTTTATCGATTTCAATTCGTCGCCTGTTGCTCATTTCTACGACTTGCGGGGTTCGTGTTAACGCTGTTAAAAAAGACTAATTCAAACTTTTTTTTTTAATGTTTGAGTTATATAAATTTAATATGAAACTATCAGAAGGGTCAAGATATTTTAGTTGTATACTTAACTAAGCAAATAGCCATGAATGTGTTGGTTCAATTTATAGAAATATTTACGTTTAACCAGATCGGAATAATACCTAATACCGAAACTAAACTCGTAATTACACCGGTGTTAATTGGGTTTAGATTCCTCTTAATTGAATTTGAATTAAATAGAAATTTAAATTAAGTCATAAAATTTAAAAATTAATGAAATTCATAAAATTGAAATTAATTTTCGAGAAACAAATAAATTGAAAGTAACAAAACGTAACAGCCCACACATTATGAAATACTACGTAATTGCATTATACTGTAACTACAATTAGCCTTTCCTAATTGCTTTAAAATGAGGTCCTTTGCAAAACGAACGGTTGTTATAGAGAGCACTCTCAGATGAGGACCTCGAGGGGGAAATTTTCCGCTTCAGTTACGGTTTCGGCGGGGGTAGAGAAATTAATTTTTAACCAAATACAACGCTTCCGCCCCTCCAAATAAGGGGGAAGCTTTCCAAATATTTGCATCCGGAGCGTGTCAAACAACAACGAACGATGATCCTTACGCAAGCTGTTAGTATCGGTGTTGGTGGTGGAACACAATATTGAGGTCATATAAATGGAAATCGACTGGTAATTTCGTCTCGCGCCATTTTCCGTTTCTGTTTTAGTCTTTTTGTCGTTATGCACACAGAGAAACCCAGCCGAGGGATGGTGTCGATAAAAATAGAGTTAAACCGAGAGAGGTACGTTTGTTTTGCCCGAGGAAATGTAATTTTCAGATAAAACTGTAGTTTTTTTTTTGTTTTTCACTCGTCGCGTGTTATCTTAATTAACGAGATGAAGAATTTTAAAACTAATAAATAACGGAATTGAATTAAATTTTATTAAAATTATAATTTAAATTAATGCAAATCTGCTGAATTATTCGATGTTCGAGACATGCAATAAATTTCCAATAATGAATATTTAAAAGTATGCGGAAGTTCTTCATTCCATATTCAGCAATTTTGCTTATCGCATCGTTTTATCAGGAATTATAAGGATCAAGAGCAATTTTGGATTTTGCCTATTCGCCGATTTAATAATGTACATGCTGTCCATAAATTGTATGAATTCACGGCTTCAATTGGTGTACACGATAACGAATCAATTCGTTCGTGCCCTTCTCAATTAACTTTACACAGGAACAATAACGATTCGCATCGTTGAACTTCATTTTTAGTGTAAAAGAATTCATTTGTAATATTAACACCTATACGCAAATTGTGCCAATGTGAGAGAACAATTATAGGAGAAAGGCAACTTGTCAACTTTTTTGTACCATTTCATTTCCTAAATAAAGAGAATAAAAGAATTTTGGACCTTGTATCTCTCCGCATCTCTCTTATTCCCACGTTTGTTTATCGGTGTTGTAAAGAGAGTCGATTTTAGTTTCTCCTTTGTTCTTTGTGTTTCTGTTCTGGTCTCTGTTCCGTAGGGCATCACTAGCCGAATTGTCGCCTTGCATGCTGAGTGACTTTACTCTCTACTTGCATGTATTTATTTTCTCAAAACCTTTATTGCCTTTGTCGCACGGTTGAAAAACATCATCAGTTATAAGACGACGATATTTCTAGGTCGAGCTTGCATCTTCAAGGCTCCCTAGATGTCAGTTTTTAATGTTTCGCAAAATTTAAAGGATTTTTGGAGATCATCTCCGTTCTCGGCTGTACATCGTCTGTATGTATAATAGATGATGTTTATTTTATTGTTTCCCATTATGTACTCGTAATCCTTGGAAATCGGCATTTTCTCAGTAACATGGTTGTGTTTATCTCCTGAACTAACCGTGTTATATTAAGCCTGTGATAAATGATATACCTTGTTACTTAATAAAGAGTTTATTAATCAACTATGCATCTACACGTTTACATCAGATCTCGTGTTATTGCTGTCATATTTAGTGTTACCAACTACGTCTGTCATATAGCGCCATCTCTTGATCAGTCCTTTCACTACATCCCCCAATTTCAACTTACAAGGAGACATCGCAGTTGACTCTTCACCAATTTTGATGTTTTTTTTTATGGTGAATCTATATTGAATATAAGTAAGTTCCCCCAGAGCTTTTGATCGAATGGCCCTTCTAAAGGGAGTTATTAATTTTTTAAAGTTACGATTTTTGAGAGTTGTTGTTATAAGCTATAAAGCGAAGCCGTCTAACATATCTGTCCGCAGTGCAGTGAATGAATGCCGCGCTCCTGTGCAGGAAGCCCAGGATCGGGATTCGGATGTTTCAATTTTTTTTTGTTTTACAATTAATTACTTATTGTAATACTCCTAATCTATTGTTTTATTTATATCAATATATACGTAATTATATTTATATATAATTGTAATTTTTTAATTACTTTATTATTATCACTATTTGGAATTTTTTAATAATTCCTTTTAATAAAATCTCATAACACGTGTTTTCTGTTTCAAAGGATATAACAGGACGTAAACTTATATTACAATTATATATAAATATAATTACGTATATATTGATATAAATAAAACAATAGATTAGGAGTATTACAATAAACAATTTATTAATTGTAAAACAAAAAAAAAATTGAAACTCCGAATCCCGATCCTGGGCTTCCTGCGCAGGAGCGCGGCATTCATTCACTGCACTACGGACTAATATGTAAAACGGTTTCGCTTTATAGCTTATAACAACAACTCTCAAAAATCGTAACTTTAAAAAATTAATAACTCCCTTTAGAAGGGCCATTCGATCAAAAGCTCTGGGGGAACTTACTTATATTCAATATAGATTCACCATAAAAAAATTCATCAAAATTGGTGAAGAGTCAACTGCGATGTCTCCTTGTTAGTCTATAGTATTAACAATAATCGTTTACATATGATGCCTTTTTTACAATTCGTCCGGATTTAGTGTGTCTTAAAGACGTTATCGGCGATTTACTAACACTTGTATCTTTTTGCGTAACATTACAATCAGGTTGATTATTTACAATGCGAGGCTCATTGTAAGATTCTCCACTAACGTTACATACAGGCGGATCTACAGTACTATTTCTAGGCTTAGCATTAACATCATTGTAACACCTACGGAGATGTGAACTATTACGTCTTAATAACCTTCCTGAGTCCTTCTGCACTACAAATAATCTTGGGGCATTATTTACTTTACAATACCCTTACCTTCGCACCATGTTTTATCTTTCTCCTGCATTAACACATTTTCCCCCGTTGCAAACGACTTTCGTAGAATAAATGTTTTTGTCCACGACTACCTTATAATATATACCTTATGAATGAGTTTTCTAAAACAGAATGGTAGTCATTTTTCACGGAGTGAATAATAGCGGTGAATAATAATCATTATTCACGGGTAGCCATCTTGACCAGACTAATAATAATTATTTCAAACGTTAAAAGTTCAAAAAACGTCAATTTAATTCAATTTTTTACGAGTTTCTAAATATTTGACATTAAAAAACCCTAAATAATTTCGTTTTTTCGTATGATTTAAGCATAAATTAATTAATTTTCGTAAAGAAAACGATGTTTTATAAAACTGACACTTAGTTTTGACAAATTGTTGTGAAGTTGGTTACAGTTAGTAATATTGAATTTGTGTCACATTGACGTTTAACCTTTATTCAAAAATTTATTTAAAAAATAAATTTATGGAATCAATTTCAATAGTCGTGGACAAAGTATAGTATTCTACTCGCATATAATGAGCTATTATTTACTCAGGTTAATTATGCCACTCGCTACGCTCGTAACATAAACTTAACCTTCGTGAATAATAGCCCTCATTATATGCTCATATAATAATATACTATATCGTAACACTTTCTATCTCTATTTTGATTATTCATTAATTGATCATAAGCATCTGTTGGAACACTACGACTTAACATTGTATTATAAGTCAACTTATCACGCAGAACCATTTATAGCATTTGTGCTGGCGAATAGTTCATTCTTGTTATAGGAGTATTCTTGTAACTCAGCAAAGCTAGATAAATATCTTGGTTATCCTCGTAGCATTTTCTTAACATTCTCTTTGCTATCCCTAATCCGTTCTCTGCAAACCCATTATATTTGGGATAATTAGGACTCAACGTTGTTAATTTTATGTCTCACTCATCTGTAAACTGTCTAAATTTGTAGCTAGAGAATGGCATATTATCTGAAACTGTACTACACTAGAAGCAGTTTTGTTCTCCAACTCTTTAATTTCTATCCATTCGCTATAGTAATCTATAACTAGTAGATAATCTTGATTTTAAAATGGAATATGTCCATACCGACTATATTAAAAGCAGGCTATACCAAAATTGTATATCGTGACCAATAAATGGTTCCTTAGCATATATATCTTATTTTACACTTTTGTATGTTATTTTCCACATCAGTACTCATTCCAGACCAATACCGTAAACATATTGCACGCGCTTTTCCTTTTGCTATTCCATAATGACCTTCATGTACTACATCTTAAGTATTTCTAATCTAAGACTTTTAAGAATGATAACTCTTTTCCCTAAATTCATTTTGACATGTGATTTCATTTCTTACTTTGTATAATGCCTTTAGTTCAAAACTATTTAAATTATTATTGTTGTTTGGATATCCTTCTTTGTACCATTCCATGTATTTGTTCAAATTGTTATCTTTTGAAGATTCCACCTTAAGCTCTTCCAGCCTTCTGTGGGATATTGGTAAATCTATACAATGTACGATTTCCTTTAAATTTTCCGTAGGCTGGGCACTGTTTGGGTTTGTGTATTTTATTGCAATACTTGCATTTCTTCTTCATTCCTCTTTTTCGTTTATTCTTAAAACTCTTAGTTTCTACGGTATTTTTCTTTTGCTTTATACTATCTACCTTCTTCTCCTGCTTATTTGAAACTATTATTTGTCTTCGAGTTATTTCTGCGGATCTGTATTGTTCTATGGCCAATTTTAACGTAAAATTTGGTATTCTTAGCATTCTTTCTTGTAGCTCTTTATCGTTTGTTCCTATTACAATTTTGTCTTTCAAAAGACCTTCTTCTAAATTCTTACCAGTGCGCAATGATCTTTAAATGTGTCTACGACTATCAAAATTCTTCTAGTCTTCATCACTCAAACCAAGTTGTTGGAATACAACCTGCGCTTCTTCTCCTGCGACATTTAAGAATATTGCGACTTTAGTTTCACTTTCTTTAGTATTATAACCTGCTGCCATCATAAGAAATTGAAAACTTTCATAGAACTTTTGGACATTTTTATCTATATTTTTATCAAATTTGAGGTTATTTGGTGGTTTAAAGCACGACATTTCTTTCTTTTTTTCTTAGATTTCCTCTGGTTTAACACCTGACACCATGTGATAAATGATATATCTTGTTACTTAATAAAGAGTTTATTAATCAACTATGTATCTACACGTTTACATCAGATCTCGTGTTCTTGCTGTCATGTTTCAACAGTCATTTCACTACAAAGCCAAAAATTAGCTTCATCATTGAAGATGAAAATATTGAAAATTAGTGGCAATGGGCAGAAAGTATTTCCTTCAAGAAATGGTATAAAACTCAATACAACTGCCACGAAACGAAGCAATGTCAATAAAAGACGACCTTTGAATAAATATCAGATGAAAGCTGACAACAAAAGTATTGGTACTTCGGCAAAAAAATTGAAAACAACAAACTTCATAGCCGTCTTTTCCACAATTTCGTAGGTGGTTGTTTGCAAAAGATGCCCTAAAGAAATAAAATTCACCCAGACGTGCAGACGTGGCTTAGGATTTAAAATTGCCTCATGTGGCGAGTGTAATGATACTTCGATACCCAATTTTATTGCAGTTTTACAGAAAATACATTTGAAATCAATCGAAGAATTGTCCTGGCAATGTGTATATTAGGAATAATTGCTTTACCTCGGCATATGTTTCAATCCATCTATGATAGGTTGATACATACAATCTCCATTGCAACAAACGCAGTTCGTTCAGCAAGCATGAGACAAGCAGTGCAAGAAGAAAACAGATTGAGCGATGCCGAAGGTCTAACTATTTCTAGAGATGGCTCATGGAGAAAAAGAGATTTTTCGTCACTCTACTGGGTAGTTCCACCATGCAGCGAGCATTTTCATTTGTAATAATGTAACGTATTAGAAACCCAACAAGATACAGAAAACACCCAACGTGATTTAGAAAAGCTCAACGTGATATAAAAAAAACCTGACCTGATTTAGAAAATCTCGACGTAATATAAAAAAAACGACGTAATTTGAAGAGACGCACTTCTCCGAAACAACCAAATCAACGATTCACGTGATCAAGAAGTTACGTCAATATCTAACATTAAACCTCCTCCCTTTCGGAGATCAAATCCTTCATTATTGTTCAAACAGATTGAAGTTCAATTTCAATTGGCGAGAATTGTGAATGTCAAAGCTAAGTATAATTTGGTTATAGTTAATCTACCAACTGAAAATATATCAGTAGTAACTGATCTTGTTGATGAACCTCCGGAATCTAACGCGTATTCATTTTCAAAACAAAATTTAATCAATCGTCTATCACTAAGTGAGGAAAAACGTTTAGACGATCTCGATACTGCATCTTTGCAAACAGAACTGATAAATCCTTAATCGCCTCCTTTCAGGCCAACACTCATTTGACCAAAAGTTCATATTCAAAAAAACTAAATACAGTTTCAATGGAAAAAATTCAAAAGTTCAATAAACCTTTTAATCGACAATCACATATTTCATTAAATGAGATTAGTTTTCGTCTTTACATCTACGATGATAGAACCAATATCAATTTTAAAAGAAGGTAGAACCTGGTAAAAAACTTTTAATATTAACTTTACAGTTAAGACGAAATTTTCCTCACATCTTCACCATAACAGATGTAGATAAGCCTATTATTGGCGCAGAGTTTGTTGACAAATTCGGCATCAACATCCAAACGTTAAAATGCCTTTATAGAGTTTCTGCTTTAAACTTTCTCAGTCACAAATCAATCACAATGTTCTTTCAGAAGGAATTCTTCCTTCACAGCCAAGAATTAAAGCAATTAATGATTCTCCATAACCTGAAAATTTAAAAGCGCTGAAAGGTTTTTACGTATGACTAACTATTATCACAGATTCGTTCTAAAATTTTCAGATATTCTTCAACCTCTTTATGATTTGGCAAATTCTCTTAAAAATTCTAAAGAAATTATTTATTGGACGTAAGAACAAATCGAATCGTTTGCTACAGCAAAAGAACTTTTGTCATAATCAGTAATTTTAGCTCATCCATCTACTGAAAGGTACTCTATCATTAACTACAGATGCTTCTAATGCTGCCATGGGTGCAGTACTCTCTCAAACAATAGATGACAATATCAATCCTATAGCGTTCTTCTCTAAAAAAATTTCTACTTTGTTGGATGCACAACCATACCAGGCTTCGCGAGTCGTTCAAGTAGTCATGCTCGTCTTTTCACGTATTTATTATACCGTTGCTTTGTAGTACACCCAAAAAGTCTCTTAATATTCAACACGTTTATTTAACCATTAAGTTTTCCTTAATATGCCCGTTTTAGTGCGTGAACTTTTTAGTCATGGTAGTTATACAGCCTCAACTATGCATGAACAGATGTGAAATATACAAATTACTTCACTAAATCTTTAACATTTAAAGTTACGAAAGCGAAAACAAATGCGATTGTTTGGAAATTACGAAACATTCACGTATTCCGAATGCGAATGCAAATATTTGTTACAACCCTAGCACTGACAATAGCTGTCAAGGACAACCTTTATTATATAGTTATACAAAGTATGCATAGCGGCATTACATTTACAAGCAATTTAACTCAGCGAAACGTGCTAGTTTCTAAAGATAACGTCCTTCAAATGACCACCATTTTCTATACGTACTCGGTAAGTCTTCCGTTAGAGGACCCATTACTCTTTGCAGCCGTTCTGCAGTAATTCCTTCAATCTCTTCCCGTATGCCGGTTTTCAACGTCAGAATCGTATATGGTGCTTCGGCGCTGAAAACCTTAGATTTCATGTTCTCAACTCGAGAGGAATAGCTTATTTTTATTAAAATAGTAACTTTGTCAATTTCAATGGAGTTACAAAATAAATACTACCTCCGTTCCAAAATAAGTGTCCGATTTGAGATGTTTTATCGGATTATTGAATAAACAAAAAAAATTGTAATTATGCATTTATTTACATAGAACACACCAGTGTCAATTACTATATCTTGGTAAAAAAAAGTTAATTTTATATATTCTCCGCCAAGTATAAAAATTAAAAAACATCATGTCAGAAAATATACGAAATTATAAAGGAGCGCTGAAAAAAACCAATTTAAGCAACGAGCAGCGACAAGGTGTCTTACAATATCTGCTGAAAAATGTAAGCAAGAAAAGTTGAAACACGATACAATTAAGCAGTGCAGCACCAAATTCAACGTTTGTACGCGGACAATAAACCGATTTTGGAATTCAGCAAAACAGGATTATAATGTCGGATCTTGTACTGCTAACACCGACTCAAAGAAAAAAGGAAATTCTGGAAGGAAACGTAAAGACAGAGAAGGTATAGAAAAGAAAATCGCTGAAGTTCCCATAGCACAAAGATCAATCATCCGCAGTCTTTGTAACAATATTAACGAGTCATTGGGCACAGTGCACAGAATGTTGAAGGAATTAGTCATAAAGAGACTTTCAAGTACATTGAAACCTGTTTTGACCGATGACAATAAGAAGCGTCGATTAGAATTTACACCTTGCATGTTACAAAAAGCTAGCCTATATTTTCAAGAAATGTTAGTTTGTTTATATTGATAAAAAATGGTTTTACATAACCAAAACTAACACAAACTGCTACCTTCTTCTCGAAGAAGAACATCATCGAACATGTAAGAGTAAAAGATTCTTAACAAGTCATGTTTCTAGCTTCAGATAAAAACAAAAAGTCTGAATTTAATGGTAAAATAGGCTTATGGCCTATTGTAATTCAAGAACAAGCAAAACGAAATTCTAAAAATCGTGTACGTGGGACATTAGTGACAAAACCTGTTGAAGTTTCTCGTCAAATTTATGTAGACATGATTACCAAAAAAATTATTCCAGCTATAAAAGAAAAGTGACCGAAGAGTAGCAAAAAGATGCCCATCAAAATTCCACAAGATAATGCCCGACCACATTGTAGTACAGATGATGGTGAAGTAATTCGAGCCGAAACAGCTAATGGATGGAATATCAGTTTGATTTGTCAGCCACCAAACAGCCCTGACTTTAATGTTCTTGATTTAGGCTTTTTTTAATGCATTTCAGTTTACAGGGTAATTCAAATTCGACCCCCACCATTATATTCACACCATTATTACCATATTCATACCATTATTATTCGGCCATATTTTAAAAACTAAAACGGCTAGATCCAAAAACTTAGTTGAAAAATGATGAGCTCTAAGATACGCAACTTTGCCCCCATTTATCCATGTCTGTATCTTTTATGGTTTCTGAGATACCAATGGTGGGGGTCGAATTTGAATTACCCTGTATACAACATAAAAACTCGATGCATAATATAGATGAATTAATTGTTGCTGTTTTGAAGGCATGGGCTGATACACCTGCATATAAATTAGACAATGTTTTTATGACACTGCAGAAATGTATGGAGTCCTACATGCTTCATAAAGGAGGTAACAATTACAAAATCCCTCACAAAGGGAAAGAAAAATTACGGTTTACTGGACAATTACAAAGAAATGTAATTTGATCAAAAGAAGCTGTTGAAACTGCTCGGATGGCATTAAATAGTTTATAATTTTTATTTAAATTATATCATAAAAAATGTAGTAATTAAAATATAGTAGTACTTATAAAATTTTACTTTTTTCAAAAGTTGACACTTATTTTGGAACGGAGGTAGTATTACTTTTTATACTGTAAAAAATTAATAAATAAAGATTCATATTTGTTCGCAGCATGAGTTAATATGAAAACGCGAGGTTCAGCGAGACCTACTATCCGTGCCAAAAGTCAAGCCCCTCACTATACTGGACGACGCCCCTTTACTTCTTTATGTAGGTACAGCTCTGTTCAGATTTAATGCGAATCGGCTGCTGTTAGCTCCGACATGACGCTGGTACTAGAAGAAGACGGAGACATCTTTTATTTCTATTTAATTCGATTTCTGAGACTAAAGGAAGAGGGTAAAACCCAGGTAAAATCGTTCCAGTTTGAAGTGGGCCGAAGAATGGATCACCCTTTTTTTAAATGTGTTAATTTTATTTTATTTTAAATCTTTTTTGATATTTTTAGGCACAACAAATACACGATTTTTTATATGTTCCTCTAATAAATGATTTTAGAGTATTTCTATAAAAAAAAACGTCAAATAAAATTCATTCATGACCGGGTAGCTGTAAAAAAAACCCTAATTACGGAGCAATCGGCTACAACACGGTTACGATTTGCCCGTGAATACCTTGAGTATAATTGGGAACCAGTCATCTTCACAGACGAAAAAATCTTCTGTTCGTCGGACGACCATAAGAAATTACTATGGCGAAGGGGTGGAACCCGGTATGATGCTAATCATGTTCAACCCAATACAAGAAGTGGTCGCATTTCCTTGGGTTATTGTTAAGGGATGAGCATTCATGGATAGGGAGAACTGACCGAAATTAAAGGAAGATTTAATTCGATTTAATACATTCGAATGCTGGAGCATGTTTTGATACCACCAGTAAGAACCTGTATCCAGAAGGGATCATCACGATAGTCCAAGACAATTCGCCCGTGCATTCTTCAAGAATTGTTCATGATTGGTTTGACGATCATAATGAGATTAGGCGAATACCCGTGGTCACCGGATCTAAACCCATTCGAAAATCTATGTTCTTTGGTGGAAAAACAGTTCATAAAAATGCCAAATTTCCTTTTCGCAACGTGGATAATCTGCGCCGCAACATTACAGTTGTGTGGGAATTGTTTCGCGGTAGGGATGTATGCGAAAGATTTGTAAATTCGATGTCCACCAGATTGCAATGTTGCATAGAGAATAATGGGTATTTGGAGTATTATACAAAATACTGATATTTGATGGTATAATGGATCATATGAAATTCTCCCCAATTAGATTATTATAATATTTATTATATTTTATATGTATAATAATATATTATATTTTTTGTTATATAGGAGTGTTATATTTTATTATATTGATTTTTGATTGTTTGATTTTATTACATTAAAATGGTTTGCGATATATTTCAATATATGTATAGTTTATATATAACTTATTATCAATATATCATTTTCATTTCTTTTGAGGTTCGACTTATCCTTCCACAGTATTACCAAAGTAATACAGTAATTATTAGTAATTATTTTCATTTACTACAGGAATTGTCTAAAGTAAATAAGACTATATTTACTGTAAATGAATTGCTTATACCTATTTATTTTCTTAATTTTTCTTTGTGATTCAGTCATCTTGGCCATAAATCACACCACCCCGCTTGCCTTTTCGGAACTTTTACAAGACTACAGAGCAGGTAAAACCGCATTGAATGCCTCGTGAACGTAGGTCGTTTCTAGCACAATTTTATGCCTCTACGAGCGGCTCTTTTCGCATTATATCTGAACAGAACTGTACAATAAACGTGCGACGTCCAGTCTGAAACACACCGGCCGGATTGGACGAAACCCCCCTCTCCCGCATAGTTTATTTTCTGTGTCTTTTTACCTGTTTAAAATTGAAATTTTTTCCTCAAATAGTTTTTATGAAAAGAAAATCGCAAAGTGGACAAAATTGCCGGTACCGTAAAAAATCGGGTTTCAAATTCACATATGTTAAGTAGAAATGTTTTTACAACAAACTTTACCTCAATTTTTTTATCTATCTCTAAAATGAGGGGCCTTGACTTTTAGCACGGATAGTAGATCTTTTGATTCTGGTGTATCATGAACTCTAAGACTTTGCTCACTTTAAACATGTTCAAGATTTTATACTAACTGAAAGATTTGGCATATCCTTCGAAATCCTGGAATTATTCTAGCAATTCCACTTTTATTGATACAGATAACTATGTTTTGTAGTCGTTCAAGGATCTATAGTAATGGTGAGGTTGGAGAGGTTGGTTTTACATTACTTAAAAGTCTGACGTAGTTTGACGCAATATCGACTTTTTATTTATTGATTTATCATCCAGATAACTCGAACACTGAGTTTCTGTCTAAGTTTAACGATGTCTGAGGAATGCCGATAATTTGAAATTTATTAATGAATAAAATTTGCTTTTAAATTAGTTGCAAGTGGAATTTTCTATAAACGGGTTTTGGCGAACCCAGATTTAAAGTCTAATGTGCCCTAATACCTTTAATCAAAAATGATGATGATAAATTCGACTGACGTAAATTGCATTTTCCAATTTCTACTAATGATCTAATTTATTTTTCCGGAGAGTAGATTGTGTTGAAAAAGTAACGTCTTCGTTTAATAAACTTATCCCACAACTTTCGTCGCGCTCTATATACGCGATTTCGCATTTGCACGTTTTTGAAAATAAGATAACCAAAGAAAGCAAACATTTTTTTAATTCCTTTTGATTCGTAATAGTAGCGACACACATTATTTCTATTCGAACAGAGGATTATTTTACAAGACTAATCTTCTATTCTACTTCGTATTTACTATGTTAATTATAAATTACACTATTATTAATGGTATTTTTACAATTTAATCAAAATTTTAGAGAATAATAAAGCCTAAGCTTTAGATAAAAGGATAATTTTGACAATTAATTATTATACATCAAGTGATACAGTTATATTTTAGAGCAAATAGAAAATGATGTATCACTTTCCGTTATGGGTACAAGGATCACAATTTAAAATCATAATTTTAGATTGTGTTAAACATGTCGGATTATGGCATAAGAAAATTAAGCAATCAAGCCTAAATGAAATAACATCAGAGAATGGAATTATTATGCAAATGTAGCTACAGTCTTTGAATAAAAATCAACCTAATAAAAAGGCAAGTAATTACAGGTACAATATGAAGAAGAGAAACTTATTACGAGGTAAACGGATTATAGCTGAATTTAAAAGAACTGAAAATCCAAATAAAAAAAAAGAATAGGAAAAATAGACAAAAATTTAAGGTCGCTAAGCCATCGCCGGTAATTTTATGTAATGATGAATGATTATTGATTATAAGTAGAGCTCGGATTTTTATGCAGTTAAATTATAGGAAATATGCGCATAAATATGCAAGCGTTTTATTCAAAATATGCAAAAAATATGGAAAAATATGTGGAAATATGCAAACATATACCTTTCTTATAGTTGTTATCAATCTATTTCTAGTCTACCATTGAATGGGATATGTACGAAAACAAAGCTCATGGGCATATAAAGGTTATAGTCAGAAATTTACATCACTCAACACCTGCGGAATACATTTACAATGATTTAAAAGAAAGAAACTTTATCTTAATGGATGTAATTCAAAAGAACTACCTTAAATGACAAAACGAAACATATTAGCTTGTCGATGTGTGTGCTGACTTTTGATAATTCAGATATCGGTGTGATGATATAAGTAGTGTGGAATAGCAAACTAATTCCGAATTAAATAGGCAAATAGCCACATAATGATATTCTGCAGAAGTGCACCAGTTCGCGTGAAACTAAAAACTGCACTAAATCTACAGATACATCAACCAAGTGCGTTAACTGAAAAAAAGAGTACCCGGATGGCTACAGAGGATGCACAATAGCAATGCAGCTGCAGAAAAGAAGAGATAATGCTATAACGAAGAAACTTACCCAAGTACAATAAATTGGTACTAATACAGATAGTGAAGCCTGAGTTGTCTTATAGCCAGAGCATGCAAAAGAAGCCAGGTAACTTAGCACCACTAATTCCTTCCGGATTTATTCTTATTTTAAAACAGTATAATTTTTACCGATTACTTTTAAAATTTAGAAACATAATAATGATTTGTGCTAAAACTAGACTTTTGAAGTAATTAACTTCCTTGCAAACACAAATATATACATATATTTTTTTAAATTTTTACTATACAAAAATACACAAAAAAATTCTTAAACACCAAGTAAATAAAACGATAAAAGGTAAATCGTCCTTAACTCCTCTAAAATTCTTGTCCATTTCCTCCCATTCCTGAGGACTTTAGCGTAGTGTTCACGGTCGAGCTGAATTAAATTATAATTGGATCTGGCGGATGCTTTGCAGTACTCTCAAGCTGGAGGTCATAGGATAACCTGCTCCGGGCCGGAGGGGTTCACCAGAAATTCCTTCACGCTTGGAGAAGTTTTGTTGTTTGTCATTTAATAGAAATTGCATCTTCTTGTTAGAAAAATATGAATGTGTAAATTTCTCCCTTAATAATTTTATAACGTTATCTAAATTCGAGTTTGCAAAACGTGCAGTTGAAACGAACCATGTTACGCATCGAAACTAATTGACGAGGATATAATTTGATCGTGACGTGCATGCAATTATAGTCCCCGATCGTGTTTGCGCTAGTTTTACTATAGATATTAAATCAAACGCTTCGTTGCTGGTTTTAATTAACAAACGTCAAACATTCATCTAGAATTTAATGTATTTTGTAACAATAATTATAGTTGCTTATTATTTGTTAGTTAATAACTTTAGTTTGTAATAATTATTTAAGTGTCGATAATCGACAATATCGTTGTTTGAAAGTTTGCTACACCTCTCGTTGTAAAGACAACTAAATTAAATTGATTAAGTGTAGTATAACTAGGAAAGTTGTCCAAGTGCAGTTTACCAACTTGGCTCATTTCCTCTTCCTACCGTTTTATGTGTACCACCATTACAAACAATTTATATGTTTAGTTTCAATTTGAAATAACATTTTATGACTGCTATTTCGTTTTTATTTTTTAATCCTCGTTTCGAAACATAAAATGTGTACATAATTTAAAAGCTCAAATCTATTATTTATTGTCAGTTGTCTTCGTGACTTTTACGACTGCTTAACGTTTGTAAATAAATAATAAAGATTACTACATGATTAATTTATGTTGTATATGTATCATGAAAGTTATATTTAGAACTAGAATTATTCTGAAAAATAGAAATTGATAAAAATATTTTCAGTTGCGCTACCGTGAATTTTTCGAGGATGAACGAATTGGATTTAAATAATAAAACACAAATTTTGCTTATACGTTAACTAAAAAAGATTTAAATTTTTTTATTTGCACGATTATTTAAAAATGTATAACTTGGATTGGCCACGTTTTATATTGGTATGTATGCACATTATTTATTCACCATCCCTAATCCACTTTGTACAATTTTTTACATGGTTCATTATTACATTTATTCTGTGTAATTTTGTTGCTCAACGGTTGTTGAAAATAAAGTATATTCAATTAAAAAAAAATAACAGAAAGACACTATAATACATTTCTTATAGTGCTTTTAAATGTGCACGAAGACAATGTTTTAATACATGAAATATAATATATCGCAGACATTATACCGACATTAATGATACCCAGTCGTTATTTTGATATAACAGCCTTTAATACATATTTCATAGTCGACAAGCAGTTTAAGCTTTTTTTAAAGGCTGAAATTTTTCTCATCTTCTTTCCCATTTTTCATAGAACAAAGATCTTAATAACTCATTTTATTAGTATTTTACTCATCATTGGGTGTTTGTAGGCATATTAGCACTTATTGCTGCTAAGTGATATGGTATGTTTCGTTAACTCTGGATCCTAAATATTTGAATATATTCGGGATCCATATTGGAAGTTCAATTTCAAAAATTAAAAAAGTATTTATTTAGCGATTTTTTCAACCAAATGTTTTTACAACAAGTGATTTACTTTTAACATAATTTTTTTTGTTCTTGAATGCTTGCTATTTGATATGCCTATCTGATTTAACACAGATTCGGCTGATGATGAGTGTTTAATAAACTCGAAACCGGTACTTTATAAATAAACTATTAAAAACATGTAAGAAGTTTTTCTTTACAATCTTTTTTAATTTTTAAATATATGGAGGTTTGTACTCGGTCTATTTCGAGCTGGTCTAGTCTACTTTTGAAGCTTCTGTCAGTTCTCCTTTGGTGCGATCACTATATCATTTCCGCATGCACATAGCTGCGATTTTGTGTACGTCCATGTTTCGGAAGTGGAATATCAGAATTGATATATAATTAAGAATAAACTATTTGCTTTTGGTAATATTTATTTAATTTACTAGTAGGACTAGTTTCGAATCATCATCGAATAGTTCGTCAGCTGTCTTCTATAAAAGCAATTCAAAACATATTAAAATACATAAGTAATAATAAAACTAAAGTACTAGGAGTATAAAAACGTAGTATTATTATTATTATTGCTGCCGGGCTGAGGAGAGCGGCCCCTCTCGTTACCGCGACCTATAAGATCTATTGTAACTTTAGCCCTCCAAAGGTTTAGGGCAAATGTAGGT
Source organism: Onthophagus taurus (assembly GCF_036711975.1). Taxonomy (NCBI): domain Eukaryota; kingdom Metazoa; phylum Arthropoda; class Insecta; order Coleoptera; family Scarabaeidae; genus Onthophagus; species Onthophagus taurus. The sequence goes on along the minus strand of NC_091976.1, from coordinate 2,301,083 downwards.
CCTTAATGAACCTTAGTATTGTCCTGAGGTCTTGAACCTTTATGTCGGTAGGTAACAGGGGAGTTTTACTGAAGACGTTGTGCCTTAAACGGCCTCTGGCGACGCAATTGCACAGTATATGTTCAGCAGTTCCTGACTCGTCGTTGCATAGTCGACAAATTTGATCCTCAGCTTATCCAATGTGGAAGAGGTGGTATTTTAGGGGCACATGGCCGGTCAGGTAGCCTGAGAGCGTTCTTAGATCCCCTTTGCTGAGGCATAAAACCTCTTTGGTTTTGTTTTGCGACGGAGTTATCATACTCTTCGCTTGTCTGTGACCTGGAAGTTCTTTCCAGCGTAAGGCTATCTTTGAAGCCTCCCAGTTGTTGATTATTTGTTTTATGTGGCTTTTTTGTAGTCCACATCCAGGTTGCGGTCCAATGAAGGGCGTGTTTGCTGCCTCTTTGGCCAGCTTGTCGGCCTTCTCATTGCCCTCAATGTTGCTGTGACCTAGAACCCACCATAGGGTAACATCATTGCCCCTAGCGAGTTCTCTCAGGTTGTTGGTACACTCTCTGATCAGTGCGGAGCCACACGTGTAGACCTGAATTGCCTTTAAGGCGGCCCGACTGTCTGTGAAAATGTTTATGGATGCACCTTTTTGTCCCTTCTGTAGGTTCAAAGCGGTGCAGAAGTTTATATCAAGAACTTCTGCTTGGAAAATTGTTAAGTCCGAGCTGAGGGGCAATTTGATGTGGCTATTTGGTCCACTGATGCCCATGCCTACTCCAGATCTTACTGTCTTTGAAGCATCGCTGTACCAGGCTAGGGCTCTTCTTTTTAGTTGAGGCCCTCCCTTCGTCCAATCATCCCTGCTACTAAATATGACCTTATACGGTTGGTTGAAATTGTATTCCGTCGGTATGAGGTCCGTTTTAATTTCAATCAGGTGATTTAGACATGGGTCCTTGAGGATCTCGAGGTGTCCTCTGAGGTTACCCTGCATCAACTTGAGTGAAGAAACTGTTTTCAGTGATAAGGCACTTAAGGCTGCCTCCTTTTGTATATATAAGTGGAGCGGTGTGAGACCGAGTAGGGCTTCCAAAGCAGCCGTCGGACAGGATCTCATTGCACCTGTTATGTTAAGACATGCTAACCGCTGGATTTGTGCCAGCTGTTGTTGAGCTGTCTTATGTTTTGTTTTTGGCCACCAAACCAATGAGGCGTAGGCGACCATGGGTCTGATTATTGCTACGTAGGCCCAATGAGCCATTCGTGATTTGAGACCCCAGTTCCTTCCTAGGAGCCTGCGGCAGATCTGGTTTGCCATGATGGCCTTTTTCCTCACCTTATCTAAGTGTGAGTTCCAGTTTAGTTTACTGTCAAGTATTACCCCTAGGTATTTAGTTTCTGTTTTGAGGTTAATAGTTCTACTTTCAATGGAGGGTGCTTTTATTTGTAGCTTCCTTCTCCGAGTGAAAGGGACTATTTCGATTTTATTGGGATTGATGCTGAGCCCATTGCTTCTGCACCAAGTACTGGTGAGTAGTAGGGCTTTCTGCATTAGCTGAGTTATGATTGAATCATATTTACCTCGGATTGTGATTACTAGGGCATTAGCATACCCTTGTATCTTAAATCCGTTTTTAGTTAGGGTGTTCATCAAGTCATCAACTACCAGGCACCATAATAGAGGTGATAGTACTCCCCCTTGGGGACATCTTCTTAGCGCCTTTATAGTCAGCGACTCGCCTCCCAGACTGGCTGTGATCTGCCGACTTTTCAACATGGCTATACACCACTTGATTGTCGACGGATGTATGTCTTTTACGTTTAGAGCCTTCTCTATGGATTCATATAAGGTGTTATCAAACGCGCCCTCTACATCTATGAAAGCACAAAGGGCTATCTCTTTGGTTGCAATTGCCTCCTCTAAGGTGCTAGTCAAAGCATGGAGAGCGGTAATTGTTGATTTTGCTTTCTGGTAAGCATGTTGGCTAGGGTGGAGTGGATTTGTGACAAGCACTCCATTCCTTAGGTATTGATCGATTACCTTTTCCATCCCTTTGAGGAGAAATGAAGTTAGGCTAATTGGTCTGTACGCCTTGGGGTCCGCGTTTGAACGCCTACCACCTTTAGGTATGAAGACCACCTTTACTTTCCTCCATAGAGTGGGTATATAGCTAAAAAAAAACGTATAAAAAGGATTTTATATAGAGTATAAAAACTTACATCGTAATAAACAACACAAGTACAGAACACGTTAAAATGCTCAGAGCGAGATTGATATAATAAAATAACATTACATTCTTGTACCATTTTATTTTATTATAATTATAGTATTATATTATATATATTATATTATATCAATCTCGCTCTGAGCATTTTATCGTGTTCTGTACTTGTGTTGTTTATTACGATGTAAGTTTTTATACTCTAATCTTAGTAGTTTAGTTTTATTATGTATTTTAATATGTTTTGTATTGCTTTTATAGAAGACAACTGATGATGAACATAGTTCGAAACTCGTCCTGTCATTTAAATTAAATAAATATTACCGGAAGCAAAGAGTTTTTTCTTAATTATACATCAATTCTTACATAGCTGCGAGATTTTCGTCTTGATAAAATTTTGCATTCTAAGTTCCACTGAGACAGCTTCTGAAGCCAGATTAAATATTACTTTGCCATAGTCCGCCGTTTCTTTTAAACTGTTCTGTTAGATCTTCCTGTATTGTGACAGTTGCCTTCGATACAGGTAACGTAATATGATATTATTGGATGTTTGAACGATATTAAATCTCTAATTGATGGATTGAAGTACGCGTGGACGACTTGGAAACGTATTCTCGCCGAAACTGCTTACTTATACATGGCATAGGTGAGAAAGGAAACGAGGATACTGATGCTGTAGTGGCGAATTTCTTTGAGCAATATTTAAGGTACCCGGTTTCACTTTCGATTTAAATATCCTTGATAGATCACATAGAATTGGTCCAAAAAAGAAAAAAATTGGATCCTCTGCAACAACTAGACCCATCATAATCAAACTAATTTCTTATATGGATCGTAAGATTATATGGTCTAACAAGAAACTGTTGAAAGGTACGATGTTTTTAATAACTGAGTCACTGACCAAGAGAAAAATGAAGTTGTACGCTGCCGCGAGGAATACTGTGGGCAAAAGGAATGCCTAGACTGCTGATGGCCGTATATTTGTGAGGTCTCCAAATAATGAGATTTAGAGAATTAACGAATTCAATGATCTACCTAAGAGCTTTGTGGAATCATCTAAGACGGAACAAAATCGTTACAAACGATTTAAATAATTATTTTGTTCACGGTGATTCTTCACTTTATATTCAGACTGATCCCGACTTACCCATATTTTATCAAAATAATGTGAACCCTAGAGTGCAGATAATGCAAGCTTTTATGCCCGTTGATGAACATGAAATATCTATAATAATTGATAACATTAAAACTGCAGCGGTGGGTTCTGATGGTATCTCAGTCTGGATGATTGACTTGAGTACCCCTTTTCTCATTCCTTATATTACTAACGTAATAAACTCTGCCATTCATCAATCAGTTTTTCCGGATGCCTTCAAAATGGCTGAAATAATTGCGTTATCTAAAGTGTCTTCCCCTTCTGCTCTAAGGGATTTCAGTATCCTGCCAGTAATGTCAAAAATTTTAGAGAGAGTCTTAGAATGGCAACGTAGAGCACACTGCGAAAGAATAATATACTGCCTGATCAACAATCTGGATTTCGATCGGGTTTCAGCTGCGCAACAGCTTTATTGAACCTTACAGATGAGGTATTTGCTTCTAGAGAGGCCGGGCAAGCCGCACGTTTGTTATCATTGGACTTCACCAAAGCATTTGATACAATAAATCATAATATACTTGCATCTAAACTTCATTATTTTGGTCTTAGAAATCGAACTTTAATTTTGATAAAGTCATTTTTGTCGGATAGGTTTCAGGTTGTGAAGATGTCGAGCGCTCTGTCTGTTACTCGTAGAGTCCCTCAGGAGTCCATTTTAGGGCCACTATTGTTCTCTATTTATACATCTGATTTTAACCAAGTTCTTGAGCATTCGCAGATTCATTTGTATGCAGATGATACACAGCTTTTGCTGAATTTTAATCCACATAATTGGGATGATGCCTGCATAAAATTTAACTCAGATGTAGCATTATTTTCTGATGTTGTGAAACGACATAAGCTTGTGCTTAATCCATCTAAGTCCTCTGTTCTTCTGTTTTGCGGTAGTGTCACAAGGAGAGCAATTAAACCTTTGATATCCGGTCAATTGGAGAACCTCTTACTGTTTCTGATGATATAAAAATTTTAGCAGTTACATTGGATCATCAGTTGAGGTTTGAGGAGCCTGTGGCCAGGTGCTCGACGGGTGGGTATGGCCCCATCCGTCTCTTGTATGCCCATCGGGATGACTTAAATAAGAAATTAAAAATTATGCTGTGTAATAGCTTGGTTCTAAGCAAATTAAATCACTGCGACGTTGTTTATGATCCAAATTTAATGGGGGCGAGTGGCGTCGTATCCAGAACCTCCAGAACGGTTGTCTAACGTTTATTTGCGGAATTAGTAAATATGACCATATTAGTCATAAGTTGGCAGAGACTGGGTGGTTGAACATGAAGAGCAGACGTAAACTGCATACAACTTGCATTTATTATAAAATTATTAAAAGTCAACGGCCTTCTTACTTGCTGCAACGCCTATCTTTCAGAAGCGATGTCCATAATATTAATGTAAGAAGGAAAGATGTATTGACTGTACCACGCCGCGCCTCGCATCTGTACTTTTCCTACCAGATAGCCAAAACGTACAATAATCTACTAGTGAACCTTATGGGATTGAGCTGTATTTCGTTCAAGAGTAAGTTAAAATCCTCCCTCGTGCTTGAATCATCATGATTTTTTTTTATATTCTGTCGTCGTATTTTGTTATTTTTTTCATTTTGTTTTTGTTGATATTATTATAAAGATTTTCATTTTTGTTTCATATATATATTTTCTATATTTTCTGGATTAAGTAAAAGAGCAGTTGGTTAATAACCAACCTGAACTTCGTCCAGAAAATAAGGACGAAGTTATTTATTAGTTTTTATTTGTGTGCTCTTAATGCACACAAATCGACATTATGAATTCCATGCTCAATTGAATACCGTGTGTGTATAAATAATTACATTAGTTCAGGTCTGTATCAGATTAATAATGATATTTCTTATTACGATAAAGAAGGTTTTTTTTCTTGCAGAAATCCAGCCTAATCAATTCAGCCTTTTTTTAATTAAATGAGGTCTCATAACCGGAGCAAATTACACCATATTTTATACAGAGAAAAGGACCGAAAATCAATAACACAATACTATAGCACGTGCGAGAGTGGTCACGAAGAGTAGGGTGTTGCAGTTAATGACAATTACATTTCACAGTAATGACTGTGATGCGGTATATCGAGTATGGTCAATATCATGATTTAAAAATACTAAAACCAGGAATGTGTAATATACCTGTAACGGTTTAGATTTTCAACGATATGAAATAACATCGAGGGATTTTGTGTGGGACGTGGGAAAATACTAATTTTAGCCCTTCATACCACAGGAATAGGATACGATGTATATCATATTCTTTATATGGAAACTCGAAGTCTACGAAAGGGGTCCGTCCTAAAACCGGATTTTGCAATGGTAACTAGTGTAACTGATATTGAGGAAATTGTGCTTTAAAATTGTAAAACCGTCTATTATTTAAAATGACACAAAATACAAATAACATCGGACGGTAATCAAAACCACGATAAGTACTGCTTTTAAAAAACAACAATTAGGTTTGTTTTGCCCAGTTTGTGTCAGATGTGTAGAAGTTTGTTGGATGTAATATTCCTGGTGTTTCAAAAAGTATCTGCTCAATTGAACCGTTATGTGTTAGTGCTCAAATTGGCTGCAGATTGGATTTTGTACGCTGTCAATTTCGCTTATAGAGTCCTATATTCGAGAAAAGGACCAATGTCTAATTTAACTGATTTGAGACTACTTCTTTTTCTAACTTGTCGTCCCCATCTCACCGTGTAATGTCCCGTATCGGTCTCTGATGTCCACATTAACAATTTTCTCATACCATAAGTCATTATTGGGTAGATGCAGGATGTGTGTATTCACATATTATTATCCATGTGCATGAATTTGTTCAGCCAAACAGTATCTCGTAGGCAGCAGTAATGAAATAGCGGATGCTTTTTTGGTCTGATTGCTCAGATGTTTTGCAAGATGTGGAAAATATTGTGACTTATACGATAGGGGTATTATTGATTATCACCTTACTGCTTGTTAGATTCGTTGCTACCATCACACACTTAAGTTTTGAAGTAGAGACGGCTATAGTCAGAGAAGACCATATTTTTTATACACTTATTGTAATACGTGGGCGGAACACTTGTTGGTGATATAACCAGATATTGTTTTGTGACAGGAGAAAGAAGCAAATATTGTAGCTAATTTACCTTCCACTATATAAGTAGATTTTTATCTTTTTCAAAACGTTTTTCAGATAAATATTTCAGCTCCTTCACTTTCACTGGAAGAATCCTTTAGTGTGCTGATGGGGTCTCTAAAAGATTTTAGTTCGAGTGAAATTTCATTCTAAAAGATGCCTGTCTTATTGGCTGAAATACAATAGATCCTAAGTTTTCGACTCCATTATTCACGCGCACTTTGTTTTAGTGCCACTTGTTCTCAAAGATACAATTACTTCGTGATCTGCAATTAAATCCACAATTTTAAAGAGAATTTTAACATTTCCATACAATTTTTTACAAATATTGTATGAAAAATATTGTTGGCTTTTTAAATTATACGACGGACAAAATTGTTTTATCAAGCTCACGAAGCCAAAACAGTCTGCGGAACTAAACGATGAATCTTCCAATGTAATCATTTCGCCACTGACTTCGCATTGTCGATATCCCGCTGTTTCCTTTTTCCGACAAAAGTAACAAGAATTTCCTTTTCATTTTCAGTACATTGCTGCAAGCACGAAGCTCACTGATAGGATTTTTAATACATTCTTTTATTCGATCTCATTTTAGAAATCGTTTTTATACATATAATTTAAATAATATCCTTCGGCGATCTTCGTTTACGAAAGTGTTCAAATTTTCTTTTTTTCTCATCTTTACAAACAGAATAAATAAGTTAAATCTCACACAGCAAGACCCAATCACTCCAAATTTATACACACTTATTATACTATTGTAACCTATAACCCTTGTGAAAAAAAGATCAAACGTTCGACTTTATTCGCAATCGGGTATTTTTATCATGCCAACGAACAAATTTTAAATTGGTGTTCGCTTTTGCCTTCGCGAATATCGGCGACAAATATTCGCATCTCCATTCGCATTCACGAATACGTAAATATCAATTTTCGTTATATCGCTAAGACCTATACATACATGTATATGCATATTCTTCAACTCTTGATCGCTCATAAAAAATTCATTTTGAAAGAATTAATTTCACCTAATTTGGCACTATTTACACTTTTCATACATTGTGATGAATATTTTTGCAGTTATTACGAACTTCGCCCCCATGCGACTAGGCTAAAAATCTTGATGAATACAATGTTTTTTCAAAAATTTCTAGTCAAAATCTAAATAAGTCGTCTAAGTATTGCATCGTTGTAAGATTTTGCCAAATATTTACGTTAAACGAAGCTTTAAGTGCCACTGTAACCCCTTCTCCAGGGTTACGGTCATCTTCAGAAATTGTGCAAGGAAGGGCCACGAATACAAAGATTGCAGGAAAAAATAGAAGTCACCGGTGTATGTTAACTACGAAGTTAGGGGTGAAGAGTGTGGGCATGAGTCGAAGGACCGGAGTTACAGAGAATATAGAGCTACGGTGGCAATGACGAAAAGAAGCATAGATTATGAGTGAAGGTGTTAGTTTAAAGGGGTTGCAATTGAATGTAGGCCATGCTCAACGCGTTGCACGTGGCGAGGGAGTTGCGAGTAAGTGTCCTGATGGTGCAAGAACCGTACCTGAGTTGATGATTTCTAGGTAAGGTAAAATGTGTCATTGTGCTATTGAGTGGTGGGTTGTTTGATGAGAGGGATGCGAATGGAATAGTTGAGAATGAGGACTCCGTGGTGATGGAGTGTAAGAAGCGATAAGACCAAATAGTAGGAGTCCAACGTTTCAGACAGAGAACGGTTACAGCTGAATAGATCTTAGGGCTAGCAAGGGGCTGAGAGACCCTTATTTGATGACGGTTCTGGAAGAGGTATCGCTGAGTGATCATGAGTGTGCAATAGGAATATAATTTTGAATGATACGAAGAACTAGGACGTCAGTGGGAAAGAAGAAATTGGGAGAGGGCTGGTGTAGTGAGAGACTAGATGTATTGAGGAGGGAGTTGCGTATGGCCAAACTGGAATATCAGGATTATAAGAGAAGTGGTGTGGCAGAAGAGATGCGACAAAATGAAGGCGGTTGTGGTGAAAGAAACAAGGGGGAGATTGCGGGATAAATGGGCGCGGATAATAAATAGGTGTTTGAATGATGGTGTATTCTCGAGGTGTGGAAGGTAGCGAAGATGATGTGATTGCCCAAACTGAGCGGGGTTATCAGGCCAAATTCCTTACGTCGATCTTGGGCAAAGTGTGGATAGGGATTTGGGACCAGTGTTGTAGTTCTATGGTATTAATAAATAGTTTCCGAAGGTGACGAGGTGTATGAATGGGGAGAGCGATCTGGTACAGGCGTACGTCGATGATCAGATCGTCTTAGTTGCGGACGTGTCTGTAATGAAGATTGAGAGGAGGTGGGAAGATACATGGGTTGCGTGTCGGTAGTGAGCCAAAGAGTGCAAGATAAAGATAAGATAAGGATATAATACGGGAAGAAATAACGGGAGGGGAAACTGTAGAGTGGCAAAATGCATGAATGCGGCAATGAAGCCTTTTTTGCTATGGGCGACCGGAGCTTATGGAACGACGTCAACGGACGTGAGGTACATCGTGGTAAGGACTCCAGGGTCATCTGTTGGCAAAGTATGCGATAGTGAGGTGGGTAAAGCAGGTGAATGGTGAATGGGAGAAAAAATCTATGAGAAGTCAACGGAGTTTTAGAGAGAAGAGAGAAATAGAGGGCATGGAAGAAAGGGCGTACAGAGTATAGGTATATACTGATGGGATGGGATGAGAGAAGAATGTTTGTGTGGCGTACGTGACATGAAGCGAAAAGGTTGTGATAGGATCAGGACAGCACAAGATTAGCGATCTTGCCACCGTACTGCACACCGAGATCCAGGCAATAAGGCCGGGGATAGAGTGGATGGACGCGCAAAGAGAAGGTGTGTATGTGGTGTACAACAATAACCGTCAGGCGGTTGAATCGGTGTGTAGAGAAAGGTGAGGAGTGTCGAGTTGAACGAATCAGTAGGTTTGATGAATGGTAGTATCGGAGGGGGGTGTGGTGAGTGGGTATATGGTGAAGGGAAGGATACACTCAATCACATCTTGAAGGACTAGAACGGGTTGGCCGTGGTGTTAGGGATTAGTATTGTATTTTTATTTTTATTATGGTTTTTTTGTACTTTGTTTCTTTTATAAATAAAACATGGGGTCCTCGCCAATTTTTGGAATGTGGAGAAGATGGATTCTGTTGGGGGAGGTTTGGCTGGATGGTGGGATGATCGATAACCGAAAGGCAGGTTGATCGTGAACTCGCATTTTGTGGGGTCATATGTTTACAATGTATGTAGACCTTGAAAATGGCTGGTTCACTTCTCCTTTGATATGTTATTTAGAGCCACTGTGTCGTTTACATCCCTTTTTATCTCCTTTTGCTCTGCGAATTTTCAAAGATTCGTTCTAAATTCCATATAGGTTATTTAGATTGTCATGCTGCAATAGAGATACTGTCTGTTCGTAGCGATTCAATGTTGTATTTTTTTTTAGAAATTTTCAGGTTTATGTGTTTGCCTTATGGTCTTCTCATTTTAATTTTGTCTAATACTAGATTGTGGTGTGATTCTATGTTGGCGAATGTCAAATATCTAACATCCAATATTTGTTCTGGTCTGATTACCCTGTTTGTTATTATAAAATCTATTGTAAACATTTTCCCTTAGCTTCCTTGAAAAGTGTTTTTTTTTCAGATTTGTGTTTAAAGTGATGATCTTCAGTTCGTTGTGTGAACAGAAATCAACCAACATCCCACGTCTTTCGTTTATTACTTCATGCATTTTTGATTTATGAAAGTCAAGATCTCGTTGCCTATTCGTTCATTCAGGTCGCCCATTATTATATTTTCATTGTGTTGCAACTTTTACTTTCCCGAAATGGCCTTCCGATGATGATGGTGCGTTGACTGATATTATGTGTAGTGGGAGTTTTTCCATTTTTAATTTCACTTTTACTATTCTGTCATTTTATATTTAATATGCACTTGCATCTCTCGAGTGGATTACTTTATAATTGTTGTACTTTATCCTGCCTTACCCATTTCGTTTCATCTATTTCACAAATGTGTTGCTTCTAATTCAAAAATAATTTCCTAATCCTTCGCACCAAATGACCATCAGTTTCAGCACCCCAGTCTCATCTCGTTCTCTTGTCGCTTTCTGCCCATATTCCTTGCCTTCCCTTCCCCTCACATACCCCTTTATTTCGCTTAATTTCTCTTCAGAGGTTTTTCCCCGGGTCTCAGCAGGACATATGTTTTTCTCTGCTCCCCTATTCTGTTTTCGTATTTCTTACGGCTCTTCTCTCTTAGGTCTTTCAATATTATCTCTACTATCTTTCTCTTTCGAATCTTCACTTCTTTCTTATCTTTCACTTTAATTACCTTCTCGCCGCTTTTTCTTTTTGTCCATTAATTTTCGTATAGGTTGTCACATCGATTTCGTCAATTGCATCGTTACATTCTATTAAATCGGGATTCCTTTTTCCTATACAAATATTGGATACACTTCTCTATTTGTTCTTCATCGCTTTCTACTATCAGCACTTTTATTATATCCGCTATAGGCTTTTGCCATATTGGATTTCCTATAACTATTTTTGTATTCTTGAAATTTTCCTCATTTCTTTCATACTATCTTCCTTCGCCCCTCGTAGCTAGTAGTTCTCTTTTGAAATTCATCATGAAGTTCATTTTCTCTTACTTCTGGTTCCTTAATGGGTTTTATCTGCGTACATTGCGTGGTCTCCTTTTCCTTCCCCTTCCTCTTTATTCTCCTTGTTCTCCGCTCCCATCTCTTGTCCCAATTGCTTTTGCTGCTCTATTTGTCCTTTTGTATTTGCTTTCTTCTTTCTTCCTCTTTTTCGTCATCATTGGATAAGATCTATTCCGAAGCTCTATTTGGGTTCTGTGAGGTAATATACACTTTTACACCCCTTTTACACACTTTTACTTTTATATCCACTTCCTTCCCTCGGGCTTGGGGGCGACAACGACAAGATATGAGCTACTCAATCCACCTGACCGTATCGCAGGCGGAGTTATACAGGATACTGATTTACATAATCTTCTTAGAAAGTTGGAGTTATGGTGCTGGCGATTCGAAAATATAATGGTAGCAAACCCATGAACAATTTAAGCTTTAAGCAAAAATCTCCAACTAAAAGGAGAGTATTATAGCACGGTAGAATATTGTACAGCACTACAAATTATTAGATTTTTTATTATTATGTAATACAGTTACGATTTGTTTTTACCTAGATTTATGGAATATTAAAGTAACAATCCTATATACTTACTCTGCCAGCACATTAAATAACTGCTCGGCATCTGCATCCACAATGCGATTAGCATTACCTAACATATGAACTAATCTCTATGTTAACGTTTCAAACTCCGAAAAGCGTAAATTACAGTTAAAATGTACCACTCTCGAAGTAATTAGGTAGAGTCGAGCAGGAAGTATCAGCATCATATAACTATTAGATACATATAATTCATATGTGGTTATCTCAGCTTCTGGTTGAATGGAACTTTGGGGTTGTTAATCACCCCGCCGTTTGACCGCTTCTATTATGTTAGATCTTTTGGATTTTATTGTTTTTTTCGACGTTAATAAAGGAATTTATTATTATTATTATTTATTATTATCCGTATGAATTATCCTTAATAGGTGATAAATGATCGAGTTTTATAGCGTATTTTATTTAACTATTAACCATTTGCGCCAACTAAGAGCAATTAAATTTGTTAATAAAAGCTTGTTGACTAATTTGGGATAACACAGGTTCATTTATTGAGTTCTCAAAACACTTCAAGTTTAGCCAATCGATTCTCGTGAAAATTGGTGAAATTTTTAATTTCAAATGACCCACTTTTTTCAATCTTCATTTCGTTCTCGTAGATGGGGTGAATAACAGAACATAAACGATATTGTTCGGATTCGGCCTCCACATCAATCAAACCTCTCCTATTTATCTTTCAAGAAGGGAGTTGAAGCGATAGAATAGGGGTGTTTCCTGTCTTTGAAAGGGATGCAAAACGGACGCGGAAAAGAGTAATTTTGCAACCCATCGATTGTGTTTCGCTTTGTCAAGAAAGAGGGTGGTAGTCGACGAGTGGTAGTAGTTCGCATTGTTCTCCATCCATGTCTACAAGATTAATGGAAACGATCACTTCCAATTTGCTTCGTGAATAACGTTCACCATGTTTCAAAAACAAAACAGGAGAGGAAACGAAAAAACGTTGTGAAAAAACATTTTTTCTTTAAGTTGTAAAGGAAAGTTTAAACTGTGACCCTAAAAATTTTAAAAACCCCCCAATGAAAATGTGGGTTTAATCTATCGGCAAACTAAACAATAAGAGCCAAGCAATAACTAATCGTTATCTTTACACCTCGCGAGGGTGATTAGCGATCCAATTTATCATTTTGGAAATAGAAAAAGGGGTGTTGATAACCTCGATACGAGTTCAACCACGCTTAAAAAGTCACTATAATTCATCGGATCGTGCTTAAACCGGCTTACTTCCGTGCGATAACGAACAAAAATCAATATAGATATCTAATTTGAAAAGATTACCTTGTAATTCTTTAATGAATTTTGTTGTTGTAGGTTATATCGGAAAAAGAAAAAAAGAAAATAATGTGCTTATATATTTTTTGAGGGGTTGTAAATAAATTTACTCCGATCACGTTTTTGGGATATAACCCCGAAATTTTTCGTGAACAAAGAGACCGAAATCGGACGGGTAAAGAGAGTCGAATCGGATGTTCGCATCAAACCGAGCGAGATGGAATTCTCCCTAAAAATATCTCCGATTTTCGAGGAATACATTTTCCCATATAACGTTTTGCGTTGAAAACCAATTTCCTTGTCGCGTCGCGTCGCAGCGAAAAATGATTAATCTTCATCGAGAGTATTTTATAAAGCATTCAAAAACTCATCCTTATTTTGTGGGGAATCATTTGAGGGATGGCTTTTTAATCAATCTAATCAAAAATCCTCTCATTCGTTACAAATTATAAAATACTACAGCGTACAGACTTTAAAAGTTTACTTCCAATTTATTTCCACACACTTTGAGACCTTGCTTAGAAAATCTCTGAAAATCCTCCGGAAATCCTTAAAAATTCTTTTCTATTTTCTGAAAATCGTTGAGAAACCTTTCTCATAAATCTTTAGAAATCATTATAAAATCCGTAAATTTCGTATAATACTATTACGTGAAATCTGCGCCACATAGTCACTCTTTACCGCCCAGACTGTGCCGTAAAATTACGAAATCAGATTTACGCTTGAAAACGATCTTGGAATTTTATTCGTTTTCGTGCGAGTGTAGTTACAAAACTGTTGCTGTCTGGGATGTCTCTTGTTTCGCGTCCGTATGAAGCCGGATTTATATTTGTCTGACGTGTTGTGTCGTGATGCGTTCTGACGTGATGGTTAGTGTTCACATTTATATGTCGTGTTCTGACACACTCTGACGATATTTTGAATCAATACAGTCGTAGCACTCAGAGAGTCCACACGTGGGTATAAAATGTTTTTCTATGATTCCTCTGATTCTGATTCAGATTATGAAGAAGATATTAATTTTATAGTACTAGCAACTCTTCTAAAAAAAGAAAGAGAGAGAAGATATTGGGTCCATCCAGTGAATAGAAAAAGAGAAGCTAAAGGAGAATTTCACTGCCTGGTTAAAGAGCTTAAGAGCGATGCTGAAAGATTTCATCAATATTTTAGGTTGTCCAAGGAACAGTTTGACGAGGTTTATTCCTTGATTGCCAAAGATATAAAAAAAGTACATACGAAGCTTCGTAAACCTATAGGGACAAAAGAAAGACTTGCTGTATGCTTAAGGTAAGTATTTATTTATTTTTATTTTGTATTATTTTAAAGATACAAAAAAGATTAATTAATTGAAGAGTCGAGTAGATGAAGAAAGTAAGTTATATGGGAAATCCTATTTACTTACTCACCTCCTTTAACCATTCGACTTTTCAATTATCATCAGAAATGTCTGTATTCATATAACTGTTGTAATATGCTGAAATGTTATCAATCGGTGTGAGAGTTGATGTGGATGGGAATACCGACATAGATGTGGATGGTTGAATAGATGGCTGGAGTTGTTGTTGCGGCTGGGAAACAATGTGGTGAGCCGCATTAATTGGTGCTGGTCCAACAGATTGAGCTTCTGACTCAAGTTTCCGTATTTCCGCATGTGACACAGCAGTATCCAAATCTAACTTGATTTTTGTTTGCTCAAGTTTTGGCAGTTGTTTAACTGCTTTGCTCATGCTCAAAAAGAATAAGTCTGTTTCATCCATACCCTGCCCAACTAGTTGAGATTTGGACTGTTCTTTCTGGATTCTCAAGTCATGAGAGGACTTCATTAAATCATACAAATCTTGAAGGTTTGTTCTATTTCGCACAGGCCTTTGGGGACAACTTTGGGCGGAACTGCCTGAATGTGGTGTTTCTGGGCGGCTTTGTGTTTCAGAATTTGAGTGATGCTCTGGTGAATCTGGACGTGACGTAATATTTGTCACTGTAGGCCTTGTTTCCATGTATGGTCGTAAAAAACTCATTTGATCTTCATACTTCCATAGCACCATACATGTAGCAGCTTGCCCACTTTTTTTATTTTTGCGGCGTTTCAATGCATTGACATAGGCATTTCTTAGTTTATTCCAGTCTTCTTTGCATTTTTCCGCTGAATTAAACATAAATGATATGTGTTTTTATATTACAGATATTTGGCAACTGGAAACTCTTTTCGATCATTGGCATTCAATTACCGCATGGGGTTTGCTACAGTAAAGGTCATAGTAGAAGAAGTAATAATAATAATTTATTGAGCCAAATTAGAAAAAACAAAATACAATAATGAGGAAAAGTACAATAATATTAAAATTAAATTATAGCTCAAAGGGTGCAAGGGCAGAAAAGGCAAAACAATGCCACTGATTTTACTTGCACCTAATGAGAACAGCAGCAGAAAATAAAATAAAAGTTAAATCAAATCAAAACTGAGCAGTATCAATGAAAATGAGATAATAAAAATAAAAACAAAAATAAAAACAAGTAGTTAGGATTATTAAATTACCAAAAGAATCAAAAGCAACACTATATCAATTATCACAAAAACCGATCAAACACCCTCTCGCGCAAAACAATAGATCTAAACAACTGAACCGAGCACACCTCGCAGAACCGGGAATCGCGTTCCAGAAACGAGCTACTTGATAGGAAAACGAGCACTGAAATTTTGACGATCTATGCAGCGGAACTGTAATAGAAAATCCATGCCTAAGATTCAAATTGTGTACATCAGTTCTGAAGGTAATCTTGCGAGAAAGATAAGGAGGTTTACCAGAAATAATAATCCCATGAATAAAAGACAAGTAATGAAAAACAAATCTCTGTCGCATATTCAGCCAACCACAATTCTGAAGAGCTTGTGAGACGTGATCACCTCTCCTCAATTTATAAATAAAGCGAAGACACGAATTCTGCACGACCTGAATTCTTCGCAAACTCTCAAAAGATAGACATGGACCAAATACAACGTTACAATAATTAAAGTGAGACAAAACTAGAGCATCACAGAGAAGGCGCTTGAGCTTTATCGACAAAAACATTTTACTAAAATAGAGGCTTCTAAGGGACCCATACGCGCGCCCACATATCAACCTAATGTGATCACCAAAAGTATCATCAATGACAACACCCAAACTCTTGACCGAGTCCACCACTCTTAATTGCTCCCCTAGCATACTAATGTTAATGTCATTTTTATTAACAGATAAGTTACCCTTTTTAGTAAATAAGATGCATTGGGTTTTGTCAGGATTGATCACAAGAGCATGCCTTTGTATCTCCACACATAAGTGACCCAATTCCTCAGTAATTCTGTCACATGCATGAGGCAACTCATCAGGTATGAGGTCGAAATACAGTTGTGTATCATCCGCATATAAGTGATAGGAACATAAGGTTAATTTTGAAAATAAATTGCTGGTGAATATACTAAATAAAAGTGGACCCAAAATAGAACCTTGCGGTACACCTGCTACAATTGTAGAAGGATCAGAAAAAACGGATTTAACCTTAACCGATTGCATCCTGTTAGAAAGATAGCTCCGAAACAAGGAAACAGCACAATCAGAAACACCAATAAACCTCAGAATAGCCAACAAAAGGTTATGATTCAAAATATCAAATGCCTTGCTGAAATCAAGAAGCACAAGTACAGTAGATCTTCCCCCATCCAGAGCTCTAAAAACGTCATCTGTCAGATCAAGAAGTGCCGTGGCACAGCTATACTGTCGCCTAAAGCCAGATTGTTTCTGAGGTAAAATATGATTAGAATTTAAAAAGGATTGTAGTTGTTCCGCCATAATCCTCTCCAACACTTTGGAAAGAACCGGGAGGATGGTAATGGGCCTCAGATCTTTAAACTCCTTACCTGGATTGGCTTTAGGAACAGGAGTCACCAAACCAAACTTCCACGCACTCGGGTAAACTGACTCTTTCAAGCAGAAATTAATTATATGGCAAAGAACATTCAAAATACGAGGACAGCACAACCTAACCATATCCAGGGAAATTCCATCAGAACCAACACTAGTGGACTTAAATGAAAGTAACATTCGCTCAACAAATTCCACAGAGACGTCACTGAAAGTAAAGGTAGTACCTTCAGGATTTAATCTATATCTATCATAAAAATGTAATAAATCAGCGTCAGGTTCAACAACAACATCACCAATAGCTTCAGAAAAAAACAAATTAATATTGTCCGGATCGGCCAGATGAGGAGGTAAATCTGTAATATTAGACTTAACAACATTATACTTTCTCAATGTCCTCCACATAGAACGAGGTCCCCCAACCACACAGTTCTGTTCAAGAAAAGCCTTTTTTTCATGACGAATAGCACCGGTGACAAAGTTACGCAGCTGTTTGTAGTATTGAAAATGTACAGGATTTCCTGTTCTCTTGTAACGCCTCAAGGCAGCCTCTCTAAGTCCTATCATCTCCCTGATGTTGCTAGTAAACCACGGCAAAGAGTCCTTCTTAACAGTTCCAGTAATGAGTGGTGCATGAACATCAAATAAAGTGATTAAAACCTCATTAAAATAGTCGACCTTTTCATCAATAGGGGGTGAACATATAAAGCCTCCCAATTCATAATATCTAAGTCTCTATTAAAATTGTCCATGATAATATTACGCAAATTGCGAAAAGTAACAAACCTGGATCTAGCCCTAATTCTTTGAATTGTCAGTTCACAAAAAATCAACAGATGGTCAGAGAAACCAAGATCAAGCGTATTACAATCAGAAACCATCAGGGCACCAGATACAAAGATCAGATCAATAAGAGAGACGGAGGAGCTAGATATCCTAGAAGGCACGTCAACAACCTCACGCAAGGCAAACACCTCAAGGGTTAACAAAAAGTTAACATTAAAATCTCCAACAACAACTATCTCATCAACTGAGGGATATACAACAGAAAGTGACCTTTCAAGTCCTTCAAGAAATAGCTTCAGATCACAATTTGGAGGTCTATAACAAACACCAAAAGCTATATGCATCCCTCCCAAGACCAACTCAACCCAAAGCTGCTCAGCTCCCTGTATCGGCTGAACGTGAATTATTTTACAGGAATAACAATCTCTTATAAAAAAACCAACTCCAAGTATGTGATGCAATTTGGAAGAATTTGTCCCCTATTGTAATGCCTCAACCTACAGAACAAATATGGAGAGAGATTGCGAAAGGATTCGAAAATGTATGGCATTTTCCGTATTGTATTGGAGCATTGGACGGTAAACATGTATCTATAATATGTCCAATAAATGCAGGCTCGACATTTTATAATTACAAAAACGAGCATTCTATTGTACTGCTTGCCCTTGTTGATGCTCATTACAGATTCATTATGATAGAAGTAGGAGCGTATGGTAGAAATAGTGATGGCGGTATATACCAAATGTCTTTAATGGGAAAAATGTTTGAGAGAAGTCAATTAAATGTGCCACCAAACAAACCGTTAAACCAAAATACAGAGCCTTTACCCTACACTATTGTGGCAGACGCGGCATTTCCATTGAAAACTTATTTATTAAAACCGTACAGTAAAGCAAAATTAGTTAATAGTGATCCAAATAAAATATTTAATTGTTGTTTATCACGCGCGCGCCACACTGTAGAAAATGCATTTGGAATATTGCGAGCTAGATTAGAGTGTTTCAAGGACCTTTGCTAGTACAACCAAACATGGCAGAAAAGATCGTACTTGCAGCTTGCTGCCTTCACAACTTTTTTACCAAAAAAACCCAGCAAACAGAAGAAGTTTTGATGGATGAAATCGAGCTTACCAATAGTATTGGCTTAGTAGACATTGGACCGTTAAATAGAAATTCACCTCAAGAAGCTATTCAAGTTCGTGAGGCATATAAAAGATATTTTGTAAGTCCAGAGGGACAAGTTTCATGGCAAATGCAATCTATTAGAAAAGGTAGTACCAAATATAATTAAATACAGCAGTGAATTACTTACCAGGTTGTTTTATTTTCTCTCCTATCTCCTCCCAAATAGCCGCTCTAATAGACTGATCCCTGTATTCTTTAGATTTCGTATCGTAAAGTACTTTGTACTCTCGCACAATTTCGATGAGATCGTCCATACCGTTAAATTTAATTAAATTTAAACATCGATAACGCAAATCTGACGAGTCTTAAAACAGGTGTACACTTGTCTGATCTGTCGTTATGCGTCACTTCCCACTCCACTGCTCTGACGGATATCGGGATCGGTGCTGATCCGACACAACACAAGGCATCACAACACATTGCAACACATAAATATAAATCTCACCATAGTAAATGTATTCAACCGATATCGTTCTGACGCGTCACAACACGACACGTCAGACAAATATAAATCCGGCTTGATTAGGTTGTTACTGAGATTCCAGTAAGTATGTGAGTGGATTTCTTTTTATCGTTTTTCTTCGCGATAAACGTCTTGTGCAGTGATAAAGTATGAACAATAAGCATTGAAATCAATGAAATCGATGGTTTTGACCATACTTGTTGGAAGAATAGTTCCATTTCTAATTACCTTTTGGAATCTCAACAAACTCACTAAGGAGTCATAGATTTGTCGCACAGAAGTTCAAATCAATTCGGGGGATATTCTTCCAGAAAAAAGGCTTGGACATCTATGTTATTTTTTTAATGCGCATTTTTTGAGTTAAATTTGAAATGTACAGGTGTCCCAAAATTGAGATACTATCACCAAAATACAATTACTATCCTATTTTAGGCTGGACCCTAATAATTGTTTCTTTACTAAGTCTGCTTGACGACTTGATAACTTAAGTTTAGTTTTGTTTGCTACTTCATCGAGATATTGCCTAACTTGAACTGCATAATGTGATAGTACACCATCTTGCACTATCATCGGGTTATTAGCACTGGTTAATGAATTTCTTAAATTAGGAATTAGAAATTGTTGTAAGAATGTAATACGCATCTGGGATTTTCTTTTGTCCAATGCCGACAGTTTTGTTTATTAAACGCCATTTTTTCGAAAACAATTGAATATCTACATGAAAAATAGTCACATTTTTTCGTAGAATACCTAAATGCAACAAAAAATGGAGGTTTCTATTTAAAACTGTCAATTAAGGGATTGCATATCAATTATGGGAAACCCTGTACATTGCAATTTTATCTCAAAAAATGCGTGTTAAAAAAATTAACATAGATGTCCAAGCCTTTTTGCTGGAAGAATATCTCCAGAATTGTGATGTTAACCTCTGTACGAGACCGATGGTAACTAGACGATAAGGTCAGTAAAAAAATCTTGATTCTCAGGATCAAAAATGGCGACAAGGACTTATACAATTGTGGATAACATTTTCCATTGGAATTACAGTGGATATTCGTAACAATCTACTCTTAGTATATAGGTAATGTTTGAATCCGTGTATGTAGGTAGAAATCAAAAATACAGGCTAAGGTACGTTGTCTTGTGACTTCTTGCGACCCGTTTTTATCGACTGCCACATGTAATGCTGAGGTACAAGTTTGTTTTTAATTATTTCGTATTACAAGTTTTGTGCTAATTTTCAGGTATAAGAAGACTTTTAAAGTTAATTACCGAATATGATTGAAAGTTTACAATATTACTGGTGATAGTTCGACCGGTAGCAATCGATCGTCGACAAAGTCATTTTCGTTTCCTTCTACGTGGCGTATAAACTTTGTATGTCATTATTCTCCTAGAATGCGGATATAATCAGTTTGTAATCAGCAACTATTATCAAAGTTCGACCTCCTAGCCTGTATTCGCAAGCATTGTGTATATCAATTATCTATCATAGGTTCCTTATATTTCCTCTTCTTCTCTTCTTAAATAATTTCTGTTTCGAGTTTAATGAAATCGACTTGTAATGAAATTGGTACAAATCGAAAGATATCGATATCGCTGTTATTTGCGGTCTAATAGATGTTTGAAAAATATAGGACATTTTTGCATTCATTCCTGCATAGTTCTAGTATTGACGGTAACCAGATATTTTGTTTTAGTTGTCCAAACCAAACTTTTTGGCGAAATTAACAACCTCCATCGTGATGCCTCGATTAATTTCTCAATACAGTATCTCCAAATCGCACGTGATACTGACGTAATCAATTCAGCTTAATAGAAATAGTTATATTTATATCGTGAAGCTTGACACACACTTGTTTCTCCGATCTGCCTAAGGGTAGCTTTGTTATAATACTCAGTCGGTTCGAAAAAGATTCTGATATGCCTTTTTGTTACCAGTTATCGAAATTCTTTTATTGCAGGTATTTCTTGCTTCAGATGGGGTTCTATAACCTTGCCCAACTTTATGTCCCAAATTAACATCTTGAACTCTTCCCCGCCCACATTTCTTTGCTTTTACTGTAAGACCAGCCTTATGTTCGTTCGGAGTTCTTCTAAACGGTGGCATATTATACCTATTAGCACTTTGTACAAGGTGTTTAGCAGAGTGATGCTTCTGTTGTTGATACAGTTTAGTTTGTATCTCTTCTTATAGATAGGTTCATATTCTCTTTATTAATTGATATATGCGTCACCACGTGTTGTTTCCTGGTGCTTTTAATAGTTCAGCAGTTTTGCATCATCTCTTGTGGCTTTGTAATTATTTAACTTCTTTATGGTTTCTACAGTTTTTTTGTGTGTTGGTTCTGGTACTAACACGTCATTTATGACCTCTGCATTTTATTCGTTCTCCCTATTTTCCTCTTATCTTAAAAGTCTTTCGAAGTATTTCTTCCTTCTTTGTGATCCTTGCATATTGCTATGTTTAATTAATAGCTGTTATCTTATTATATTGAATTGTCTACTATTTTCTGCTTTAAGTCTTTCTCTTTTCTCTCCAGGGCAGGTTCTCGTAATCTTGTTTTTTGTTGTAATCATTTTCTTCTTGTAGCATTCTTTCTTATTATCTTTTTATGGTCATCATCACAGTATTCATTGTGTGATTTTTTATGGTGAATTATAGTATCTTGAGCATCCCCTTGTTTTTTCTGTTATAAACACCTTTTCAATCTTCGGCAAAGTTATGCTTTTTGTCAATATCTCTCAATGCTCTTACAATCCAATTTTTTGTTGTATTTATAATTTCTCCACATCGTTGATAGAAGAAGCATATCTCTACGATACTAAGACTTGCATGATTCGGTTACATTTATCCTTACCTGGGATTACCCATGCTTCCTTTTGGGTTTCTTTGTGCAGGAGAACAGATGCTGACGGTTTTGAGGTTATTGCGTGTGGCTGATTGTAGTAGCCTCACTAATTATTCAAAACTCTATTTTGAAAGTTATCTGGTTCTATCATAATCCCAACAATACTGAGCTAGAGCAACTAACATTTATGACTAGGGTTTCAGTACTTTAGTTTTAACTAATATTATCCCGTTTTTTGGAACAATGTCTTTTCCGTTGGGATATTAAAGATTATTATTATCATTAATCTACAGAATCATATTAAAAATGGTATACACGATGAAATTGAAAACTATAAGTTATATCCATCCATTTTTTGTAAATTTTTTTGCTAATGAATATATAAAAAGATTTATGAAAAAATATATTAGAGCAAAGAAATTTATCCTCGTCAAAATTAAAACTCGTACATCAAGTTTGTGATCGCGATAAAGCTTTTAAGCTTTTCATAACCGTTCAACACCGAGCTTTGAAATTTCCGCCCGTTTATAGTGCACCGTTTATGATGTAACAATAAGTTTTCAAAGTTCTCTTGCAACTTGTAAAGAAGAAATTTTAGCCGAAACTTTAAATGAAACTTTACCAGAACTTTATAGATCGCTAAAAGTTTACATTATGGGATTATTTACAGGTGGAAGTTACCCAGTTATTATTTTCGAGTTCGTTCCCCATTAATTTGTACTACACCGAAAGTGCATTCAGCCAATCGGAATGATCGTAAATCATTACGACTCGACTGTGGGTAATAAAACGGATTATGGTGACATTAAAATTGTACACGCATCACGTAATATAGAGACTACACACATTTTTAGTACATATTCTTTTTATAATCTCGTTAATTTTTATTAATGGTACTTTTTTACGATTATTTGAATGATAATTCAAGTTTTAATTAAGTTGCAAATCTTCTATCAATTTTCATTGTTTAAAATCTACTATTATTCGAATGGTAATAGTGACGAACTTCTCTCATTCAAGTTGAATTGAATTTGAAACTATCGAATCTATCAGAACGCGTCCCAGAAACGCATTTGCCAAACAGAATTTGTCGATAATCTCCATCCGCATCCAGGACCTTTTCAGTAGTTTACCTAGATCCATAAATTTTGGATTGTTCTAAATTTATTCGTTATTGATCGTATTAAATGGATATACATGTTTTATTTTTTTACATTTGTGGAGTAAACTTGCTTCGTTCGGAATTTAAATGGCCCTCCTAATCCAGGGGACTCGGTAAATATCGCTCTTCGCCATTTCTTTAAATTAATGTTTATTGCAAAATGCAAAATCTTGCCCCACAGTAACTGGAATGAGAAAAATTATACTAGGAGCCTGAAGGATGTAACAGAGCCTGGAGGAAGTCAAGAAGGAAACAAAATACCAGAATGCAATTAAAGACAGTTGAAAAAGAGAAAAAAGAGCCTGAACAGAAAGTAGAAATAGAAAAATAAGACTGGGTGGAGGAGGAAGACTTAAAAAAAATTGGTTATAAAAGAAAGAGATATAATAGAAGTTGGAAAACAAACAGGAAAAGGTAATAGAAGAAAGAAAGCGAACTGAGACAAGAACAAAAAGATTGATTGTAGAATGAAGAGACTTGAGAGAATTATAAAAAATAGTAACAGAAAAAAGGGAATGAATAGCAACTGATAGAAGTTCTAAAAAAGGGCTGGGAACGGGAAATGGTATAGAAGAGAGAAATGGAACATACGAACAGAAAAAGATACCGGGCATAGAAATCGAAACCTAGAATGACAAGAAAGAAGACGGGTAATGGTAGAAAGAAATTGATAAGAGACTGGCAAAAGAAATAGAACAAAGCAATCGAACAGAGATTTTGATGAGAAAAACGGTCTAGAATTAGTGATCTAAGGCTTATGGGCAGCAGCACTACTATTAAAACCAGGCAGATGTCATCATGAATGGTATTTAATAAAACAACACAACCAGATGCTTTCTTGAAAACTTGAAACTCAGAGTGTATGTTATCCATCGGTTGGTCAATCTCTATCTTCCAGACTCTACCCTACACTTTTGAATAACATAGGCAACTGTCGATTTTAGGTAATTCAATTCCCAAATAGCCACTCCCAATTGTATTTGAACTACATTTTCTCCCTCATAATCCCAACCTCAACCTGGAAGATAGTTTTTCTTCTACGATGAGCTCTACCTTGGGCTTTCCTCGCAATCACCTCCGCGTTCTACTTTTACTCTTATCGATAATGTACCAAATCTTCCCCGTTTTTGGAGAGAGTACTGCAGACGTTGTCGCAGTTGCAAAATACAAATCTGATACAATTCAGGAATACCTAAACAACAAACTATTTTGTCCTATTCAAGCAAATATGCATGGATCACCGCCGATATTTTTTAAAATTAGTTAACGGATTGGGACCGAAATCTAGCTCATCCAGATATGGACCAGCTAAAAAATAATCGATGAACATTGTTATGATGTGTTCCAATTAACCGGAATGCATTGAATTTTTTTAACCAGTCCATGTATATCATTGTATATCCATGTACACAACTGATACATGACCTTTTTCTGTCCATGTTCATCCATGTATGCGTTTTTGTACACCAACGTACGTATAAAATTGTCAACGGTGTTGGAACGGATTGGAAGTTGTCGATACGGTTTGTAGCTAATTGCAACCAGGAGTTATTGCAACCACAATTTACTTACAAATTAACGTGTGTTCTCTGTGTACTTTTATTTACAAAGGAAGATTGAAAAACACAAAATTATGGGAATATTTATAAATGGCTTATAGTTCTTATGTACTATAAAACTTTACTAGCTTTTAATAATAAATAATATAAAATTTTTAATATAAAAGAGGAAATGGAGGAGATTATGGGGAAAAAGAAAAAGCATAAAATCCGTTGGATAACGACGTAATTCATTTAGCGTAACAAAGTAAATAATGAAAATTATAACGAACCAGTCGGAGAAAATACACGAGAGGACGTAACGCCAGTACAGGTACAAATGTAATATAGCAGAGGTAAAGACACAAACAGAAAAATTAAAAAGAAATGGATTATTATTTACAAATAATTAAAAACAAAAAAAAAATTATTCTATGAGGTTAAGTTAGTTAAAGATGCAACGAAATTTTGAAGGAAAAGAAGAAAAATTTAAAGAAAACACAAAAGAAAGAAATTAACATATAATAATTTCTTTTTATTGTTAATTCAATAACATTGATAATTCATTTCCATCATCATTACTATTTTCTTTATGATTTCCTACCGCTACATTAACGATTTTTGATGAGAAAACTCATTGTAGTTTTGTTGCCTATCGGTCAAATTACCTCCGTCTCTAAAAGGAGTTAAAATGTTTGATGTTCAAGGTCGTTCTTCTAATATAATAAATAGCTTGGATAGCTAACAAAAAGATCTGTAGGTTTTCATGTGTAATAATAACACATAGCTTGAATATAAACCATGGAATTTATTTAATATTGGACATTTTTTACGTTGCATAATTAAATCTTTTGTTATGAAAATGTAACAGCTTTATTTTAAGGAAAAATGAATCCATAAAATTGGAAGTAAACTTTTAGATGGATTTAACCTATTTTTTATACAATTTGGTGAATAGTTTATTTTTTATTAAATAAAATAGCTTTTATTTAATGAATAAATATTTAAACTCCGAGCAGATCTACTAACATTTAAGAATCTCACACAAGGTTTTTTAGTATTCATGGAATATTTTATCACCCAATCAATCATTACCAAGTCCTAGAATTTTTGGCTCTGACGTTGTAGCTGACAACCCAAACTATTAACCTATCACCTGAAATGTTCCTTTAATACTTTAAGTAATTATTTCTTCGTTTATCACGGTACAGGACCCAATGATTATCTTTTGGAGATAACAAGATAACCGAGATGATTGACCTAACATAAGAACTGTAGAAAATTCTTGGGAAAGTTGATCACGGGGGGATAAGGGGAATTAAAACAACCTTGTCCTATTTTTTTAACCAAGCTTTCGCAAATAATTTTATTCTTGCTTTAGGATAAACTATTCAATAGAAAAAACAAAGTTGAGACTTAAAAGGTTAAGACTTTTTTAAAAATATAAGACATGTGTACATGTTATCAAATCGTTCTGGGTATCGTATACTCCACCACACAAGTAAAATAGATGCAGATGGTATTTGATTTGGATCCAATCATGACAGTGATCATTGTTTAAGCAAGAAAGATGATGACTAAAAAGATGATGATGCATCAAATGATCCAAATACCTGTTATTCTGAAAAAAATCGGACAAAATAGAACAAAATATATTATCCAATAAATGTAAAAAACGTGGAAGCCGGGTTGATATACGTGCGGTCTTTGATAAACTTGTGAAGAATAGTCAACATACAGGGTGTTTCACTTAAAATTTCCTAGCCAAGTATCACTCGAATGGATTGACATATTTTAATTTTGTAAGAAGTTTTTGTTAGAGTACGTAAATGACTTTTTACATACATTTCTTAAATACTATTATTTTTCACTGTACAAATAAAGATGGCGATGCAGTCAAAAGAATCTTTCAACACAAACTTTTATTAGCTACAAATGATAGATCAAAACTGTGCAACTTTCTTATTAACATTGATTTGAAAAAAGTTTGAAAATTTACATTATGAAGAAATTGTTTGCATGTTACAACTAACAACTAAAATTTTAACTTGAAATGGTTCTTTACATTAATGAAAATAAATTAAATAGGTATGATTTTAATTTATGGTGAATGTCACCGAAATTCTTCGGACGCGATACGAATTTATCTACAAAACAATCGATATTGGTCTCAGAACAATCTTAAATGGACCGTACAAACAAATAATCAAAGAAGTTTTGGTATTGGATAATCAATGAAACTTTGGTAGGACCTTATTTATATCTTATTAGAAATAAAACCATAAGAAATCATTTAGTACAAGTGATACGGAATCAGAATGGGCGAAAAACGTAACAATCGAAATATTTAACAACTTAAACAAACTCTATGTAGTGTTTATTATTGTACTGCGTAACAAAGTGATATATAAAAATTATTATTTCAAAAATTAGTTACTATTTTCGACAGCGCTCTATTAACATTTGTATCCTAAATACGTCTTTCAATATTCATGTGCAAATAAAAATATTTTATAATTATTAATAAATTTCAAACGATTCTTTTTTTAATTACGGTTAAAATCCAATTATAGAAAATAAAATCCACCTTGTATTCCTTAAAAAATAATATTCATTTTAAAACTATTACATTTTAAGATTGTAAATATTTACCTTAGCTAGTGATGTATGAGACAATTGACCAAACAATGAGACTTCCATAATGAGTTACCGTTGACTCATACACAACAGTATTACACCATCTTTTTTCCTTAAAGTATTCGAATCGAACCAATTTAGATTATAAACTGTGTAGGCAACACTACCCGCCTATTAAAAAGTAAAAGACAATTACTTATATTTTAACTAATGCAAAACGCAGATTCTTACCGCTATGGTAAATCTTTGTCTAATTGTATGGAATATAACTGTACCTTGGAGGTAAAGGATTGTATCTCCATTATAGTAGGTTTTTAGAAAGCAAGGTTTAAAGTTTTATAATATAGAAACAGGAATATTTTTAGAAAAATAAAATGAAATCATTTATTTGGTGTTTTGAACATTTTTGAACTAATTGAACTATTTTATTACACACATGTCAACAATCCATTGTACCTGACCAGAATTAAGGCACTTACGATTGTTTACCACTAAACAAAAAATCATGTAAAGAACATGAAACACAAATCATAACTCCAAATCAATCAGAAATAGGTTACAATCAAGAAAGACTTATGATTAGAGAAATTTAGGGCTTTCTTCTTCCTACTTGGCTATTGTCATATCTCTATAAAAGCAATGAAATTGAGACGGTATCCACTCACACAACTTCAAAAGATGTTGATGCGGTTATACGTTTGGAGGTTTTGCTGATAACAGGCAACTCATGTGGAATTGATACTACTCTTTGTGTGCAATTTCTACTCAAATTTACACTTTTCAATTCTTTATCGGTAAATTCAGTTTTTCTAACCATACCGCAATTGAAGTAAGAAAATTTTGCTTTTCTGTATTTATTTTTCGGTTCACAAATGGGGCGTTTGAAGATGAATACAAAACATTAATGTTTCTAAAGTCATTCAATTCCATGCTCCAAAGTATAGCTCCTACCGAACTAATTAACTGCTACCAATCCCATGGCGTAACGATACTCAATGCAGGTTCTTTCTTTATGGTTCACTCAATAAGACCGTGGACATGATGAAGATTCGAAAGAAAGAAATAATTTACTGCCATCATAATATGTATTTCTATTTTGGCATGGACAGTTGTCCGACCAGATTATTAATGTTTCTGTACTAGAGTTTTTCAAAACATCTTTAGCCCATTTGAGTAAGACTGATGATATTTCATTGCCGCCTGTACCAGCAATGGATTTGGAAATTTGTGATTCGATGTTCATCGTAAAAAATATCAATTAAAAGCCAGTTATTTACGATGATAAATGTTTTATTATATTAAAACAGGATAATTCGGCGCAACAATGTTTCAGCTGATAATCCAGCCTTTATCAAGCACGACTATAAGAAGTAGTGGAGAAAAAAATTACAATTAGTAAAGAATATTACAATTAGTGGAAAATATTAGAATAGTAAAAAATAACAAAATTATTACAAAATAACAAAATTATTACAATTATTAAAAGATGGTAAGACATGAGCCATTTTGTAAATTTTATTAAATTAACAAAGATATTTACCGTCAACGAGAGTGCCACAGATCAAAGTTTTAAAAATTGAAACGTGAGGCGCACGTGTTGGTTTTCAGATTATTAAAACTGTAAATTGATTCCTTCTAATTTTTACTTCAATACAATACAATTTGAGAAAAAAAAATGGTAAAGCAAACACTGCCCGTTAAACAACGGGGTTGTCGCTCAAAAGTTGGAATGAATTTTTAATGAAAAAATCTTCGTAGGCTTTGCAATCTTTGTCAGAAATATTTTTCACGTTTAAATGTCAGTTTTTCTTGCTATTATTATTGTTTTTCAAATTAATTTTTGAATAAAGTTCTATCGCATTTACGCTCGTTCTCTCGACGTTTCAAAATTTTAAATAAAACAATAATAAAGTAAGAAAACCACTGATATTTAAACGTCAAACATATTTCTGACAAAGACTGCAAAGCCTACTAAGATTATTTCATTAAAAATTCATTCCAACTTTCGATTAACAACCCTACAGCTTAACAGTTAGTGTTTGCTTAATTATTTTTTTTCTCAGAAATTATTAATTTTTAGAAGAACATCAGAGAAACAAAAAAGTTTTAGAATAGTTTTATCTATCTAACTGGAACTTTTCCAATGTATTTATCATCTTCATAAAAAAAATCTAGGCATAAATTGAACGGGGGTGGTTACGTTTAGAAGGGTAGATTGAAAGTACAAATAGGGTCAAAACGTGCCCTATTATAAGTTAAACATATTCCCCAAATTTCATTTTCCTAGCGTTTATGGTTTTTAAGAAAAAGAAATTAAACCAAAATTTTCCGCTATTTTTGGAGGGGTGTAGCTCCTTAGGGGAACCGTAGTCGCCCATGGTTCATATATCAAAGTACCCTTAAAATTCACTAAAGAATCACCCCTTGAAGTTTGTTGCAGTCATTCAGATACACCCTGTATAATGAGGTTTAAAGGCCAGTTTTAAGAAATAAAAACTTTTCGCGTTAGGTAGATAGGGTGTGGGTAAGCTCTTGTGCAAATCTAGTAGGACTACTTTAGTTTTTTCTAAAAGATTTACTTTGTCATTTTTGTTGCTATTGCATCGGACATTAGCATCGTTTAAATGACAATCAATTTTCTCCTGAACGACTCCTCATTCCTCCTCTGACTGGCTTAACACTCTTAACAACGGTCTTAGATATACCTAACGTATTAAAAAAAAGCAATTTACACACCTCTATAATTTTACCATTAACTTCAAAATTGTAATATATGTATTGTTCCTTTTCTCTGGTCGTTTCTTGCACCATTTGCTGGCCTTTTACGTTTAGTTGGTGTAGTTTTCACTCTGGAAAGTAGTAACTGCCGTTTGAGGTCCCAGGTCTTATTTTCATTCCAATAATTATTGAATACTTGAATTCGCTCAAGCTCATTCATTTTATCGGTACATTTTCTTCTACAAGGACCGCAACCAGGTTTAATCTTCTTTGCACTACCTTTCTGTTTAAACACTAGCTCCTAAATGGTATATTCTATAACAAAATGAATAACTGTAGCAATATTTGACGTTCTAATTTCTAACATAACCTAACTTTTCTGTAAAATTGTGTAAAAAGAGGATATTATTTTAATGAATTTCAACTCACTTCAATTTGTAGGATCATTAGTAAAAACTAATGCAAGACTTACTAATTGTCTATCTCTTAATAGCACTTTGTGGCACTATTTTACTAATAGAACAACAGAATAAATATACGATTGTTTAGATACTTTAGGCTAGCCGAATATTCAACTGCGCGTAACTGTTCTTTGGAGACTCGACTTTTTACCTCTACGACAATTTCGAATGCAACTTCTTTTAAATATAGTATCTTAGGAACCAGTGGACGTAAGACCCTTTACTATTATATAGTTTACGCTTCTGATACGTTGAAAAAAAGCATTAACTCGATATAGACAAAAACTGGAGTACGATCCTTTACTCCTTAGGTAAATAACACGGAAAAGTTTATACCAAATATCCAGCAACACAATAAATTCTTTTTCTGAACATATTTCTTAATAAATTGAAAGGTGTATATTATATGAATTGTCAAACCAGATTAAATCAGTGGTAGATATACTTAAACAAACTAAAATGCAAATTTTTGTAGAGACAAGAAAACTGGTAAAGAAACTATTAACGCATTTAAACATCCTAAAACCACAATATACAGGTTTCCTATTCATTTGAGATAGAAAAATAGTAGTAGCCATGCGTAACCCTGGTAACCAATTGCTTCAAATATTTTATTAAAGACAATGATTAATTTTTGACATCTGAAACAGTTGGTTACTATGCTTACGCATGGCTACTACTATGCTTTTTTATCTCAAATGAATAAAAAACAAGGAAACTTTAAGATAAGTTTTCTCGAAAATTTTCTTGTGTAACTAATATTAATTTTGATTGTACTACCTTCAAAAAAAATTCTTTTCCATACTCCGGAATATAAATGGGGGAAACATTTTTAAATCTTTAGACCCATCTCAGCGATTTTTTCACAACAGTTTTTAACTGTTTTAACAAATTTATCCGTTACTTTTGGGAAACCTGTATATGAATACATTAAAATCGTAACTATTGTGTTAAATTATCTGAATATATCTTGATAATAGAAGCTAATTGGCAGCAAAATTTCAATATTTCTCTTCTTATTTCTGGTCAAATATAATATGTATATATCATCAATCTAGAATATTTTCCGAAAATTTCAAGTCAATCGGAGTAAAACTATAGCAGATAGGGTCTTTGGAAGTTCACCTTGTTAGGCTGACCGAGCGACTCAGGTCTCTCCCTTTCTTGGTTAAAATAGCCACGAGTGAGCGTAGAAGGACGATGAATATCGCATACTCATAGCTGAGGCTATAACTCGAGAATCAAGAATTCATCTTAGGCAGGAACAAAAGGATACACTGGACATTACAGTTTCTATTTAAATCGTTTCTATTTAAACGACGAAAATTCGAGTGATAGTGCTAGTGTTAGTACGAGTGCTAGTGCTATTGTTAGTACTAGAACTAGTTCTTGTGTTAGTGTTAGTTCTAGTGCTAGTGCTAGTTCTTGTTCAGTGTCTGCCTTGAAAGCATTCGTATTAATATATTATGGTTCTACGTAAAAATAAATGTTCGGTTTATTCTTACATTTTACCTAACTTTCTTCTAAAAACGCCCTTGTTTTATTGAAATTTTGCATACTTCTTCAAAATAAGATTGACTAGTGATTTATTATTTACGAATTACGAATTATAGCTGTATTTGAAGATAAACAGCGATTTGTTATTTGGCAAAACGAATCTACTTCGTTAACAAAATACTGTCGATCAGTAAAAACAATTTTCCACAAAGAAATAAAGGAATTTGTCAAAAATAAAATTGAAAATATTAAAAAACAAATAGATGAAGTAGTCTCTTCAATGACTACAGAATTTCAAGCAAATTCGATATCGTGTTATTCCTTCTTTTCTTTAACTATGATTGATTGTAAAATTTGTAGCTAGTTCTCCGATACGCCTGGTTAAAGCTGTCATCTTTATTGAATTAAGAAGATAATTTGGAATTTCAAGTCTCGATGCGTGGATAAAAACGTTTCAGTGCAATTTACATATCGCCTACAGATTAGAGATATGTAAATGACAAGTCAGGGAAGAAGATAACGGAAAGGTAGAAACAAAGAAGAAAGAAATACGAGAAAACTTTCGTCGTAACATGGCGCTTCTCGTTGATATGCTTAAGCCAGATTTTGGAACAACCATTGACGGCAACACAGTCCAATGTTTTTCAGAATTCCTGAATTACCTTCTGAAATTACAGGAGTAAATGAAGAATTTATAAAGCGAATTAGTACTATTAATACTATTACTATTACATACTATTTAAATCTTATTGTATAGATACCGCAAAGATCTATGTTAATTTGTATCCTTGGTGTTATATGCCACAAAGTTTGCATAAAATATTAATTCATGGTGCAGATTTAATTTAAAAATATTATGAAATTCTTTCAGATTTCTTTTTATGAATCTTTCAGAAAAAATAAAAATGTACCTTCGCTGCCTTCATATACAGGTGTTTCTGTAAGTCGTGGCATAATTTTAATCACAAATACTAGAGTAAAAATGATGACGATTTACGTGTAAAAGTTTTTGGTTTAAACCGATAAATAGCTAAGATATGGGCCTTCAAAGTTAAGAAATTCTTTCGGTGATGCCGAATTTAGTAAAATCACTAAATTTCACTTTTAAATTTTTTAATAAGAAAATCATTTTTCTTTTCATGAAGAAATTACTGTGGATTACGGAAGATTATTTTGTAGTAGTAGATAATAGATAAATAAATAAATAAACAAACGTGAAATGAACATCCAATTAACTGGTCGCCATGAAACAATTACCACAAAAGTAATGTTCGTCTCGCAATCGACATTTAAATTATTACTTTGAGAATCGCCCATGTTGTCTATAATATCGATTTACGGCTTGATTGATTGATATATTATTTTTTTATAACTGTTTGCTATATTATTGTACGTAATCGGGATGTAATAAAAAGTAAAACTTTTATTTTCCTATTTAAATTTTATTTTCTTTGCAATGAAACCAGTTGACCTAACATTAAATAGATAATAATAATCGCGTCATTAGCCGCACAAAGAGAAAAGATACGTCTATATCTTCACTTCAAGCGTCTAAGAAAAACGTAACCCCTTTCTGGTAACATATCTTAAAGGGAATTTTTAGTATATATGCCTGTATTTTTTAAGACACCACCCAGCTTAAGAAATAAGAAGTCAAGTAAATAAAGGAGCAGTACTGTTGGGATACTTAAGGGACACAGTTTGGTGAATATGTGCTGATAGATAGCAAATCAACAATTTATAAAATCTGCATAAGGCCCTTTATGATCGACGATATAGAACCCCGTGAAGATACTAGCAAGTCAAAAATCGAAAAGATATAGAACGTTGTGCGAAGGGGAAAACAGCGAAAAAATTTATGTTTCTCTTTTCTATCAAATTTGTGTCATTAAAGAATTGTACGTTTATCAAACATACTAAATCTGCGTTTTTATCAGTATTAGCAACCATTATAGAATTAGTTTTAAACTTACTTAAAGTTTTAGTTTCCTCCCAGTTGAATTTAAACTTAACATTAGGAGGAATCATAAGATCATATCTCAAACCGTCTTCTCCCCGACTGCACATACCAGATCTATTGCCAATTTCGGTAGATTAACTTGTATCGATGATATAATGTATTTGTTAAGCAGGTTCAGTTCTTTTTGATTAAATTTTGATTATCTTCGGCTGGAATTTGTGTGGACAAGTTATGTTAGTTTATTTTTGGGAAGATTCATATTTTTTGATTCTTAGTTTGTTTAGTTTTTTATTTTTAATTGTTCAATCATCATCCGTAATTCTATATATTGCTGAATTTGATAAGTTAATTTCTTATAAGTCTGGATCAAATCTATAGTACCATTACTATTCAGTAAATTGTAAATATACTCTATATGGTGTTTATTGTTATACTGTGCAACAAATTGATTGCTATTTTCGATTGCGCTCTATTAACATTTGTGACTTAATTCGTCTTCTTCAAATCTGTAAATATTCAAGTGCAAATAATAATATATGATCGTTATTAATAAATTTCAAACGATTCTTTTTTTAATTACGGTTACGATCCAATTATAGAAAACATAAACCGCTTTGTATTCCTTAAACAAATAATATTCATCTCAGCCATTATTTCTTTATTTTGTGAATATAAATAATTACCTTAGCTACTGATATGTGTGACATTTGACCAAATAATGGGACTTCAATAATTAGTGGATGTTGGCTCATACACATCAATATTACACAATATTTTCGTGTTAAAACATCAGAATCGAACCAATTTAGATCATAAAACGCGTCGATAACACTAGCCGCCTATTAAAAATAAAAAAATAAGCCATGTTACGCATTCTATAACAAATTCATTATTTAATATAACAATATCAAAAATTCATTCATACCGCTGTAGTAAATCTTTGTCCAACTGTATGGATGAAAAATAACCCTAAAATATTGAAAATAATCATCCAGCAAGAAGTTAAATTCTTTTCCTAAAAATATTTCACAGTTAATTAATTGAAATTGTCATATAAAATATCAAACCAGAACAAATTTAGTAGTAGCCATTGTTAAACAAACGAAAATGCAGCCTTTTGTAGGGACGAGAAAATTGGTAAAGAACCTATTAACGCATTTATACATCCTAAAACCACAATACATCGTGTATATTAACCAGGTAACTATTGTGTTAAATAAATAAATTACCTGAATATGTCTTGATGATATAAGGCAATTGGCCGCAGAATCTTTAAATTTCTTCTCTTATTTCTGGTCAAATGTATGTTATCAATCATGTCTTTAAGGTGTTCTACTCGTATAGTTAATAATTCCAATGAATAGCCGTACAAGACCAACGCAAAAAGTATAATATGTAATGAAGCAGCCAAAGTATATATTTGAAATAGCATTATTAATGTTGTTTCGTACTGCTTCAAATTACATGGAACGAAATATTCTATAGCAAAACAAATTTTAGTGTTCATAACATGAGTGCAATCATTTTTCAAGATAATATAATATGCTACAATATATCCCACAAAACCTCCTGCGTAATGAATCGTTTTTAGTACGGTTTTAATATTTTCTTCAATAAATTTCATTCTTTCAGGGGCACCGACTGAATTAAAATCACTTAATAAATCAATCATTTCGAACAAACCACATTGATTTAGTAATAATTGAATGTTATCAATTAGAATTGCTACACCCATTGCAATAAATTCCCAATGAAACAGTATGTTTGAAATATTCGTCTTGTAATCTAAAGTAATTGATGAGATGATATCAAAACATAATATAAAACATCTGACACTCACCTTTAAATTCTCTTATGCAGGGATAAAATATCCAAATGAAATTTACAACAATCAAAATTAATGACCGGAATCTTCGCAACCTATGGGACGTGGGCCATACATAATTGTTCCTCAAATTTTTTTCTAAAAGGTAAAAACCGCTTGTTTTCGACATTTTGAACACTACTATGTTTAAAGAACGAAATTGATCGAATACATTAAAATCAATATTAAGACTTAAATAAAGTTATCATTCTCTTAATTAAGAAATTAACATGGATTACGAAAGATTTTTTATATTATTATTCACTCAAAATTTACTTAAATTCAGTGAATAACCGTGAAATTAACATCCAATTAACTGTTCGCTACGCAACAAAACTGAAAAATTAATGTTCGTCTTGCATCGACATTTAAATTATTATTGTTGCGCAGAAGCGCTTTGAGTATACAAGCATGCGCTTCCTGTTTGTGAATCTCCCGTGTTGTCTATAGTATCGATTTACTATGGTTGATTTATGTATTATTTTTTATTATTACTTGTAACATTATACATGGAAAAAACACTGACATATTTTAGCTTCTCATGAATAACATATGAGGGGCTGAAATGTTTGATAAATAGGTCTCGGAGGCTGGCTAAAATATACCAACAAATTTTACCACCACGACTAGAACTTATTGGTTAAAGGAGGATGACCCCTACAGAAGAGTTCCTAGCCTTCCAGGTTAAAGGTTGAGTATGGTGTTAACACCCCACTCATAAAAAATATTATTTTTACGAAAACTAAATTACAAAAAACCAGATGAATCTCAGGCAAACGGAAATTGGACCTAAGAGTAGGAACATGGAACAAAATAAATGGAAGTAAGATGGAAGGAGTACAATAGAGTAAAGGAGTCATACAGCATGAACTACATCAGGAATGATCTAGGTATCACTTCTAACACTCACACTACCTTGATGTATATCGATTGTTATTTCATGTAAACTTACTCAGTTTCCTAACAGTTAACTCAGATTTACGATCATAAATAAAATTCTTGAATGACGATGAAAATTCTTTTATTAAATTGGTTCGGTGCTACATGTTTCGACAATAATTTGTCTTCATCGGGCACGACTAAGAATAGTAAACAAAGAGAGAAAAGACATGTCAAAAAATAATAATAATTAAAATATTATGATACTACACATAACCAACTTAACTGTTATGATACTAAACACTACTAACAAAACAAATATTTACCGTCAAATTGGAAGAATACGTGGTTGAGTTGAAAGGAAAGTCCGGCCAAAGTGCAAAAACCATCAAAACCCACATCGGTGAATCATTACGGTAAAAACAAAAAACAAAGGGTGACTTAAATTAAGTAACGGGAAATATGAAAAGGAATAAGTAATTAATATTGTAGGGTGGTGAAAGGATGATTTTAAAATATAGAGTTTAGGCAGAAACAGAAATCTGAAAAATAACCCGAAAAAGAAGTTTGAGAAATAAAAGAATGAGCAGATGGTGACTTACGTCAAAAGTGGTTTTGGGAACCTCAATGAAAAAACCGGAGAATGTGAAAAGAAACCCCAAAAAAGGGTGAAATGTTCTTCGAGTAACGAGAACTGGAAAAGTAAACAAAGAAAAAATTGACAATCAAAAAAGTTGATAATTAAAAAAGAAAAAAGAGGCGAAACTTACGGAGAAACACAAAGGTGAATTTGAGTCGGTCTTAACAGTTCACATATTTTCGTTGGACTGAGGGTAAGAAAATGAGACCAAGTTGAGCATGCGTAACAGGTGGAATGTAAGAAAAATGGGGGCGGTGAGAGTAAAATATTTAAAACTATTTTTAAAAATATTTTCAAAAAACATTATAGTTGAAATAAGGAAGAAAAAGTTTTACAAAAATGATAAAAATTGTCTGAATGGATTTTGATCAATATTTTCGTTCATAAGGGAACCGCTGCTATTAGCATTAATATAATATTCTTCGTATAAATCCATCTCACGTGATTTACAAACTTTCTTAATTAACTTAACATTATCTATGGAAATCTTGTGTTTAGATTCTTCCATGTGTTTGAAAACTGCGGAAGTTTTCTTGGAGGAGTGTTCTTTAAATCTAACCTTAATGTTGCGACCTGTCTGTCCGATGTACATTAAATCACATTCTGGACAATGATCATAAATTGATAGGTAAATTGGTTACCATTCTATCTGTCTAATCTATTTATAGTAAACTTGACCTGTCGGCAGTGGAGCTCGTTTTTCCAAATACTATGCTAGTCAATTCGGCAGTTCTTCCACTAATTGTAAGTTGGAAACACCACAATTCATGCAGTTTTCTTTTCCATTTCTTTCCAATGTTACGCCGAACTTTTTTCAGCTCCTTCTTCACAGTCAATACCAGCACCTTAGATTTTATTTTTTGATTTTTGTAAGTGTCATATTTTCTCTTGGTTTTATTAGCTAGATAGACTGTCCACAGCACCTTCTTCTTCTTCTTCGACATCTCCCCCTTCACTTCGTCATTCCACCAAGCATTCGGTGCTTTGTTTTTTTTTCATACTGTAACTATTCTAAAATTTATCTTTATCCTCACTTCTGTGATTTTCATTGTGTCCATAACATACAATCAAATCTACACAGTACTCCTTCTTCAACTCAAATTCAACCCTCAACAGCCACTCCTGTCCTCCACCAAACTTTTTCCTCTACTCCACTGTAAATGAATATGATTCCATCCCTTAAGTTTACACATCCCTGTCCTTACGTTTTAGTTTTAGTCACGATAAGTATACCTATTTTAGACTTTTCAAATTCTTGTATTAACTCTTGTTCCTTACCATTCGTCCCTTTTATGTTCCAAGTTACCGCACGCATTGTAGCATCCTTCTGTTTCCTTAACCTTTTTCGTCCTTTTATTTTGCGTAGGTCATCATCAATTTTCCAGCCGGCATTTCTATTCACAGCTTTTTGAATCTTTGGAAGTTGCTCTTTAAATACCAGTTTTCCTTCTTCGTTATTCCAAAACTACCACACTTTTCCATCAACTGAGAGCTTCTGCTACGTTACTTTTACCTACTTACCTTTGTTTCTCTCTTCTTTTGCCAGGTTCCTTATCTTCTTTTCAATTTCTCTATCCTTTTCAGTGCGATCCAGGTTTATAAATATGTTTTGTTTTTTCGTGCTTTTTTCTCTAGTTCCTCTGATTCCCTTGTAATCTACCATTTTCCGCATTTTCTTGCTGAATCCTTGGATTTT
Organism: Onthophagus taurus; assembly: GCF_036711975.1. Taxonomy (NCBI): domain Eukaryota; kingdom Metazoa; phylum Arthropoda; class Insecta; order Coleoptera; family Scarabaeidae; genus Onthophagus; species Onthophagus taurus. Next base: position 2,261,788 of record NC_091976.1, on the reverse strand, counting down.
CTTAGTTTATTAGACGCCTTTCCGGGAGATTTCCTTTTACTTTCTTATTTCTTTTATTTTTATCATCAAATATACTATCATCAATATACTATCATCTTGACAACATTATCGTTAATATTTTTCATCTCACATCATAGGAAAGGTGAATTTACTTAATCATCAAAGTATAGGTTGGTTAAATCTCTTCGAGCTAGTCCTGCATACATCTAGGTGAATGCATAAGCCATGGTTGCGCGCTAAAAACGCAACCCAAATCGGCTCTTCGGAGGTTAAGTTAAGTTAAATTTATCGTAAATAGCCTTATTTATTTAAAGTTTAGTTATTTATTATTTAAGTAAAAGATTTTACTCGCCAGTACACACACACTACACGGGTAGTGTTTGAAGACACTTTGGTATAATTACATTACTTTCCATCGTCTCACTTCCAGCCTCCTCACGTCACTCTCTACGTCGTCCAGCCATCGTCTGCGCGGTTGTCTTGGAAGTCGTTGATCCTCGGGTTTCTTGTTATCGCCCTCTCCTCCGACATCCTCTTCATGTGGCCAAGCCATCTAAGTCTAGCCTTCCTTACTTCGTTTTTGGCTATGATGGCTTCCATGCTCATCGTTGAGAGTGATGAAAAATTAAAAATCAGGTTAACGATGATATAATTTTATTATTTGCAATTGGTGCTACAATGTTTCGACAGCTTAGCTGTCTTCTTCAGGCACGACTAAAACGTAAAAGAGAAGGTGAAGAACATCAAAATCAAAATAAAGGACAAGAAAATAATTATCGTCAGATATGTAAGGACCTTGTGAGATTTATAATGTTGAAACGATTTACTTAAAGTCACACAGTCAAAAAACATCAAAATATTGAACAAGTTCTAGGTTATGTCTAAAGAAGAGGATGGTCACAGAATTTATAGCGGGGTCTCATCCTCGAGATAACGTTGTTTCTTCAATTCAACTTCAACTCTTTCAAATCAAGGTCTTAAATAGAGACAAAAAACAAAATAATTGAAAGGAACAAATATTAAAATATTAAAATAGTATCACAAAACTTACAATTATCAACGAGAACTCGAACATAGAAGGACGCCGTCATTCGTTGTAAAGATGGCCGTGTGGAAAAACCGGTTGTATTTCCAGATTAAAACTTAAATTTTAATATTATTTATCTTTCTAGAGTAAACGCTACGTCGCGTCGGAGAATGTAGACTAAAAAATTTTTTATTAAATTAAAATGTAGATGTTGTAACATAGTTAAACGCTTAAAACTTACAGTTAACAGAGCTTGTTTTACAGGTTAGAATGAGTAAAGAGACGTCTTCAGTCTGTAGTAGCAGCGGATCGAGAAGGAAATGGTCTGGTGTTCGGTATGCAAATAGGTGTCTTAGGGTGGCGCAAGCGCAAGGTATAGGTCGAGGTAGGCAACAGTTAAGCGGGAGAAGGATGGGCGATTTAATAACTTACATCTCGACACTTACATAAACTTCAAGAAACATCTCTGTGGGTTGATATCTATGACATCGTTCATTATGAGATGCTTGTTATCATTCATATGTTTACTAATGTAGAATTCTTCATACAAATCTAGTTCCCTTGATTTCTTTAAGTTTTTTAAGAGGGTAACGTTGTTTAGATCAGTGTTGTGTTTAAATTCATTTAAGTGTTTGAAAACTGCTGAAGTATTTTTAGTTTTATGCTCTTTAAGGCGGGTTTTCAGGTTTCTCCCTGTTTGGCCTATGTAAAATTTATCACAATTATCGCAGTTTATACTATAAACTCCGCCCAGTTCCTCTTTTTTAAATTTATGTTTGTTGTTTATTAAGTATGAGCTTATTTTGTTATTTGAAACAAAGGCCGGGGAGATGTCGAATTTTTGTAGGTTGAGTTTTATTTTAAATTGAGCGGATAGTACGAATGGTAATGTTACGAATTTTGGTCTCTGTTTGTAAGTTGGAAAAATAATCCTGTTGATGTATGAAGAATGTGTCCTGTTGTATATTTCTTGCATTTGCTCAACAGTGTAGTTATTGTTTAAGCCGATGGTGATAATCCTCCTGATCTCCTTGGCGAAGTCTAACTCATTAAGGGGAACATGCTCAATTCTATCGAAAAAGAACCGCATACTGGCTTTTTTATGTTGTGAACAATTATATATATGAACCGGAGGGGATGACAGTATCGGTTGTAGTCTTCTTTCTAAAAATGTCAAAATCCAGTTTGTTGTTATGGGTATTTCTTTTTATGGTCAGGTCTAGAAAATTGAGACCAATATCGCTTTCGACTTCTGTGGTGCATTCAAGTTTTGAAATATTATTGAAAACGGAGTTTAGTGCTTTAAGTTTAGCTTTATTTCCATTATAGACAACAAAGATATCATCCACATATCGGCAGTAAAATGATATGTCAGAAGTGAATAGTCTGTAAGGGTTGGAAAAAAGTTGGATCTCGAAGTGGTTAACAAAGATATCCGACAGTATTCCGGATATTGGAGAACCCATCGGAAGACCGTCCGTCATCTTGTAATATTTGTCATTGAATATAAAGAAGTTTTGTTTACATGTTAGGGACAGAACATCTAAAAAGCTGTCAATTTCTAGGATATCAAGATTCAAGTCTATTTGAGATTGAATTAAGTGTTGCCTTATTATCTTCATGGTTTCATTAATTGGTACGTTCGAATAAAGGTTCTTTATATCGAAAGACAAGAGTTTACTATTTTTACTTGTCTCAAAAATTTTCAGCTTATTGATAAGGTCTTTAGAGCTCTTAATGGTATGTTGAAAATGATCATGAAATACATCGTATAAAAATCTATGAATGAGTTTGGCAACTCTATTAGTGGGAGTATCATTGTTGGAGATAATGGGTCGAATAGTTTTATCCTCCTTGTGTAATTTTACTAGACTCTTCAGTGTCGGGATTAGTGGGTTCATAACAATTGAATTGTATGAGGTAATATTAAATTTGGTCAGGAAAGGTTCTTTCTCTTTAATCAGTTTCTTAAGTGAATTATTGAAGGTTGTGGTGGGATTTTTCTTGATTTCGTGTATGTCATTCTCTTGAAAAAATTTCATGGTTTTGTTTATATAGATACTTTTATCCATTATCACATAACCAGCATTTTTGTCACCTAAGGTCACTATGAGATTTTCCCTAGAAATTTTATTTTTTAGTATTTTGACTTTATTCAACAGGTCAAGGTTCTGTTTATTCAATTTGTTATGGTTTTCTATGTTTTTTTATGAGGTCATGGTTTTCAAAAAATATTTGCTTGATATTAGGGTCAGAACTAAGTTGTGACTCCAATTTTATTGCGATATCGATGGGTTTTGTTGAATGGGGTAAGGAATATTTGTGTCCTAAATTGAGGATCTCTATGTCATCATCTGATAATTCGACATTGCTTAGGTTAGTATACCTGGGAGCAAATTTTGGGGTTTCAGGGACATTAAGATCAATTCTTTGGACTGGATTATTTATATTAAGTCTTTTAACAATGAAATAACTTTGAACTTCATTATGATGTTCCGCTACTAGACCTTGGTTATTGTGAATCTCATCAATGTTAGTAACAGACTCTAGGTTATTTGACTTATTAACGTTATTAGAGTGGGGAGTATTTGACGTTATAGACCTATTATTACTCTTTATATTTTTGTCATTATTGATCTTATCTAAGACTAACCTACGAAGCTTCTTCCTTTTTGTTTCCTTGCTGTGAAGGGTTTTATGAAGGGCTTCCTCGCTGAATTTACCGTATTCTATATAGTTGAGTGTGTCCTGTAGTTTCCTATGTTATGTTATGTTATGTGTTTCCTGTGTGTTATGTTACAACATCTACATTTTAATTTAATAAAAAATTTTTTAGTCTACATTCGCCGACGTAGCATTTACTCTAGAAAGATAAATAATATTAAAATTTAAGTTTTAATCTGGAAATACAACCGGTTTTTCCACACGGCCATCTTTACAACGAATGACGGCGTCCTTCTATGTTCGAGTTCTCGTTGATAATTGTAAGTTTTGTGATACTATTTTAATATTTGTTCCTTTCAATTATTTTGTTTTTTGTCTCTATTTAAGACCTTGATTTGAAAGAGTTGAAGTTGAATTGAAGAAACAACGTTATCTCGAGGATGAGACCCCGCTATAAATTCTGTGACCATCCTCTTCTTTAGACATAACCTAGTACTTGTTCAATATTTTGATGTTTTTTGACTGTGTGACTTAGTAAATCGTTTCAACATTATAAATCTCACAAGGTCCTTACATATCTGACGATAATTATTTTCTTGTCCTTTATTTTGATTTTGATGTTCTTCACCTTCTCTTTTACGTTTTAGTCGTGCCTGAAGAAGACAGCTAAGCTGTCGAAACATTGTAGCACCAATTGCAAATAATAAAATTATATCATCGTTAACCTGATTTTTAATTTTTCTTCCTTACTTCGATTGTAACAGGTTGTTCATCATGTAATTGGTATACTTCCGCGTTTCTGCGGATCCGCGACAAATCACCATCCAGAAAAGGACCATAAATTTGCCTAAGAATTTTTGTCTCCTATGTATCCAGGCGTCGGTTATTCTTCTCAGTCGTACCCATGTCTCGCAGACCTATATAATCACTGGATGCTAAGAGTGTTCTATAACTAAGTTTCTTTGTATTTCTATGCAGTAGTCATAACCTAAACAGGTGATGGAGGCTAAAGTATGGTCTGTTTCCAGCTTTGATTATTTCCTCGAACACTTTGATTCTTATTGTTCTAAAAAAAAATCGGCATTACATGTTTCGACTACAACTTAGTCATCTTCAGGGGCATAATTCAATGAAGAAACATTCTATTCTAATAACAAAGGTATATAGCACGATATTAAATTTGGAGTTTTTACCTGTTTTCGAAAAGGCCCGTTCCAGTTACCTCCTCAGTTGGAGTATACACACAAAGAAGTATTGGAATGAATAATTTGAATCTCATTCTTATCTTGCATAAGCGCTCAGTTACTATCTTGAAATCACTAACTTCGCCCACCAATTCGTTATTGACTGCAATTTCTGTTCCCAGTGTACTTGGAAATTGTATAGCCCTTTGTCTTCATTATACCTCTCCATATTACTTCTTTCAATGCCGCCACTCAATGCGACCTCATACTTTTGGAATTGCACGACAAGATTTCTCAGCGCACCAGCTTTATGGAGGGTGGGCATGTTCCAGGTCGGCATCCACATTCCTAAGTCACGTCCCGTTTCTGGTATTAGTCACCGCTTCGCAAGCAGATATGGTTTGGGGATGATTACAAATGACAATGTAAAGATCCAATGCACAACTAACAAGACATGTGATCAGAATGGACGAAGGATTACAAAAATCGAAAATTTTGACGACACTAAATAAACTCTATAACATTTATTGACACACTTTCAAACAAATAAAGTGATATATAACAGTTATTACTTCAAAACATAATTGTATACTATACAGGATGTTTCTGTAATTCGTGGCATAATTTTAATCACAAATACTAGAGTGAAAATGATGACGATTCATGTAAAAATTTTTGAATTAAACCCATAAATGGCTAAGATATGTGCCTTCAAAATTAAGAAATTTTCTATTCTTTCGGCTATGTGCCACCATGTTTAGCTAAAATTATTCTAAAAGTTGGCTCTGAGAACTTGTAAGTTTTATTTACGGTGAATTTTCGCAATTGTTGATAATTATTAATAATTGTTGACTGTTATTAAGCAAGAATATCAATTTTTAATATTGTTTGAAACAACGTAATTTGTTCAGACAGACATTTATCTTATTTATGGTTTTTCTTATGAAAATCACAATTAATAGGTGTTATTTAGTCAGTACTAGATCCTAGTAAGTGCACAACATCCATAGCCAGCTATAAAGAAAAAAAATTTTTTAATAATAGCAGCACTTTACAGTACAATGTAGCATATTTTATTTTTTTACGCTAAAACTATTATCTTTACAACCCGTATTTTTTTATGTTAATATTCCATGGCGTTAAAAAGTTGTTATAAAAAAATCAAAGGGGTTGTGAATTTCATCCCCTTAGAGGGCGCTAGGGAAGTTTAAGGTATGGTTGGAAATAAGATATTAACCAGTAGTACATACATACAATATTTCAAATTGTATGGTTTACTCATACCCGAAAGAAAAGATAAAATGTAAATTTTTGGCTCAACTTTGACAGCTCATAGCTCGAAGACAAAAGAGTTGAGACCCTATGTTTATATAAAACACTTGTGTTATTTTGGCAAATATCCTGTATAGGAATTTAGCAAATAACGTGTTTTTGCATCGCATAAGCACATTATTTTCAATCCATATTTTCGTGGTTTACTTGTAATGAACTGTCAGAAGGAGCATTTTCCTCTGAAACCAACTAACATTTCATCTACCACCGCATACTCACTACAAGAATAATTTGTTTTACGTTAGGTATTGAATATATCATATATTTTGGAAATTACAGCGACTTGTCGGCAAGTCTAGTCATCAAACCTCAAAGCGATTAACAGAAATAAAAATCTCTCCTTGGGCATAGTCCCGAGAAATATATCTCTTCCTAAACTATCGGTACTAAAAAAAGAGTTCACGTCTTCATGGTTGAATTTGCATACTCCTGCTAGGAGCATCAAACCCAGGAATGCTTTCAGTTCTATCTCGTCTATGTGTCCCATAAATGTAGCTGTGGCTTACACTTAAATCTGCAATTCTAGAGATGGTGTGTTTCAAAATTTCAGATATGATCTCATCTGTTATCAAAAATGACCAACATTCTAAAGGGCCTTTGGGGAGATTCGTTACCGTTTAGGTCTGGAAGATGTATTATCTTCTCCTGTCGAGTTCTGGACGAAGCTAGTGGAAGTTTTGACCACTTCTATTTTTGCGATAAAAAAACTTGCTTTCCCTGGGAGATCGTAAACAGCTTTACTCTTCTCGTTTACTTCATCTTTTTCTTCATCCGTGTCGGACTAAGGTCGCTGTCTTGTTCATTTTCAAGTTCATCTTCAACATCCATATAATCATAAAAGTTCTCGGAAAGTTTTTCAACTTGTTCATTTGTCAAAAACCGATTCATTATTTTGTACACTAAGATTTCAACTCACGAACTCTTTACTAAGGCAAAACTCACAACTTCAAACTGCGAAGACAAAGATAGGCGAATAAATGAAGTGAAACCTCTTGGTCGCTTTATATAGAATACAAAACACCGGGGAATCACATATATACGAATTGTGTTATCAAATATCTTATGGTCTCGGCGCCGAAGTACGAGCGCGCTAATTATAAACAGTCGAAAGACATGTTCAAGTTGAAAAGAAATAAATCAGTTAATTGTAAAGAATTACAAATGATGTAAATAAAAATAATCCACGTTTCTTCGTAGTAAGTAAAGAGTGTGACTGACTCACATAGATGTAATTCTAAATAATATAATTCTCCCTTTAAAAAAGTCTAACGCAACTACTATAGTGGGGTATCAGACCACCCCAAGTGTTACTTTTCTCAAAAATGGTTAAAAATAAAAAATGTCTGATAGTGCTATATTGAACATATTAATGTTGTAGAAGAATACTTAAAACCAAATAATTGTAAAAAAATTGATTTAAAAGATATGAAGCAAAAACTAATGTCTGGGGTATCTAAACACCCCAGTACTTGAGGGTTAAACAAACTTAAAACATTTTTGAGAATAACTCGAAAACGATGCGCCTAATCAAAAATTTGTAAGAATGAAAATAATTTTAAAATGAAATAGACTTTTAGAATGAGTTGGAAAATTGAATGGTTTACGACATAATAAAAAAGTTTTTAGGAAATAACCTTTGTGAACATCCTCTATAGCATTGATCCCGTGTTTGCATACTTTCAAAAGTTATCTTAAACGATTTCTCATGATAACATTACACCCTTTTTTTCAAATTTTATCTTTCTAGACAAACCATATTGAAAACATTTAAGAAAATGTTTCAAATTTCTTAACTTTGATGGTCTACATCTTAGCTATTTATGGGTTTAGACCAAAAATGTTTACACGAATCGTCATCATATTGACTGTAGTATTTGTGATTAAAATTATGTGACGACTTACAGAAACATGCTGTATAAGCTATTAAATCTTTAAATATTCATGTGCAAGTAAAACTATTTTATAGTTGTTAATAAATTTCAAACGATTTTTTGTTTCAATACAGTTACGACCCAATTATAGAAAACATATGCCACCTTGTATTCCTTAAAAAAACAATAATCATCTCAGTCATTGTTTAAAATCCATTACATTTATGAATGTAAATAATTACCTTAGCTACTGATATGTGTGAGAATTGACCAAACAATGGGACTTGCATAGTAAGTGGATGTTGGCTCATACATAACAATATTACACAATCTTTTCGTGTTGAAACATCGGAGTCAAACCAATTTAGATTGTACACTGAATCAGCAACACTACTCGCCTATTAAAAATAATAAGAAAATGCTATGTTAATATAAAAATATAATTTATACCGCTGTGGTAAATCTTTGACCAACTGTATGGATGAAAAATAACGCCAAAAAGTTAGAAATAAACATCCAGCAACTTATTAAATTCTTTTTCTAAAAATATTACAGTGTTAATTAATTGAAATCATTATATGAATTGTCTAACCAGAACAAATTCAGTAATAGACATTATTAAACAAACTAAAACGCAAGTTTTCGTAGACACGAGAAATCTGATAAAGAAACTATTAACGCATTTAAACAACCTAAAACCAAAATACATCATGTAACTATTGTGTTAAAATAATAAATTACCTGAATATTTCTTGATGATATAAGCCAATCGGCCGCAGAATATTGAAATTACGTTTCTTACTTTTGGTCAAATGTATGTTATCAATCATGTCTTTAAGGTGTTCTACTCGTAGGGTTAATAATTCTAACGAATAGCCATATAAGAGCAACGAGCAAACCACAACATTTGTTGCAACAGCTATGCCATATATTTGAAATAACATTATTAATGTAATTTATTTATTTATTTATTTCATGTGGGTACAGAAACAGGTCGAACCCAATAATACTGTACCACAAACAACCAATTGTATACAAATAAAATAGAATTACAGTTCACAATACTAATAATAATGAATTAACATTAATAGTACAAAAGGGATTCAAAAGGAAAAAAAACTAAAACTAAGTTTAGGTGATATAAATATATCATATATCAAATGAACGCTCGAGGCAACACACCAACTGCAGCAAAGAGCAGTCTTCTAAATGCATAGAAAGAATGCTGAAACAGATCTATGTTAACACGATTTGCCGATCTTGCCATTCTCAATAAAGGAGAGTTTTGACAGGCATTGGTTCTAGGAGTAGGTGTCATAAATAGAAAATCAAAGGGAAGTAATCTCGGAGGAACGTGAACACATATAGAACCAACAAGCATTGGAGAATCACACTTGTTGTTCAAAAGATTGTAAAAATATAATATATCCCCACAAAAGCGACGCTGGTTGAGGGTTAACATACGAAAACAAGTGCAAGTTGATTCGTAATCAATGTATTGAATGGAAAATTTAAAACAAATGTATTTGAGGAATTTAGATTGAATACGCTCAATTCTAGATTTATACGAGAGATACTGAGGATTCCAAACAACGCTGCAGAAGTTAAGTGTGCTGTAAACATAGGCAAAATAGAGATTTCTAATTGCAGCAATGTTTGAAAAAGCTACCGTTGATCTCATAATAAATCCTAACATACGCCAGGCTTTGGAGACAACAGTATCGATATGTTTATCAAATAATAATTTATAATCAAATGTAACACCCAAATCTCTAATAAATGAGACACGTTGCAACCTCTCACCAGCGACGCTATAATTGTAGTGGATTGTGTTCACCCTCCTAGAGAAGGAAATAACATTACACTTTGATAAGTTTAATGAAAGGCGATTATTTAAGCAAAAAGCATGTAGATTGTTTAAGTCAGATTGCAGTTTAGAACAATCAAGAGGTGAGGAGATACGGAGAAAGAGTTTTAAATCGTCAGCATACATTAACCATTGGGCATAATTAACGACGTCAAATATGTCGTTAACATAAATATTAAACAGTAAAGGGCCCAGATGGCTGCCCTGTGGAACACCAGAAGGAACCGACACAGGATTAGAGAAAAAACCATTAACCGAAACAATCTGGCATCTCTCCTTCAGATAGGAAGCAAGCCATTGCAAAAGATTTCCCTGAACACCAAACTTCTTTAGTTTGAACAGAAGTAAGTTGTGATCCACCCGGTCGAAAGCTTTACTAAAATCCGTATAAACTGAATCAACCTGACAAGAATCATCCAGAGTAGATAAGATATACTGGGTATATTCAAGCAAGTTACTCTCCACCGAGCGACCAGCAAAAAAACCATGTTGTCTAGAATTGATTTTAGACTTAAGGGCAAAGAATAGACGTGCATGAACTACTTTCTCAAACACTTTCCCAAATACTGGCAAAATAGATATGGGGCGGTAATCGGATATAGCACCACGGTCCCCAGATTTAAAAATGGGAAGAACAAAAGCCCGCTTCCACAATAAAGGAAAGACACCCACCTTCAATGAAGCATTAAATAAAATAGTTAAAGGAAGGGACAGAGAGTGTGAACATTCCTTGATTAAAATTGATGGAATACCATCAGTACCTATACTGTCTGTAACCCTGATGCCCATCAGGGCCTCCTCAACCTCAATTCTGTCAAACTGCATCTGACTCAAAGGAAGGGTATCCATTTCTATACAATCGACATTCTGCTGGATTGGAGCAGGATCCACAAAAACCGAAGAAAAGAAATCAGCAAACAATGACCATACTCCGACACCATCGCCGACAACAGTTCCATTCCATGACATCGTAGAAGGAATGACATCCGCACGCTTCTTAGACTTAGTAAAAGCCCAAAACACCTTTGGATCAGATTGCATATTACTTTCAGCTCTTTTAACATACTCCATGTAATTGTGATGGATTAGATACTTTGCACGACTCCTTAGAATTGAAAAAGTGAGGTAGTCAAGTCGGTTTTTAAAACGCTTCCATCCACAGTTCGTACTGTTTCGCCTTATATGGAATGAAATATTCCATAACAAAACAAATGTTGGTATTCATAACATTGGTACAATCATTTTCCAACATAATATAATATGATATAACATATCCCGTAAAACATGTTCCGTAATGAATCGTTTTTAGTACAGTTTTTATATTTTCTTCAATAAATTTCATTCTTTCGGGTATGCCGAATCGATTAAAATCACTTAATAAATCAATCATTTCGAAGAAACCACGTCGATTTCGTAATAATGTAATATTATTAAGTAGAATTGCTATGTACGCGATAATAAATTCCCATTGAAACAATAATTTTGCAAAATTCGTCTTGTAATCTAAAATAATTGAAAAGATAACATTGAACGGTGATATATAACATCAAATGCTCACCTTTAACTTGTATTATGAAGGGATAAAACACCCAAATTACATTTACAACAATCAAAAGTATTGTCCCGGATCCTCGTAATCCGCTTGATGTGGGCCATGCATAATTTTTCTTCAAACTTTTTTCTAAAAGGTAATAACCGCATCTTTTCACCATTTTGAACACTTCTGTTCCAAAAGAACGAAATTGATCGAAAACATTAAAATCAATATTAAAACTAAAATGAAATCACGTAGATTACGAAAAATTATTATTTTATTTTATTGGTCGCTCAAAATCCGTCTAAATTGTGTGACAAATTTAATAACCAATAAATGTAAAAAGTTGCTCTACACGAAACAATTACCAAAAGAATAATGTTGGTCCCGCATTGACATTTTCACAAGCATGCGCTCCCTCTGTGAGAATCGTCCAAGTGGTCTATAATACTTGTCATAATGTCATTTATTAATGTATTTTTTATTGTTATTTGTAACATTATTGTAAGTGGGCTTTGAAATTGTAATAATCACGTATGATGATAAGAAGATGACTCACGTATGATGACTTTTTTGTCTTAAATAATAATAATATATTTCAACCAGTTAGCAGTCCATAGTCATCATCTTAATAAACAACAAAAAATCAATTGTAAATATTACAAACATGTCAGGCCTCCATGTATTCCTGTAGCCTCATTTATTAAAAAAATCTTAACCTCCTTTTTAAAACTTTCAAATTTTGTTGCTGCTTTAATGGTGGTAGACAGTTTATTATATAATTTAACAAGACAATAAAATGGCGACTTCTTGAACAATGCTGAGGAATGATGCTTCAAAACAAATAATTTATCATTTCTCCTTTCATACTCATGGCCAGGAAGCGGGATGCGGTGTAGGTGACTACGCACAAAACGTATGGCTTTAAAAATGAGTGTTAGGAAAAGTTAAAATCTTCCATGAACGAAAATAGGGTCGACAAGGCTCCATTGATTGGAGACCGTACATGACCCGATGATTCTTTTCTGGGCATCAAACACCTAGCAGCTCTGCCCCAAATGAGAGTATTATATGCCAAAACTGAGTGATCAAGGGCATAATATGCACTCATGATACCACCGACATCCAAAGAGCCTTTTAATTTTAGAAGTGCAAAATAATTCATCATTAAAGAAAATTATTTCATAATTTTCATCTAAACTACCTGCATTTTTATTTGATCTAATATTGATTGAGATTACCATGGAGAGAACACTTGCTCTCATGATAACAAGAGATCACAGATACCCATGGTCTCTAATTTCTTCACTACAAATACGGATTCTATGGTATGAAAGGCACGTGAGAGATCAAAGAATAGTCCTACGACATACTTGCCACCGTCTTAATTATCATAAACAAATTGAATAAAATCAATTGAAGCAGTCTCGTAATCTCATGACAAAGCCTTCACTCTTACAAACACCTCATCATAACCAACGCTACCATCATTTTTCAGTCTCGTAATAGCAAGTAGCACCTCAGACTCCGAAATTGGGCAAAAAAAGCAGGATGATAAAACTCTAAAAAAAATATATCCACTATATTTTAAGAATCATGACATGATGTGTATGTTAAATTGAAGCTTAACTATTTTAGTTTATGATATGATATAAAAACTGTAAAATAATATAATTGAAGGAAAAAATTGTTAAAGAAATTATCAATTTTGTGAATCAAACATAACACGAAATTTCCAAAAAATCTTATGGGCTGTCATAAGAAAAATCCTATTGAAGCTTAAAGATTCTAGTTTATGATATAAAGACTTTGATATAATATTATTGAGATCTCCAGCAAAAAATTATTATTGAAAAAATGTTAAATTTATAAATATGAAAACAAACGAAGACATTGACAAGGAAGTAGTTCTTAAAAGACATACAAAACTCAGCCTGGACCTCAACAGCTATTTTAACACCAAAACCTAAATCTGTCATGTATCCTAAATTCATTAGAGACAAAATTGCAGAACCAATAGAATTTCTAGTGATAAAACTAAATTAATACTAAAAAAGCCACAAACAAGATAATATTCAAAGTTACTTAAAAGATCTTACTGACCATGCCAGTACTGATTATTCTCTGTGGAAGCCAACAAGAAAGCTTAAAGTTCCAACAACACATACAGCTCCAATTTGAAATAGTAATGGAAATTGAGCTAAGAGCAATCAAGAGAAAGTTAATTTATTTACTGAACATCTGAAAGAAACTTTTACATTAGACAGTCCAACAACTATGTTAAATAGTGTTCCTGGCATTATTCAAAGTAATCAGCAGAGTAATATTCCATGTGTAAGAATGAAGAAACTGTATTATGAAATACAAAAACTAAATATAAAGAAATCAGCAGGCTATGACCTAATTAATGGAGAAACATTGAAACATCTACCAAAACGGGCGATTACAAAACTAGTACACATAATTAATGCTGCTTTTAAACAGTATTTCTGTTCCCAAGTATATGGAAAGTTGCTGCAATAGTAATGATACCAAAACCTGGTAAACCCCCCACAGATGTTACATCATATAGGCCAATCTCATTATTACTCTTACTATCAAAACTACTTGCAAAAAGTGGCGATGGTTAACTCCAAGCATTGTGTAAATTGATAAATTAAAAAGACAAAAAGAACTAATCTTTTGCTCCACAATGATGTCTATTTTATTTCAATTTTCAATCTGTACTCAAAGATTCTAAAATTAATTTCTTGCATGTTACTATTTCCAAGGACTTTTCAAGGTAATCACTTAATTTCAACATATACTGTAAAGACACAGCCACTGATACGATTATCCCGAAATCCTCCTTCTCCAGTTCACATCATAAATTTGCTTCATTTCGTTTCTGAATTTTCCCTTACAACATTCTGACTTTATTATTGAACTAAAAAAGATAATCAAGATCGGCTTAAATAACTGTTATTCTCTTCAAAAAATTCAAAACATATATCATAAAACCCATAATAATATTACCAATAAGATTATCGTCCCAAGAATTAATGAAAAACTTAAATTTGTTTCTATTTCTTTTCATCCTAACTTACAAAACTCTTTTACCCATATTTTTAAATTTCATAAAATTACTTTTGTATTTTTTGCCAACAATAAATTAGGTCAATTGCTTGCCAACAATAAAAATTAATTCGGTCAAAACCTTAAAAGTGGCATCTATAAAGTTAATTGTGAAGATTGTGATTGCTTTTACATTGGTCAAACGGGACGTAACATAAAAACTAGATATAAAGAACACATTTTAAAAAATAATTCTGCTTTTTTCAAACATTTAACTAAAACAGGAATAAATCTAATCTCTCTAATCTGCCCTCCTAAAAGGCCTAAAGAAATCAAAAAAGATGGATCTTTATAAAGAATATTTTATTACATAACAAATCTAATCCAAATCGATTAGTTAATGATTCTCTCTTTAACGCTCACGTCAGATCGTTTCGTAACGTGATACCATGTGCTTGGCTCTCAAATTTTAAGGTAATTTTAATCTTTAATTATTTTAATTAGTATTGAACATCACCCCGTTTTCTTACAACTAATTATACTTTTTGATAATTTGAATTGTTTTTTGGATTTTTGTATTATTCTTTTTGGTCTTCCGGCGCCTTCGTTATGTTATTCCCTTTTATTTCATTGCAACCTCTGATGTAACTGACGATAATTATTAGTTATTTTATCCACCTTTAATTATAATTTTGAAACCATATGTTAATTACTTTAGATGTACCTGATGACGCTTTTATGAAAAAAGCGAAACACGAGTAGTACAGATTGAAAATTGAAATAAAATAAACATCATTGTGGAGCAAAAGATTAGTTCTTTTTGTCTTTTTAATTTACTTGCAAAATTACTAAAAAGCTAAAACCTGTTATAGAAGAAAAAGCCCTAATACCAACACAACAATTTGGGTTTCGGAATAAACATGCAACAATAGACCAAGTGCATAGAATAACGAATACTATCGAAATAACAATGGAAGAAAATAAAGTTGTTGCACAAGCTTTCGACAAAGTCTGGTTAGATGGTTTAAATTACAAACTAATTGAAATCATATCTTTCTAATCGATATTTTAGAGTAAAATACGAAAACGCTTATTCACTACTACATAAAATACAAGCCGGAGTTTCTCAATAAGTGTGCTTGGCCCAAAACTGTACTTACTCTACACATTCGACCTTTCTCAGATACCAGAAAACAGTACATTAACAGCTACATTCGCAGATAACACAGCGATCTTGGCTGTTGCAAAAAATGAAGTAGTTGCAGCAAATAAGTTAAAATTGGCCTTAAATTCAATAAGATCAGTTCGTATACTCGAACTAGAAGAACTTGTGAACAGTACCAAAATTAAAAATTGCTGATCATCCGTTGCGAGTACAGTTTAGCCATTTTGAGAAATGCTCATAATTTGACTGATGAAAATCCAGATTTTACCCTACTTTACCCCCTAAGTTATATAATATAATCTCTAACACTTACCTGTAATTGCTACTATAACAGGATAAAATCCTCAAATTGCATTTACAACAATCAAAATTATTGTCCCGAATCCTCTTGAATCGTGCGGGGTGGGCTACAAATGATCCTTCTGCATAATTTTCTCTATAAGATAGAAACCGTTTGTTTTCGGCATTATGAACCCAACTGTGCTTTAATAACGTAATTGATCGAAAAGACTAAAATCAATATTTAAAATGGAATTAAATTATTGCCTATTGGTTAATTAGGAAATTCAAAACGTATTATGTAAGATTATTACTTTATTTTTTATTATTCACTGCAAATTCATTTAAATTCAGTGAGTAATTTAAAAACTAACAAATATGAAATAAATGGCTGCTTAGGTACTAGCCACGATACAATTACTGAAAAAATGATATTTATTATGGATTAACATAAGTGCATATAATACATGAGCGTGTGCTTGCCCTTTATTGTCTACAACATCGATTAACAGTGACTTACTAACGCATTATTTTTTATTATTGGTATCATATAGGTACGCGATCGTGATGTGAGAAAGCAGTGACACTTTATTCAGTTTTCTTATTTAAACGTTATCTTCGTTACGGCGTAAATCAGCCACTATGTCATATCAGTTCCTACTTTATATCCAGTAAATAAATAATTTCAAATCGATACATCGTTCAGTAGAAATTAATAATAATGGTTGGTTGCAGAAAAACATGTAAGATTTCTATCCGCCTGCCTTTGAGCAAAATGTGAACATCGACATATTTTATTTGAATATGTATGACATGGAAATTAAAAAAGTTTTTGTTGCCATCAAAGATCAAAGTGTGGATCGAGTTGGGCAGAGAGAAGCGATACCAAGCCCGGATAAAGAAGGAGAAAGTAAAAAGCTAAATCGCTGAAAACGTCAAATCAGCCAGAAGGATAGGAAAAATCGGAGACGACTCATGCTTGGACAGGTTATGACTATGCAAACATGGAATGTATAAGGATTGAGAACGGAAAAAATCGACGACGAGCTACAGATAAAGATATTATTCACTTTTGAACACTATTCCTTTAATCAGGAAATTAACGTGTATTACGAAAGATTATAATTTTATTTTATTATACGCCTCAAATTCGTTTAAATTTAATGAAAAATTTAAATACTAACAAATGTGAAATGAACATTCAATTCACTGCTCGCCAAGAAACAATTACCAAAAGAATAATGTTTGTCCCGTATCGACATTTAAATTATCACTAATGCGCAGCAGTCATTGATTTCACGAACATGCGCTCGCTCTTTGTGAATCGCACGTGTTGTCGATGTAATATCGATTGACAGTGATTAATGTATTATAATAATGCAGTGATGCATTGTTTGTAGTAACACCATTATGAGAGTACTTCTAAATTGTGATAATCATGTACACCTTTGTATAAAGCGGAACATAAAATACTGACACGTTCAACAGCTTTTCTGTGGTAGAATTTCTTAAAGATTGCATGATCTTTAAGAAGTTAGTTTATTCGTGAACCCTGAAATAATACTTTACATCAAAGGGAATGTTATTTTCAATATTCTCTTCCCTACCGAATAAGTTGGCGATTTGAAAACTGAAGTCCCACTACACTATTTTTCTATATGTTCAACATGACTAAAGTAGAATACAAAATGCACTCAGTCCAAGGTACTCCTTAAATAGGAGGAGGATGCGATCAATCCCTCCATTTTTAGATAATAAGAATATACGACTTGCATATACATGATGGGAAAACTGCGGAGATGTAGATACTACGGATTCAGATAGTGGCAATAGATATTGCGTAGCGATTTTAACTAGAGACACCTGTCATTGACGTTATCACACTTGGAGATAGAGTGATTAGTCCTGAGGCTAGCCACCACCCATCTAAGCCTACGCTTCAAGAAAAAAGGCTTCACCTTAGAGGCCATGAAGTTGACCAAAAAATGAGAAATAACAATTGTCCTTGGCGATTTTAATGCCAAATTAGGAAAGGGTGTGAAGGAAAAGTCGCCTGACAGTATACACTCGGAACACACAACGAGAAAGAATATCGAGTGGTGTAATCCTGCAGAGAGCAAGACCTGTCTGCCACAAGCGCTTTCTTCGAACAGTACTTCCGACAACTATACACATGGAAATCTCCAGCCCACAGATATGATCTTATCTCTATAAATTTCGTCCTTATCAAAAACCACCTCTCAATGAGATGCAAGATGTCGACATTGAATTTGCACATGCTCTCAAGAAATAGCAGTGGATGACAGACCAAATCCTCCGACCTATGGTAGGGAAATAGAACTAAAGTTCAAGGATAACAGCCGTTACAGGGAGCTGAATAGGATAGTGACAGCAGAATGCCGAAAAGTGAAGATGGTTGACGCATAAAAGCAACGAGATAAACGCTGCAGAACAAGCACGATCTACTTAATCTCCACAAGGAACTCCTAAACATAAAATACAAACAATAATGGGGTGTTGTGCAACGATAGTGCACCAGATGCACCCTGAATCCTAGAAACTGATAGCGAATGCGGATCCAAATAGTTTGCGACTCCTCATCGCTTTCTTCGATTTCATACATAGGGCTGGTAATATATCAGTGGACTGGCTGAAGTCGACCCTTTCCAGAAAACCGAACGCCGCCCATTGCGACGACTACCGCATGATCAGTATAATATTTCATATTTCAAGGCATTTCTGCGCACGATTTACACTATGGCTATATGGCGTATGTATGCTAAATGTTGGAGACAGTTTGGCGACACGCAGCTTCAGAAACGGAACAGGTACGAGCGAGGCTCAATTTCCCCTCAATGTATTCACACAAAGTTGCTGGAATATGAATGTTGAAATGTACGCCTGCTTTACTGACTATCAGAAAGCTTTCGATAGCATCTCACATGGGTAGCTTGTAGAAATTCGCAAATGCAAAACTTAGGATAGATCACAAAATCTAATGAAATAGCGGTTCGTAGAGGCGTAAGACAGGGATGCGGTCTTCTTCTCTTTTTTAATATGTACTTGGAAGCGATATTCAAGGAAGCACAGATGCTCCAGAGACTCTTCAATGAATTTTACCAAAATACGACAACAAATCCCAAACCACTAACCCAAAACAACCAAAAGAGCAACATAAAACACTAAATATAAGTTTACACACGAACTTAACAACCTCTACCGCATCCTAGAGATCTACTCGTTTTCAAGCCTAAAATATTTCAAACACCCCAACCCCACAACGTTCCTCACCCTCACCTCTCATCTCCATACTCCACCCAAAAACGAAAACATGCCCAATTACAAGCAGACAAATGCTTCAAATTTTTTATAGTGCCTTGCTGAAAATTTTCTGAAGCTTCGTCAAAATGATAATAAGTACAGCAATCGATGATCTCAAAATAACAGCCCTGGCGATACAGATCTAGTAGGCTGTACTTTTCGCTCGCCTCTGAAGAGGAAGTCTTTCGTACGTTACAATCTATTAAACCTAATGCAGTTGGGTGTAATGGTATTAGCGTAAAAATGTTGTTGTTGTGTTGCCCTGATATTATTCCATATTTGTGTCATATTATTAATTGTTGTCTGGAATTTGGGGTCTATCCTGACCAATAGGCAGCTTTCTATTGGTTTGACCAATTCCAAAAAACAAGAATCCAAATGTTTTGGTTGATTTACAGTCTATTGGCATTTTAAATGTTACCTCGAAGGTTTTAGAGAGGATTGTGGCGGCGAGAATCTGGGACCATCTTAATGAATTTAATGTATTACCAACCAATCAGTCTGGATTTCGCCCTGGTTTCAGCTGTACCACTGCTCTTCTTGATATTACCGACGATGTTTTGCGTGGGATGGATGAGAGGAGTGTCACTGCACTGGTTTTGATCGATTTTTCGAAAACTTTAGACACGATCCATCATTTAACACTCCTATCAGTGCTCCATTATATTGGCCTCTCTCCGATGGCCAATATAATGTTGATTTCTTTAAAAATTATTTTTACATCGCTCTCAATTTTGGTAAATTTCAGGATACCCTATCGGAGGGAGGCCTTATTGCTTCTGGAGTGCCTCAAGGATCAATTTTGGTACCTGAAGCACTCTAAAATCCATATGTATACTGACGAAACACAAGTATACTTTCGCTTTAATGGGGATAACTTAGGTGAGTCGCAATTTCTAATGAAGCATGTCTTGAAATTACCAGTTCACAACGCCAAACGCCAATGCTTATCTATTAATGGTTCGAAATCGTCGTATGTCATTATTTTCGGAACCGGTGCTCCCGCGGATGAACATTCTTATTAACGATGAACAACTAAATTTGACGCACGTTGCCGGTAATTTGGGTATTGCCATGGACTCTGATTTGAGATTTAACGGGCATGTCAGTAATCTCCTTGAGAGAGCCTATTCTACCCTTAAGCTTTTGTATTCAAATAAAAATTTATTCCATCAACAATTAAGAATTTATTTATGCGAATCACTTGTGTTATCCACCTTTAATTATGGGGAAGCTCTTTACCACTTTTGCATCGATGTTGCGAATAGATCTCGTATTCAGCGGGGGCAGAATTCTTGTCTTCGCTTCATCTTTGGTATCAGACGACGTGAGAGAATTTCTAATACACTCGGATGGGTCGGTTGGCTGAATATGTCACGACGTAGAATATTATATTCCGCTTGTCTGTATCACAAAATCCTTACTTATAAAACCAATCCTTATTTATACAACAAAATTTGCTATCGTACAGATATTTATAATATAAATGTTAGACACCGTTACACGTTAACAATACCGAAGCACCAGCTTGAACTCTTTAAGCGAGCCTTTTCCTACTGTGTGCCTAACATTTACAACAATATCCCACTTACTATAAAGCTGGAGAATGTGCGTGGTTTCAGTAACAAATTAAAAATTGAACTGCGGGGACAGCAGGAAGAAGCGAGCAATCATTAGGCATATCACGAATTTTATGAAACCTTTAAAACTTTCAATTGGGGTTGTACTTGGGGTTGGTGCTAGGATGGGCTTTGGATGTAATTTCAATTAAGACTTTCGAGGACCAATGAAAAACAGTTTGCGTTTTCGCTAATTGATTTGCCCTCTTTAACTCCATTAATTATTTATTAGTACTATTACTCGTCTCCTTTCCTTTATTCAATTGATTTTATTTGTATTATCTTTCTTTTTTTCTATGTGTCAATCTGTGTGTCAATTCTCATCGTAAACCATTTGCTACCACCTTTTTTCTTAATAATAATCCGACTAGCTCAAATCTTAGGGGAAGCAGATCTTTGGTCCACAATTGGACACTAGTAAGAGAACTCTGGAATATTTAACAAAATAGACGATCCAATAAAGAAATTAATCGACAATTGTTTATTCCTAATTTTCCTTACTTTCCCCGCATGTGGACGTCACAGACTCTCCCCGTTCTTCAACGTTTCAGAGTTCGTCCTTGCTCGGCCAGACAGGATTTTAGGTACTTTTTTATTAATACAAAAAACAGGGGAAAAGAAAGGCCTATATGGAAATAAAACACATTAAACAAACATTAACAATAACCAAGTGAAGATATTGGGACTGCAACCAATTTTGGGGGAATTAAAAAACCTCCTTTAATCAATCCAAGCTTTCGATTGTAATTTCAATCATCATCAGGGAGTACTACAACCAATAAACGGAACAAAACGGTCAAAAATAAACCAAAAGGGGACGAAAGGCTCACAACGAGCAATCGCTACTTACATTGAGAGGCTAAGAACGTCTAAAGAACGTTGATGTTAATGAAAC
This sequence comes from Onthophagus taurus, assembly GCF_036711975.1. Classification (NCBI taxonomy): domain Eukaryota; kingdom Metazoa; phylum Arthropoda; class Insecta; order Coleoptera; family Scarabaeidae; genus Onthophagus; species Onthophagus taurus. The sequence goes on along the minus strand of NC_091976.1, from coordinate 2,239,976 downwards.
CCCATATAAAAACATAACTTATCTACCACACGGCAGTTGTTACTCAAAAGCGACGACGAAGAACACAAGAGACCTTAACAACGACGCCAAAACGCTACGACCATTTTTATGATCGATATTCGGCGAGAACGATCGATGAAGTACAAGGCGCCACCGTCTCTGGGGGAAAACGTGACAACACAAAAGTCACCACGTGAAATTAATACCAACTCCAGAACATAGGTGGCGTTGATCACTTAGAGCAAATTTGAAAAAGGCGGGAAAGGAGTTAGGAAACAGAGACTCACAAAAGATCTTAAAACGAGAACAATAAGCGCTCTACCCTAATTTGGTACATACCAAAATCTTAAAAGTAAAGACCCTCAGGCCAAAATTAACAAACGGCAGAAGGCCGACGCAACAAAAGATGTTGGCTCAAAGAGCTCACCCACAGGAGGGGATGAAAGAAACAAAATTAAAGGGGCAAGTTATAGAGGCCAGAAAACTGCCCTGTGTTAAAAATTTCGTAAACAAACAGAAAAATACCAGTCAAAGAACAAGGTAACGACTACCAACCAAGGTTGGAGTCACTAAAACCATATTGCACCCAAAGAAGAATCACTCGAGGTACCATTGGAACCATCACCCTTAGATGCCAAAATCAACCCACAATAAATATCGCTCAACCCCTGTGAGTCCGTTCTAAAATTAACTGTGTCTGAGGAAGACGCAATGTGAAACATCTCTAAAAACATCCTTTTGTAATAGACAGGCTCCCTCGTTATAACCTTAGCATTGTCAAAATCGAACCTATGTCCAGTGGAAAGATGGTGCTCAATCAACGCTGTTCCTCCCGACTTCTTCATATCACAATCTCTACGATGTTGAGAAAAATCCGTAGAGCTAGAGCCACTAACATCATCACTAATGGCTTTTATAATACATCTGGGAATTCTCCTATTGAGGGTTTAATTTCTCACCTTCAAACTACGACAGCCAAGTTTTTGAAAGAGGAGAGAGCTGATCCACTTTTAGTTTTGCCGGCCGATAAAGGTCAGGTTACTGTGGTCCTCAATCAGACTGAGTATGACCTTAAAGCTCTTGCTTTACTAGGTGATACGTCCACTTATGAGCGCCTGAAGTCAGATCCCACTTTCACTATACAAAGAAAACAAAATAAACTTTGTAAAGACCTTTTGGATGGTGAATTTATCACCAAAGAAGTCTATAGGTCTTTAGTGTGCCATAATGGTGTTGCCCCCAAGTTCTATGGCCTTCCAAAAATTCATAAGGCTGAGGTGCCTCTGCGTCCCATCATGTCGTTTGTGGGTTCGCCTACTTACCGTCTGTCAAGTTATTTGGCCACCATTCTCACAGAAGTGTTCTTTAACAGATCGACTTATAACATCAGCGACTCTTTCGCGTTTTCGGACAAGATGAAGGACCTAGTCCTGCCCCCCGGCTATGTGCTGATTTCTTTAGATGTGGTCTCTTTGTTTACCAACGTCCCTCTAGAACTTGTGTCTGAGAGGTTAGTCACAGATTGGAGTTTGGTGTCTTCTTGTTGTGACATTCCCCAGGAGTTGTTTCTCAGGATCATAGAATTTTTGTTCAACTCTTCGGTCTTCTCTTTTAAGAGTACCCTGTATAAGCAGAAGTTTGGCACCCCTATGGGTAGCCCTCTGAGTCCCATATTGGCTAACATCGTCATGGACTTCGTCCTTGATGCGTGTATCCCTTCTCTTCCCTTCCAACTACCTTTCATCTATAAATATGTGGATGATATCATTTGTGCAGTTCCTGAGGATGGCGCGGGTGAATGTTTAAGGATCTTCAATTCTATCAACCCCCACATTCAATTTACAATTGAGACTGAGTCTGATAATAGCGTTCCCTTTTTGGATTCTCTTGTGGTTAGAAGATCAGACCAACGAGTTATTTTGGACTGGTATAGAAAGCCAACTTATTCTGGGAGATTTATCAACTTTTTCTCTTGCCACCCTACACAAATGAAGATTAACACTCTTAAGGGTATGAAGAATAGGGTTCTACGTATCTCCGATCCGGAGTTCAGGGATAAGAATCTTAAGATTTTATCAGATATCTTTTGTAACAATGGTTTCCCCCGTACCCTGGTCAGAAAGATTCTTTTTTCCACCGAAACTATGGGTTCCCCTGCCCCTTCTAGACGGGCGCCTTCTCGGTTGGATTGGTCTATGACTCACCCACCCGACGAGGGTGATCCCCCTACTCCTTCTAAGTATGTCAAGCTTCCTCACATTCCCGGTTTGACAGAGAACCTAGCTAAGATCTTTAAGGATTGTCCAATTAAAGTGACAAAATATACGTGTAATCCGTTAAAAAGGTTCTTTTCTAATCTCAAAGACCCTACACCCCCTCTATTACAGTCGAATTTGGTCTATAGGATCGATTGTGCGGGCTGTGAGAAGTGCTATATAGGCACGACTTCCCAATATTTCAAGAATAGGGTTTCTCAACATCGTAGAGATTGTGATATGAAGAAGTCGGGAGGAACAGCGTTGATTGAGCACCATCTTTCCACTGGACACAGGTTCGATTTTGACAATGCTAAGGTTATAACGAGGGAGCCTGTCTATTACAAAAGGATGTTTTTAGAGATGTTTCACATTGCGTCTTCCTCAGACACAGTTAATTTTAGAACGGACTCACAGGGGTTGAGCGATATTTATTGTGGGTTGATTTTGGCATCTAAGGGTGATGGTTCCAATGGTACCTCGAGTGATTCTTCTTTGGGTGCAATATGGTTTTAGTGACTCCAACCTTGGTTGGTAGTCGTTACCTTGTTCTTTGACTGGTATTTTTCTGTTTGTTTACGAAATTTTTAACACAGGGCAGTTTTCTGGCCTCTATAACTTGCCCCTTTAATTTTGGTTCTTTCATCCCCTCCTGTGGGTGAGCTCTTTGAGCCAACATCTTTTGTTGCGTCGGCCTTCTGCCGTTTGTTAATTTTGGCCTGAGGGTCTTTACTTTTAAGATTTTGGTATGTACCAAATTAGGGTAGAGCGCTTATTGTTCTCGTTTTAAGATCTTTTGTGAGTCTCTGTTTCCTAACTCCTTTCCCGCCTCTTTTTCAAATTTGCTCTAAGTGATCAACGCCACCTATGTTCTGGAGTTGGTATTAATTTCACGTGGTGACTTTTGTGTTGTCACGTTTTCCCCCAGAGACGGTGGCGCCTTGTACTTCATCGATCGTTCTCGCCGAATATCGATCATAAAAATGGTCGTAGCGTTTTGGCGTCGTTGTTAAGGTCTCTTGTGTTCTTCGTCGTCGCTTTTGAGTAACAACTGCCGTGTGGTAGATAAGTTATGTTTTTATATGGGGTTTCATTAACATCAACGTTCTTTAGACGTTCTTAGCCTCTCAATGTAAGTAGCGATTGCTCGTTGTGAGCCTTTCGTCCCCTTTTGGTTTATTTTTGACCGTTTTGTTCCGTTTATTGGTTGTAGTACTCCCTGATGATGATTGAAATTACAATCGAAAGCTTGGATTGATTAAAGGAGGTTTTTTAATTCCCCCAAAATTGGTTGCAGTCCCAATATCTTCACTTGATTCCTAACGTAGTACAACCAGTACTTCCACCCACTTTATTAACAATAACTACATAACATTACCTCCACTCCGGGAAGCCTTTGTTCACAGATGTTAAAGAATAAAAAAATAGAAGATCGCTACGGCTTATCGGAAAATAATCCGGAAAAGGGTTCCGTTTGAAAATACTTTAATCCAACATCCCAAAAATTAGCACGCCTTTTCAATAATCCGTAAGAAAATTCGATCCGTAGTTGACACCACCAAGTTGACACAGGAATAGAGGAAGAGACGAAGAAGGAACACGTTTTATACCAAGACACAAGTTATTCATATCAACTCATCCCAAATTAAAGAAGGACAAAAAAGATGAATGAAAGAAAGAAAAATGTCTGATGCGTAAGGTGTTTGTTTACGAGATTTATTATTAGTTTATTTTGTGATTAGTGAATAATTGGAGAAATGGTAGGTGATAGAACTCGATTCGCCTCTGAGAAGAGGGATATTATTAAATCCTGCATGTTAGAGATTATGAATGACCAAACATTTTTGCGTTTATTACGCGAAAATATTGCAAAAGAGGTGGATCGAGTTTTCAAAGAAAAAATTGCCAAATTGGAAGAGTGCCTAACTGAGTTAAAGGAGGATAACAAGAGACTGGAACGATTGGTTGTTGAACTGGAGGATCGGAACGAAGAAACAGTCGAACGTTACGATGCTTTGGAGCAGTACTCCCGACGTACGTCAATAAGAATTAGCGGTATGGACCACTGTCCGATTAATTAAGTGGAAACTCATTAGTGTCTACGTCTTTTTAACGAAAAATTAGAAGTCCCCATTGATACTATTAATATCGATCGATGTCATCATGGTGAAAAGCTGGTAAATGGTAAACAAAGCGTAATCGTGCGTTTTGTTTCCTATAAAGATCGACAATTGATTCTTCAAAGGCGGAAGTTGCTAAAGGGGCCCCGCGTTCGAGTTACAGAAGACCTTACGGCGACTCGATATAAATTATATCAAAATGCGGTCACCAAATTAGATATAAAATCTGTATGGACCTCTGATGGTAGAATTTTTGCTCGTGTTCATGGTAAGATTGGAATATCAAGTTTAGGTGATTTAGATAAAGTATTATAATCGATATTAATAGTATAAATGCTCCATTAATATTAGAAAATATTGGTTACTATGAGCCTGCATATTGTCTTAGGCTAAAGAATCTTTTCTATATTCCTTGGTTTTCAACTGAACTGAGACGAAATTCTCCTCTTATTAGAATCCTTTCACTGTACAACACCCTGTCGGCTTCTTTCTTCATACCTATGTTTGGCATTGGTATTAGATCGTTTAAACAACATGTGACACCTTTGATAAGTGCTGCAGCCACCCGGTAGGCAAACTTGATTTTTATCATTGAACTCTGTAATTTGTGAAGTAATTCTGATCATTTTTTTTTTAAGTTTTAATTCAACATATCCTATCTTGGTTGTTTTGCTTGTTTTTATTGGTTATATTATGTACTAGTAGACTTATGTTCTGAAATTTGTAATTAGGGGCAACCCGGTAATTTCGGAAGTAAAATAAAACAAAATTAATAAATAAATAAATCGAATAAAAATTACTAATAATTTTGGCAACGACGCCCACCAACAAAAGGATGAATTGATATAAAAAACAACCACAACCCCACAAATATCTAAACAAAGAAAACAAAAGAAAACTAATAAAACCGTAACATATTGGTTGATTATTTTTATCATTAATACCATGAACCTCGAATCCAAAAATTTCTAAATAACAAGACATGTGATCAGAATGGACAAAGAATTATAGAAATCGAAAAATTTGACAACACTAAATCAACTCTATAGTATTTATTGACACACTTTGAATCACATAAAGTGATATATAACAGTTATTACTTCAAAACATACCTAATTGCTATTTTCTACAGCGCTCTATTAACATATGTATACTATATAAGCTATCAAATCGTTAAATATTCACGTGCAAGTAAAAATATTTTATCTACGACTGCTTGGATAAGTCATCATTACCGCACTCATTTGAAATGATTTGAGTTACGTAATGAAGTTCATTACCGCACTGGTATCATTACGTCACGCATTTTTAGCCTAATCAGAACAGACATGACTTAATGAAGCGAGCAACAATACAAAAGAAAAAGTGCTATCTACTTACAGAGAAACAATACTATTTATTATAAACATCAATTGTTATGTTTTTACATTTCGAAACACTTATTCCAGATGAGTAAACATGTTGTTGAAACTGACAATTCAAAATTATCAACAATCATTTCAAAATATTTTTGTAAATGTCAAACAGAGTTTTTTAAAGAAATTGTTTTTTTAGTAATTTTTAGCAGTCGTAGATAAAATGCTGTATATCACACGTGGGCTAGAGCATAATTACAGTACTCGTGTGATTACACGACTCAGTCTACGACCTCGTCGTGCAATTCTTCACACTCGTACAGTAATTATATTTCTAGCCCACTTGTAATATAAATAACTATTATAGTTGTTAATAAATTTCAAACGATTTTTTGTTTTAATGCAGTTGCGATCCAATTATAGAAAACATATGCCACCTTGTATTCCTTAAAAAAACAATGATTATCTCAGTTATTGTTTTAAAACCATTACGTTAGTGAATGTAAACAATTACCTTAGCTACTGATGTGTGTGACATTTGACCAAACAATGGGAGTTCCGAAGTAAGTGGATGTTGGCTCATACATAACAATATTACATAATCTTTTCGTGTTGAAACATCGGAGTCAAACCAATTTAGATTGTACACTGAATCAGCAACACTGCTCGCCTATTAAAAATAATAAGAAAATGCTATGTTAATATAAAAATATAATTTATACCGCTGTGGTAAATCTTTGACCAACTGTATGGATGAAAAATAACGCCAAAAAGTTAGAAATAAATAACCAGCAACTTATTAAATTCTTTTTCTAAAAATATTACAGAGTTAATTAATTGAAATCATCATATGAATTGTCTAACCAGAACAATTTCAGTAATAGACATTGTTAAACTAACTAAAATGCAAGTTTTCGTAGACACGAGAAATCTGAGAAAGAAACTATTAACGTATTTAAACAACCTAAAACCACAATATATCATGTATATTACCAAAGTAACTATTGTGTTAAATTACCTGAATATATCTTGATGATATAAGGCAATCCACCGCAGAATCTTCAGATTACGTTTCCTATTTTTGGTCAAATGTATGTTATCAATCATGCTTTTAAGGTGTTCTATTCGTACGGTTAATAATTCAAATGAATAGCCATATAAGAGCAACGAGGAATACATAACATTTCTTGTAATAGCTATACCATATATTTGAAATAACATTATTAATGTAATTTCGTACTGTTTCGCCTTATATGGAATGAAATACTCCATAATAAAACAAATTTTGGTATTCATAACATTGGTACAATCATTTTCTAACATAGTATAATATGATATAACATATCCCACAAAACATGCTATGTAATGAATCGTTTTTACAATAGTTTTCATATTTTCTTCAATAAATTTCATTCTTTCGGGGATGCCGAATCGATTAAAATCACTTAATAAATCAATCATTTCGATCAAACCGCGTGGATTTCGTAATATTAGAATATTATCCAATAGAATTGCTGTACCCGGTACAATAAATTCCCATTTAAACAGTAATTTTGCAAAATTCGTCTTATAATCTAAAATAATTGAAAAGATAACATCAAAACGTTATATTATATAACATCTAATACTCACCTTTAACTTCTATTATCAAGGGATAAAATATCCAAATTGCATTTACAACAATCAAAATTATTATTCCGTATCTTCGCAAACCGTGGGAGGTGGGCCATGCATAATCTTTGCTGAAACTTTTTTCTAAAAGGTAATAACCGCTTGTTTTCGCCATTTTGAACACTACTGTTCCAAAAGAATGAAATTGATCGAAAACTTTAAAATTAATATTAAATCTACAATAAAATCACCATTCGTTTAATTAAGAAATTAACGTGGATTACGAAAGATTACTATTTTACTTTATTGTTCGCTCAAAATTTGTCTAAATTCAGTGAAAAGTTTAATAACTAACAAATGTGAAATGAACATACAAATAACTAGTCGGCACGAAACAAATACTGAAAAAATAATGTTATTGTCCCGCATTGATATTTAAATTAAGACTAATGCGCAGAAGCGCATTCAGTACGCCAGCATGCGCTCCCGCTGTGTGAATCGCCCAAATGGTCTATAATATCGATTTGCTATGATTGATTAATGTATTTTTTTATTATTGTTTGTAACATCATTGTAAATGTACTGTCAATTTGTGGTAATTACGTACAATGATAAGAAGAGTAAGAGTTTTTAGACTTAAATGTTATTTTCTGTGCAATGGTAGTGGATAAACAATTTGAAATACATCTAACAAGGGAAGTAACACAACTGTGGCACGCCGATTTTGATGAAATTTGATAGAATGGACCAAAATGAGGCTTACATATTTTTTTATATGTGCGGTAAAAGCCCTTGAGCCGAGTTTTAGGGGTTGAAGTACATTTTTGCATATATTTCGAAAACGAAAAGTGCTCTCAAAATTTGGTAAATTGAAACTAATATTTATTTTTAATAAGCTTTCATTTGATGTATCACACATATACCAGAAGGTGAAAATGGGCGAACTACCCTTATTTTTTATATGTAAAGTAAAAATGTTTGAAAATGGTTATAAGGGCTGGAAGTTAAGGTTAATATTAATTATAATAAGTTAATAATTCAACTAACAAAAGAAATAATTCAAAAGCTATAACAAGGGGAATGAAGGAAGAAGAGAAAATAAGGAAAAATCTACAACAAATTCTAATATGGGAAGACACAAATAAGAAAAACAAGAACAACGAAGAGAAGGTCAAGAAAAAAAGAAGAAGAGAGGTAAAAGTTATAAGATATAAATAAAAGAAAAAATCAAAGAAAATCACCTAATATTCACTAAGGCAGATAAAAACGTGGACTTAGTAATTTTAAATAAAACTTAGTAATAAAACAGAAAAATTTCTTAAAGATAATAATTACAAAAAAATATTGAAAAATCCCACTAATAATTGTCACTCAAATGTTAAAAAAATTGTCAATGAGGTTAAAGACACTTAAAAAATATAATATGTATTAACACTAGGAATATAATGTCAATGAACCCAAAAACACCCAGGTTGTACTCCCTCATTAAATTACATAAAATAAACCACCCAATAAGACCCATAATAGCATCTACTGACGCCAGCACATATAACATTTCAAAATTTCTGGTACAATTCTTTAAAAATAATATAGCCTTTGAACCCAAATATACAATTAAAAATAGAAAACAAATCATTCAAAAATTAATAGACACCAACCTACCAGTCAAAAACGCCATTTTATCCTTTGACGTAGTAAACCTCCACACTAACATTCCTACTGGACAGACTTTAACGATTATTGAAAACATCCTCAACTCACAAATGGAAAATAAGAACGCTAGTAAAAACATATTTAACCTTTTCCAAATCTGCTTACAACAGAATTTTTGCAATTTTTGAAATGAAACATGCACCTATGAGGAGGGACTCCCCATGGGCTCACCTTTGAGCGGGTTACTAGCTGATGTCTTTTTAAATGAGATGGAAAATAACTTCATAATGAATGAAAAAACCCCTTTTGTCAATAATATTTTGATATGGCAACGCTACGTCGACGATATTTTAGGACAGTAAAGAAGTTATTGACGGTATACATCAGTATATTAACACACTACACAAAGAAATTCAATTCACACTAGAACTTGAAGCCGACAATAAAATACATTTTCTTGATTTTACAATAAACAAAACAAACCAAAATATCCAATTCGAAGTGTATAGCAAACCCACTCAGACTAACACTACGATCCCATACGACTCCTTCCATAATTTAACTCACAAAATGAGTTAATACATTTGCATACACAGTTAATACAAATTTGAGTAAAGAAAAGTTTAACAGCGAGATTGAAATAATAAAAGATATCGCTAAAAATAACGCCTTTCCAGGAAGCATAATAGATAAAGTTGTCTACAAATATCAGAATAAACAAAACCTTTGAGGTACTTAATAATACCCAACTAAAAACTCAGCAGACACAGAAAACCAAAAACTACAGATACATTAGGTACCAAGGAAATATTAATAACAAAATAAAGGAAACTATGAAACAGCACGATATTCAGATTTCAGATAATCCCAACAGGACCATAGGCAGCCTACTCATAAATAACAAAGAAAGAATAAACAAATTGGATGGGGGGCGAATGGCCCCGTGGTAAGCTCTCGGGCTACCATGCCGGCGTCCTGGGTTCGATTCCCAGTGAATACACGCCGAGTCGCCTCCCCGTCCTTCGGAGGGGACGTTAAGCCGTCGGTCCCGGTAACCAGTCTAACATCTCTGGTTGTCGTCAGATACATGTGTAGTTGGACGATGTGAACGTAAAAACGGGTTGAAAGCGCGTCTGCGCTCTTTGAGCGGTACTCAGCCATGCACCCAAGTTTCTGGGCGTTGGAGTACCAGCCCGGCTTGGGGGTCGTCTTCAAATTGCTGGGCGTTGGAGTACCAGCCCGGCTGAAGGCGAGGCGAGAAGCGGTATCAGCCTGATCGGATGCCATCTTCGAACATCTTTCACTCCTCCAAATAGACCTACACATGGCCGAAGTAAAAACCGTGAGGATGTACAAAGGGACCGTTGAGGCCCAAGTGCTTTGGTTATACCACCTGTGGTTTAACCAACCTCACATGAAACAACAACAACAACAAATTGGATAACAATGGGGTATATAAGTTGAAATGTAAACTTGGCATGCCACTTATATTGGGGAGACAGGCAGAGCCCTCAAACTACGAATTAAAGAACATAAAATAAAGCACAAGTCTAATTTTGGTAAACATATAACCTTTAACCATGAATTCGACGAAAATAAAAACACAAAAATATTGCATCATGTTAACAAGGGCTACCTTATGGAAATCCTGGAAGGATACGAAGTTAGAAGGTTTATATATAAGAACCCAGATCTAACATGTTTAAATGACCAAATTCAGACCACACATAAACCACTATATTTGTTTCTTAACAACCTTACATCCCACCCCGTGAACCCCCAGATAGACGAGAATTTCAAAACATGATGTCATTTTGAAAACGCACTACTCTGGGTCCCATGGACATCACCCCTATCCTTTTCTAACCTATCCTCATCCCATATCGATTCTCATCAAATCTAATAGATTCTATATTTTAAGGTTGCGCTACAAAACACAATTTTTCATCCATCACAATTTCCAAGTAATTCACACTCTCACAATACCTCACACTTACCTCATCCAGCTTCAGAATTTTGTTGGCTTCCTCTGCATGCAGCCTTTTATAAACATCATTTGTGTCTTGGTTTTCGATATTTGTAGCCTGTTAAAATCCACCCATTTACTCAACTTTCCAAGGTAGCTGATCGCAATTTATCGACCTCCGAACGGCTATCCCCAACACCACGATATCGTCAGCATAGGCAACAAGATCAACCACACCAAAATCCATCTCCAAAAGCTCGTCAAGCACTATCCCCCAGAATCTCGACTCCCTAGATCTTTCTTCTTACTTGTCAGCAACATGACAACTTCGGCCAGTTTCCACTTAACCGGAAAGCTTTTTTCTTCAACAAATTAGGCCAGATCTTCCACAACTGATGCAACTACTGTGGAAAAATCCCGGCCAATCCCGGGGATATCTTTCTATCATACCCTTCCTCACTCTCACTTTCGCTCTATCATCTCACGCTGATGGCGTGTAAAATGAATTTCTGCTGGATCGTCACCAATGCCTCCAATTCTCTTCGCCGGAATTGAACGTTGTATAACTCCATCATTGATTTATTTTCCTCTAAATTTTCCTTTTCCTAATAACTTCCTCTCCCCCATTCTCGTACGCCTATGTTCCCTTCCAGATGTAGCATAAAAATACCAAAGAATATCTCAAACAATATAGGAGCAAGTAATTAAGACGGATACGTTGGAATGTTTACTCCAAGGATGTCGTTGACATCGAGAAAGATGTACCTGTAGGCAACAGGTTCCAAGCAAGTCAAATAAATATGGAATTAAATGTTTGTTTTTGCTAATCCAAAAACTACTTCGCTTAAAACATAGAAGTGTACATAAGCATTCAATCAATAGGGCAATATTAATGTATTAATTCTTCTCATGCTGTAATAGAAAGATTATGCAGACCACTAAAAGAAATAACACTGAAATAACACGATTTCGTCGTAGAGAATTTCTCCAAAATGTATCTATTGCGCTAATATAAAAGTCTTCTCCTGAACGTGTGCCAAAAACGTAATATATCAAAACATTCAAACTCACCACACCGCGCATGTTGTCTAGATACATTAAAATTTACAACACTCTTCATCATCCGCATAAATCGACGTAAAACGAGTTGATGTTCGCAGCAAACAATTGTGGTTTCTGTAAAATTGCATATGATAAGGTAGAGACATAATGTCCAATAAATAAGGCACATAATGGTATATAGATTAGAAACTCTTTATAGTGTTTATTGTTATACTATGTAACAAATAAATAACAATTACTATTTCAATTATTACATATTTGGTATTTTCCACTATTAACATTTGTACCATAAATATGTACTTTAGATCTTATAAGATTAATAAATTTTAAGCGATTCGTTGTTTCATTACGGTTAAAATCCAATTGCAGAAACCATAAACCATTTTGTATTCCTTCAAAAATATCATTCGTACTCTCAATTATTACAAAACAGTTATATAATAATTATATACAATAACTACCTTAGCTGCTGCGGTATGTGATAATTTGCCGAACAATGGGACTTCCATGGCGACTGTATGTTGGCTCATACACAACAACAATAAAACATCTTTACGTGTTGAAACATCCGAATCGAACCAATTTAAATTACAAACTGCATCGTTAACACTACCCACCTATTAAAAATTTGGTAACAAATTATTAAATACCTATATGAAAGGTCTTCCAATTTTAAAGAGTGAAAATTCACTATAAAAATGGTAAAAATTTCGCGGAGGCAGTTCGTAAAGTTCTTTGAGCTGTATTTGGTTTTGGAGAGGACTGCGCAGTAAAATCATAAGCAACCATAGCCGTAGCCACACCAACGGGACATTATATGGCAAAACAAACACATGACTGTAAAAAGCAAAGTAAGAATCTATAAAACTTGTGTAAGACCACCGCTAACATACGCAGCCGAAACAAGACCCGAAACAGTAACAACCAAATAAGTCGTCAAAGCTACAGAGATGAGAACACTAAGGACTATTATAGGCTTAAGCCTGCATGACAGGATAAGAAGCAAGAGGACGCGCGTGATGTGCGAGGTACTAGTTGTCATCCAGAAATTTCGGTCATTTCGTATTCATCCGGCCAGGTCTGCTGAAAATATATATACTAGGGTGTCCCTTAAATTTCAATTTCAATATATTTTTACGCATACCTTCTAAAAACTTTCGTATTGACCTAATATAGTCTAGAAATAAATATTAGCCCGATTTATAAACGATAACCCGTGCCGACTTGAGTTTTTAACTTGTCCATACATGTTGCGTAGGTGCAGCGCTGCGACCTGTTACTGCGAGTTTCAATTGTCATTTCATACGTGATTTCTAACATTATTAGTGCGTTGTTGTTTATTGTGTGAAGATGTCTGTGGAATTACGAAGTGATAAACAAAATATTTACCTTACCGGACTGCCAAGCCACCAGATAAATGGTGCAAAATTACCATCTAATCGACAAGTTCTCACCGTTTTATTTTACAATATTCGTGAAGTCAGCTTGACTGACTGTTAGTGAAAGTGCGAATCTTGTTATAAGAGAGTGCATTATATTTTGGGAAAAAGCCAGAATTCCTACGAAGGCATTTCCTAACTGCGTGAAGAAACTTGTTCATTTATATCATGTTTGGAGGGAGCTGCAAAAAAACTGTAAGAAAACTCAGGTGACGTTCAAAAACCGTGAAAATAATTTTGTAAAAGACCTTGATAACTTATTTGATATTGCACATGCTGATGCCTTCGACAGAATGAAAATAAAGAAAGACAAAGAATTTTTAAGGAAACAGAGAGAGCCAGGTCGGCCGGGATGCTTAGGTGGAATTGACAAAAAATTGGCGGAGAAAGAAGGACGAGTTAGGCAAAGACAATTGAAAGAAGAGGAAAGAAAGGTAAAACAAAGAAAGTTATTGGCTGTTGCATCTACTTCTTCGATAGATAGCTTGGAATGTCATGAGAATTCGGATGAGGAACAGATTTCGAACTCTGAACTTAGTACTCAGATTCCTTGCCCTAAAAAAAGTTCTAAAAGAGGCACGAAAAGTTTCATAACTCCTAAACTGGTAGCAGCTTTAGATCGATACCAATTAAGCATAAGGGACTCAGTTTACACTCTCCATGCGGTTGTAGAAGCGCTTGGTCTGAACAGCGATGATTTCCCTATTAACAAATCCTCGATTCAGCGAATTCGTACTCAGGCGAGAAAATCCAGGGCAGAAGCAATAAAAACTGACTTCCAGAATAATTTGCCTGACGTAGTCACAGTCCATTGGGATGGAAAACTATTACCTGGATTGGATGTATGAAGTTCAAAAGAAGAACGCTTGCCAATTATTGCTTCATTTGACGATAGAGAACAGCTTCTTGCAGTACCAAAATTAGAGAGTTCTTCTGGAAAACATCAAGCTAAAGCCATTTCAACTGCACTCTTTGACTGGAACCTCCATGATAAAGTACAGATAATGTGTTGCGATACAACAGCTTCAAATACTGGCCATTTCAGAGGAGCTTGTGCTATTTTGCTTGTCGTCATCATATTTATGAGTTGGTCCTTAAAGCTGTTTTTGAAACCAAGGTAAAGCATATTACAAGTAGCCCAGATATTCCAATTTTCAAAAAGTTAAGAGATAATTGGAAAAATATTAACATCGATAACATTGAGCCACCTCTGAATTTCGTTAAAGCACATATTGCTGAGACAAACATTACATATTTGTTAACTTTTTATAAGACTGAAAAACCTGGAAAAACCTTTTATTAGAGACGATTACCGCGAATTGGTTGAACTATGCGTTGTGTTCTTAGGAGGAGATACAGAGAATAAACTAAAACTCAGGCCCCCGGAGCTTTGCATCAAGCGCGATGAATGGCGAGAGCGATCTATTCTATAAAAATATGTTTGCTTCAATCGCAACTTAAAATTACTGCAAAGGACAAAAATGCTCTACAAGATGTTTGCTTATTTATCGTCACCTTGTATACTAAACCTTGGCTCGAATGCACAGTGGCAATTAAAGCACCTAACCAAGACTTGTGCTTTTTGAAAGCTCTAAAAGAATATGAAAAAGTAGACGCGACAAGTTCCAAGGCATCCATAAGCAAGTTTGTTCATCATTTATGGTATTTGGATGAAGAAACAGTCATGTTATCACTGTTTGATGAAGAAGTTGATTCCAAAACCAAGACAAAAATGATAAATAATTTAAACAGAGACGAAAGTTCACATTCCGCTAAAGGCTATGTCCCATCGAAGAAAGAAATTACGCAAAATTTGTTTAGTAAGCTTAATATTTTCTTGTTTCTTTTTTCAAAGTTTCGTGGCTTAGTTTTTGCTTATTTAAACTGTTTTTTCTTTCTTTCAGATATGACGCTGGATGATTTTGTGACTCAAAGAAGCAAACAATTTCTATCTCGACTGCAGATCGACGACAGTTTTCTTCGGGAAGATATATCTTCTTGGGGTGACAATCCTACTTTTTTGGAAGCTAGAAGACAAATAAGTCGTTTGAAGGTCGTAAATGACACTGCTGAAAGAGCTGTTAAATTAATGCAAGATTTTAATGGACTTATCACGGCTGAAGAAGAGCAAAAACAGTTTTTGTTGCGTTGTGTTCAGGAACATAGAAATCTGTATCCAGACTGTTAAAAAGCTACACTAAAGAGAAGTTACCCTAATTAATTATTATTATAAATTGTATTTAAATAAAAGTTTATGTTGATCTTATTTTATTTTTACTCATACTTACTTTATTTGTTGCATTTTAATTAGTTTTGGATCAAACCAAAATGTCAGGCCAAAACACCATTTTTTATTAAACTTTAGAGCTCGGTCGGCACGGGTTGCAATCATGCTACAAATATGAAATTTCATATTTAAGTACATTTTAGCATTTATAAAAAAAGTAGAGGGTATGCGTTTAGAAATTCTCAAAAAAAATTTTTTTTGCCATATAAGGGACACCCTAATATATACGTTTACAGGAATTAGGCTTATCAAAAACCAGCTTGCACCGTATTTCGCATAAAGATTTTGCGTTAAAAGCTTACAAAATCCAGCTGACGCAATAATTAAAGCCATAAGATCACGGACAACGTCATACATTCGCTGATTGGGTGCTCACAATGCACGCACAAGATCACCATTTTTTCAACAAATTTATTCTGAGTAATGAGGATTATTTTCATTAGTCTGGTTATGTCAACAAGCCAAATTATCAGATTGTGGGTTCTGAAAACCCAAAAGAAATGGTCGAACAAACACTTCATCAACAACGAGTGACAGTTTGGAGCGGTTTTTAGGTTGGCGGAGTGATTGGACCTTACTTCTTTGAAAATGATGATAGTTGCAAAGAATGAATTGCATTCCCGAACGATAATAATAACTCTATTGCGTGAAAAAAATTCTTGGACGTGTAATTTCCCGAAATGGAGATATGAATTAGCCAACGAGATAGTGTGATTTAACATTATTGAAGTTTTTTTCTTAGGAGTATGTTAAAAAATAAGGTTTACGCCAACGTTCCAGCAACGATTTGGCAGGTATTACAAATACTGTACATTTCTTTTAATTTAAAATTAATCTTTTAGTTGAAAGACCCTATGTATATGTATAATTATTATTTATACAAAGTGTTCGTTAAGCATTGAACCGCTTAATATCTCCAAAAGTACTTGTCGGATCAACATGAAATTTGAAATGTGAATTTGACTAAACAAAATCCAATTTTTCAAGATGCAACGCCTACTTGATTGTATTTAAATAGCACCATTAGTCAAAATTGACATCATTCGAAAGTTTGACTAGTGGTGCTCATTTTTTTAACAAAAGGTTTTATTTAGACAAATTCACATTTCAAATTTCGTATTGATTCGATAAGTACTTTTGGAAATATGACTTAAGCCGGTTCCATACTTAACAAACATTTGTATATTAATCGATAATTTAATAATATAAAAAATTTATTCTTACCGCTGTGATAAATCTTTGTCCAATAGTATGGAAGAAAAATAACGTTAAGAAGTACATAATAATCATCCAGCAACTTATTAAATTCTTTTCCTAAAAATATTACTTGGTTAATTAATTGAAATTATCATGTGAAGTGTCAAACCAGAATAAATTCAGTAGTAGACATAGTTAAACAAACTATAACACAAACTTTTGTAGGCACGATATAACTGACAAAGAATCCCTTAACACAGTCAAACATTCTAAAACCGCAACACATCATATATATTGGCAATGTAACTAGTGTGTGCAAAATTACCTGAAAATATCTTGATGATATAAGAAAATCGGTCGCAGAATTTTAAAATTTCTTTTCTTATTTCTGTTCAAATGTATATTATCGATTACATTATTAAGGTGTTCTATTCGAGCGATTAACAATTCCATCGAGTAACTATATAATAACAACCCAGAAAATATAACATTCATTGAAATACCCAAAAAATATATTTGAAATAACATTATTAATGTTATTTCGTACTGTTTTAAATGATGTGGAACGAAATATTCGATAATAAAACAATCTTTAGTATTTATAATACCGGCACAATTATTTTCGAACATAACATAATATGCCATAGCATATCCTATAAAAAATCCTCCGTAATGAATAATATTTAGTATAATTTTTATATTTTTTTCAATAAATTTTATTCTTTCTGGGATACCGAAATGATTAAAATCACTTAATGAATCAATTATTTCGAGCAAACTACGTCGATTTCGTAGTAACTGAATATTACCAAACAGAATTATAGCGCCTATCGCAATAAGTTCCAAATGAAACAGTAGCTTTGCGAAATTCGTCTTATAATCTGAAATGATTAAAGTGACGACATTAAAACAGGGGATATAAACATTAATACTCACGCATAAGTTCCGTTATCAAGGGATAAAAACCCCAAACCAGATTTATAACTATTAAAATTATTACTCCGTATCCTCTCATTCCGTGTGAGGTGGGCCATATCATATATTTGCGCATACTTTTTTCTAAAAGGTAATAACCGAGTGTTTTCAACATTTTAAACACTACTCAATTAAAATAATCAATATTAAAACTTAAATAATCTTAATGAGGAAATTATCGTGTTCACTTATGATTATTGTTTTATTTTACCATACGCGTTAAATTCGATGAAAAATTTAATAGATAAGAAATGCGAAATATGTAACAAATTGACTACTCGCTACGAATCAATCACTGAAAGAATATCGTTAGTCCGACATCGATATTTAAATTATTTTTAATGCGCAGAGACGCATGGAGTACGGGGGCATGCGCTCGTTTTCTTATTAATCGTGGTTGATTCATTCTATTAACATTGATTTATTTTCTGTTTTTATATGTAAAATTATTTTAAGAGTAATTTAAACTTTGATAATCGTGATGTATACAAAGAAAGACTTGTTATTTATCACTTAAACCAACACCTAAATATTTTTAATCCCGACTTATATCGAGTGAATATTGCAGCCAATCTCAGAGAAACGGTCAATATATATGTCATACATTGGTTTTCAAACCACGGAGCAAAAAGAAAGAATACTATTAACATATGCCATATACCTAAGCAGATTTTATGTAATCAAGACTAGAAAAGACATAAGTAGTTCTTAGAATATACGTTATGCGATGTAGATCTTCTATTGAGTAAGGATTTTGAACAACGATTTTTCGTGTACATGTAGATTAATATCACTGAAAAGTAAAGGAGAATCACATATATTATGTGGACTCTTAAAGAAGAAGAGTACATCATCACAGACACAATCCTGAACTGTTTGCAAAGAAGTGTCATAGTCAGAGTGTATTGTATTAAGCATTTAAAACATAAGTATTTAACAAACTTGTTTTGAATTCTTTCAATCCTGGATATGTACGTTTGGTGCTGTAAACGAAACCAATACAGTATTTTGATCGGAATAACTTTTATAAAAGAAGCTTTGAATACCGATATGTGTGTTAAACAATAGTTACAGATACTTAATGGATGATACACGGGTAAGAACCTCACCAACAACCATATAATTGTAACACATAGTATTCCTCTTCCTCGTGAAAGAGATGACATTGCATTTAGAGCAAAAGATTCACAGAGCATTCAAAAGAAAATTTCTGTCAACATCACATTTAAAGCTGCGAGAGATTTTAAAAAACTAATCAATACAAATACGCTTGGATTAAAATGGGAAAGTAATGCAAGGCATAACACAAGGCAGGATGATATTCTGCTAAATTGATTATCATCAACACTATTGAAGATCTCCCAAAGCCAAAAAACTGAACTGTAATTCTGAATGTAAACTAAAAGTAATATACTGTAATATAAGAAGCCTAAGACAGAATATCAATTAAGTTGATGTCATTTTGATGCAACATAAACCTAATGTACTAATTCTTGTTGAAACTTGGCTGTATGATGACGAGGCTATGACTTTAAAGTTTTCAAGTTATATGAGGTCTCATGTGTGTAGAGAGGACAGAATGTCTTGTCAATATTGACAAGAAGCAACTGTCCCCATGAACTGGTCTCTTCTGTAAACACGGATCGTAACAACTTATTATCAATTAGACTTACATTTCACAATATAATCATTACGGAGTCTACAAAAAGCCGGGCTCATCCTTCTGACCTTTCATGGATGCGCTCGAAATGGGATTACGACGTGTAAATCTATTTGTATAGGAGATTTCAACATATCTCGTTTGGAACAAAAAACAAGCATGGTTTAAAGAAGGTAACAGTAACAAAAGATAGGAATTTAACAACTAACCTTGAAGAGGGTGGTTCACAGGTGAGCTTTTAAAACACTTAGATATGATGTTAAGAAGTTGGTCATAATGAATAAAAAACGATTCATGGAATACAAATTTAATAATGCTGAAGATTCCGCTCGAAAGCAATGGAAGGTCATAAATGATTCAATAATGATAAATAATAAACAAGAACGAATCCATAAAATTTTGGATAAAGATAATTCAGAAACGGAGGACCCGAAACAAATCTGTAATATTCTACGTCAGACCAAGTAATGATGATTTCATACAAGTTGCATCGCAATCTGGTAACATCAACGGTGCGGGCTGAAAAGAAGGCATACTATGGCATACCTTTGGATCTTTCTCCAAAGATCCAAAGGCTCTATTCATCAATCAGTTTTTCCGGATGCCTGGAAGATAGCTGAAGTAATTGCGTTACCTAAAGTATCTTCCCCTTCTGCCCTAAGGGATTTTAGACCGATCAGTATCCTACCAGTAATGTCAAAAATTTTAGAGAGAGTCTTGGAAAAGCAACTTAGAGCACACTGCGAAAGGTATAGTATACTGCCAGATCAACAATCTGGGTTTCGTTCGGGTTTCAGCTGCGCAACTGCTTTATTGAACCTTACTGATGATGTATTTGCTTCTAGAGATGCCGGGCAAGCCGCACTTTTGTTATGTTGGACTTCACCAAATCATTTGATACAATAAATCATAATATACTTGCATCTAAACTTAATTATTTTGGTCTTGGAAATCAAGCTGCAATTTTGATAAAGTCATTTTTGTCGGAAAGGTCTCAGGTTGTGAAGATTAATAGTCAAGTGTCGAGCGCTCTGTCTGTTACTCGTGGAGTCCCTCAGGGGTCCATTTTGGAGCCACTATTGTTCTCTATTTATACATCTGATTTTGACCAGGTTCTTGAGCATTCGCAGATTCACTTGTATGCAGACGATACACAGCTTCTGCTGAATTTTAATCCAAATAATTGGGTTGATGCCTGCATAAAATTTAACTCAGATATAGCATTATTTTCTGATGTTGCGAAACGCCATGAACTTGTGCTAAATCCATTTAAGTCTTCTGTTCTTCTGTTTTGCGGTAGTGTCACAAGGAGAGCGATTAAGCCTTTGATATCCGGACAATTGGTGGTGGATAGCGAACCACTTACTGTTTCTGAAAATATAAAAATTTTAGGAGTCACATTGGATCATCAGTTGAGGTTTGAGGAGCATGTGGCCAGATGCTTGAGGGGTGGGTATGGCGCCCTGCGTCTCTTGTATGCTCATAGGGATGTCTTAAGTAAAAAATTAAAAATTATGCTGTGTGATAGCTTGGTTCTAAGCAAATTAAATCACTGCGACGTTGTTTATGGTCCAAATTTAACGGAGGCGAGTAGGCGTCGTATCCAGAACCTCCAGAACGGTTGTCTGAGGTTTATTTACGGAATTCGTAAATATGACCATATTAGTCATAAGTTGGCAGAGACTGGGTGGTTGAACATGAAGAACAGACGTAAACTGCATGCAACTTGCACTTATTATAAAACTATTAAAAGTCAGCGGCCTCCTTACTTGCTGCAACGCCTATCTTTCAGAAGCGATGTCCATAACATTAATATAAGGAGGCAAGATGTATTGACGGTACCACGCCGCGCCTCGCACCGATCCTTTTCCTACCAGATAGCTAAAACGTACAATGATCTACCGATGAACCTTATAGGATTGAACTGTATTTCGTTCAAAAGTAAATTAAAATCCTCCCTCCTGCTTGAGTCATCATGATTTTTTTTTTTATTATATTCTGAGTTACTGATGTATCGCTTTATACTGGCATGTCGTCGTATTTTGTTATTTTGTTTTTTTCATTTGTTTATTAGTATTGCTAAAAACATTCTCATTTTTGCTTTATATATATATTTTCTATATATTCTGGATTAAGTGGAAGAGCAGTTGGTTAATAACCAAACTGAACTTCGTCCAGAAAATACGTCTATTTTCTAAGAGTGTATTATTATTTTCTTTCCTTTTTTTTTGCGACTTATTAATAAAGGCATTATTATTATTATTATTATTATTATTATTATAATGACAACACTTAAAACTAATTCAGCTCCAAGTCATGATGGTATCAAGCCTAAAGTTGTTAAATGTTTGAAAGAGGTACACTCACCGATTCTATCTAGTCTTATTAATAGAACCAGGAGGGGAATTTCCCGGAAGAACTAAAGATTGTAAAGATAACACCGATATTCAAGAAGGGTCTGAAAGTAGAAGCAACCAATTATCGGCCCATATCAGTCATAACTGCTTTTGCCAAAATATACGAGCTAGTACTGAAAAATAGATTACTGCAATTTTTAAATGATATTGGTCTTATAGCGGAGAGTCAGCAATGTTTCCTAAAAAAAAGTACACAAAGTGCAATAACTTCAGTAATGAATAGTAACAGATGAATAGGAACAGTAATGAATGCAGTTTGTTTATGATAATGTGGATCTTGGACGAAAAGTTTTGGCTGTATTTTTGGACCTATGTAAGGCATTTGATGTGCTTGATCATGAGCTGCTGTTGAATCGTTTGAAGAGCATAGAGGCGATTGGACCGGCACCGGTTATCTTTACGAATTACTTCAAAGACCGATATCAATACAGGGTGTGTGGTGGGTATGCAAGCGCCAAAAAACTTGTTAAATATGGAGTGCCGCGGCTCTGTTCTAAGCCCTCTCCTATATGTAATTATCATCTAAAAACTATGAAATAACTTTCAAATTATTATAAATTGTATATTTATATAAGCAGGCAAAAAAAATTATTTTGCTTCATTTCATTATTATTTTACTCACAGTGTGAATTACCCACATAATTATGAAAGGTGTCATAGGAATGTAAATGATATCTGTATCTGAGCTTATTATTAATTTGTTTTATTTAATAAGCTTAAATGATAACACAACAAACAATAAGGTAGCATTAAAAACGCTTTTGTTATCTTTGACAATAAAAATGGATTAGAACTTGAATTGAAAACAAATCACATTCTTAGAGCAAACCTTCATTGAAAACAATCGTTTTCTAGACAAATCGTTTTGTTGATAATTGTAAGTGGAAATTTATGTTACCCATTGTTTTAGTGGTTATAGAACCTAAATTGAACGCCTGAGATCATAAAAGGGAAAATTGAACCGTATACGATCGCCTGCAAATTGACTCGATATTGCACTTGCTGAATCAAAATGGGTTAATAGAAAGTGTTGTTGTTGTCGTCGCGGTTTAATGCATTACCCTCTGAAAATTAGTTTCGTTCCAACATTCCCAAATAGAATCTTCGGAATTGCAATTAAATAACACCTTATAAAAAAGTGTGTAATTTTTATTTTCCACAAAAATTAATATTCAAATAGCAATATTTTCCGAAAAGGAAAATCTAATTATACTATTGGAATTTGCGGAAGCCTCTAATTTCGTAGCTAGGGTGGCGCATGCGAATCGAGCATGTATTGATTGCTGAAGGCTCGACTTCCGGGATGTTAGAAGACCGAAGTGATCTTGCGGTGATCCCAAGAAAAGAACGTGTTTGTTATATGCAAACAAGCATTACGAGTTCGTTGATGTTGTTTGAAATGCGATTTCAAAATGGCAATGAAAATAAATTAAAATGGAAGCAAGAAGGAAGTATTCAAATTCTAAGTTTAAGGTTAGTTTTAATTTCAGAATGAAATTTGTTATCTATTCTTGTTTTAAGGGGGTGTTTTATGGTTTTAATCGTTTTAACTATTATAACTTGAGTTTTATCTACTATGAAATACTGACGATGGACCATCAAAGTTGGATTTTAGCACATCATTGAATTAAAAAAGTTCATAAATTCTCGGATGAATCGGATTAACCTATAGAATTCTTGGAAATATGGATTTAAGGTAAATGGTAAATGGATTTTGTTATTTGTTCACTTAAAAATTTTTGAGACTCATTTAAATGGTAAAATTTACCAAATTTTCTTTTTACTATTTAAACATACGATCATTGTTGTCGTCTGTGGTGTTCTTCTCTGACGTGATATAAAATTATGTGTTTAGGGGTTAAGTGAAGGATTACTTCACGGAATTATTTTCTTATTAAGAAGGACAGGAAACGTAGAGGCGAAGATGTGGCGGTGTATGTCTCGAAGGAATTGTTAGATTAGAGCGAGTTACTTAAAAGATTAAGTTTAGTGTTTATATTGGGAGTTGTCTATTGCCTTTCTAATTTAAATTTTCAAGTCTTACTAAATAAATTGCTATACCTCTATAAAAATCTGTCACACACAAATTCATACGAAAATCTATCAATTATTGTTTAAAATCGAGACCCAAATACGATCAAATCCCAAATAAATGGAATACCAGTAGCATAATTGCGATCCCTAAACCCGACTCAGAATATCATCTACCCAACAATTCTAGACCAATCGTACTTCTTCCGGTCATAGCCAAAATCCTTAGAAGTATAATAAACCAACGAATTCTTAAATACCCAAATACTCTATTTCATTTTACCAGTTTGGTTTCAAACCAAACAGCTCCAGTATACATCCATTAGTTGTGCTACTTAACAACATCCAACGGTAACAAAAATTAATTAAGAAAATAATTGCTTTATTCCTGAATAGTAACAAAGCATTCGATACAGTTTGGCATATGGGATTATTATTCAAAATGGATATCAAGAGAAACTTAATTACTTTCATCTACGAATTTTTAAAAACAGAACGTTTCATGTAGCGATTGAGTTCCGTTTCTTTTAACCTTGAGGTACCCAAACTAGGCGTTCCTCAGGATTCCCCCTTTCTCCCACCTCATACAACTACGCAACAATTATACTATACAACAATTTAAACCTTGATCTGTACGTTTTGCAATATGCTGACGACACGACGCTCATCGCACATAGCAACATATTGGACAAAGCCACAATAAACTTACAAACTCTATATAACCATGTATTAAAATGGTTACATAAATGGAGACATACTCCCAATCCAGGAAAATGCTAAGTCATAGTTCCAAACTACTGCATTTGTCAAAAATCTCCAACAGTGAATACTGGCAACTTATGCATAAAACCATCTCCATCAGTTAAATATTTGGGAATAATTTTACATAATGGCCTAAAATTATCCAAGCATTACAAAACCAAAAGAGACAAATCAGAAGAGCCAAATACTTCCGAACACTCACCTACAAAAAAAACTAAGTGATACACATCAGTATCTCAAAATCTCACTGACAATTAATTCGACATAAAAGACTAACGATTCATTGATAAAGCAGAAGGAGGTGCATAAGAATAATAACTAAAATCCGACATCCGAAAAATCTTGTGCACAATATCAGTAATGAAGGCCTATATGCTGTAACATAAATAAACCAATACGACTAAGGCACGAAGAACTAAAGAAGAAATTTATCAATACAAAATAGAACAGCTATTATTACTATGTATTATAATTTATATGTATTATGTACGCGAATGTTATACATACTAACATTTGAAGGCCACGTTGATGGAGCTGTTGCTAAGACTTGGCGCATTCTTTGCTTCGTTATAAGAGTCACGCAAAATTTTACAAATATTTGTGCCATAAGAACATTGTATTTTGCTTATGTGCATAGCGTTTTAAGCTTATGCAGCTCCGTTTGGATTCCGCAATATCAAACATATATATCCAGAATTGAAAGGATTCAAAAGAAATTCCTAAAGTATTTATGTTTTAAAAGCAACATCGCTTACATTGATTACGTATCTGCCTGTGCCTCCTTCAACTTCTTATCGCTCCGTCAGCGTCGTTCATGTGGTGATGCTTTAACATTCCATAAAATCATTAATGGTAGTATTGATTATCCTAGCTTTCTTGAGGTCGTTAATTTTCGTGTTCCTCCCCGGTGTCTTCGGCTCGATTATTTATTTTACATGCCTACTCCAGGTATGAATATCTGTCAGAAATCTTCCATGTTGAGAATGGCGCGCACATGCGACCATTTACATCGTGGCGTGGGGGTTGATGTCTTTTGCGATTCGCTACGCGCGTTTAAACGTTTGATAATTGCGGCGTGTAAAGCTGATAATAATAATAAGTTTATGTAAGTAAATTCTATGTTTTGATGGATATATTTTATTCTCTGGTTATCTTTGAGGAACGGTGCCTTGGGTTCGTCCCGTTTGTAGAGGCGGAAAGGCCAGGATGTAATGAGGTTACGGTCGGTAGCTAATAAAGAATTATTCCTCTCTCTCTCCAAAAATTCGTTGGCACCATCCTATTTACATGTAATGAGGAAATTATGTAATAACTTAGCAGTTAAATTAGAAAATATATCATTAAATAAAATAATTAATCAAGGAACGATTGTAGTACGATTATAATATTATGCAAACACATCAACGAGTGAATTGAAATATACAGAGTGTTTCTAAATTGATGCGAAAGATTCATCGCCTTCTAGATAGAAAAATAACACGGACAAAATCACAACAATGAAAATATTTGTCATTATGACACCAGCCTACTTGATATTTTTAAATAAAGAATCAATCTGTGAATTAATGTCAAAAAGGTCTGAGTATTATTTTATTTTTTTTATGGACAAACTAACGGTTTTAGGAAAAAATTTTAAGAGATAAAAAAGTTGCGTATTGAGTTCCACTATTTAAATCAAGTTTTTATATAGAAAAAAATAGACGCATTAAAAAGTTCTGATGCATGTATTGTAGGAGTGAATTTTTCACCGCCTTGTAATAACATTTTAGGATTATAAAAATCGTCAAAAAGTATCATTTTATTAGTAATAGTTATCTGCCAAATTTCATTCTTCTAAATTCCTCCGTAGTGGATTTATTAAATAAAAACAATTTTTTTCCCTTAACTTTAGAGGGCTGTAACTCGGCGAGGAAGGGGTTTTGAACAACAACTTATATGAAAAACCCCCTTAATTTTGCTGAAATATCATCCCTTGAAATCTTTCGCATCAATTTAGAAACACTCTGTATAATGTAATACTCTATCAAACAAATCAGGAAAAAGTAATAGGACTTTTATTGGTAGTGCTAAAGTGTGAACTGCAAGTATTCCTAATTGCTAAAATGGTTAAGATCGCAAAAATTATGAAATAGAAAGTACCATAATAGGGACGAACATACACATCCGGCAGTAATAATGGAGGAAAGATTATGCGATGGATATATTCAAAGTAAATATTCCCATCTCATTCAAGTACGTTGTAATGTATATCAATTTCAAAAAATTAATCTGTGCTCTTTGTCTTATGCGTTTTCAAGGTAGGAGTAGGAAAACCCGTGAGGAGATGGACGGCGGGGAAGAACACAGTAATTGAGGAGACGAAAATCAAACGACATCTCTAATATGAAGTATTGTATTTTGCTTTTGAGTTTCAACAATAAAATGGCGTGGACAAAAGAGACTTAGACTGCTAAGGAAGAAGAATTGATAGAGGGCGCATGAAACGGAATACATCCATAAATACATGTATATAATATACTATATTATATGCGGCGTCCAAAATATAGTATAAGTTGGCCCACAAGAATTATCTTTATTGAATTCTCAACTTATTTTCAGAAAATGTCGTCTTGAGTTGTTGTAGTTTGTAACAATTTCGGATTAATTTATTTAGCGTATGGCATATAAGACACACAATACGATAGTAGGTAAGTTACAAAAAATGAATAGAATGACAGTCATTAAAGAGTACAACCTACGTTTTGGTTGTTATTGGTAAATTTTACATCCAATTCGGCTAGCCATTAAAAGTTTTTGCAAGGTTTAGCATCAAAGAGGCTCCCACAGCGTTAGGATAAGATTCAATAGGGCAGCACCCCACAATTTGCTGAATACATTATTTTGAAGCTTCGCAGTCACACTGAGGCGATGGCAGCACTCTCCATTTGTTGAGGCTATCGCTACAGATTCCAAGTACCGTACATACTCTGTTCAGGTCCTTCCAAAGCTGAGAAAATCGAAATCCTTTTAATTTTTGGTTGAGGAGGATCTCTTGGTTTATTCTTGGTGATGCTTTGGCGTTCCAGTCTTTTCCCCACTCAGAATTGATGTTGTACTTGTTTTTAACCAGTTCCTCAGCAAGATTAATATAATGGAGGTTGTCTATGGCCATTAATATGGAAATAAGGTGAGCATTTTTTTTTTCGAAGGTTTCTGGGGCAATATAGCAATTTTGGAAACTGTTTCTGTCGAATTATTATTTAGTTAAGTCTATTAGTCTATCAACCTCAAAATCCAGCGCACATCTGACCTTCTAACTTCATTGTATGTGCCGCGTAAAATGGCTACTTGGCCTTAAGATTGCACTCCACGTACATGTAACATAGTCTGGTACAGGTGATGCAAAACCTTAACCGATTTTAACACAGGGTCTTGTGGGGAGCAACCTTTGGTGATCCCAAAAGGATTCCTGGCAAATACTTATCAATGCTACGTTGGGTACGTATATAATGTTTGCATAGGTTTGTATTAAACTGTAATACTTTGCTGTGATATATTGGTGCATATTGGTGACAAGAGAAATAGCTGAAAATTGTTTTGAAGTTCGTAAGTCGACCGCTAAGCGGCGTAACTGTCATAGAGAAACATAAAATTTCCGCTATCTCAGAAAGGTAGATGTTGGGCTATAAATTTGGCATTATTTGACAGCTTAGATAGTACCGCATAGTTTTGTTTCGTGACATATCTCATATTTATCATAATAAGGGAGGGGGAGGTCAATGCGCGTTTAAATGTTTACATTTTAATATCTTCTGGACCATTTGATAATTCTTCATGATACACAATGATACAAAAATGTTGTATGAAATAAAACATTTCATATCTGTATAATATAATAATATTAAATAACAAAAGATAAACAATTATAGATAAGAAAAATTTATTTTCTAAACGCTTACACTAGTGCTGTCACCGGACCCCCTCCCAACCGATGCAAAACACTTCTCATATTTCTTTTTAAATGATTGTAAGTTGTAATCTGTGTAGCAAATAGAAAGGTTATTAAAAATCGAACCAACCATATAATAAAAGCAATGTTTCAACGCTTGCATACTATGTTTTGGAATGGAAATCTAATGTTTCTACGCATTGATGATTTCATATAGGTAAGATGGCCTGCAGTTAGTGATAATAAAAATTATTCGATAAGGAATATGAAGTCTACGACTTTCTACCATATTTAAGCAATTTTCATTGGCCCATTTATTACGACGCATACAATAAATAAATCTGAGACAAGATTCTTGAATCCTTGTTATTCTCTCCGCATTCTTCATCATCAAACAAGGCTCATAAATAAGATTATAAAGGAAAAGTAGTTTCAATAGTATTTTTTAAGTGTGTTTTATAATTCACTAGCATCTAACTGAAAGTTGTATGGAGAAGAAGCAATAAAAAATTTATTAATTTCATTACAATCCGAGAGATTACTATCAAGCCGTGTGATGTTTTTCGATTTAGTAATGTTATTTCTTAGAACCTCCATTTTTTTCAGAATTTGAAGGTTTGGACAAATTTTGATTAAAATAAGCATTTTTTCAGATCTGATACCATCTGTAGTAAAAATATGCAAAGTTCTGTAATATTGACCATGTACAGGATTTCCCGTGAGTTCTGGAAAACTGGCGTTACGCTTAAGTTGTCCGCTAGATGGTGCCACCGGCCTCGAGAAGGGCACTAGCGCTAGTAGCTACGGTTTAGGATTTACATCGGTTTCTTTCCCCGTATTAGTTATTTTGTTTTATTTTCAAATAATATTTATTATGTAATACATATTATATACACATTATAACAGTTTTTTTTCTTTACCTTTTCTTATCTTATTTAAAAAAATAGTTTTAAAAAGTACCCTCTATGAGACGATTGCCAAAGTTTTAAAATGTCTTAATTTACCGATTCTAGGTAGATTCCTTTACACAATCTAATGAAGCTTAAGTTATTATTATTTATGCAAATTAAGTTAATTCATTTTAAAATTGAGGGTAGGCACACACGGTCGATTTTTAGTTGGCCGATAGTTTAATCGATGAACATAAATGTATTAAGTTTAATGTATTATCTTAATTAACGTGTATTAATTAACAATAACTCTTCTTCATAGAATGCCCCCAATATATCCTAACCTTTCAAGTCTTTAATCGTATACATCGTCGGGTTTGTGAGAATTTTACTAATTTTAAATATTTCTGTGCTCCAATTTGAGGTATAACCATTACAAAAACTGAAAAAATTTTTGTTTAAAACTTTTTACTTGCGTTTATTTAAAAATATAAATCGGTACCGGTTTCGAAGTTACAACTTTATCTTCAGAAAAAATTTTGGATACCTCGATCGACGACTAATTGATAGGCAACAGTTTTCTTAGCTATAATGCTTTATGTCGTACTGTTGTGGTACCACCCGTTTACGTAGTAATGCTCACGTAGTATTTATGTTTATAATAATAAGAATATAATAAGTTTACAATATAATAATGTATCAAAAGTAATGATTCTGTAGTTAACCAACAACCACCAGAGACATGTGTGAATAATAAACATATAGATGGAAACAACCCCTAATTCTCCTGGTCTCTGTGTATATCAAGAAACAGATGGAAACATACTTAGTTATATGATATTTTCCGTGGGAAGCACAGTTGTAAAAACAGAGTTCACTAGGAACAGTCGTTATATAAGTCGAGTTCACTAAGAACAGTCGTTAAGTACACTTCACTAAGAGCAGTCGAAAAGTCAAGTCAGTGGTGTCTGTTAGACCGAGTCGATCAGTTAGTCTTAGAACAAATTGTTACCTGTCGTCATCGTCGTCTCTTAAATAAAATTATACTAAAATCAAGAACAGAAGAAGAGTTGTTTAATTTAATAAATTGCCCTTCACATCGAAGAAATAACTATATTCTTAAATATCGACGTTACAACATTTAAGTAAGGATACACAACATCGATGACGGCGGTACACAAAAGTACAATTTTTAATTTACAATCTTGGTACAATTTCGATGAACGTGAATATAGTATAATACGGACTTAGAATTAGAGATATAGAATAGTATTATGGAACTAGACTTAGTATTAGAATTAGAATGATCATAAGAATGCTACGGTCGAGGGTTATATAGGACAGCGGAGCCCTTGAATGCAACTTTTGGTGGGGCGAAGACGACGCCACGGGCGCCTGAGGGGCACAATGTGTCCTAAACTATGGGTCGTAAATTGGTCCCTTCTGAAAGCATCCCCTAATTAGGGGACCACCTTATCGGGTCTGTAACAAAGAAAATGTGGCTATAAAGCGCATTTTTAGAATACTAAAAATCTTAACTTATGTGGTCCTTAAAACTTATCTTAAAAATACTAAAAAACCTAACTTATAGAGTCCATTAAGTGTCTTTGTAACGAACACGACACGAAACTCACCTATTTCCCACGAACGCTTTAGAATAATATATCCTTTAACCGTATAATGCTCTGATCCGGAAGATACGGGACACCTGTATACCTAATCGAAATCAAAGAAATAGGAAGATCTAAAAGTGGCACCAAATTAGCATTAAAATCCAATTTGCCATCAACACCAATGATATAGTTGACCATAAAGTAACTCAACCGATGGACAACTTAAATCTTCTTTTATGGTCTTTACTAATTCGTCTTTCCAATGAGTTGTATTCCCCCTAGCAATTACAGCAGTTCCTAAAGTTCTATGAAATCTTTCGACAATATCATTGCTTTGAGGATGCTATGTTGAAGTATGGATTTCAAATGAGCCAAGAAATTTATTAAATTCTTTAAATAATTAAGATTCAAATTGATTATGTTGAGTGAGGAATTCCAAAACGTAAGAACAGTTGTTTCAGCAATAGTTGATGTAGGTATTGATAAAAGAGGAACAGCTTCTGTAAATCTAGTAAGTCTTTCAATTACTGTTATAATGTAAGTACAACCACCAGAAAGAAGAGGGTAACCTACAATGTCAACGTGGATATGTTCAAAACGGTCTTTAGGAATATCAATCTTCATAATTGAAGGTTTTGTATGTCTTTGGACTTTCGAAATTTAACATTTAATTTAATTTATATGAACCCATGAATATCTTGTACTGATTAATTTTTTAGAAGCTCTTATACTTAGAAGGGAAATACTATGTAAATCAGTGAAAATTGTTGTGTGAATCAGTAAATTGTTTGTAGTTTTAGACGAAATTTAGAATTAGGATTACAATTTCGAGCTTTAAGCAGGTTGAGTTGTTCATCTGTAGTTTGGCCTTGTTCCAAAATGCAATTATTTGCAATTATGAGAAAAATGCAATTGATTGTGAAATGTTGTTGATTCCTTGTTCTAACGTCGCTCTAATTGCATAGTTGGAAGCATTGGTGGTAAGAATTAATTTAGCAGACGTGTTAGGGTGAGCTAAAATTGATTCTTCTGGAAAGGGGAATATTTGTGGCGTTATTTTATCAAGTTTTTTTAGATGATATGTTATATTTTTCCTGTTACTATGAAAACTATAAATAAAAAATAATCAAGTGAAAACATATAACATATTAGACCGCGTTATGCATCACTTGACTAAGCGATAAATGAATAATGTTGAGAAAAACGAGATTTTCGTTGTCATCTCTCTAAAAATATAAGACTTCTCAGAATAGACAGGTTCAAACTATTGGAAATTGTTTGGTACCTGTCTATTTTTATCACAGAACACTGATGACAGCTAGCACAAGCACAGAAGCCGCTTGGTACGTTTTACGATTATACAGGCTGTTTCTGTAAGTCGTGGCATATATTTAACCACAAATACTAGAGTCAAAATGATGCTTCATGTAAAAATTTTTGAAGGAAATAATCTAGAGTTTGATTTTGTACTTTTAAACTGGTTTTTATTTTATATAGAATTTAAGTCTAACTAGTTTCGGCCCTTGTCCATCTTCATAGACTCTACAAATAGATTAACAACTCTCATCTTATCCATTTTACAAACAAGTTTCTTAATGTTATTTTTCCTTTTGTTAGAAAAGATCACATATTAAAGTCGAAATCAGATTGTTAGTTACTAAATTACTTACAAAATTAAAGTTTAAAAAGTTGTAAAATGAAATTAAGGACGAAGTGTTACAAGTTTACAGGTTAAAATTAAAGAGCGCTCTTTTTTAACAAAAGAAATATTAAGAAACTTGGCAAAAATTCAAGAATCATCATGTTACTTAACAATCGACGATTTTTTTAATCAACGTGAAATGACTAAAAAAACAAGTTAAAAATAAAAAGAAAGTGCGGAACGTGACTAACACTAAATTAACTTCAGTTATAAAAATTCTATTATATGATAACTAACTTCAGGTTTAAAAGGACAACCTCAATTTTGACATATTTATAATCTTCATTAAAAGTCCTTTAAAATGAGTACAAACACGATATATTTATCTCCAATATTAATGAAGTTATGGTCAACTTCCGGTTAAGAATGTTAACCTCAATTTTGCCATATTTGTAATCGTTGTGAAAAATCCTTTAAAACGAGTCCAAACATGATACGTTTAATTCCAATATTACTCGACGTATAAGAACTTCCGAATATTCTTAATTTTTATAAAATATCTTAATATTTGTCACAAAAACAAAAATATAATAAAAAAAATAGTAGTCTAAAATTAAGGTTGGTATTAATATTTAAAAATTGAATTGCTACCTTCATTGTTAGCAACTTTGGGTTTAATGTTTTTTATTCTAACTTTTTTGTTCTTTGAACTCACTTTAAAGGTTTTTTTAATGAAGATGACAGATATGTCAAAATTAAAAGTTGAAATTTCGAACTTTTTGGTTTTATGAGATAAATGAGTCAAGTTTGGACTCACTTTAAAGGTTATTTTATGAAGATTACGAATATAATAATAAAATTAAGGTTGCTATTGACTACTGAAAGTTTTTTTCACGACTAAACCCGAATGCTTCTAGTTCTCGTTCTAATTTTAGTTCAATAAGAATATACAACATAGTAATATCTGATGCTAACTAGTGTTACCACTGCCACTAGAACTAACACTAGACTAGAAACATTCGGATTTAGTCCCACGTCTCTCAAGACTGCTAAACCTAAATAATTCTAGTTCTAGGTCTTGCTGTTAGTTCTAGTGATAGTGCTAGTGTAAAACTTGCACTATACGCTAATCTTCAGACGCACGGCTACACCCGAATATTTCTAGTTCTAGGTCTAATGTTGGTTCCAGTTTTAGTACAATAAAAATATGCAACATAGTGATATCTTATGGTAACTAGCGCTACCTACCGCTGTCGTTTGTAGAATGAGAGATGTTAATCTATTTCTAGAGTCTCTGAAGAACATCTAGAAAACGACACCGATCCAAAATTGTAGGATCATCTATTTTTTCTATTGTAGAATTTCTTGGTGTATCTAAGTGTCGTATCTAAGCCGGTTCTTAGACCTACGATGCAAATCAGACTTGAAATCATATGACGTGCTTGTCGCTCAGCTTTATCCTTTAAAACAAATGGTATTTTAGGTCTTTCGGTATTCTCCATTTTTTCTAAGATAAGTTACACCTTTACCTACCAGCCAGCATGTAAATCTCTAAGGTCCATTACTACCATCTTTTAGTTAAATTTATCTTATAGATAAACCCATCTACTAGCCAATCAGAGCGCGTAAAATAGCCGTAACCGTGGTAACAATCCCTTAGATAGCTTAACTAAAAGATGGTAGTAACGAGCCTAATAACGATAAAATATCGCTTAGTCAAGTGATGTATAATGCGGTCCAATTGGTGTTCTTCATAATAACATGATGTAATTATCTATAAATAAATATCTATAGACTCTACCACCCAAGGAGGCACGAAGCAAGAGGCTGATGACAAAAAATATAATTGTTTATCAAGAGATAATCCAAATCCACACTTGTACCCAACCACGTTTCCGTTACAGGTAAAACGTGTTTACAATCTGCAGTAATTCTAGTCAATACATTATTATTATTAAAAGAATTTTAATGAGGTTGAAAAAAATTACCATCGGGTAATAAAATATGCTATTAAGTAGAAAATTTTTATTTAATTTTTTATAACAATGTAAAAACTAAAGAAATCTATACTTCTTTATATCATCTTAAACTAATGATATATATATAACATATTACTCCGTTAAATAGAGCGGTAGAATTTAAATTAATTTACTATGCACAATGGTAAACGTACTTATACAATGGTAATGATATTTTAATAATAATTAAATGATTCATTTAAGTGTTTAAACTTAAACATTTTTTCATTAAAACAAATAAAACTGTTCATATATTTCAAAAATAAAAATAGTCCATTAAACTACTTACATAAATAGAAATCACAAAATAGGAACTCTCAAAACAATATTATTTAACTGACAAAATTAATATTACACTCTATGATAATGATAAATATGTTCGTATCTGTGGGCAATCCAATCCTTTTTCTGAAAAAAATGCATCAATTAATTTATTGTTAATTTTTTTTATATGAGCCATTTATTACACAACTCGATTAACTCCACTTTTTGAAAATTTTACCCCTCGATCAATTTTCACTTCATGTTCGGGAACATCTGGACCGACTATTCGGACAAAGATGAATAGGCCGAGGTGGTTCAATCGCATGGTTTCCACGATTATCGGATTTGACTCCATTGGACTTTTTCTCTAGGGGCATATGAAGAGTCTGGTTTATGGCACAAGTTGTGGTCAATGCAAGACACCAGGTGTGATGGAGCGAGTTTACTAGAACATCATTCGTAAGTACAATGCGTGCAACGAAGTGCGTTTGTAAAATAAAGGATATAGTCAACATTGGCTACATATGAAAATGCAGCTAATGTTTGTGAATGTCACTGTTCACTTCTTATGGCTTTTTGCAGATATACAAATGATGAAGAACTCTAAAGAACAAGTTCGTTCTTTGATTGATTAGCTCAGAGACCGTGTTGCAAGTAATAAAATGGAATAATCTTCCTATTACACGTAAACAATGTTTAAAAGTTAACAGCTTTAAATTACAGTATCGCAACCTCTTACTTGGTGGCCGGGTCGAACATGTGTGAGCGTCTGTTGCTTGTGGCTCTATTGGTTGTAGCCTGATTACATCGTTATGTTACTATAGAACTGTTAACCTCACTTCGCACTTAACTTTTGATTTCAGTTATTATTATTAATATTATTTTTACTATTATTTTCTTTTTTTTTCTCAATTTTGTTGTTTTTCCGTTCAACGCACCAGCTTTATAATTATAATTATTCTAGTGTTACAGTACAATTTAATTTCAACATTTTTTGTTTTTTTTTTACTCTACTTTAGTTAAGTTGAAAAGCAGTCTTCGACTGAACTTCACCTATTCAAGGTACTTATAATTGTAAATCCTGTATTGTTGTCTGAATAAAGTCATTTATTATTATTATTATTAAAAAATATGACACAATAAAAAAAAACAATGTACATAATTTCATCGCGTTTCCCGACTTTTCGTTTTACGGAATTAATCGATTTGCGCAGTGAACGACTCATATAAAACTCTTAAAATATTATATAAAAGCTAATTAATACTGAATTACTGCATAAAAAATAAAATATCTTACAACTCACCTCACAATTAAATGAACAATACATCTTTTTTTTGCAGGAACATTTATAGAACGCCCTCATATTGCAAGTACTACACAACAATAATGGCGCAGTGTTCAAACTATTCTTCAGGTTGTCCATCTGTAAATGAGCACAGTTGCAAATTAATTGTAATCCTACAAGGGCAAGGAGGTTGCTACATACATACATTTCAAAATACACGAGGAA
The DNA here is from genome assembly GCF_036711975.1 of Onthophagus taurus. Taxonomy (NCBI): domain Eukaryota; kingdom Metazoa; phylum Arthropoda; class Insecta; order Coleoptera; family Scarabaeidae; genus Onthophagus; species Onthophagus taurus. The sequence continues at coordinate 2,203,320 of NC_091976.1, read as the reverse complement.
AAAATGGTAATAAAAACCAATAAAAAGAAATGAGACGATTAGGAATCTTTACAAGTCACGATTGGAAAATAATATAAGCAATTCCACGATAGAAGACACAGAGGGTAGTTGGAGAAAGGTTATGGATGTGCAATAGGTAGAACATCAACAAGAACGAAAAAAACACCTTCCGTTGATGATTTCACCTGTTAAATAATAAAACATCAAATGGAAATGATGAGAAAATTGAAAGATTTAAAATATAGATTGCTTGAACAGTTTTATGTATAGTTTCTAGGCAAACTTTGCGCAAATGCAGTTAACACACTCGTTCAGGCAATAATCTGAATGTACTAAATAAAACCTCCTGCTGAAGATTATGATAGTGAGTCTGAGCAATTAGATATCACGCATTTCGGTGATTTCCGACAGACTTTCTGTAAAAATTCTAAATGGTTCAGTTGAAGCAACTCTTGTTCCCAATCGAATTGTAGAAGAGGATAAAGAATTAGTTTCGAAGAGCGATGAAGATCAGCTAAAAATGGGAACAACAGAAACTTAACAGATACTTGGAAAAGAAGAGACTTGGGCTAAGAACAGTTTGGAAAAAGCAAACACGTTTGCAGAATATCTTGAACACCACAATTCCATCCTAATGAATTGCAGAATCGCCACCCAAGTGACAACCTTGATTAGATCCCACTAGTTGTTGCCTTTATTGCCACAAGGATGTTGTTGTGGAAATTAGAAACCAAGGAAAACGGCCGAAGTCACAATGATTCCAAAATGTAACAAGAACCTAAGCGAACTGGAATTATGTCGACCCAAAGTTGGTTGAGAAAATTTAGTTTTAGAAATAATCATACAACTTATTTCTTTCTGTTCATCTGGTCTTGTATCTGACTTACATTTATGATTTTCCAACAACCTGACATAACACAAAGTGATTCAGTGAACAACACCATAAGTGCACAATGTTTACTTCTCTAACATTATAAATCGAAACGTTTCATTTTATTTGTGGAGTGAAACCGAAGATGTAGAAATGAAGAATGAAACGATAATGGCTGTAGCTATCAAAATCAAATACGGCATGGCCAATGCTTTATTAACTTTAGCAATAAGCTATAATGTAACTATAGAACAAAAATTTTTGGTAGTTAGCCATATACAAGCGAAGGTAAATTCATTCACTCCGTGGAGAGAATAATAAACATTCCAGCTGATTATATAAGCATACGTCAACAAGCAAGAAAGAAACCATCCCATATCATGTAACTTATTTGACCTTGCTGCCTTGTCTAAAAACTTTGATGCAGTTCAATGTCATAAAAATATCCAAGACGGGCAAACGCAAGTGATACCCCATAGTTGGACGAAACCAGAAAAGGAATATCAATAGAGAGATGCTATTACAGTTTGCTGAAAGTAAAAATCTACGTGTAAAAACTATCTCATTCCCACACAAATTATCCACAAAGAAATGTGGGTGTCTTTCGATGGACGAACAATCAATCAAATTGATCATGTGATAGTGGATAGCAGATCATATTGTAGTATCATAGACGTAAGAAGCTACAGAGAAGCTGTTTCGAACTCTGACCACCACCTTATAAAAAACAAACTACGAGAAAGGATTACTGAAGATAAAAAGAAAGTAGCCGATAAAGCTAAGAAACACAATACACAAAAATTGAGTCAATATATGGAAGCCCATATATTAGAGTTAGGAAAAAATTACGCTGAAGCGGAAGCTGAAGAGAAGGAAATGAGAGTAGTAGATTCTTGCTGGACAACCGATGCTGCAGAAGATCGCTAAAGAGGTAGTTAGGACTCTAGAAGGGGTAAAGGGAAATGACTGGTACGACGAGGAATGCAAAGAGATTATTGACAAACAAAACAAGGCGCGACAAAGTAAACTTGTACAGTAAACTTTTCTTCTTACAGTAAAAAGGTAAGCCGAGCTTGGAAACAATAAAAAGCAGCATAGAGAGACTAAAATATAATAAGACACTAGGGGTAGATAGTATCCTAAGAGACGACTGAGAAGATGCCTACAGATTGGCAGACTGCCTTCATATGTCTAATACATGAAAAGGGGAATAAACTTAACTGCCATATAATTCTGTATGTAGTAGCATAGTACATCATTTTAAGTTAGTTTTATTTTATACTTACCGACCGAACACTCCGTTGCATCTGACCGGTTTTCTTACGTATTTGTGGAGCAGTACAATTCGAACGAAGGGGTTGACTCGAATTTAACGTAAATAAATCCTTTCTTACAGCAATACCACCAGACATTCCGAATGGATTTGTTTGGGTTATGTTTTGGTTTTGAGAGGAAGCTGCTAATTGTTGATTGTATACGTTTCTATGTGTATGAGATTGATAAACCACTTCATTGATACGTTGAGGTTGACATTCAGGAGAATGATACGATACTTGCTGATGTGTTTGCTGTTGAAGCGTTTGTTGTTGAGGAACAATTTGATTAAACGCTATATGTGGATTAAAAGTTCCATTCACAGTTTGCTGGTTGTTATTATTGGGTTGATTAATATATTCAAAATGTACTGTTTGAGGTTCTTGCAATCTAGGACAACTGGAGTATTTATCATTCAAACTTGGCAATTGAACAACTTGTGGATTTGATGTTAACACTTTGTTTAAATTAGAAACTGTATCTGGATTTATATTATTTGTTGTATTTGTATTAACCAGAATCGGCATATCCATTTGGTTGTTGGACTCTTCAATTTGGTTTTGTGATTGGATTATATTTGGCGAAGTAGGTGTAGTAGAAGAAACATCGACTTCTATAAAAAAAATATATGTATGAATTAATATACTTTAAATCATTCAACAAATTTATTTTAAAAAGATTTTTCAATTAATTTAACAAACTCACCATTTTTGAAATCAATTATTACACAATCATCATCAATCATTTCATCCTTAATAAAAATAGAATCCGAGTTATCCTTTAATAAGCGCATAATTTCTTTACCTAATCCATAAGCGACATCAACAAACGTAATTTTTAATGCAGATATAATGTCCAACTGTGAACAACCAATATTCGCCAAAATAATTTTTTTATGCACTTTCGTAATGATTTCTTTGATGTCAATATTTGAATATGGAATAAGCTTGCAACTATTTCTAAATGTTTTCTTCACCCCTTCCAGGTAGCTTATTAATGTCTGATCTTCACCATTAAATGTAGAAATTAATTTTATGTTTTTAGTTGTTAAACAAAACAGTGTAATATATTCTACGAATTTTGTTGTAAGCTCTTTAATGTTCGGTGTTGTTTTAATTATTTTTGGCTCGCTTTGGACATTAATAGGTTCTAAAATGGTTGCTCTTTGGTAGCATTCTTTTGGATGTATTAATAATTTTGCTTTATGTTTCCCTGGAGTTTTTATAGAAAACGGTTTAATGTGATCAATCATTACTCTTTCGGTTGTTTCCATCACGAAATGTATTTTACTGTTTTTATTAGTGGAAAACGAAGGTTCTGTTTTACACCTTCCTTTTCCTATCCGGTTCATATCAAACAAACTCAATTTTTTCCGAGTTTCTTCTTTTCTAACTTTTGAAGCACACATTTTTGAATGATAATTCTGATAGTCTTCCGTCTTTCGTCGCTTATTCCCAATGATATGTGGATTGGAAATAACTTTATTTCTGTAATTACTTCTTGGATCATTTGGAGACAATGTTGCGTAAATTTTTGTTGGATTATCTGGTAAATCAATTAAATGTGGTTTTTTGTATATGGTGAAGTTATTGTTTGATTTTCCATGACGTCTTTTTGCGTTGCTTCTTCGTTTTGACTGTTGTATAGTTGACTTTTTATTATATCTTGAATTTAATTTGATATTCCGATATTTACTTTTAGAATTTTGAATGTTGGTGGGAACTAAATCCGACAGAAATTTCGATGGTTTTTTCTTCAGTTTTTCATGTCGGGGTAATTTTAAACAAGATTTACTCCTAAACATTTGTTTAGATATTTCAAAATGAGGTCTTGTTAATTGGACTTTGTCATTTGTCGTACTATCCGGTTGAGCCGCCTTTTCAGTGTTCTTATTTGAAATATGCAAATTTTCAGTACTTGAAGCATAGAGTGATGTATGTTTCATCGTTACCATATTTTCAGTGGAATCCACTACATCTTCTTCATTACGTTTAACACAATTTAATTTACGAAATTGTTGCTTGCTTTGCTGTAGCATTTGATTCTCCTTATCAAAGGAGTTACTACTACAAGAGTCCATTTTAGCCGAATCTGTATCATATTTATTTTGTTTACTACATAGAGAGATGGATTCCACGCTCGATTGTACAATGTTATCCTCGGAATCACTTACAACCACAAAATCATATGTTGTTTCTTCCATATCAGTGAATGTTTCTTTATCACTTATCACTTCAGTTTCGTTACTAGAAAAAGAAATTAAATAATTATTAATAATCAATTATTGAATTTATGAGATGAGTTGATGTTTATCGAGTAATAACATTTTAATGAATTGGATAACGTAATTAGATATAAAAAACAACCTCTAAGCATGTTTAGATATGACAAGAGTATTGACACGATTCACGGAATAAATTATTCTAGGAATCAGAATTGAAATATTGTCGTTAAGAAAATCCAACGTCATTGCATCTACGTTTCTCAAATTTACGTCGTCACTTCCGGTCCACCTGAAGTAGATCACAAAATCGTTATTTTAAATGGAATGCTATGGTTTTTATTACACCTTTTAATTTACTTAGACATTTACTTGACTTTTCAGGAAACACAAAAAACTTTTATCACGTCCCGTTGGATGCAAATTTAAAAATCTTATTCAACAGTGCAGCTAAGTAAAAAGTGACAATTTCTCCCGTTTTGGATTGGCAGCGTTGATATGCAGGTGAAAGAAGCTTGGGATGAATCTAATTTATATTTTAAATTTAAATATGGGCCCAATATATTGTAATGTCCCTTTTCTTATTATTAGGTGTAGTTTATGGGTTAATTGATAAAATCCATTTTAACTATTATATTACTTATATTTAACAGGCATAAGGAAGAACACTGACACGGTCATCGGATTGGCACGAATCTTTATTATAGCTCAATTGCTGACCACTCTTAACTCACAGTCAGTTCGTTCACTCATTAATTACTTAATTATTAACACCATTATTACTTATTTCTAATACCATTCCAATATAAAAAGTAGAAAGCAGAAATGATTTTTAAACTCGGAAAACCACCAAATGAAGTTTCAGGTTGAAGCTGTTATTTTAAATCAGTTTGACTTCAGACCCAGATATAATCACAGAGACAGAATCACAGATATATTTGAAATTTTTTTTATTATCATTGTTTCTTTCCATTATGTAAATTAAATAAAACTCGATTTTTGCACTTTTTGGTGGATAGATTCGGTGATTCGATTTCTATTTTGACCTCTACCTTTTTGAGGTTATCAACCTTAAAATAATATAATCTAAATATTTGAGAGCTAATAGAACAAGTTCTGGAAATCTATGTAGTGAAATCTGGCAACAAACGAAGAAAGCATCTCAAATCTCGAGCTGCTTAAGGGACATCGTTTGGAGGAACAAATATCTAATAAAATCTATAATAACATATGCAGTTGAAACAATACAGACACCTTCAAGAGACAGCAATGATGAGTACAGTCGAGATGAAATGGTAAGAAGCATTCATGGAAAAACACCGTATGACTTGACCGTATGAATCAAAAGTGAAAACATACGACAACAACGCAACATACAAGACGTAGGAAAATAGATAAGAAACCGAAAAAAATGCTGGAACGCGTAAATAGAATGGACAACGGTAGTGCCAAAACGTGGCAAATTTAATCCTGTTGCAAAAAAATCAGGGCAGGAAACGGTGGAATGAATGTTTTCATCTACATCTGAAGAACCATACGTAGAATAAAAGAAGAAGGATTACTTCTAAATTATTCTTATTGGCACAACCTCACGTCTGGGCCTCCGAATTTGTTTATACAAATGTGCTTTGTTATACATTGACTGGATGGAATCTATTTCTTTAAATTTCATATAACGTTATATAATTCTGCTTTTTTTACATGTGCTTCCAGCTCAGTTTAGCTACTAGTGTTATACCTAAATATTTGGTTGTATCGGCATTTAGTACTCGGATATAGCATATGCTGCATTTTGTTAACTGATGTTTCTTGATTTATTGCAGTTATATTAGATTGCTACGTGATAATTTGCCCATAACCATTATAGAAGGTAGATAGACTGGAATATAGTAGGCAGAGAAATAGTTCTTGTAAGTATTTTAAAAGTATGTTCGGCGGTGTTGATGCTTTTCTTTTACATACTTCACCAACATTTGATCTAAATTATCTAAATAATCTTTCTTGTTTCTAACAAGGATTTCTTTTCATCTGCTTCTTCTTTCATTTAGTCAATAAATTGACCACTTCTCGTTTTCTATCAATTTCTTCTTGTGGTGGTAATTCCACAACATCTCCGTAGTCACTGTCCGGTTGTAATTCAATTGGTCTAAACTTATGCGCTTTTTACATTGCTCCGTCTTGCGTCGTTTAACCAACATGCTGTATTTCTGTTTACAACTATTTTCAGTATAGCGTCCTAATTTTGTTGAACAGAATTGGAAAACAGTCCTTGATATCTCCGTCTAAACCGCATTCCTTTAAGTTTGCAAATACAGGGTGATTTTCAACCTATACGCATAAACTTGGGGATTTATTCCTCAAACAAATAAAGGGTAATAGGTGAAAAAAATTATTAGTTCCATAGATATCCGATATATGCGGCGACATCTAGATAAAGTGCTTCCCGGAAAATGGACAAGTCGAGATAGTCTATTGGCCTGGCCATTGAGATAGTCACTTAAAAAGCGTAGTGTACGTCACCGAAGTTAATACTGAGCAAGGATTGGGAAATCAGATACAAACTGCTGCCGAGATAATCCACCAACAGTGGTTTAGGCCACTGTTGGTGGATTGTCTCGCTATCATATCAGCTCCAAAGCGTACAGTCTTTGCTTCTAGAAATAATCTTACACAGCAACATCAAACTATCTCATCCGTTTGATATCCGGACTGATACCATCTTCTGCAAAAAAATATTTACATACGTTTAAGTGTGTCTGTGGTAAGGCCGCCTCTGAACGATCTCGACCTTTGGTAATAAGACCAGCTGCCACCAGAAACAGTGTTTCGCGCTTCTTAACTCTTAGTCTGAAGGACCCCTAATTGATCTTAGCAAATCAATCAAAACTAAATGACAAGCGCGCGATCACTATTTCAGAACCGTGGGTTCTTGCACTAAGGCTCTGTCAGGAAAAGGGGAAAATCAAAAGACAAGTGTTCTAACCACACTTAAACTATATTAACAAAATAACAAGAAAGAATTGACAATGAACAAAAATGAACTTTAAAATCTACCTGCGTTTATTTACGACCCGACGTTACTTAAAAAGAGATATTTCTGAATCTAACCCCGACAGCTAATTCTCGTTGGTAGATAGGTGATAATGGAAACTGGCAAACAGACTTACTCAGGGGAAGGTTTCAACACCACTCTCGCACCAAATCCTCAGTGGAAACACAATTACCGACACGAAACGGATGCCCGAAGTGCAAAGAATGTTTACAAATGAAACTAAGTCACAGTTCTCGATATGCGACGACACTTAGAATTGGCGTTAAAGCGAATTCTAAGTTGCTGTCTAACGGAGCGCTGACGACGTTTCGACTCAAAAATCTCTTAGGTTCGTTGTGATTCTAATTGATTGTGATTGAATTCTGATTCTGATCATGAAAAAGGTCTTACAAGCTCTTAAGTAACCTCGGGTATTGGAGGGGTGCAAAAACCTTCTTGAGGCGTTCCTATCACTTGGATGTCCTCGACACCTGAGCCAATCCAAAATACGGGGCGGATATTTTACAATAATTTTCTGAGCCAATGAGGGAATTTGGGGAAGGGAACAATTTTTGACCGCGGGGTCAGAAGATAACATCCGCCACTGATTTATCCCAAAAGTCATCACATAAATCCAAAACTGTGGGACCCATCAACTTTACGTATTTCTAACGAATTTTTCGTTATCTACGTTTCCCCTTAAATTTGCAGGTACGTTAATCTTTCCCAAAATTTATTTCGACGTCTGGTCACCATTCCGGACGTCAGTCGTAAACGCGAGACGTGATTTTTGGTTTTTAGAAGAAAAAGGTTGCACGCCAGGAATATATAATTCGTATGGTTTATTCTCAAAATCATTAAATAATTCCCCTTCTGATTGCAAGAGTTGCCTACACAAATAATGCATGGCAAAATTTAGTAACGAGATGAGGAATGATATGTACGGATTACACAATGTTGAGGAAAATTTTTGGGAACATCAAAAAGAATCAGAACTGCGACGAAAAAATGTCAAGCAGCCTTCCTCTATTTCATTGATCTAACCAAAACGTTCGACAAAGTAAGGATAAAAGATTTAGAACAGGGCAAACATTACAAAATATGTAATATCAACTATGGTTACACTATAAATGATTACAAATTGAGTGCCATGCAGATGATGACGTCCTCTTGGCTGATACTGAGGGTGGCGTACAGTGGTTAACACAGGCATTTAACTTGATTCATTAAACTTCAAGCTAGATAGTCCATGGGTCTTCCCGGCTATCGATTGGCTGCTTCCTTTTATCGCACCACAAGAGAACATGGTGGATCATTGATCCTTGCGAGATCTGATTTCGGCATTGACGAATTCGATTTAAAGAAATTTGAACTTGAGATGGTCTTTGAATGCTGAACGGTTAGTTTTGCGTGTGAGTCTAAGAGGTGCGCTTGAGTATGCATTTATCACCCACCCAAAGGTTCAATTGACGTGTTTTTGCGTTGCGTTGTCTGCACTGCTTGATTTTTTGTGTTTAAAATATAACTTTGTTATTTTGTGTGGAGACTTTAACGTTGATGTTAATATTGACTCTATTGATTCTGGAATTGTCGCGGATATATTCTGTTCTTTAGGGGTTACATGGTGATACCTCTAAACCGACCCGAATTGCATGCAACCAGGGTGGTATTGGCATAAAATCCACACTGGACTACATCATAACAAATATACCTCTACAGTTTTGTTCTTTTGGTTTTTTCAATGCCAATATTGCTGACCATTTCGAAGATAAGTCAGATACCAAATGAAGAGGTACCACATGTTGTGACCGGAAGACTGTGTTCCGATGAACGCTTGGCTTTACTTAGATGTAAAATTAATGTGATAGACTGGAACTCAGTATTGTCATCCAGTGACGCCGTCTTCCTGCTGGTTGTGGCCTCTCAAAATGGGTCACCCAGGAAATCAAAGATGCAAGTAACCACTTGAAAAATACTCATTGGCAATGGTTTCCCTGAACTTAAAGCACGTTACACGAAATTGAAATCTAAGTACACGTCCCTGATAGACAATACAAAAAGGAATCATTTGTCAAATAAAATAGTGAATTCTGAGAATCGTACAAAACCGCTTTGGCAGTGTGTAAAGAAGGAAATCGGTAAAGATACACGGAAGAGTACTGCTTCAAAGTTAGTAATAGACGGTAAATTGATCGCGGATCCAGCCGAATGCTACTTCCATTACAGTAACATTTTTGTAAACATGGTTCCCGAATCTCTGAGCATAGGCTTTGGTTCGACGTCACCGGACTCATGTACGGCGGATGCATTCCTTAATACGAGTATGTATTTTGATAATGTTACTGTGTCAGAAATGATGGGAGTAATCAAAAATCTGTAAAACACCTACAGTGTTGATCCTGATAGCGTCCATATCGGATATGTCAAGTTTCTACGGGATGTCTTAGCCCCACCTCTAATAATGATTTTAAATCGATCAATTTCCACGGGTACCTTTCCGAATAAACTCAAGACTTACAACACGATTCCCGTGTATAAAAGGGAAAGCCCGTCGGATATCTCAAACTACCGTCCTATTTCTTTAAATAGTGTTTTTTCCAAAATCATTGAGGGTGTGGTCAAAGAACCACACCCTCAATTTGGCGAACTTCCTCAACAAGTTCAATATTGTGTCAGATACTCAGCATGGATTTCGTGACGGGTTTTCCACCGAAACGGCCACGATCGATTATTTCAGGTATGTTTATGAATACCTAGATAGGGGTGACTTCGTCTTTGGCTTGTTTTTTGATTTGACTCGTGCCTTTCTTGGACACAAACTGTTTAGATTAGGGATACGTGGTCCGATACTGGACTGGGTCATTTCATTTATGACTGGTAACTGGTCGCAGTATGCGGCATCGGAATATGCTCCAACTGAACTGTGAGTCCCCCAGGGCTCCATTCTTCGACCCTTAATGTTTCACATCGACAGGGAAGTTCACTTGACAATGCATGCAGACGACACATCCATTGCCATTGCTGCTCCAGACACTGAAAAAATATCGTGCAAGATCAGGGCAGTGATTGAACAATTCGAAAGTTGGCATAGGAAAAATAGGATAATTCTCAATTCGAGGAAGACTGTCGGCATACATTTTCATAAACACCGTGTTTTCCCCGATCCTACGTGTTTGGCCGTTCCTTTATCGGAATCGGTGAAATTCCTGGGATTAACCGTTGACTATAACTTGTCCTTTAGATCACATATAGACCAGGTATGCTCCAAATTGAATTCCGGTTATTATGCAATGAAGGCTAAAATCGTGTTTGGCTGAAGGATCGATACAAGCCTATTATGCACAAGAGTTGCTGACCTTTCCGTGTATTAATATATATGGAAAGCCGTAATTTTTGTTAAGAAAATATTCAACACTTTAATAACCATAACAATTGTTAGAATTGTTAAAACACGCGAAATAGTAACAGTTTGCCAATGCCCGAGCACAGAACGTCTTTGTACGAAAGAAGTCCACAATATAATTTGTTAAATCATATAATCAGCTTCCGAAGAGTCTAAAACAAATAAATGAACTAAACAGTTTTAAAAGTAAAGTTAAAATATTTCTGATAAAGGGCGGATACTACAGCCAGCGGGAGTATCTCTCTGACGCCTTAGTAATCTAATTTCATTAAAATGTTAATTGTGAATTTATTGTACTCTGTAATTTTCTTATGTTATTATTATTTTATTTTGTGTTTTGACAATGAATATCCACCGTTGTGCCAGAGGTGTTTAATAAATTATTATTATTATTTAACATTGCAGCTGAGGAAGTGAATACTGGGCAAGGATTGCAAAATCAGATACAAACTGCAATTATGTATAGAAAATATTGGAAACAACTTGCAACACTTCCTTTGATGTCATTTTAAAATCTTATATGTATTCTTGATTTGAAAGTAAATTTCATGGATATCTACACTGAGGGAAATTATTCTTGACATTGAAGAAAAATTTATTCTTGAATGTATTTCTTAGAAACAAGTATAAGATACTCTTAAAACAAAATTTTGTTTTGTTTTAAGAATAGAAATATTAACGGATGAAGTATCTCATATTCTTAGCATCGAAGAATATCAATTCTTTGTATCAAAAAATTTATTCTTGCGTCAATAATTTATAATACTCAAATGAAGTATTATACCAGGTTGTTATTACATGAATATGTTTTTCTAAAAAGAAAGGTACTTATGTTATTCTTGACATAAGAAATCTATTCTCAATTCGAAAATGGGATTGTTGACGCAACACTAAGATACTCTTTTTTAAGATGATTGATTTACTTTCACTAAGAATTCGTTTTCTTGAGAATCAAGAATATTTGCATACTTGCTTGGAGAATATGTGGTTTTTGTTCACTCAACAAAATGATCTTCTTGTGGATATATGTATAAGAATATGATAAGCTTGTGCCAAGAGTAATAATCTTCGTTCAAGAATATATTTCTCTCAGTGTAGAAAACTAAAAAACTTTTGCTACAATTTTTTTCACCTATTACTCATGATTTGTCATGAAGAATAAATTCTCAAATTTATGTCTACGCCGCTTACTTTATTGCGAAAGAAAAAATAAAAGTTTTTGTTCATACGGAACATTTTGAGCACTTCTATCTTCAGCTGATTTTCTTATAACCACACGAAATTTTAACTCACTGCTGGAGTTGTCTTGGAAGTTGTAGTGGAACGAATTCTCCACTAATATCGGATTCAAAAGTTTTTGCCCCTCACTTTGAACGTGATTAACAAAAAAAACTACTCCGTAGAAAAAATCGAGACCGGCTTCGTTGGACGCGAAATTTAATTCTTTATAATGTGTGGTAATTATAGTTTATAATTATAGTTTCGCGCGGATTGATTTAACTCTCATTATAAAATCGCATTGAGTACTTCATGTACAATGAGGGTTAGGGTTTTATTCAATTTCATCAGACAGAATGATGTTAGTGTCAATCTCATACAATAACGCGTTATCGAGATATTATTTCGTATAATGTAGTTTTTTTTTAATGGAAATCTAAAAATACTGGCTTGTTTAGTACTCTTTAGGCAATGTGTGGTCGAAATTTAGAATTTTTTCGATGAACCGTTCCTGAACAAAAAAATTCGAGCTTCTTCGCCGATCGTCCGAAATCTTGTACATTTTTTCATTACACCTGTAACAATTACTATACGAGTGGGAGAAAAAATCGAAATCACCACACATTATAAAGAATTAAATTTCGCCTCCAATGAAGCTAGTCTTGATTTTTCTACGGAGTAGTTTTTTTGTTATTCGCGTTCAACAAAGTGAGGGGCAAAAGCTTTTGAATCCAATAATAGTGCTCGCACTTGTTTAAAAAGTTCAACCAAACTTTCTAAACTTTTTGTATTGATCATGTTCCGTAGGGTTTATGAAATTTAATTTTTTTTTGTGGTACTACTGTCGTCGTCGTCAATTAATTTTACATATTTTAGGCCATGTCCGATTTCATTGCAGTTGATGAGCCTGACCAATTTTTATAGCATTTATCTCATTCTCATATTTGACATAAGAATAGTTTAAAAGCTCATGTTTTATGTGATAACTAATATTTTTAAATTGTGGTCAAATTGGATAACGAAGTAACATTTAAAGTGAAATTAAGAATTCGTACTTACTTGTGCCCTGCTTTATTTTTCAAAAACTGTTGCTTTTTCGACACCACCCTTGAATGTGCTTTTCTTGGCCATAATTATATTCACGTAAAGACTAAATTAATTATAATTAACAATAAATTACACTAAACTTTACTTTATCGACGTGCACGATGTTCACTCATGAGAGCTCGAGAAACGAATGTTTCAAAAACGTTATGACTTTTAGAAAAACAAAGGTGGTGAAATAAACACTTTTTAGTTAGGTAGTGTAAAAAGGGGCTGGTGTCAGTACCTGCATCTCTTTAGTACCACTTGACAGAAATAAGTATGCGGAGAAAATTTTAAAGATAAAGGTTGCGCAGTAGACACGTAGGCGGAGCTTTTAGAACGAACTTCATTCTATCGTAACCTCTGAAACAAACCGATCCCAATTAAACAGGTCCGTAATCGTATCGTATTAAAATAATATGATTTTTAAATAACATTTTGTATACATGTAAGTAAAACCGAAATTTTATAGAAAAACTTAAAACTAATATAAGTTTTACTACCTTTTTTAATAATAAAAGAAACCTTTTTTCTTCCTCTGCAAATCATAACATGTTTACCTTTACCTACATTTGCTAACTATTTACAAATGAGCACGTTATAAATGTATACCACAGTTCTATAAAACTAGTGATATTTTTGTCATAATAGAGTTCGTTTGGAAAGTAAAATCAAAAAAATTAAGTGGCCAAACTCGATACGTTATAGCAAATGTTATACATTTTATGCGTCGAGAGGCTCAAAACAATGAACCAAGCTTAAGAGCGCGTCGCTCAAAAGTGCAAACTGGAAGTATCCATGTGGTGACCATAAAACCGTCGAGGGACGCAGGCAAGAAACTCCTAGAAAAAGAAAACAGGCACATTTCTGGAACGAGATAAGAAAGCGACGTCGAATATCGCCGAAACGTCACGAAGCGCCGTACACCATGTGGCGGACATTTGGGCGACGAGATCAATCCGTGGAAAGCTTTTACAATTCGAGAAAGCCTGGAATGTTTGTAAGAGACTTTCTCGGGTTATTGAAGGACAAAGAACGGAGCCATAAAAACGTTGACCCTTCGAGGTTCAACGGAAACTTTTTTCCCATCGAAATGCGAATAACGGGAGCAATAAAGTTTTATAACTTTACTAAAACAAAAAAAACTTTCTCCGACCATCAGGACAGCAGATCCTTTGGTTCAGATAAAGGATTTCCAGAAAACCTACCCCGGGAAGTTACGGGACTCAACATCGCAAACAACACGTTCGCATTGTTCCACTGGGGCAACAAAAAACAAGGATCGGCCAGGACAAGTCAGTTAGTAGCTGGATTTTAACACCGCAACGGGCAGTTATATAAGAGAAATATCGATGTTCCGGAGGTGTATTTAAGCGGACAGCCGATTCAGCAAATTGATAACAATTGTTAAAATGGTTGAAATCGCAAGAATTATGGAATAAAAGATACAAGATAGATATAATTGTAAGATAGTGCAACCAACCCATAATAGGGACGGATATGCACGGCTGGCAGCAAAGAAAAGATAAAACGGAGCCGGGATCCAGAGTTGACTATCTCATCTCATCCTAGTACATTGTATATTAATTGTAAAAACTAAAATCGTCATAATTTGGGGGAAAAAGTGCATGTACGTATACAAGAAATTTATTATGAGACTTATATTACAACCTATTAGTAACATTAGTAATCTAATATAATATTAGTAATTTTCAGATTTTTTATTTCCTAAGAAATTCTGTATCACGCTGTTGATTGCATTCAAAATACTCCTGGCCTCGTTTTGTCTAAAGCTCTGACCAAATTCTTCATCAGGCCTAATTTTATTTGTAATGGCGGTAAAAATATTTTATTTATAATATAATTATGGTTTTCGTTCTTTTCTCCAGGAGTATATTGTATATCTGATTGGGCATTGCTTAAGAGTATAGTGCAAATTTCTATCTCGACTCTTTTTCTTATGAATTTTTAAGACTGGACTCTGAAAACTCGCTAGATGATGGATGGCGAAGGAAAATGTAGTAGTTGAGCAGACGAAATCTCTAATAAGAAGAAATCTTGGTTGTCTTTTGGTTTTGAATTTCTACACTAAAATGGTGTGAACAGGAGGAGTTGGACCCGTTGTCGTCTTGAGTTATTATAGTTTGTTAGAATTTCGGAATTATTTATTTTGCGTACGGTTATATAACACACAATACGAATAAAATAACAGTCATCAGAAAGTACAACAAAATCTAAAATTTTATATCAAATTTGGTTAGCCATTCAAGAGTTTGTGAGTTCAGCATCAAGGTAGTACCCACAATATGTTGGATAGATTGTTTTGAAGCTGTATAGTCATACTGTAGCACTCCCCATTTGTACATACTCCCTTGTGTTGCACGTGATGCAAAACTTTAATAGATTGTTTAATAGATGTTAACACAGGGTCTTGTGGAGAGTAACCTTTGCTGATCTCGAAAGGATACCTGGAATATTCTTATCAATGCTACGTTGTGCACGTAATGTTTGCATAGGTTTGTATTAATCTGTAATACTTTGTTGTGATGTTTATATTGAAGTGCATTGAATTACAATAAGTTTTTTATTTCTGGGGAATAACTCTCCACACACGACTCATCGAAATTCGTCTCGAGTTAGCTTCCCCTCAGCAAATAACATGCTTACGGCATGGCTCTACTTCCGATTTGTCTTACCCAATCTCCAGCCCAATTGCAAGACTCAGGATTAAAGAAAGAATTAGACTAAAACTACTACTATCACTAGAACTAACACTAGGCCTAATTAATGTTAATTAATTATTTTTTTTAGAACTGTGAACTTTCGGATTAAGACGTGCGTTGCAATCTTCTCCAGAAACAAGTTCAAAATGACAAAATCAGTAAAAGTTTGACAAAATATACATGAAATAATAATTAATAATTTATTAACACTAATTTCTGACTAATTATCAATTAAGTTGTTCTTGTCAAATCCGTGTGGAGAAGGCTTCGTCGAGTTAACTAGCATTTTCCATGTGCGGCTAAGTCCCCAACCGCCCCTTCTATTCGTATTATTCCCACGTCGATGGATCTCTCTCTCTCTCTCTCTCTATTGCCTCTCTGGTCATCCTTTGAAGATAATTCCTCCAGCTCTGGCTAGCACCTTGGTCCTATCGAAAAATGACGCGGTGCTGCAGTTTCCAAAAATACATAAAAAATGGAAATTGATAGTGAGGAAGAGATAATGTGTACTCCACCGGAGATGACATAAGCTGCAAATATCACTTCCCGAAATCTTTACGGATCCGTGTACAACACCTTTATGGACTGGAGGGCGACCAAGAAAGTTAATTCATTTTTAGAGTCAGTGTTACTGGTATATTTTACGGAATTATGCTTATGAGTACGCTAAATATAAATCAAGGAGTCAATATAGAAAATTATGTAAAACTGCGTTCACTTTGAAGAAAGCTAATACATTTTCTTATTAAAGCATGTGATAAAAAATATCTTGCAAAGAAGGTAAGAAATTAGCTACATTAAAACTTGTTTAAATAATATTAATGAAATATTATTCTTTGTTATGAAGTTACAATGATAATGGGAATAGATGCATGCCTGGCAAATGAAGTGTATAACATGAAAATAATAGGAAAACAAAAATCAGTAGAAAATTTACTATTACTGATAATGTTTACCCGATTTGTAAAAAATACATCGATCTCCGTTCGGCATATGTAACTTCTCAGGCGTTTTTTATGAATTACCAAAATGGCAAGTGCACTTCACAAAGGATCGGTATTAACAAATTCATAAAATTGGAAGACAAATAGCTGAGTTTTTGAAATTGCCAAATCCCGAGAAATATTCTGGACATAGTTTCCGCAGATCGTCTGCAACCTTACTCGTCGATGCAGGTGGAGACATAACAACACTAAAGAGACACGGGGGTTGGAAATTTGGAAATTCACATCAGTCGTGGAAAGCTACATTGATGAGTCAATTAAAAATAAAACGGATACAGCTCATAAAATATCGAACTCTATACAAGAGACTACTACATATATGTAACTATCAAACTGAAAATCTCAATCAGATTAGTTCTATAAGCAAACAAAATATTAATTTAGCTATAAACTCCGTACCTTCTTTCAATATTACTCATTCCTCAAATACATATATTATAATTAATGTAAATAAATAAGCTCAATAGTTTTATAACAAATAATTACTATCGCAAGTATCTTTGATTTTTTGTTTTGTTAATGTCAAATAAATAATGATAAATAAAGTTGTTTAATAGTTATTTATATTACAAGTGGGCTAGAAACATAATTACGGTACGAGTGTGGATAATTGCACGACGAGGTCGTAGACCGAGTCGTGTAATCACACAAGTAGATAGTAAAATATTTAATACTTTAGAATCATCTGAAAATCATATCAAGTGCTATTATAAACGAAATATCTAATTATTGAAATAAAGTTAATCATAACATTTAAGTTAATAAGTAAGTTAGTTAATAAATAGTATAGATAAATAAACAGGTTTATAAATAACCTAAAATTAGCTGGTTTTCGCAACATGCTCAATAAAGACATTCGTGATTTAAGAAAATTCCTCATTAATAATAAAAATTTAATTTTAATAGAGCCACACATGTTGATCCATGTCCACCATTAATTAATAAGGAAAATGATTATCTAAAACGACTTAAGAAGTATGGTTTCATTGACAAAATACAGAAACTAGGGCTGATCCTGCTTGCGCGTTACAGAAATGTTTCAACAAATCATTGAACGATTTCAAGCTTAATAATGATTTTGACCTAAAAAACGCTTTTGAGTTAAAAAAGAAACTAAACAACTTAAGTTTTGAACATGTCAGTGATTACGATGTAATTAGCTTTGATGTCCAATCATTATTTACAAATATACCACTTAACCACACTGAGAGAAATGGATTGTACTATGCACTAAAAATATACTATATGGTATAATACGTTTACTACGAATAGTGACAGCGAGACGAGATTGCATTCAGTACAATAAATATAATGAATATAATACAATGAATTGCTGCATGTATAATATTTTTTCTATAATACGATTCGTACAATCTATTTCTCTCAGTGCATGCAGTTAACATCATCGAAGAAAATTGGCATAGAATTGAAAACATTATTATAATAAAATATTAATTATTATATTGAAATATTAAGAAAGAACTTAAACTTTTGAAAAATAAAATTACCCAAAATAATCTCTTTGTTACCTATAGGGATAACAATTCTGGCCTCGTTGTTTTAAACAAACATGATTATAACAATAAAACTTTTAAATTTTTTAATGAAAACAACTTTTATCTACGACTGCTTGGATAAGTCATCATTACCACACTCATTTGAGGTGATTTGAGTTACGTAATGAAGTTCATTACCGCACTGGTTTCATTACGTAACGCATTTTTAGCCCAATCAGAACAGAGTTAATTTATTGAAACGAGCAACAATACAAAAGAAAAAGTGCTACCTATTTAAAGAGAAACAATACTATTTATTATAAACATTAATTGTTATATTTTTACATTTCGAAACACTTATTCCAGATGAGTAAACATGTTGTTGAAACTGACAATTCAAAATTATCAACAATCATTTCAAAATATTTTTATAAATGTCAAATAGACTTTTTTAAAGAAATTGATTTTTTAGTAATTTTTAGCAGTCGTAGATAAAATGCTGTATATCACACGTGGGCTAGTGCATAATTACAGTACTCGTGTGATTACACGACCTCGTCGTGCAATTCTCCACAGTCGTACAGTAATTATATTTCCAGCCCACTTGTAGTATAAATAACTATTATGCCATAAGCAATAATAAAAACCACACCACCTCATATAATAATACTTTTAAAAAACTCATTAATCGCCGATATTTATGTTAACTCTATTGAACAAGGCTTCTTCAATGAAAACAACTCTTTTTTTATTAATAATGTTGCTTTCTACGGCAGGTATATTGATGACATTTTAATAATCTTTAACGGTAATTCAGCTAAACTGATAGCTTTACAAAACCTTATTAATAACATCTCAAATTTAGAATTTACTACCGAGATGGAAATAAACAACTCCATCAATTTCTTAGACCTTAACATTTCTATAAATCGTGATGTCTTGACTTGTAAATGAAAATCATGGATTCCTTCATCACATGGAGGCAAATCTTGCTTGCTACACTTACTCAGAACTTGTATTTCGATTTAGTGGCACCTCGATGGATTGCAAACCTGGATCCTTTTGGTAGCTCCTCGGAATTTCAGTTGAATCACAATTAACCGACACGACACGGATGCCCGAAGTACAAAGAATGTTCACAAATAAAACTAAGTCACAGTTCTCGATATGCGACGAAACTTAGAGTTGGTCTTAAAGCGAATTCTAAGTTGTTGTCTAACGGAGCGTTGATAAACTTTTGATTCAAAAATCTCTCTGATTGTAAGCTATGCTCACGATTAAGAATAAGATTTAGACCAATCGCTTAAGTAACCACGGGTGTTGGAGGGGTGCTAAAACCTTCTTGAGGCGTTCCTATCACTTGGATGTCCTCGACACCTGGGCCAATCCAAAATACGGGGTGGATATTTTACGATAATTTTCTGAGCCAATGAGGGAATTTGGGGAAGGGAACAATTTTTGACCACGGGGCCAAAAAATAACATCTGCCACTAGCTAATCTCAAAAATCATCACGTAGTTCCCAAATTGTGGGAACCATCAAAGTTTACGTGGTGTAGCGTCTAATTTTGTAACGACTTCTTCGTACGAATAAAGTTGCGGATACATAATTTTTCCCAAAGTTACCCCGAAGATAGATCTTCATCCCGGACGTCGTAAAAGCGAGACGTGATTTTTGGCTTCTAAAAGAAAAAAAAAGGTTGCACGCCAGGAATTTCTAATTCGTATGGATCATTCTCAGAAAGCATTAAATATTTCCCGAATAACAATATTGATATTTGTATCCTTTGTATTAATAATTATATTGTTACTAATATTAAATAACTATAATAAAAAAGGTACGTTTTTTTTTCTTTTGGGATAAGAAAAAGATGAATATTAATAAAACTCTGGGTTAACGATGAAAATGGTTTATTTTATTTTAAATTGCGACATAGGTGCGACTTGTTTCGGAATTATCTTATTCCTTCATCGGGCACGACTGAAAGTATCGATAGGTTGTTAGTTACGGATTTTTTAGATAAAGATAGTTATAATTACCGTCAATGTTGAGGAGTTAAAATTATAAGTTGCTTCGTTAAATGAATCAAGGACATATCAACAGAATAGGTTGTATAAAGATTCAAGAAAACTCTTCTTCAAAGAATATCTCTTTCTAAAAAAGTACCGATCTACAAGTTTATGAAATTTTACACACGTGTTTTATCGTTAAGAAATCACTAAACCAGAATATATTCCTCAATGAATAAAATATTTCAACGGTAGGATGACTAATTGTAAGCTGATATAAAAAAGCGTCGCTATGAATAACTGAATTGAACTCTCGACGACCTCTTTTAACCAACAACGGAACTATACAAATTTTTTTTGCACTTTTGCGAACATCACGGATTGAACCGCGACCTTAAAGTCTCCAAGAAGATGCCAACGGGTCGTCAAGTTCCGTTAAAAAATGAGAATAAGTTCCAAGAGCACATCTAAATATCACACACAAATGCTCCAATGAATTGGAAATGCGATAGAACAGCGGCTGAAGCTTAAGGGGGGAAATTCATTTAGAACCGTCAAAAAACTCAAAATTTTTTTTCCATAAAAAGTTGCCTGAACATCTTAAGAATATGATAGCAAAATTTTAAAGCGAAATTCTAAGTACTTCCGTTAAAATAGCGTATTTTCCCGGTGCGCGTTCTTCGTGAAAATTGAAAACTATGTGACTCACGCGTGATTCACGTGACTCACGCATGATCACGTGATCAAAAAAATGGATTATTTTTATAGCAATATCTTGTTTAAGCTCTTGATTCTATGAAGTTTTAATTTCAAATGATTTAAATTGTAGAAGTTATAAACCTTTAACAAGTACGTTATAGATAACAATCTACAAGTCTTCTCGGTTTTTATAACTCCGTATCTTTACTTCTGTGGGAATAAAACTACATTCGTATCATTTGATAGAGTTTTTTACCGTGTTCAGTGCTTTGGCTAATGTTGTTATTTGTTGCAAATGTAAAGATACCATATAATTTGAGGTAGATGGAATGAGAGGTCTTGGGTTCAAGCTCGTTTTGCTTTGTCATTGTGGCCGAAGAGACATAAATTCCGGACCGTTAATTCAAACTGGTTATGAAATAAATCGTAGAAGTGTTTTTGTTGTGCGTCTGCTGGGCATTGGGAGGCAAGGGATAAATTTATTTTGCAATTTTATGGATATATGCGACGGTTTGAGTAATAGTGCATACAATAATATTGTTAAACATCAGCATTCAGCCACCAAATCGGTGTTCGAATATTTCAGCGGAAAAGCTGTTGAAGAAGAAAAGAAAGAAAATGAAAGGCAAGAAAGGTCAATCTTGAATTTAAAAGTATCTGGTGATGGTTCTTGGAAAAAGCGCGGATTCAAATCATTATACGGCGTAACATTGCTTATTGGGTACTATTCTGGTAAAGTTATCGATGTAGCTGTAAAAAGCAGTTATTGTCAAGCCTGTACATTTTATAAAAATAAAGAAAATACAGAAGAATATATTGACTGGTATGAAGAACATAAAGAAAATTGCATAAAAACTCACGAGGGTCTGCCGGTAAAATGGAAGTCGATGCAATTGTAGAGATGTTTTTGAGATCCGAAGAAAAGTTTGGTGTAAAATACGGCAACTATATAGGGGACTGAGATTCCAAAACGTTCAAAGCAATTTTAGAACAAAATCCATATGACGACGATTTTCCAGTAATTAAAAATGAATGTATTGGACATGTTGAAAAGAGGATGGGATCCCGACTACGAAACATAAAAAAAACATACAAACTTGGCGGAAAAGGAAAATTGACAGATACTCTAATCAGAAAACTTACGACATACTCCGGTCTTGCTATCCGTAGAAATATCAACAGTGCAGAGGACATGAAAAAAGCGATAATGGCTAGTTATTACCACATGTGCTCTACAGATGAACATCCAAATCACCAACATTGTCCGTCAGGATCCGAGAGCTGGTGCAAGTGGCAAAAAGCTAAATCAAATGAGTCGGATTCCTTGATGAAGCATCCAGTGCCATTGCATCCAGATGTTCAGACACACATATATTCAAGTTATGAAGATTTATCCAGAGAAAATTTATTAATAAGATGTTTGGGGGGCCACACTCAAAATACCAATGAAAGTTTCAACTCTACTATTTGGCGAGTGGCTCCAAATCACCTGAATTCTGGCTTAAAAATAGTGGATATTAGTACATATATTGTGGCTAGTTTATTTAATGAAGGACACAGTAGCATATTGGAAATAATGAGTAAATTAAATCTAATTATTGGGAGGCAAGCCAACATATATGCTGAACAAATGGACGAACATCGAATTACTCGGCGGTAACGATGTAACGAATCTGTGTTTAAAGAAGCTCGAAAAGCACAAAAAGACCAGTTGGCGATCGAAAGTGAATTTTATGAAGAAGCTGAAGGTCTGATATACGGTCCGGGTATTGCAGACTAGCCAACAAGTTATTCGTGATTGAAAAAAATTTGTTTTTACGACTTGAAACTTTAACGCGCTTTTTCTCAAATCAATGTATTTACACCTTATAAGCACGATAACTAATAAACTACTTGACCGATTTTCATTAAATTTGTTACACATATAAATAGTAATATCACCTTCTATTTGAACCTCTAAGTATACATAAGTTATGTTAAAAAATTACTTTTTTATTAATTTATATATCAATATTTTCTTAAAAAGTTATAACATTATTTTAAAACACCTGTATTTTTTAAATGCTTAAATTTTTTAAACTTTTTTTTGGTTCACATAGAAGATATGAATGTTGGGAACAATTTAAATGCATTCGCAAGTAATTCTAACCGCTGTAGCGAATGCTAGAATGTTTGAAACGGAACCGCTCACTCCGTAACGTTTCCCTATCTGATCACTATTTGCCGTTCGCCTATAAAAGTTTTAGAATATGTGAATACATATTTTTATAGCACAAAGCATCACTAAATAGTAGTGGGTATCAAAAAGGTTTTAAACTAATTTCAACTTCACGAAAAAATAACTTGAAAATGCGCTTATTTTAGCTCGTCTAAATGTATTTCCCCCCTTAAAGGAACTATAAATGTAAGGACTCCACCAACCAAAGAACCATGAAGCTGGTGACAAAAAGTATAATCCTTTATCAAGAGGTAAACCAAGACCACACTTGTACCCAACCACGTTTGCGTTACAGCTAAAATGTGTTATGTATTATTGTTAAATAAATTTTAATTAAGTTGAAAAAAATTACTATCAGGAAATAAATAAAATTTGCTATGAAGTAGAAAACTTTTATTTCATTTTTTATAACAATGTATACTTATAAAGAAATTTATACTTCTTTATAACATCTTAAACTAATAATACTTATTAATGCGCTTAATACATTGTAGTATAAATTCATATTACTCCGTTTGAATAGGGCGGTAGAATTTAAATAAATGTATCATGCTTATTAACAATTAATATACAATGGCAACGAATTTTTAATAATAATAACTTTTTATTAATCATTAATTAACTTGTCATATATAATCATTTAAAAAATAAAAATAAATCATTAAACTACTTTAATTGAAATCATAAAAATATAACAAAATAGGAACTCAAAATAATATTATTTAACTGACAAAATTAGACTCTGCGATAATTATGTTCATAACAGTGAGTAATCCAATCCTTTTTCTGAAAAAAAAAAAATGCATCACTTAATTTATCGTTATAGTCAGCTATTAATTTTTTTATACACCGAATTTCACTTTAAATGCAATGTACAAATATTTACGTAACCAGTTATGAAAAGACTAATTTTGTTACAAATTACGTGAGTTAAACAAAATTACCCGTTTCATAATCTGTGAAGTACAAAATTTTATCTAATTCCATTGAAAAAGCTATTTTTGTTCAAAACTTGATTTATGGTATTAGTGGCAGATGTCCATTTGTAGTTAGATAATGGAATTAATTACATCACTAGTTATAAAAAAAAGTTACGTTAGATAACATCAGAAAGACGTGTAAAATTTAATTTTCATAATGGAATTAGGTAAAATATATTTCCATAGAAACCACGGCATACCTATTTACTTTGCCTCATATAAAATGCACACCCGAATGATCCTTGTTCTAGGTCTTGTGTTTGTTCTAGTGATAGTGCTAGTGCAATACTAGAACTAACACTAGACCGAGAATTGGAAACATTCGGAAGAATTATTCGGGTTTAGCCGTCTTAATCCCAATTTTTCTAGTTCTCGATCTAGTGTTAGTTGTAGTATTGGACTAGCACTATCACTAGAACTAACATAAGACCTAGAACTAGAATCATTCGGATTCAGCCATCTTGAGAAAACGTGCGACTAAATCCGAATGTTTCTAATTCTCAGTCTAGTGTTAGTTCTAGTATTGCACTAGTACTATCACTAGAACTAACACAATACCTAGAACTAGAATCATTCAGGTTTAGCCGTCTTGGAAGACGTGCGGCTAAACCCGAATGTTTCTAGTTCTAAGTTTAGTGTTAGTTCTAGTTTTAATTGTTATTCAACGTTAGATTATGGTATCTAGAAACATTCGTGTTTAGTCGTGCCGAAAAGTCAGGTTGTCATAAGGACGCCATCTTTTTCCAAGCAATATTTTTCTTTGCAAAACTACCCAATGCCAGTTTAAGTAATGTACTGTTATATTTGATGTGGGACAGTGCAAGTGCATAGTGTAAGTACAAGTGCATAGTATAGTTTCGTAGCTATGGTTACTGCATTCATATATTGCGAGTTATATGAAATTCCCGGTATGAGCTATTTATTGCACAACTCGCTTAACTCTTAATTTTAAGTGATAAACCATTGAATAATATAATTTATTTGAGACGCCATTCAATTAAAGGTGTAATAAATGAGTAGTTAAACTCGTACAAAATATTTTTCGTTTATCGTCAGATCGTTTGAATGTAGTATTTATATTGGCGTTGATTTTATTGATATTTTAAGGAACAAGTCGTTGGCTGATCAGCGCAGACACCGTGTTGCAAACAATGAAAAAGATGACACAATAAAAAAGCAATGTTTATAACCTCATCGCATTTCTCAACTTTTTATTTTATGGAGTTAATCGATTTGTGTAGTGAACGACTGATATAAAACTTTAAAACATTGTATATAGATTAATTCAGTACAAATTCAAGATTCAAAATTTACATCAAAATGTGTTTAGAAACGTATCTTTTAAAGACTTCTTGTACTAATACTGAATCACTGCATAAAAGAATAGAATATCTTAGAACTCACCTGGCAATAAAATGAACAATAAACCTTTGTTTTGCAGCAACATTCATAGAACGCCATCATATTGCAAGTGTTACATAACAATAATGGTGTAGTGATCAAACTGTTATTCAGGTTGTCCATCTGTAAAAGAACAGAGTTGCAAATTAATTGTAATACTAGTTAATTTCTCGATGTGCAAATGTAAAGGAAGTAGATCAAGCAGAACACAAAACCAGAGCTAATCCAAGGTAAATTCTTAACTTGTCGCTCATTTTTATTGTTGCTTTATTCGAACCATCAATGTCAGTCCAGAAAATTCTTCCAGAATAAAATTCTATGAAGAACTACAAAAGACAATCGACGAAGTACTAAGATGAGAAGTAATTGTTATATGGGCGATTGTAAATAGGAAATAGATGAATTACATCTACATAAATAGAGGGATATATTACACACAAATACTAGATATAAAATGTCTATGCTGCAGACGTCGGAAGTGATCATAATCTCGTCTTGGAGAAGATTAAAATGACAATAAAACCCCATAGAAAGAAATTAATCAATAAGAAATCTTTACCAGACAAGATTGGAGAATAAAATAAGCAAAAGCAAAAATTCTATGAAAGGAGACACAGTGGTAGTTGGAGAAATGTTATGGACAATACCATAGAGACAGAAAAAGAAGCACTTGAAAAACGTGCAATAACAGTGTCTTTGGATACATATTAAATATCTTAAGTAACTAGTAACACAAGTGCCTCCTATTAGAAAATTCGATGGTTGTTGGGCTCGTAATAATTTGGAAAAAGTAAATACTTTTGCAGAGTATATTGGAGCACAATTCCATCCTAATAAGGGAGTTAATGAATTGCCGAGTCTCCATCCCAGTGACTACCTTCATGGGATCCCACTCTAATCACTCCTAAGGAAGTTGTTGTGGAAACTAAAGACCAGATGAATGGAAAACGGCCAAAATGACGATTCCATAATGATTCCAAAATGTGGCAAAAACCCAAGCGAAGCGGAATCATAACAACCCAAAGCTGTTTGAGAAATTGTTCTTGCAGCGCCTCAAACTTATTCCCAATCAACATAACTTGATACCTATACTTGATACATCTCTTAAATTTGGCTTTAGAAATAATCACAAAGACCATCGGGCAAGTACATCGTTTGACGTAATTCTTGATGTCGCACAGACTTTTACAGAGTGTCACGCTCTGAGGGCTTACTTCATAAAGGAAGATTATTTCTTTCTGTTCATCCAATATTGTATCTGATTTACATTTATGAAGTTCGAACAATATTGTACAGCGCAATACCCTCTTTCGCCAAAGACACGGTAAACATGACAGCAAGCTCAACCAGAAAGCTGCAATCTACTTTTGATAAAACTTGAATCTGGATAAAAAAATGCCGCATTAAACGCAGTAAATCGAAATCCACGCATATTGACTTCACAAATAAGATGATTGCACAACAACCAATCAACATTAATGGCAATAGCGAAGTACTATCGTATGACTCTCGATATCAAGTTTTGAGAAAAGAGCATATTAAGAAGAAACGTGATGAACATAACATCAAATTCAAAAAAATATATTATTTGATTGGCCACAGCTCTGAACAATCCACAACAAGCTTATATTATACTATAAGTAAGTCCTACCTGGATAGTAGGATACAACGTCTAGAAAATCATCAAATGTTGATTGTTGCAATATTATAATAATAATAATAATAATAATGCCTTTATTAATAGAAACAACAGAAAAAAAAAGATTACAAATGTGCGCAGGGCGGAGTTAGGACCATAGTCCTCTCTACCACCCAACCCTGCGTTAAAAAAAAAAATCTAAAATTCAAAAACAAAACATAAAACATTCGATCTTGACAATAATACTAATACCAACAAAACAGCCATTCAGAGAGAAAGTAATAAAAATAACACTCATAGTAAAAAAATCGAAAATGATATAAATTACTCATTAGCCCCATTCTGGTCACAGACAATGATCTCGCGGAGCCCTTTTTTGAAGGTGCTCAGTGGCAACGACTTAAGAGAACTTGGCAACGGGTTGTAAAGCCTGGGTAGATTAAAAGAGAAAGACCGTTGAAACAAAACCGAGCGGTGCTGAGGTGGAGTAATCAAGCCCTTGGATCTGATGTTCAAATTATGAACATCAGTCCGGAATGATATTTTATTATAAAGATAAGAAGGCGACTTAAATAAAAGTAATTTATGATAAAAAGTTAACAGATGTAATTTCCTCCTGTTAGCCATATTAAGCCAACCCACCTCCTTCAAGAAACATCTAACGTGATCTCTCAAACGCAACCCAAAAATCAGTCTCAGACAGGCGTTCTGAACTTTCTGAATACGGCCGGCAGTTACCTGATCCAGACAAGTGCCGTATACCGTGTCGCAAAAATTTAATTGGCTGAGTACCAAGGCGTCACACAGTCTCGCCCTAATGTCCCTAGATAAAAAGTTTTTAATATTATAAATAAGCTTCAGCGCCGCAAATGATTTACGGACCTTTAAAGTAACATGATCCCTAAATCTGACATCACAATCCATTAGGAGGCCAAGATTACGACAACAACCCGCAACGCCCAAGTCACCACTATCCAGCTCAATTCTAAAATGAGAGCAAGCGTTGCGGGCATTGCGTCTACCAAACAACAACATAACCGATTTTAAGGGATTCAATCTTAAGTTGTGACTGGCAGCCATTTTGGTAAACCGAGCAACATCACCCGCAATCCTAAGTTGGGCCACAGGAGCATCATCCTGTCTGAAAGAATAATATATCTGAGAATCATCGGCGTAAAAATGAGCTTTAGAATATTTGAGACAATTTTGGAGACCAGAAGTATAAATGCTAAATAAGAGCGGACCCAATACAGAACCTTGTGGTACACCGGCCATTAATCCACGGGCAGCCGAGACGATCATGCCACAGGAAACGACCTGTCTTCGATCAGAAAGAAAATTCAATATTAAGGCAGCAGCATTAGTACAAAACCCAATGTACTTTAGAATAGAATCCAAAACTGTATAATTCACCGTATCAAATGCTTTCGAAAAGTCGAAAAGAATTAAAGCCGTAACCATGTCATCATCAGCTGCCCGCAGTATATCATCAGTTATATGCATCAATGCTGTACCACATCCATGATTTTTACGAAACCCAGACTGTGTCGTCGGCAAAACACTGCAACCCTCAACAAAAAATCTCATCTGAAAGGCCATGATTTTTTCCAAAATCTTAGACAAAACAGGCAAAATACTAATCGGCCTAAGGTCACCACACGAAGTAGGATTGGCTATCTTAGGCAGTGGGATCACTTTAGCAGTTTTCCAAGCGTCTGGAAAAACTGAGTTAGCTAAACAGTAGTTTATAATATGTGTTACAAAAGGTAGAATATGGGGACAGCAAAGATGCAACATTAAGGAAGAAACACCATCAAAACCAACCGAGCCTGATTTTAACTTCAAAAGTAGTGAACCGACAATGTATTCATCTACCGTTTCAAATAGGAAATTATTAGTAGGATTTAATTTAGAATTATTATAGAAGTCAACAACATCCTGATCAACAACCCCTCCCAATTCAGAAGATCTAGCGAAATAATCATTTATCTCATCTGCATTACCTAAACTCCCGGGCAATGGTTGGCGCCTCTGTCTGGCGACACCCCAATCACGAAGGACCCGCCATAGCTTAGCAGAACTACGCTGAGCCACCACCGAACCAAAGTATGCCTCTTTCTCTCTTCTTATCGCTCCTTCCACGTACCGCCTCAAATCTTTGTAACTATACAGATCATTAATATTCTTAGAGTGCTTATATTTAGAGTAAGCCCTATCCCTCAAACACATCATTTGTTTTAACTGCGGCGTAAGCCAAGGACTACGTCTTTTAGAAAATCGTCTATTCCTTAGTGGAGCATATTTATCGAAAATTGAAATAATAAGATTATTAAAAAAATTAACTTTGATATTAACGTCATCCAGTTCATAAATTAAAGAGAACGGCAACGACTCCAATTCAGCAGTAAAATCAACAAGATTGATAGAATTAAAATCCCGGTAAGCCCTAAAAACTGGTTCAGTAACAATAGGTGCGACTGTCAAGCTACATCTAATCAATTCATGATCAGTTAGACCATGCAAACTGTCCAGTGAAGTAAACGCAAAATCGACACAAGAAGAAACAACATCTATCAAGGTTTCCGAGGAAGGAGTAATACGAGTAGGCTCGTTCACCAGTTGCAACAACCCATATGCGTCCAGAAGATTCAAAAATTTAGTAGTGTATGTATTCTGAGAATTAAGCAAGTTAATATTTATATCACCTACAACAAATAATTCATCGCATTGAGGAATTACCAACCCCAGTGTCGCCTCAAAAGCGTCAAGGAAACTATTGATATTCTCCCTAGGTGGTCTATATATAACCCCAATATTATATTTATTTTTATTAAAACATAATGTTATCCACGTCTGCTCCAAGTAGGAGTAACATTCGACAGTAAGAGATTTACTTTTAAATTTATTTTTAACATACACACCAACACCTCCGCCCCGCACACCACTTCTTGACCAATGGTAGAAAGAATAATTAAACAATTGACACGCATCCACCGCCGCCTCACCTGTCAACCATGTCTCAACAATCAACACCAAATCAAAATCATTGTCTGCAACATACCGACTAAATTCAACAAAACATGGTAACAGTGATCTAATATTAACGTAAGCAATATTCATAGGAAATAATAAAAAAAAAAGAAAAGAAACAAAAACTAGAGACAGAAAAGAAAATCAAAAAAAAAAAACAAGCCGTCGAAAACAAAATAATCATATACAGGCGTCCGACAACTTAAATAAAAAAAAAAAAAAAAAAATACATATATATATATATAGCATAAAAAAGCGAAAAGAAAAAAAATCAATGAATTATCAAAAAAAAATTAGATAAAAACGTTTTTGATGTCTCGGTCAGATTTTATAAAAATATTTTTCAAGAATAACTTTGAAGAACAGGTTTAGATAGAAATAGAAAATAAAAAAGAAATAGTAAAGAGAGTATAGGTAAAGAGAAATGACTGATAGGACGAGGAATGCAAGGAAATTAATGACAAGAGAACACGACAGAGAATCATACAACAACCGACTAGAACTCAAACAGAAGAATTTAATAAACTAAGAAGTGCTTCTCTTCTTACCTCAAATAGGTGATCCGAGCTTGGAGGAGGTAAAAAGCAGCATAAAGAAGCTAAAATGTAATAAGCCACTAGGGGTAAATAATATCCTAACAGAAGACTGAGAAGATGCCTACAGATTGGCAGACTGCCTTCATATTTCCAATACATAAAAAAGGGGGTAAGCTGAACTGCCATATAATTTTGTATGTAGTGGCATAGTACATCATTTTAAGTTAGTTTTATTTTATACTTACCGATGGAGCACTCCACTGCATCTGACCAGTTTTATTAGATATTTGCAGAGCAGTACTATTTGAATGATGAGGTTGGTTCGAATTAGACGCTAATAAATCCTTTCTTACAGCAATACCACCAGACATTCTGAATGGATTTGTTTGGGTTACGCTTTGGTTTTGAGAGGAAGCTGCTAATTGTTGGTTGTATACGTTTCTAGGTGTATGAGGTTGATAAACCATTTCATTGATACGTTGAGGTTGACATTCAGAAGAATGATAAGGTACTTGCTGATATACTTGCTGTTGAAGCGGTTGTTGTTGAAGAACAGTTCGATTAAGCGCTATATGTTGATTTATAGTTCCATTCACAGTTTGCTGGTTGTTATTAATGGGTTGATTAGCATATTCAAAATGTGCTGTTTGAAGTTGTTGTAATCCAGAATAACTTGAGTATTCATTATTTGAAGTAAGCATCTGAACAAGTTTGGGATTTGATGTTAACACATTGTTTAAATTAGAAACTCTATCTGGATTTCTATTATTTGTTGTGTTTGTATGAACTGGAATCGGCATATTCATTTGGTGGTTGGATTTTTCAATTTGGTTTTGTGATTGGGTTATATTTGGCGAAGTAGATGTAGTAGAACGAGCTTCGACTTCTATAAAAAAAATAAATGTATGCATTAATATAGTACTTTAATTCATTCAACAAATTTATTTTAAAAAGATTTTTCAATTAATTTAATAAACTCACCATTTTTAACATCAATTATTACACAATCATCATCAATCATTTCATGCTTAATAAAAATAGACTTGGAGTTATCCTTTACTAAGCGAATAATTTCTTTACCTAATCCATAAGCGACATCACCAAAAGTAATTTTTAATGCAGATGTAATGTCCAGGTGTGAACAACCAATACTCGCCAAAATAATTTTTTTATACACTTTCGTAATGAGTTCTTTGATATCGATATTTGAATATGGAATAAGCTTGCAACTATTTCTAAATGTTTCTTTCACCCCTTCCAGGTAGCTTAATAATGTGTGATCTTCGCCATTTAACGTAGACATTAATTTTATGCTTTTAGTTGTTAAACAAAACAGCGTAAGATATTCTGCGAATTTTGTTATAAGCTCTTCAATGTCCGGTGTTGTTTTAATTATTTTAGGCTCGCTTTGTACATTAACAGGTTCTAAAATTATTGCTCTTTGGTAGTATTTTTTTGGATGTATTAAATACTGACGCACTAATTTTGCTGTATGTTTCACTGGAGTTTTTATAGAAAACGGTTTAATGTGATCAATCATTACTCTTTCGGATGTTTCCTTCGCGAAATGTATTTTACTGTTTTTATTAGTGGAAAACGAAGGTTCTGTTTTACGTCTTCGTTTTCCTATCCGTTTCATGTCAGACAAACTTAATGTTTTCCGAGTTTCTTCTTTTCCAACTTTTAAAGCACAAATTTTTGAATGATAATTCTGATGGTCTTCCGTCTTTCGTCGCTTATTACTAATGGTATTTGGATTGGAAATAACTTTATTTTTGTAATTACTTCTTGGATCATTTGAAGACAATGTTGCGTAAATTTTTGTTGGGTCATCTGGTAAATCAATTAAATGTGGTTTATTGTATATGGTGAAGTCATTGTTTGATTTTCCATGATGTTTTTTTACGTTGCTTCTTCGTTTTGGCTGTTGTGTGGTTGACTTTTTATTATATCTTGAATTTAATGTGGTTGTGTTCCGAAATTTACTTTTAGAATTTTGGATATCGGTGGAAACTGAATCCGACAAAGATTTCGATCGTTTTTTCTTTAATTTTTCAACTCGGGCTAATTTTAAACAAGATTTACTCCTAAACGGTTTTCCTTTTCTTTTAGCATCCATGTTTCTCAGTGTATTTGCAATTTCAGAATCAACGCAAACTACTGCCACTTCAACATGATCCTTTTTATTATGTGGATAAGTTTTCATATTCTCCAATTCTTTATCAAGAGCCTTAATAGCATCAGATGACATTAGTACACTTACTTCGAGATGGGGTGTTGTTAATTGGACTTTCTCATTTGTGGTACTATCTGGTTGATGATCCTCTTCAGCATGCTTATTTGAGATGCATAAATCTTGGGAACTTGAAACGCAGAGTGAAGTATTTTTCCCCGTTACAATATTTTCAGTGGAATCCACTACAATTTCTTCATTATGCTTACAAGTATCTAATTCACGAGATTGTTGCTTGCTTTGCTGTAGTATTTGATTCTCCTTATCAAAGGCTTTAATACCACAAAAGTCCAGTTTAACTGAATCTATATCATTTTTATTTTGTTTACTACATAGAGAGATAGATTCCACGCTCGATTGTACTATGTTATCCTCGGAATCACTTACAACCACAAAATCATATGTTGTTTCTTCCATATCAGTGAATGTTTCTTTATCACTTATCACTTCAGTTTCTATCGGAGACTCTAAAGAATGTTGTACATGTGGTTCCGTATTTTTAGAATAACAGGCTTTGTTATGATATAATTCAATGTCATTGTCATATGGTTTATTGTTGTAATTCTGATATTTATTGGGTCTATAGTGTGGATTATTAAAATCCCAGTTTCGATTATAGTCTCTGTATCCTCTGTAATTTGTACTGTCGTTGTTGTTATTGTAGTTATTATTATAACGTCCTCTATAGTTACTGGAAAAAGAAATAAATAATTATTAACAACCAGTTATAGAATTTATGAGATAAGTTGATGTTTATCGAATAATAACATTTAGCTGTATATATTGTTTGGATAACGTAATTAGATGTGAAGGTTGCTATAAAATTATCTAAACCACTCCTAATTTAAAACATAAAACAAAACAACCTCCTATTATGCCCTAGTAAACATATAACAGTGGTGTGTAAGAAACTAAAAACAAACCAAAATGAATAGCGAGCAAATGAATTGGCTCACTAAGGAAACTCAAAAGATCGTCTGGAAGGAAAGTCCTGGTAACCAAAAGCCAAACTGGAACCCTAAGATGAGCCAAGTGATCACTATTAAGATCTCGAACGAACTGTCTGTCAATTGTTTACTCACTTACGCGTCTAAACCTTTTAACAATTTTTATTGGTTTTTAAACTTTAACCAATGAAAATTGGCAGCATTCCCCTCTATTAAGTCTAGGGTTTTTTAGGAAGTGACATGCCTCCAAGTTTTCTTCAAGAATTGAATTCCCTTTTGACGCGAACAACCTGAAGACGATTATAGAATAATCGAAACAGGTCGTTGAGAACAAAAATTTTGTAAATAAAATTTAATCTTCAGATATACATTCTGTATTATTTTTCACCGATAAGTCTAGGGTTATTGCTCACGATTTCTTCTGATTATTTTCCACTAATTTAGCAGCATACTTCACAAGCAGCATTGCTTCTGTCAGTTGCTCTGAAACTAAAATCTACCCACTGGGCACACGTTCTTTTATACTAGAAAAAACTATTTTGAGAAATGACCTTTAGCAAGCGGCACTAAAAAAACAAATATTGTGCCAAAATTTTTTTGGTAGGTGTATTTTTGGCAACATTATGTAGAATAAAAATAAACTTAACAATGTTAATGATGTGATAGAGAATTTCTATTTATTCTTTCATTAATTTTCCTTTATTAATAAAGGAATTTTATAGAAGATAGGAAAAAAGTGTTAAATTAATGAAAGAATAAATTTAACATTGAACATAAAAAACGTCAATTAGTAATGTAGAATAAACTTCTTTGGTATATTGAACTATTTTTTTTTGTCAGTTGCTTTTTAACTCATAAATAAATAAAATATCTTATTTATCTAGTAGTTTTATATTTATTATTTAAAGAAAATGAGGGTAGTTTACCTCGTGGAACATCGATAGATAGATTTTTAAAAAACAATACCACAGTTACGATGGCAGTTTTCATCTTCGAGGTATAAACAAAAAACTACCCCTAATTTGTAACCCTTATAACCATTTTCAAAAATTTTTACTTCAAATATAAAACAAACACAGTACCAAATTTCGCCGTAATCAACAAGTAATGCCCGGGATAGAATTAATTTTTAAGGGGGTGGTTAACCCCAACCACCCCTAAATGGTGTATTATGCCTTATTTTACATTAAACATTTTATTGTGCGACTAATTTACGGTTTTGTTAAAGTATTTTCAAAATACCTGACAATTTTATCACATCATTCTTACGAAAAGTGGTTACATGTTAACCCCCGTAACTTCGCTGGGGATGATCTAGAGCGAATGGGAAAAAACCCTTAACTAATATTTTTGAACGTGCTGGAAGTATACTTAATGCCGCCAAAATCGATAGGGTGGTTTTTAAATAATTCCAAAAAAATAGGGGTAGTTCGCCCTTCTTAACCCTCTGGTATATGTGTGATACATCAAAAGAAAGCTCTTTTAAAATGAATATCAGTTACAATTTACCAAATTTTGATAGCACTTTTCATTTTTAAAATATAAGTGAAAACGTACTTTTTCTCCAAACTTTCAACCCCTATAACTCGCCCCAGGGGCTTTTACCGCACGTATAAAAAAATGTACGAACCTTATTTTGGCCCATTCTATGACTGTACCAAATTGCATCGAAATCGGTGAGACACAGTTGTGACACTTCCCTTGTTAGTAATTTTAAATAAAACTTAGTAATAAAACAGAAAAATTTCTTAAAGATAATAATTACAAAAAAATATTGAAAATTTTTTTCAAATGTTGAAAAAATTGTCAATGAGGTTAAAGACACTTAAAAAATATAATATGTATTAACACTAGGAATATAATGTCAATGAACCCAAAAACACCCAGGTTGTACTCCCTCATTAAATTACATAAAATAAACCACCCAATAAGACCCATAATAGCATCTACTGACGCCAGCACATATAACATTTCAAAGTTTCTGGTACAATTCTTTAAAAATAATATAGCCTTTGAACCCAAATATACAATTAAAAATAGAAAACAAATCATTCAAAAATTAATAGACACCAACCTACCAGTCAAAAACGCCATTTTATCCTTTGACGTAGTAAACCTCTACACTAACATTCCTACTGGACAGACTTTAACGATTATTGAAAACATCCTCAACTCACAAATGGAAAATAAGAACGCTAGTAAAAACATATTTATGAAATGCACCTATGAGGAGGGACCCCCCATGG
Organism: Onthophagus taurus; assembly: GCF_036711975.1. NCBI lineage: Eukaryota > Metazoa > Arthropoda > Insecta > Coleoptera > Scarabaeidae > Onthophagus > Onthophagus taurus. The sequence continues at coordinate 2,167,015 of NC_091976.1, read as the reverse complement.
GCTCACCTTTGAGCGGGTTACTAGCTGATGTCTTTTTAAATGAGATGGAAAATAACTTCATAATGAATGAAAAAAAAACCCTTTTGTCAATAATATTTTGATATGGCAACGCTACGTCGACGATATTTTAGGACAGTAAAGAAGTTATTGACAGTATACATCAGTATATTAACACACTACACAAAGAAATTCAATTTACACTAGAACTTGAAGCCGACAATAAAATACATTTTCTTGATTTTACAATAAACAAAACAAACCAAAATATCCAATTCGAAGTGTATAGCAAACCCACTCAGATTAACACTACGATCCCATACGACTCCTTCCATAATTTAACTCACAAAATGAGTTAATACATTTGCATACACAGTTAATACATACCTTTAAAACAAATTTGAGTAAAGAAAAGTTTAACAGCGAGATTGAAATAATAAAAGATATCGCTAAAAATAACGCCTTTCCAGGAAACATAATAGATAAACTTGTCTACAAATATCAAAATAAACAAAACCTAATTAATAATACCCAACTAAAAACTCAGCAGACACAGAAAACCAAAAACTACAGGTACATTAGGTACCAAGGAAATATTAATAACAAAATAAAGCAAACTATGAAACAGCACGATATTCAGATTTCAGATAATCCCAACAGGACCATAGGCAGCCTACTCATAAATAACAAAGACAGAATAAACAAATTGGATAACAATGGGGTATATAAGTTGAAATGTGAAAATAAAAATATTGCATCATCTTAACAAGGGCTACCTTATGGAAATCCTGGAAGAATACGAAATTGGAAAGTTGATACATAACAACCCAGATCTAACATGTTTAAATGACCAAATTCAGACCACACATAAACCACTATATTTATTTCTTAACAACCTTACACCCCACCCCGTAAACCCCCAGATAGACGAGGACTTTAAAACATGATGTCATTTTGAAATCGCACTACTCTAGGTCCCATGGACATCACCCCTATCCTGTTCTAACCTATCCTCACCCCATATAGATCCTCATCATATTTAATAGGTTCCATATTACACCCCACCCCGTAAACCCCCAGCAGATAGACGAGGATTTCAAAACATGATGTCATTTTGAAAACGCACTACTCTGGGCCTCATGGTCACCCCTATCCTTTTCTAACCTATTCTCATCCCATATCGATCCTCATCAGATCTAATAGATTCTATATTTTAAGGTTGTTTGCAGTCCTACTCGAACCCCCATTCATTTCTCATACGTGTTCTCATTCGCTCCACCAAAATTACAACTTTGTCCCTAACATACTCCAAATGCGCTACAAAACACAATTTTTCATCCATCACAATTTCCAAGTAATTAATAATAATAATAATAATAATAATAAATCCTTTATTTTCAACCATACAATACATTATTATAAAGAAAAAATATATATATATATATATATATTCACACTCTCACAATACCTCACACTTACCTCATCCAGCTTCAGAATTTTGTTGGCTTCCTCTGCATGCAGCCTTTTATAAACATCATTTGTGTCTTGGTTTTCGATATTTGTACCCTGTTAAAATCCACCCATTTACTCAACTTTCCAAGGTAGCTGATCGCAATCTATCGACCTCCGAACGGCTATCCCCAACACCACGATATCGTCAGCATAGGCAACAAGATCAACCACACCAACTACTGTGGAAAAATCCCGGCCAATCCCGGGGATTTCCCCCCTTTCATTTACCCAATTGCTTCATCCAGTAAAGTAACTCTGATAATTACAATATTCTCATTCTTATTCCACGAACCCGCTTTTGAACTCCTTGTTCGTACTTACCTCGACTCTCGCGTAAGTAACCCGGCCAGGTCTTGTCTAATCCTGTCCACCGTCTTTTTCATCTTCCTTTCTATCATGCCCCTCCTCATTTTTCGTCCTATACTTCTCAGATGCCAACAACCAACCTGATCGCTGCCTTCTGAACTCTTCTGAGAAGGTCCAAAGGCTCTATCATCTCAAGCTGATGGCGTGTAAAATGAATTTCTGCTGGATCGTCACCAATGCCTCCAATTCTCTTTGCCGGAATTGAACGTTGCATAACTCCCTTATTGATTTATTTTCCTCTAAATTTCCCTATTCCTAATAACTTCCTCTCCCCCATTCTCTTACGCCTATGTTCCCTTCCAGATGTAGCATAAAAATATCAAAGAACATCTCAAACAATATAGGAGCAAGTAATTAAGGAGGATACGTTGGAATGTTTACTCCAAGGATGTCGTTGACATCGAGAAAGATGTACCTGTAGGCAACAGGTTCCAAGCAAGTCAAATAAATATGGAATTAAATGTTTGTTTTTGCTAATCCAAAAACTACTTCGCTTAAAACATAGAAGTGTACATAAGCATTCAATCAATAGGGCAATATTAATGTATTAATTCTTCTCATGCTGTAATAGAAAGATTATGTAGACCACTAAAAGAAATAACACTGAAATAACACGATTTCGTCGTAGAGAATTTCTCCAAAATGTATTTATTGCGCTAATATAAAAGTCTTCTCCTGAACGTGTGCCAAAAACGTAATATATCAAAACATTCAAACTCACCACACCGCGCATGTTGCTCTAGATACATTAAAATTTACAACACTCTTCATCATCCACATAAATCGACGTAAAACGAGTTGATGTTCGCAGCAAACACATGTGGTTTCTGTAAAATTGCATATGATAAGGTAGAGACATAATGTCCAATAAATAAGGCACATAATGGTATATAGATTAGAAACTCTTTATAGTGTTTATTGTTATACTATGTAACAAATAAATAACAATTACTATTTCAATTATTACATATTTGGTATTTTCCACTATTAACATTTGTACCATAAATATGTACTTTAGATCTTATAAGATTAATAAATTTTAAACGATTCGTTGTTTCATTACGGTTAAAATCCAATTGCAGAAACCATAAACCATTTTGTATTCCTTCAAAAATATCATTCGTACTCTCAATTATTACAATACAATTATATAATAATTATATACAATAACTACCTTAGCTGCTGCGGTATGTGATAATTTGCCGAACAATGGGACTTCCATGGCGACTGTATGTTGGCTCATACACAACAACAATAAAACATCTTTACGTGTTGAAACATCCGAATCGAACCAATTTACATTACAAATTGCATCGTTAACACTACCCACCTATTAAAAATTTGGTAACAAATTGTTAAATACCTATATGAAGGGTCTTCCAATTTTAAAGAGTAAAAATTCACTATAGAAATGGTAAAAATTTCGCGGAGACAGTTCGTAAAGTTTTTTGAGCTGTATTTGGTTTTGGAGAGGACTGCGCAGTAAAATCATAAGCAACCATAGCCGTAGCCACACCAACGGGACATTATATAGCAAAACAAACACATGACTGTAAAAAGCAAAGTAAGAATCTATAAAACTTGTGTAAGACCACCGCTAACATACGCAGCCGAAACAAGACCCGAAACAGTAACAACCAAATAAGTCGTCAAAGCTACAGAGATGAGAACACTAAGAACTATTATAGGCTTAAGCCTGCATGACAGGATAAGAAGCAAGAGGACGTGCGTGATGTGCGAGGTACTAGTTGTCATCCAGAAATTTCGGTCATTTCGTATTCATCCGGCCAGGTCTGCTGAAAATATATATACGTTTACAGGAATTAGGCTTATCAAAAACCAGTTTGCACCGTATTTCGCATAAAGATTTTGCGTTAAAAGCTTACAAAATCCAGCTGACGCAAGAATTAAAGCCATAAGATCACGGACAACGTCATACATTCGCTGATTGGGTGCTCACAATGCACGCACAAGATCACCATTTTTTCAACAAATTTATTCTGAGTAATGAGGATTATTTTCATTAGTCTGGTTATGTCAACAAGCCAAATTATCAGATTGTGGGCTCTGAAAACCCAAAAGAAATGGTCGAACAAACACTTCATTAACAACGAGTGACAGTTTGGAGCGGTTTTTAGGTTGGCGGAGTGATTGGACCTTACTTCTTTGAAAATGATGATAGTTGCAAAGAATGAATTGCATTCCCGAACGATAATAATAACTCTATTGCGTAAAAAAAATTCTTGGACGTGTAATTTCCCGAAATGGAGATATGAATTAGCCAACGAGATAGTGTGATTTAACATTATTGAAGTTTTTTTCTTAGGAGTATGTTAAAAAATAAGATCTACGCCAACGTTCCAGCAACGATTTGGCAGGTATTACAAATACTATACATTTCTTTTAATTTAAAATTAATCTTTTAGTTGAAAGACCCTATGTATATGTATAATTATTATTTATACAAAGTGTTCGTTAAGCATTGAACCGCTTAATATCTCCAAAAGTACTTGTCGGATCAACATGAAATTTGAAATGTGAATTTGACTAAACAAAATCCAATTTTTCAAGATGCAACGCCTACTTGATTTTATTTAAATAGCACCATTAGTCAAAATTGACATCATTCGAAAGTTTGACCTGTGGTGCTCATTTTTTTAACAAAAGGTTTTATTTAGACAAATTCACATTTCAAATTTCGTATTGATTCGATAAGTACTTTTGGAAATATGACTTCAGCCGGTTCCATACTTAACAAACATTTGTATATTAATCGATAATTTAATAATATAAAAAATTTATTCTTACCGCTGTGATAAATCTTTGTCCAATAGTATGGAAGAAAAATAACGTTAAGAAGTACATAATAATCATCCAGCAACTTATTAAATTCTTTTCCTAAAAATATTACTTGGTTAATTAATTGAAATTATCATGTGAAGTGTCAAACCAGAACAAATTCAGTAGTAGACATAGTTAAACAAACTATAACGCAAACTTTTGTAGGCACGATATAACTGACAAAGAATCCCTTAACACAGTCAAACATTCTAAAACCGCAACACATCATATATATTGGCAATGTAACTAGTGTGTGCAAAATTACCTGAAAATATCTTGATGATATAAGAAAATCGGTCGCAGAATTTTAAAATTTCTCTTCTTATTTCTGTTCAAATGTATATTATCGATTACATTATTAAGGTGTTCTATTCGAGCGATTAACAATTCCATCGAGTAACTATATAATAACAACCCAGAAAATATAACATTCATTGAAATACCCAAAAAATATATTTGAAATAACATTATTAATGTTATTTCGTACTGTTTTAAATGATGTGGAACGAAATATTCGATAATAAAACAATCTTTAGTATTTATAATACCGGCACAATTATTTTCGAACATAACATAATATGCCATAGCATATCCTATAAAAAATCCTCCATAATGAATAATATTTAGTATAATTTTTATATTTTTTTCAATAAATTTTATTCTTTCTGGGATACCGAAATGATTAAAATCACTTAATGAATCAATTATTTCGAGCAAACTACGTCGATTTCGTAGTAATTGAATATTACCAAACAGAGTTATAGCGCCTATCGCAGTAAGTTCCAAATGAAACAGTAGCTTTGCGAAATTCGTCTTGTAATCTGAAATGATTAAAGTGACGACATTAAAACAAGGGATATAAACATTAATACTCACGCATAAGTTCCGTTATCAAGGGATAAAAACCCCAAACCAGATTTATAACTATTAAAATTATTACTCCGTATCCTCTCATTCCGTGTGAGGTGGGCCATATCATATATTTGCGCATACTTTTTTCTAAAAGGTAATAACCGAGTGTTTTCAACATTTTAAATACTACTCAATTAAAAGAACGACGTTGATCGGAAACAGCAAAATCAATATTAAAACTTATATAATCTTAATGAGGAAATTATCGTGTTCACTTATGATTATTGTTTTATTTTACCATACGCGTTAAATTCGATGAAAAATTTAATAGATAAGAAATGTGAAATATGTAACAAATTGACTACTCGCTACGAATCAATCACTGAAAGAATATCGTTAGTCCGACATCGATATTTAAATTATTTTTAATGCGCAGAGACGCATGGAGTACGGGGGCATGCGCTCGTTTTCTTATTAATCGTGGTTGATTCATTCTATTAACATTGATTTATTTGATTTATTTTCTGTTTTTATATGTAAAATTATTTTAAGAGTAATTTAAACTTTGATAATCGTGATGTATACAAAGAAAGACTTGTTATTTATCACTTAAACCAACACCTAAATATTTTTAATCCCGACTTATATCGAGTGAATATTGCAGCCAATCTCAGAGAAACGGTTAATATATATGTCATACATTGGTTTTCAAACCACGGAGCAAAAAGAAAGAATACTATTAACATATGCCATATACCTAAGCAGATTTTATGTAATCAAGACTAGAAAAGACATAAGTAGTTTTTAGAATATACGTTATGCGATGTAGATCTTCTATTGAGTAAGGATTTTGAACAACGATTTTTCGTGTACATGTAGATTAATATCACTGAAAAGTAAAGGAGAATCACATATATTATGTGGACTCTTAAAGAAGAAGAGTACATCATCACAGACACAATCCTGAACTGTTTGCAAAGAAGTGTCATAGTCAGAGTATTGTATTAAGCATTTAAAACATAAGTATTTAACAAACTTGTTTTGAATTCTTTCAATCCTGGATATGTACGTTTGGTGCTGTAAACGAAACCAATACAGTATTTTGATCGGAATAACTTTTATAAAAGAAGCTTTGAATACCGATATGTATGTTAAACAATAGTTACAGACACTTAATGGATGATACACGGGTAAGAACCTCACCAACAACCATATAATTGTAACACATAGTATTCCTCTTCCTCGTGAAAGAGATGACATTGCATTTAGAGCAATTTAAAGTATTGCTTCGACAATAAAGCTGAACATTATCAAGATCATACTGTTTTCGAAATCATCCGCATACATAAGACACAGCGAATTTTTAATCACATCAAATATATCATTTATGTAGATGTTGAACAACGTAGGGCCAAAATGATTGCCTTGATGTACTCCCAATCGAATCAATATAGGCTCCGAATGGTTGCCATTAAAACATTCGAATGCTTTAAAAGAGAAAGTTTCATAAATTGGATAAATTTAATTCTTTTTGGTCATTTGTTTCAAACCTAGCAGACAACATATTTTCTATGTCCTGAAAGCTTCTCTCAACCGAACCTTTTGATTGGATGTATCTCGGTTTTCCATGAACGATTTTAAGTTCATCACACATTTCTTCAATAACTGTGTCGATTAGCATATAACCATTGTAGATTTGGAAAATGTAAGCCACTGCAAAAATTGTAAATACGTTCAGAATATGATAATCAACCTCTTCGGCTCATTTTGTTGCATGTGATTGTATATCAATTAAATCTACATGGGATCTTGAATTAAAATTACTGCTTTTAATTGGCTTAACAACAAGTCCCCTTTTCGGGATGCTCATTTTTTTGACAGGGTTCACAAAGATTTGAATATTGAAAAAATTTGAAAATTTGGGGATCACTAAACAGTCATAAAAACTACATTCTTAGATAGTTTAGAACTTCCATGCAATGTGGAGTTTTTTAGGGGATGACCTCCTCTACGTTTTTAAATAGCAATCCCTGTCGAGTTTTACCTTATTTTAAAGGTAGTGAAAAAAGAATATAATTCTTTCAAGAATTATGAGGGGTTGACAAATGGGAAAATAAAATGTTTTATTATTTTTTGTACGTTTATTACAATTTTTATAACAAATGATCAAATTGCCGACTTTCTTCGTTCTCGCAATGACCCAAATGCTCATAAATCGAATTTTGAACCATCAGGAGCATATCCCTAGTGATATTGGTAGTTTCTTCAAGTATGCGATTTTCCAAATCATTTATTGATTCTGGTTTTGTTGCATACACTCTACTTTCCAGAAACCCCCAAAAGAAAAAATCAAGTGGTGTTAGATCAGGAGATCGTGGTGGTCACTCAATTTCACCTCTTCTACCGTCCAACGGTTTGGAAACGTGCGGCTTAACATGTCTCGCATTGTGCGACTAAAGTGTGGAGGAGCACCATCTTGTTGGAACCACTTATTGTCAATACCGTTAGGGCATACGGCACGTACACTTGGAACCATTTGATTTTCTAACAGTTGCATATATCTATCTCCGTCCAAATTTCCGTTAATAAAAAATGGAATAATATATAATATACCTTCTCTCCCATAATACCAGCCCATACATTAATTTTCTGCGGTCTCTGAATATGATCTTCTCTTATTAAACGTGGATTTTCGTCACTCCAATAACGGCAATTGTGCCTATTAACCTTACCATTCAAGTAGAAAGTAGCCTCATCAGAGATCTTCTGAGAATTCTGCCAAATTGATTTTCAACACTATTGAAGATCTCCCAAAGCCAAAAAACTGAACTGTAATTCTGAATGTAAACTAAAAGTATACTGTAATATAAGAAGCCTAAGACACAAAATCAATGAAGTTGATGTCATTTTGATGCAACATAAAGCTGATGTACTAATTCTTGTTGAAACTTGGCTGTATGATGACGAGGCTATGACTTTGAAGTTTCCAAGTTATATGAGGTCTCATGTGTGTAGAGAGGACAGAAAGGGGTTGTGTCAATATTGACAAGAAGCAACTGTCCCCATGAACTGGTCTCTTCTGTAAACACGGATGGTAACAACTTATTATCAATTAGACTTACATTTCATAATATAATCAGTACGGAGTCTACAAAAAGCCGGGCTCATCTTTCTGGCCTTTCATGGATGCGCTCGAAATGACATTACGACGTATAAATACTATTTGTATAGGAGATTTCAACATAACTCTTTGGAACAAAACACAAGCATTGTTCGGGAATATATTAGTATGTTACAGATGAATGGTTATAAAATAATAAACACGATAGATACTGAATATGCTATAAGAGTGGATCCTAGGACATACTCGATCACGTAATCACAAATTTTGATTGTAACCCAAACTTGGAGCTTCTTTCGCACCATATAAGCGATCATATGTTGCTGAAAACTACGCTTAACTGTGCAGGTGTACGCGTGGAGAAGCAAAGGTATACCTTAGGTATTATTAACCAGAGTTATTGAAATGGAGCTTAAATCATTGAAAACCGAACAGATGACATTCAGTACTGTCGCTGATTGCATTCAAGATGGTTTAAAGAAGGTAACAGTAACAAAAGATAGGAATTTAACAACTAACCTTGAAGAGGGATGGTTCACAGGTGAGCTTTTAAAACACTTAGATATGATGTTAAGAAGTTGGTCATAATGAATAAAAAACGATTCATGGAATACAAATTTAATAATGCTGAAGATTCCGCTCGAAAGCAATGGAAGGTCATAAATGATTCAATAATGATAAATAATAAGCAAGAACGAATCCATAAAATTTTGGATAAAGATAATTCAGAAACGGAGGACCCGAAACAAATCTGTAATATTCTACGTCAGATCAAGTAATGATGATTTCATACAAGTTGCATCGCAATCTGGTAACATCAACGGTGCGGGCTGAAAAGAAGGCATACTATGGCATATCTTTGGATCTTTGGAGAAAGATTAAACTTCTAAATATAAATAAAGAAATCGATAACAAAGTGCCTAACATTTTTCTTCCAAACGATTTAAATAATTATTTTGTTCACGGTGATCCTTCACTTTATATCCAGACTGATCCCGAATTACCCATATTTTATCAAAATAATGTAAACCCTAGAGTGCAGATAATGCAAGCTTTTATGCCTGTTGATGAACATGAAGTATCTATAATAATTAATAACATTAAAACTGCAGCGGTGGGTTCTGATGGTATCTCAATCTGGATGATTGACTTGTATACCCCTTTTCTCATTCCTTATATTACTCACGTAATAAACGCTGCTATTCATCAATCAGTTTTTCCGAATGCCTGGAAGATGGCTGAAGTAATTGCGTTATCTAAAGTATCTTCCCCTTCTGCCCTAAGGGATTTTAGACCGATCAGTATCCTACCAGTAATGTCAAAAATTTTAGAGAGAGTCTTGGAAAAGCAACTTAGAGCACACTGCGAAAGGTATAGTATACTGCCAGATCAACAATCTGGGTTTCGTTCGGGTTTCAGCTGCGCAACAGCTTTATTGAACCTTACTGATGATGTATTTGCTTCTAGAGAGGCCGGGCAAGCCGCACTTTTGTTATCGTTGGACTTCACCAAAGCATTTGATACAATAAATCATAATATACTTGCATCTAAACTTAATTATTTTGGTCTTGGAAATCAAGCTGCAATTTTGATAAAGTCATTTTTGTTGGAAAGGTCTCAGGTTGTGAAGATTAATAGTCAAGTGTCGAGCGCTCTGTCTGTTACTCGTGGAGTCCCTCAGGGGTCCATTTTGGAGCCACTATTGTTCTCTATTTATACATCTGATTTTGACCAGGTTAATAATAATAATAATAATAATAAACAATATTTATTGGTTCACATAATAACAGTAAATACACTGGATATATACAAATTAATTCGAAACAATGAACCAAAGAGAATTGAATCAGTTTGGCTAACACCAATCAATGGTGTAAGCCCACTGTTTTTCATCAATCCTTAAATTAAATTACATACTATTAAAACTAAACGACACAATACGATGTACGTCGCAGAATCAAAAGAAAAAGAAAAAGAGAGAAAAAAGAACAAAACCAAAATGAAATGAGTTGAGAAAAAAAATAAAAATATAATATAATGTATAACTAAAATAAAAGTAAAACAAATTCCTTACATATAATATAAATTATAGTATAATAATTATAATATAAATTTGTAGAAAGAAAACAAATAGAAAAAGAAAAGAAAGGGCAGCGAAGGAAGACAGAGAGAATAGAGAATAAGAAAAAAGAAAAGAAAAAAGAAAGAAAGGGGGAAAAGAACCGGCGCTATTCCGTCTACTCAAAACCATTTTGTTGGTTAAGCAAAAGTTTCTTTACCTCTATCTTGAATCTTTTACAAGATAAACGTTTTAAAGAATCCGGCAGAGGGTTGTACATGTTAGGCACACAATAAGAGAACGATCTTTTATAAATTTCATAATTGTGCTTTGGTATTGTTAAAGCATGCCGATGCCTAACATTGACATTGTGAACATCAGTTCTGTAGCGTATCTTATTATATAGGTAAGGCGGACTCTTAAACATAATGACTCTATGATACAAGCATAACGAGTGAAGAACTCTTCTACGAGCCATGTTCAACCAACCCACCCAACCAAGCGAGTGAGATATATGCCCCCATCTTTTTATTCCGTAAATAAATCGCAAACATGAATTTTGTAACTTTTGAATTTTATAAGTGGTTATACTGTCCAAACAAGAATAATATATAGGAGATCCGTAATTAAATATAGAGAGCACTAACGTGTCACATAATTGAATTTTTAGTTTAGTGCTTAAAATGTGCTTATTAGAATATAACAGTTTTAAAGTGGAATATGCTCTTTGTAGTAGGGAGCTAGCATGCTTCCTAAATCTCAGATCCTCCTCAATGATCATACCCAGATTCTTCGCAATGTCTCCAAAAGTCAGTGTGTGTCCGTCAATTATAATATTAAGGTTAGATTTGACATACCGGACTGCACTCGAAGCACCGAAAACCATCACGAATGACTTAGAGCCATTAACACTAAGATTAAGCTTTTTTGCAAGTTGAATTAAGTTTCCTACGTCGATATTTATATTTCTTTCCGCATTTAACAAGTCAGTTAGTTCAAAAGAACAGCGTAATTGTGTGTCATCCGCATACATATATGGCGTACAGTATTTTAACACATTAGCTAGTTCGCATGTATAAATCAAATATAATAGTGGTCCCAGAATAGAGCCTTGTGGTACTCCAGAAATTATATTTACTGCAGAAGATTGAGCATTATGGAAAGTAACAATTTGCGAGCGGTCGGCAAGAAAACTTTCAAGAAGTTTGAGAGCCGCATTGGAAAGCCCAATATAGTGCAAGATAGCTAGCAAGGTTTTGTGGTTTAAACGGTCAAAAGCCTTAGAAAAATCTAAAAGAATGAGCACTGAGACCTTTTTATTATCAATAGCTCCAAAAATGTCATCCGTCACGTCCAGCAGCGCGGTGGTACAGCTAAATCCCGGTCGGAATCCAGATTGGAAACCAGGTAAAATATCAAACTTTTCCAAATGCTTACGTAATCTAAGAGCAATGATCCTCTCAAGAATCTTGGAGAGGACAGGTAAGATACTTATAGGACGCAGATCGGCCAACTGTGCAGGATTCTTAGTTTTCGGGATTGGGATAACAAGTGCACATTTCCAAGCATTGGGAAACACAGAGTCTTCGAGACAACAATTGATAATGTGGCAAATATAAGGCAGTACATGTGGACAACAAAGCAAGATCATCCTAAGACCAATTCCATCCACACCAATAGCGTTGGTTTTGAATGTAGATATTATTTGGGATATTTCCTCTGTAGAAGTCAAGGTAAAATAAAGTTTTTCTGAAATTTGAGGTAGACAGGTATTTTCATAATTGTTTATTAGAGAAGGATCGCCAACTTCATCACTTTGGGTAGACAAGAAAAAGTCATTAATCTGATCTGCATCACCAATACTAGCGGGGACAGAATGGGTGTTACTGCGAACAATTCCTAGATTTCTAAAATTGTTCCAAAGTTCTTTCGAAGTGCGATCTCGGAAAACATAATTCAAGTAAGCTTTCTTCTCTCTTCGAAGGGAGGCATTAGTGAAGTTCCTCAACTGTTTATAATAAACAAAATGTTCAGGGTTGCCGCTAGCCCGGAATCTGGCATATGCTTCATTGCGCAATGTCATGAGAAGCTTAACATTGTCAGTTACCCATGGACAGTACTTTTTTCGCTTAGTAATAGTCTGTAAAGGCACATGAGTATCATAGAGATTTACCAGAGCGTTGTTAAAAAAAGAGAGTTTGTCATTAATATCCTCCAAACGTATTAATTAATACCAAGGTAAAGAAATAAGATCACGCACAAATACTTCATGATTAAAGTTCCGTAAATCCCTATAAGTAAAACCCTCAGGAGAACTACTAGACCCACTTTCAACATTAACCCGAACAAAAACCATACAGTGATCAGAGACAGTGTGAACAGGCATCACCCCAGAATCAGAAAAAGAAACATCATCATGAACAAGAATATGATCAATTAGTGTAGAAGTTACTTGAGTAGATCTAGTTGATTGCGTTATTATCTGTCTGAGCTGGAACTGCTGAATTGTAGGCAAAAAACGATTGCCATAAACGCCATCAATATCAAAACCATTAATATTAAAGTCACCCAGGCAAATAAACTGATTTGACTGAGGAACCAACACGGATAAAATATCTTCAAATTCTGACAAAAATTCACCAACAGAACCGCCCGGGCGATATAATGTTCCAACAATCAATGAAAAAGCATCGGCACGCACCTCAATCCATAAGCTTTCCAAGACCCCGGTAGCAGTCTCACACAAGATTTTGAAGTTATAAAAATTTTTCAACTAAATACCTACACCGCCCCCTACGCCACGAATACGACCACGAAAGGCGGAGTGATAACCGTCTATAAAATAATTTGAAATCTCGGTATCAGGGTAAATCCATAATTCAGAAAAGGTAAATAAATCAATATTCTCTCCCAAAATTAATTCTTTTACTGCCGCGAAATGTGCCGGTAAAGATCGAACATTTAAGTGAACTATTTTCATTTTAACTGAAAACTATAAGTGACAGTCTATAGACAAAACAAAATAAGACACAAAAAGACAAAAGAAACAGAAATAAAGGAAACAAAAAGAAGAAACAGCAGAAGCAAAAAAAGCGATCAACTGTCTGAGCAAACAAAGCGAAAGCTGTCCGCGCGCGTGCTACAAAACTAAATAATTGAACAGAAAATAAATGAAAAGAAAAAAAAAAAAATAATAGCAATAATAACAATAACAATATAAGCTTATAACCGAGAGATAAAAAAGGCAAAGGCGATAGGTAAGGTTTTGAATAACAACAAAAAAACAATCTAAGCCAAGCTTAACCTATCGGCATTAGAATGAGAAGGTATTTCTTCGAGGTTCCTGGCACATTTAATTAATATAACAGAGTTATTGCGATTTATAAAGACCCTACCGTCTCTAGTCCACGCATTTTTGTTACCAACGATCTCCCGCGCCCTCTTGAGTAATTGATATTTATCTCTCGTGAGGTCCTCTTGAATAACAAAGATTAATAATTATTGATTATTGATTATTAATAATTCTGCTGAATTTTAATAGAAATAATTGGGTTGATGCCTGCATAAAATTTAACTCAGATATATCATTATTTTCTGATGTTGCGAAACGCCATGAACTTGTGCTAAATCCATTTAAGTCTTCTGTTCTTCTGTTTTGCGGTAGTGTCACAAGGAGAGCGATTAAGCCTTTGATATCCGGTCAATTGGTGGTGGATAGCGAACCTCTTACTGTTTCTGATAATATAAAAATTTTAGGAGTCACATTGGATCATCAGTTGAGGTTTGAGGAGCATGTGGCCAGGTGCTTGAGGGGTGGGTATGGCGCCCTGCGTCTCTTGTATGCTCATAGGGATGTCTTAAGTAAAAAATTAAAAATTATGCTGTGTGATAGCTTGGTTCTAAGCAAATTAAATCACTGCGACGTTGTTTATGGTCCAAATTTAACGGAGGCGAGTGGGCGTCGTATCCAGAACCTCCAGAACGGTTGTCTGAGGTTTATTTACGGAATTCGTAAATATGACCATATTAGTCATAAGTTGGCAAAAACTGGGTGGTTGAACATGAAGAACAGACGTAAACTGCATGCAACTTCCGTTTATTATAAAATTATTAAAAGTCAGCGGCCTCCTTACTTGCTGCAACGCCTATCTTTCAGAAGCGATGTCCATAACATTAATATAAGGAGGCAAGATGTATTGACGGTACCACGCCGCGCCTCGCACCGATCCTTTTCCTACCAGATAGCTAAAACGTACAATGATCTACCGATGAACCTTATAGGATTGAACTGTATTTCGTTCAAGAGTAAATTAAAATCCTCCCTCCTGCTTGAGTCATCATGATTTTTTTTTATTATATTCTGAGTTACTGATGTAGCGCTTTATACTGACATGTCGTCGTATTTTGTTTTTTTTTCATTTGTTTATTAGTATTGTTAACAACATTCTCATTTTTGCTTTATATATATATTTTCTATATATTCTGAATTAAGTGGAAGAGCAGTTGGTTAATAACCAAACTGAACTTCGTCCAGAAAATAAGTCTATTTTCTAAGAGTGTATTATTATTTTCTTTCCTTTTTTTTGCGAGTTATTAATAAAGGCATTATTATTATTATTATTATTATAATAACAACACTTAAAACTAATTCAGCTCCAAGTCATGATGGTATCAAGCCTAAAGTTGTTAAATGTTTGAAAGAGGTACACTCACCGA
Source organism: Onthophagus taurus (assembly GCF_036711975.1). Classification (NCBI taxonomy): domain Eukaryota; kingdom Metazoa; phylum Arthropoda; class Insecta; order Coleoptera; family Scarabaeidae; genus Onthophagus; species Onthophagus taurus. The sequence goes on along the minus strand of NC_091976.1, from coordinate 2,151,551 downwards.
TTCTATCTAGTCTTATTAATAGAACCAGGAGGGGAATTTCCCGGAAGAACTAAAGATTGTAAAGATAACACCGATATTCAAGAAGGGTCTGAAAGGAGAAGCAACCAATTATCGGCCCATATCAGTCATAACTGCTTTTGCCAAAATATACGAGCTAGTACTGAAAAATAGATTACTGCAATTTTTAAATCATATTGGTCTTATAGCGGAGAGTCAGCAATGTTTCCTAAAAAAAAGTACACAAAGTGCAATAACTTCAGTAATGAATAGTAACAGATGAATAGGAACAGTAATGAATGCAGTTTGTTTATGATAATGTGGATCTTGGACGAAAAGTTTTGGCTGTATTTTTGGACCTATGTAAGGCATTTGATGTGGTTGATCATGAGCTGCTGTTGAATCGTCTGAAGAGCATAGGGGCGATTGGACCGGCACCGGTTATCTTTACGAATTACTTGAAAAACCGATATCAATACAGGGTGTGTGGTGGGTATGCAAGCGGCAAAAAACTTGTTAAATATGGAGTGCCGCGGCTCTGTTCTAAGCCCTCTCCTATATGTAATTATCATCTAAAAACTATGAAATAACTTTCAAATTATTATAAATTGTATATTTATATAAGCAGGCAAAAAAAATTATATTGCTTCATTTCATTATTATTTTACTCACAGCGTGAATTACCCACATAATTATGAAAGGTGTCATAGGAATGTAAATGATATCTGTATCTGAGCTTATTATTAATTTGTTTTATTTAATAAGCTTAAATGATAACACAACAAACAATAAGGTAGCATTTTCATTAAAAACGCTTTTGTTATCTTTGACAATAAAAATGGATTAGAACTTGAATTGAAAACAAATCACATTCTTAGAGCAAACCTTCATTGAAAACAATCGTTTTCTAGACAAATCGTTTTGTTAATAATTGTAAGTGAAAATTGAACCGTATACGATCGCCTGCAAATTGACTCGATATTGCACTTGCTGAATCAAAATGGGTTAATAGAAAGTGTTGTTGTTGTCGTCGCGGTTTAATGCATTACCCTCTGAAAATTAGTTTCGTTCCAACATTCCCAAATAGAATCTTCGGAATTGCAATTAAATAACACCTTATAAAAAAGTATGTAATTTAATTTTATTTTTATTTTCCACAAAAATTAATATTCAAATAGCAATATTTTCCGAAAAGGAAAATCTAATTATACTATTGGAATTTGCGGAAGCCTCTAATTTCGTAGCTAGGGTGGCGCATGCGAATCGAGCATGTATTGATTGCTGAAGGCTCGACTTCCGGGATGTTAGAAGACCGAAGTGATCTTGCGGTGATCCCAAGAAAAGAACGTGTTTGTTATATGCAAACAAGCATTACGAGTTCGCTGATGTTGTTTGAAATGCCATTCCAAAATGGCAATGAAAATAAATGAAAATGGAAGCAAAAAGGAAGTATTCAAATTCTAAGTTTAAGGTTAGTTTTAATTTCAAAATGAAATTTGTTATCTATTCTTGTTTTAAGGGGGTGTTTTATGGTTTTAATCGTTTTAACTATTATAACTTGAGTTTTATCTACTATGAAATACTGACGATGGACCATCAAACTTGGATTTTAGCACATCATTGAATTAAAAAGTTCATAAATTCTTTTGAATCGGATTAACCTATAGAATTCTTGGGAATATGGATTTAAAGTAAATGGTAAATGGATTTTGTTATTTGTTTACTTAAAAATTTTTGAGACTCATTTAAATGGTAAAATTTAGCAAAATTTTTTTTTACTATTTAAACATACGATCATTGTTGTCGTCTGTGGTGTTCTTCTCTGACGTGATATATAAAATTATGTGTTTAGGGGTTAAGTGAAGGAGTACTTCACGTAATTGTTTTCTTATTAAGAAGGACAGGAAACGTAGAGGCGAAGATGTGGCGGTGTATGTCGCGAAGGAATTGTTAGATTAGAGCGAGTTACTTAAAAGATTAAGTTTAGTGTTTGTATTGGGAGTTGTCTATTGCCTTTCTAATTTAAATTTTCAAGTCTTACTAAATAAATTGCTATACCTCTATAAAAATCTGTCACACACAAATTCACACGAAAATCTATCAATTATTATAAGTACGAAGGCTTTCACGGCCGGTGTTAATTAAACTAAAACTAGAACTAACACTAGCACTATCACTAGAACTAGAAACACTTCGAACTTGTTTCTGAAGAAGGTTGCAACATGGCATCCGAAACATCAAATACAGGGTGTCACACAAAAAACGCCCCAAGCTGTAACTCTGTTATTTACATTCCAATTTTCATGGCCTAGGTATCAAATGAAATGGTTTTATAAATACTATGATTCATGCTACAAATAATTTTTTTTCAACGCCATCTTGAATTTAAAGCGAATATCAACTTTTGATTTTCAAATTGCTCGGTATGTTTTTCTTCACGTTATTGGATAGAGTTTTTTTTCTGAATCCATGAATGTACAATACATCAACATTAATTATAACTGTAGTAGAGAAAAACATTAAAATAGTTTCCGAACATTTTCTTAAAGTCACTTGTGGTATACTGTAGTGTGCCATGGGAAAAAATAAAAAAAAACAACTTATAAGTATCATTTACAACTGCTTCGGGCATTGAAATAACATTTAATGACTGTTATCAGTTTTGCCCGTTATTTTTTTCTATGGCACACTAGAGACAATGTTCGGAAAATGTTTTAATTGTTTTTCTCTGCTAAAATTACAATTAATGTTAATCTATTGTATATCAATGGGTTCAGAAAAAAAATCTCTATCCAATAACGTGATGAAAAACATACCGAGCAATTTGAAAATCAAAAGTTGTTAATCGCTTGAAATTGAAGATGGCGTTGGAAAATGTTTATTTGTAGCATGAATCATAGTATTCATCAAACCATTTCATTTGATAGCTGGGTCATGAAAATTGGAAGGTAAATGACAGAGTTACAGCTTGCGGCGTTCTTGTATGGCAACCTCTATATACAGGTGTCTTTTCTCTGCTAAAATTATATTCAAAATGGATGTATTGTACATCAGTGGATTCAGAAAAACAATCTCTATCCAATGACGTAAAGAAAAATATATAGAGCAATTTGTAAAGCAAAAGTTAATAATCGCTTAAAATTGTAGATGGCCTTGGAAAAAATTTATGTCTAGCATGAATCATGGTATTCATGAAACCATTTCATTTGACCCCGCTCATGAAAATCGGAATGTAAATGACAGAGTTATAGCTTGGGGCGTTTTTTGTGTGACACCCTGTATTTTTTCAAAAAACGTCCGTTTTTTGAACCCAACCCAACCCAACCCAACCCGAAAGTTTCTAGTTCTAGGTCTAGTGTTAGTTCTAGTGATAGTGCTAGTGTTAATTCTAGTTTTAGTTTAACTATCAATTATTGTTTAAAATCGAGACCCAAATACGATCAAATCCCAAATAAATGGAATACCAGTAGCATAATTGCAATCCCTAAACCCGACTCAGAACATCATCTACCCAACAATTCTAGATCAATCATACTTCTTCCGGTCATAGGCAAAATCTTTAAAAGTATAATAAACCAACGATTATTCATTTACCTTAACTCTATTTCATTTTACCAGTTTGATTTCAAACCAAACAACTCCAGTATACATCCATTAATTATGCTACTTAACAACATCCAACGGTAACAAAAATTAATTAAGAAAACAATTGCTTTGTTCCTGAATATTAACAAAGCATTCGATACAGTTTGGCATATGGGATTATTATTCAACATAGAAACAATGGATATCAAAAGAAACTTAATTATTTTCAACTACGAATTTTTAAAAACAGAACGTTTCATGTAGCGATTGAGGACACATTTTCTTTCCGTTTCTTTTAACATCGAGGTACCCAAACTAGGCGTTCCTCAGGATTCCCCCTTTCTCCCACCTCATACAACTACGCATTCTACTGTTACGACATCTACGCAGAAGATCCAGATCAAACTTACAAACTCTATATAACCAAGCATTAAAATGGTTACATAAATAGAGACATACTCCCAATCCAGGAAAATGCTAAGTCATAGTTCCAAACTACTGCATTTGTATAAACATTTTTTCCAACAGTGAATACTGGCAACTTATGCATAAAACCATCTCCATCAGTTAAATACTTGGGAATAATTTTACATAATGGCCTAAAATTATCCAAGCATTACAAAACCAAAAGAGACAAATCAGAAGAGCCAAATACTTCCGAACACTCACCTACAAAAACGCCGTGATACACATCAATGTCTCAAAATCTCACTGACAATTAATTCGACATAAAAGACTAACGATTCATTGATAAAGCAGAAGGAGGTGCATAAGAATAATAACTAAAATCCGACACCCGAAAAATCTTGTGCACAATATCAGTAATGAAGACCTATATGCTATAACATAAATAAACCAATACGACTAAGGCACGAAGAACTAAAGAAGAAATTTATCAATACAAAATAGAACAGCTATTATTACTATGTATTATAATTTATATGTATTATGTACGCGAATGTTATACATACTAACGTTTGAAGGCCACGTTGATGGAGCTGTTGCTAAGACTTGGCGCATTCTTAGCTTCGTTATAAGAGTCACGCAAAATTTTACAAATATTTATGCCATAAGAACATTGTATTTTGCGTATGTGCATAGCGTTTTAAGCTTGTGCAGCTCCGTTTGGATTCCGCAATATCAAACATATATATCCAGAATTGAAAGGATTCAAAAGAAATTCCTAAAGTATTTATGTTTTAAAGGCAACATCGCTTACATTGATTACGTATCTGCTTGTGCCTCCTTCAACTTCTTATCGCTCCGTCAGCGTCGTTCATGTCGTGATGCTTTAACTTTCCATAAAATCATTAATGGTAATATTGATTCTTCTAGCCTATGACAAGCCTTCTGATGATGTTCAGTGAACGAAACCGGTAAAGACAAATAAATTAAACAAAATTCACCACAGTAAAAATCGTTTTTTGATACTTATCACGTTTGGTGAAAAAAAAAATGGATAATCATCTACAAAGTTTAATGTCAAATAGGTCTGAGTATTATTTTATTTTTTTTATGGACAAACTAACGATTTTAGGAGAAAATGTTAAGAGATAAAAAGTTGCGTATTGAGTTCCACTATTTAAAACAAGTTTTTAAATAGAAAAATATAGACGCATTAAAAAGTTCTGATGTATAGTATTATAGGGGTGGATTTTTTCAACCCCTTGTAATAACTAATGTAAAAAACTCTAGAAGTCCACAACGAGTAAAATTTATTTAATTTTTCAATCAGCACGACATATGTTTCGCTTATTAAGCCTTGTAATAACATTTTAGGATTATAAAAATCGTCAAAAAGTGTCATTTTATTAGTAATAGTTATCTGCCAAATTTCATTGGCAGATATTCATTTCATTGGTAGAGATTCCTCCATAGTGGATTTATTAAATAAAAACAATTTTTTTCCCTTAACTTTAAAGGGGTGTAACTCGGTGGGGAAGGGCTTTTGGAATAAGACTTTTATTGGTAGTGCTAAAGTGTGAACTGCAAGTATTCCTAATTGCTAAAATGGTTAAAATCGCAAGAATTATGAAAGAGAAGGTATAATATTGAAACATTTACAACCAAACCATAATAGGGACGAACATATATGCCCGGCAGTAATAATGGAGGAAAGATTAAGCGATGGATATATTCAGAGTAGATATTCCCATCTCATTCAAGTACGTTGTAATGTATATCAATTTAAAAAAATTAATCTGTACTCTTTGTCTTATGCGTTTTCAAGGTAGGAGTAGGAAAACCCGTGAGGAGATGGACGGCGGGGAAGAATACAGTAATTGAGGAGACGAAAATCAAACGACATTTCTAATATGAAGTATTGTCTTTTGCTTTTGAGTTTCAACAATAAAATGGGGTGGACAAAAGGGACTTAAACAGCGAAGGAAGAAGAATTAGTAGAGGGCACATGGAACGGAATAGATCTATAAATACATGTATAATATAAGTATATAATATAGCAGAGATGGCCAAGCTCTTTGATAGTCCGAGCCATTTTTCAATTTGAAATTTTTTGCAAGCCGCAATTAAATACGTATATATTAAAAGGGTACTTGGGTACATTTATCGAGAGCCACAAATAATCCTGCAAAGAGCCGCATGTGGCTCGCGAGCCGCAGTTTGGCCACCGTCTTAATATAGTATAAGTTGGCGCACAAGAATTATCTTTTTTGAATTCTCGCCTTATTTTCAGAAAATGTCGTCTTGAGTTGTTGTAGTTTGTAACAATTTCGGATTAATTTATTTAGCGTATGGCATATAAGACACGCAATACGATAGTAGGTAAGTTACAAAAAATGAATAGAATGACAGTCATTAAAAAGTACAACCTACGTTTTGGTTGTTATTGGTAAATTTTACATCCAATTCGGCTAGCCATTAAAAGTTTTTGCAAAGTTTAGCATCAAAGAGTTAGGATCATGAAGAGTTAGGAGAGTTAAGTTCCTCACAGCGTTAGGATAAGATTCAATACGGCAGCACCCCACAATTTGCTGAATAGATTATTTTGGAGCTTCGCAGTCACATTGAGGCGATGGCAGCACTCTCCATTTGTTAACGCTATCACTACAGATTCCAAGTACCGTACATACTCTGTTGTGGTTCTTCCAAAGGTGGTGAGAAAGTCGAAATCCTTTTAATTTTTGGTGAGGAGGATCTGTTGGTTTATTCTTGGTGATGTTTTGGCGTTCCAGTCTTTTCCCTACTCAGAATTGATGTTATACTTGTTTTTAACCAGTTTCTCAGCAAGATTAATATAATGGAGGTTGTCGGGATCTATGGCGATTCACATAGAAATAAGGTGAACATTCTTTTTTCGAAGGTTTACTGAGGCAATATAGCAATTTTGGAAACTGTTTTTGTCGAAATTTACTTAAGTCTATTAGTCTATCAACCTCAAAATCCAGCGCGCTTCTGACCTTCGAACTTCATTGTATGTGCCGTGTTAAATGGCCACTTGCCCTTAAGATTGCTCTCCACGTACATGTGACATAGTCTCGTGCACGTGATGCAAAACTTGAACCGATTTTAACACAGGGTCTTGTACTCCCCACAAACCTTTGGTGATCCCAAAAGGATTCCTGGCATATTCTTATCAATGCTACGTTGGGTACGTGTATAATGTTTGCATAGGTTTGTGTTAAACTGTAATACTTTGCTGTGATATATTGGTGCATATTGGTGACAAGAGAAATAGCTGAAAATTGTTTTGAAGTTCGTAAGTCGACCGCTAAGCGGTGTAACTGTCATAGAGAAACATAAAATTTCCGCTATCTCAGAAAGTTAGATGATGGGCTATAAATTTGGCATTATTTGACAGCTTAGAAAGTACCGCATAGCTTTTGTTTCGTGACATATCTCATATTTATTATAATAAGGGAGGGGGAGGCCAATGCCTTTTTAAATGTTTACATTTTAATATCTCCTAGACCATTTGATAATTCTTCGTGATACACAATGATACACAACCTTTGTATGAAATAAATCATTTCATATCTGTATAATATAATAATATTAAATAACAAAAGATAAACAATTACAGTTAAGAAAAATTTATTTTCTAAACGCTTACACTAGTGCTGTTAAATGATTGTAAGCTGTAATCTGTGTAGCAAATAGAAAGGTTATTAAAAATCGAACCAACCATATAATAAAAGCAATGTTTCAACGCTTGCATACGATGTTTTGGAATGGAAATCTAATGTTTCTACGCATTGATGATTTCATATAGGTAAGATGGCCTGCAGTTAGTAATAATAAAAATTATTCGATAAGGAATATGAAGTCTACGTCTTTCTACCATATTTAACCAATTTTCATTGGCCCATTTATTACGACGCATACAATAAATAAATCTGAGACAAGATTCTTGAATCCTTGTTATTCTCTCCGCATTCTTCATCATCAAACAAGGCTCATAAATAAGATTATAAAGGAAAAGTAGTTTCAATAGTATTTTTTAAGTGTATTTTATAATTCACTAGCATCTAACTGAAAGTTGTATGGAGAAGAAGCAATAAAAAATTTATTAATTTCATTACAATCCGAGAGATTACTATCAAGCCGTGTGATGTTTTTCGATTTAGTAATGTTATTTCTTAGAACCTCCATTTTTTTCAGCATTTGAAGGTTTGGACAAATTTTGATTAAAATAAGCATTTTTTCAGATCTGATACCATCTGTAGTAAGAATATGCAAAGTTCTGTAATATTCACCATGTACAGGATTTCCCGTGAGTAGTTATACAAGGAGAGTTCTGGAAAACTCTAGCGTTACGCTCAAGTCGTCCGCTAGATGGTGCCACCTGCGTCGAGAAGGGCACTAGCGCTAGTAGCTGCGGTTTAGGATTTACATCGGTTTCTTTCCCCGTATTAGTTACTTTGCTTTATTTTCAAATAATATTTATTATGTAATACCTTAGTTTTATACATTAGAATATACACATTATAACAGTTTTTTTTCTTTACCTTTTCTTATCTTATATAAAAAAATAATTTTAAAAAGTACCCTCTATGAGACGATTGCCAAAGTTTTAAAATGTCTTAATTTACCGATTCTAGGTAGATTCCTTTACACAATCTAATGAAGCTATTATTATTTATGCAAATTAAGTTAATTCATTTTAAAATTTAGGGTAGGCACACACGGTCGATTTTTAGTCGACCGATAGTTTAGTCGATGGACATAAATGTATTAAGTTTAATGTATTATCTTAATTAACGTGTATTAATTAACAATAACTCTTCTTCATAGAATGCCCCCAATATATCCTCACCTTTCAAGTCTTTAATCGTATACATCGTCGGGTTTGTGAGATGAATTTTACTAATTTTAAATATTTCTGTGCTCCAATTTGAGGTATAACCATAACAAAAACTGAAAAAAATTTTGACTAAAACTTTTTACTTGCGTTTATTTGAAAATATAAATCGGTACCGGTTTCGAAGTTACAACTTTATCTTCAGTCAAAATGTTGGATACCTCGATCGACGACTAATTGATAAGCAACAGTTTTCTTAGCTATAATCCTTTATGTCGTACTGTTGTGGTACCACCCGTTTACGTAGTAATGCTCACGTAGTATTTATGTTTATAATAATAAGAATATAATAAGTTTACAATATAATAATGTATCAAAAGTAATGATTCTGTAGTTAACCAACAACCACCAGAGACATGTGTGAATAATAAACATATCAGGGGACGGAAATAGATGGGAACAACCTCTAATTCTCCTTGTCTCTGTGTATATCCAGAAACAGATGGAAACATACTTAGTTATATGATATTTTCCGTAGGAAGCACAGTTGTAAAAACAGAGTTCACTAGGAACAGTCGTTATATAAGTCGAGTTCACTAAGAACAGTCGTTAAGTACACTTCACTAAGAGCAGTCGAAAAGTCAAGTCAGTGGTGTCTGTTAGACCGAGTCGATCAGTTAGTCTTAGAACAAATTGTTACCTGTCGTCATCGTCGTCTCTTAAATAAAATTATACTAAAATCAAGAACAGAAGAAGAGTTGTTTAATTTAATAAATTGCCCTTCACATCGAAGAAATAACTATATTATTAAATATCGACGTTACAACATTTAAGTAAGGATACACAACATCGATGAAGGCGGTACACAAAAGTACAATTTTTAATTTACAAACTTGGTACAATTTCGATGAACGTGAATATAGTATAATACGGACTTAGAATTAGGGATATAGAATAGTATTATGGAACTAGACTTAGTATTAGAATTAGAATGATCATAAGAATGCTACGGTCGAGGGTTATATAGGACAGCGGAGCCCTTGAATGCAACTTTTGGTGGGGCGAAGACGACGCCACGGGCGCCTGAGGGGCACAATGCGTCCTAAACTATGGGTCGTAAATTGGTCCCTTCTGAAAGCATCCCCTAATTAGGGGACCACCTTATCGGGTCTGTAACAAAGAAAATGTGGCTATAAAGCGCATTTTTAGAATACTAAATATCTAAAAATCTTAACTTATGTGGTCCTTAAAACTTATCTTAAAAATACTAAAAAACCTAACTTATAGAGTCCATTAAGTGTCTTTGTAACGAACACGACACGAAACTCACCTATTTCCCACGATCGCTTCAGAATATTATATCCTTTAACCGTATAATGCTCTGATCCGGAAGATACGGGACACCTGTATACCTAATCGAAATCAAAGAAATATGAAGATCTAAAAGTGGCACCAAATTAGCATTAAAATCCAATTTGCCATCAACACCAATGATGTAGTTGACCATAAAGTAACTCAACCGATGGACAACTTAAATCTTCTTTTATGGTCTTTACTAATTCGTCTTTCCAATGAGTTGTATTACCCGTAGCAATTACAACAGTTCCTAAAGTTCTATGAAATCTTTCGACAATACCATTGCTTTGAGGATGCTATGTTGAATTATGGATTTGAAACGAACCAAAAAATTTATTAAATTCTTTAAGTAATTAAGATTCAAATTGATTATGTTGAGTGAGGAATTCCAAAACGTAAGAACGGTTGTTTCAGCAATAGTTGATGTAGGTATTGATAAAAGAGGAACAGCTTCTTTAAATCTAGTAAATCTTTCAATTACTGTTATAATGTAAGTACAACCACCAGAAAGAAGAAGGTAACCTACAATGTCAACGTGGATATGTTCAAAACGGTCTTTAGGAATATCAATCTTCATAATTGAAGGTTTTGTATGTCTTTGGACTTTCGAAATTTAACATTTAATTTAATTTATATGAACCCATGAATATCTTGTACTGATTAATTTTTTAGAAGCTCTTATACCTAGAAGAGAAATACTATGTAAATCAGTGAAAATCGAATGACGAAATTTATCTAGAATGTACGTATAATTAATACGTTGATAAGAAGGGGAAGAAATTTCACACCAAATTGGAATATTAGAAAATGGAATTATTTGTTGTTTTAGACGAAATTTAGAATTAGGATTACAATTTTGAGCTTTAAGCAGGTTGAGTTGTTTATCTGTAGTTTGGGCTTGTTGCAAAATGCGAAGGTTCAGTTCAAATTATTCAAAAGAATCAATATTGTTGTCTAACCTTGACAGAGCATCAGCAACAATATCGTTTTCACCTTTAATGTAATATCTGTTGTCCAAGAACTTTTTTCTGTTTTAGAGGAAAAAGATAAGGTTAAAAGTTTATGGTCTGTGAAAATTCTAAACTGATCACCATCTAAGAAATGGCGAAAATGTTTAATAACTAAATAAATAGCTAAAAGTTCACGATCATAAGTTGAATATTTTAATTGACTAGGGGGGACGCTTATTTGAGAAAAATGCAATTAATTGTGAAATGTTATTGATTGATTGTTCTAACGTCGCTTCAATTGCATCGTTGGAAGCATCGGTGTAATAAATTCCAATGGAAAGGGGAATATTTGTGGCGTTATTTTATCAAGTTTTTTTAGATGATATGTTATATTTTTTCTGTTACTATGAAAACGATAAATAAAAAATAATCAAATGAAAACATATAACATATTGGACCGCGTTATGCATCACTTGACTAAGCGACAAATGAATAATGTTGACAAAAAGGAAATTTTCGTTTTCATCTCTCTAAAAATATAAGACTTCTCAGAATGGACAGGTTCAAGCTATCGAAAATTGTTTGATGTTGTTTCTGTAAGTCGTGGCATATATTTAACCACAAATACTAGAGTCAAAATGATGCTTCATGTAAAAATTTTTGAAGAAAATAATCTAGAGCAGTGTTTTTCAACCTGTGGGTCGCGACCCCTTGGGGGGCCGCGAAGCCTCTGTAGGGGGGTCGCGTGAACTCAGTAAAAAAATCAATAAATTCCAAGGAGGTAGATTAAAAAAAGTGAACAAAATGATACGTGTTATGTTGTTTATACAAACACATTAACAAAAAATAAAATCTTCGAGTACTCGTTCATTTTAATGTGAAGGTTGTGCTTGAGTTTGTTCAATCAATTTCTCCCATCGTGAATCCGTTTTTGCAACTTTAAGTATTAAATCGTTTTCCAAATTTAAACGATTTCTTAGTTTACTTTTTATTTGGGCCATTGATGAAAATGCCAACTCGCACAAGTACGAGGTAGAAAATGGAATCAAACACTTCAAAGCCTCGGTCGTTAATTCCGGGTATTCTGTTTTTCTTTTTAACCAAAAGGTATCAAAATTTTCAGACTTGAACTTCAAGTGTAACATCCCATCGGCAGATAATTCCAGCAGATTCTTAAGCTTAGTTGCTAAATTTGCCTCATTTATAGCTGCATTTAACAACGGATTTAAGATCCATCTTTGCCCAGTATTAATCGATATCTCTTGCACTGAGAAGTAATGACACAACTCTTTCTGCAAATTATCTAACACCATTTTCATACCAGATATATATGAGTTAATGTTTATCTCGCTTCCGACTTCTTCAATGAAAGTCTGTGTCGACGAAAATGAATCAAAGTTGTTTTGATTTATAGATGATGACCACAATTCAATTTTTTTTATAAAGCCATGGAGTTTATCTTTTGCTGTAATGACATTTTCATCCCGCCCTTGAAGACTTTTATTCAAGTTGTTTAAATGCTCAAATAAGTCGGAAAGAAAAGCCAATTTCAAAAGGAATTCCGGGTCAGAAATGAATTCAGAGTAATGTGACTTGGCTTGTTGTAAATATACTAATAGTTCAGCGCGAAGTTCCATAACTCTGGTCAGTACTTTGCCTTTTGATAACCACCTAACCTCTGTGTGGTAAAGCAAATTGCGATGTAGTGCCCCCATATCTTCACAAATGATTCGAAACAATCGAGTCTACAACGCTTTTCCTTTGATAGAATTTACAATGTTAATAATAATATTTAGAACTTGACTGTATTCTTGTGGCAAGGTTTTGGCTGCAAGAGCTTGGCGATGGAGAAAGCAGTGCATCCAACAAGCGTTTGACATTTGTTCTTTCAGTCTAACAATAAATCCACTCTTCGCACCAGTCATGACTTTTGCTCCGTCACTACAAATAGCAATGCATTTTTGTGCCCAATCGATATTCATATCTTGCGTAGCTTCAACGAACATGTCATGCAAGAACTGACCTGTAGCATTTTTGGGAAGTGCCTTGCAAAATAGTATTTCTTCCATTAATATTTCATTGGATTCAAAACGCACAAAAGCTACAAACTGCACACAACCCGTAATATCCGTTGATTCATCAAATTGTAAGGACACAAAAGAACTTTTCTTTATTTTTTCTATGACTTGATCACGAACGTCAGTCACCATATTGCTTATCCTGCGTTGAATGGTGTTGTCAGAGAGAGGTATACTTTTGAGCTTTTCGACCTCTTGTTTGCCAAACATAATCTCTGCTATATCTAAAGCCGCTGGTAAAATCAAATTTTCGGCAATACTGTGAGGTTTTCCTGCTTTAGCCACACGAAAAGTTACTCGATAACTAGCGAGCAACGCTTTCTCATTTAGGTTGGACATTTGTCCTATAGCAGTTTTTTGATGTTCAAGAGCTTTTAGTTTTCGTTCAAAAAATTCCACGGGTTTATTTTTTTCATTAGGATGTTTTGTGTTTAGGTAGCGTAGCAACTTCGATGGTCTCTTGACAAAATTTCAAAGCAAATTACGCACTACGGTTTATTCTCAATCACAGTAAACCCAAATTTCAAATAATTGTCGTCATAAATAACGACAATTATTAAATTTAATTATCGTAAATTTTTGTATGGATTAAATATTTTTAACATATATGAAAAAAAGGGTCGGGGAGTCGCGAAATATTTTTTGTTACTGATCTAGAGCTTGGTTTTGTACTTTTAAACTGGTTTTTATTTGATATAGAATTTAAGTCTAACTAATTTCGGCCCTTGTCAATCTTCAGAGACTCTACAAATAGATTAACAACTCTCATCTTATCCATTTTACAAACAAGTTTATCATGTTACTTTTTCGTTTGTTAAAAAAGATCACATATCACAGTCGAAATCAGATTATTAGTTACTAATTTACAAAATTAAAGTTTAAAAAGTTGTAAAATGAAATTAAGGACGAAGTGTTACAAGTTTACAGGTTAAAATTTAATTTAACACAAGAAATATTAAGAAACTAGGGAAAAATTCAAGAATCATCATGTGACTTAACAATCGACAATTTTTTTTTAATCAACATGAAATGACAAAAAAAAAACGTTAAAAATAAAAAGAAAGTGCGGAAAAGTTGTTAGTCACTTAAAGTGCTAGATTAACTACAGTTATAAAAATTCTATTATATGATAACAAACTTCAGGTTTAAAATGACAACCTCAATTTTGACATATTTATAATCTTCATTAAAAATCCTTTAAAATGAGTACAAACATGATACGTTTAATTCCAATATTACTCGAGGTATAAGAACTTCCGGTTTGAAATGTCAATGTCATTTTGACATATTCTTAATTTTTATAAAATATCTTAATATTTGTCACAAAAACAAAAATATAGTAAAAAAAAAATAGTAGTATAAAATTAAGGTTGGTATTAATATTTAAAACTTGAATTGCTACCTTCATTGTTGCTAACTTTGGATTTAATGTTTTTTATTCTAACTTTTTTGTTTTTTGAGATAAGTGCGTCATCTTTGAACTCACTTTAAAGGTTTTTTAATGAAGATGACAGATATGTCAAAATTGACGTTGACGTTTCAAACCGGAAGTGATTGTATCTCCATTAATATTAAAGTTAAATATGTCGAATTTGAACTCATTTTAAAGGAGTTTTTATGTAGTTAACAAATATGTCAAAATTAAAAGTTCGAACTTTTTGGTTTTATGAGATAAATGCGTCAAGTTTGGACTCACTTTAAAGGTTATTTTATGAAGATTACGAATATAATAATAAAATTAAGGTTGACATTGACTACTGAAAGTTTTTTTCACGACTAAACCCGAATGCTTCTAGTTCTCGTTCTAGTTTTAGAACCAATAAGAATATATAACATAGTAATATTTGATGCTAACTAACGTTACCACTGCCACTAGAACTAACACTAGACCGAGAACTAGAAACATTCGGATTTAGTCCCACGTCTCTCAAGACGGCTAAACCTGAATAATTCTAGTTCTAGGTCTTGCTGTTAGTTCTAGTGATAGTACTAGTGTAAAACTAGCACTATACGCTAGTCTTCAGACGCACGGCTACACCCGAATATTTCTAGTTCTAGGTCTAGTGTTGGTTCCAGTTTTAGTGCAATAAAAATATGCAACATAGTGATATCTTATGATAACTAGCGCTATCTACCGCTGTCGTTTGTAGAATGAGAGATGTTAATCTATTTCTAGAGTCTCTGAAGATGGCCAAGGACCGAAACTAGTTAGACTTAAATTCTATATAAAATAAAAGACAAACTTTTAATTTTATACTAACATCTAGAAAACGACACCGATTCAAAATTGTAGGTTCATCTATTTTTTCTATTGTAGAATTTCTTGGTGTCGTATCTAAGTCGGTTCTTAGACCTACAATGCAAATCAGACTTGAAATCGTATGACGTGTTGTCGCTTAGCTTTATTCTTTAAAACAAATGGTATTTTAGGTCTTTCGGTATTCTCCATTTTTTCTAAGATAAGTTACACCTTTACCTACCAGACAGCAAGTAAATCTGTAATAACGATAATAAAATGTCGCTTAGTCAAGTGATGTATAATGCGGTCCAATTGGTGTTCTTCATAATAACATGATGTAATTATCTATAAATAAATATCTATAGACTCTACCACCCAAGGAGGCACGAAGCAAGAGGCTGATGACAAAAAATATAATTGTTTATCAAGAGATAATCCAAATCCACACTTGTACCCAACCACGTTTCCGTTACAGGTAAAACGTGTTTACAATCTGCAGTAATTCTAGTCAATACATTATTATTATTAAAAGAATTTTAATGAGGTTGAAAAAAATTACCATCGGGTAATAAAATATGCTATTAAGTAGAAAATTTTTATTTAATTTTTTATAACAATGTAAAAACTAAAGAAATCTATACTTCTTTATATCATCTTAAACTAATGATATATATAACATATTACTCCGTTAAATAGAGCGGTAGAATTTAAATTAATTTACTATGCACAATGGTAAACGTACATATACAATGGTAATGATATTTTAATAATAATTAAATGATTCATTTAAGTAAACTTAAACATTTTTTCATTAAAACAAATAAAACTGTTCATATATTTCAAAAATAAAAATAGTCTATTAAACTACTTACATAAATAGAAATCACAAAATAGGAACTCTCAAAACAATATTATTTAACTGACAAAATTAATATTACACTCTATGATAATGATAAATATGTTCGTACCTGTGGGCAATCCAATCCTTTTTCTGAAAAAAATGCATCAATTAATTTATTGTTAATTTTTTTTATATGAGCCATTTATTACACAACTCGATTCACTCCACTTTTTGAAAATTTTACCCCTCGATCAATTTTCACTTCATGTTCGGGAACATCAGGACCGACTATTCGGACAAAGATGAATAGGCCGAGGTGGTTCAATCGCATGGTTTCCACGATTATCGGATTTGACTCCATTGGACTTTTTCTCTAGGGGCATATGAAGAGTTTGGTTTATGGCACGAGTTGTGGTCAGTGCAAGACACCAGGTGTGATGGAGCCAGTTTACTAGAACATCATTCGTAAGTACAATGCGTGCAACGAAGTGCGTTTGTAAAATAAAGGATATAGTCAATATTGGCTACATATGAAAATGCAGCTAATGTTTGTGAATGTCATTGTTCACTTCTTATGGCTTTTTGCAGATATACAAATGATGAAGAACTCTAAAGAACAAGTTGGTCTTTGATTGATTAGCTCGGAGATCATGCTGCCAGTAATAAAAAAGATGACACAATAAAAAAACAATGTACATAATTTCATCGCGTTTCCCGACTTTTCGTTTTACGGAATTAATCGATTTGCGCAGTGAACGACTCATATAAAACTCTTAAAATATTATATAAAAGCTAATTAATACTGAATTACAGCATAAAAAATAAAATATCTTACAACTCACCTCACAATTAAATGAACAATACATCTTTTTTTTGCAGGAACATTTATAGAACGCCCTCATATTGCAAGTACTACATAACAATAATGGCGCAGTGTTCAAAGTATTCTTCAGGTTGTCCATCTGTAAATGAGCACAGTTGCAAATTAATTGTAATCCTACAAGGGCAAGGAGGTGAATTAAGCAGAACACAGAGCCAGAGAATCACAGTTTCTGCGAATTGCTACATACATACATTTCAAAATACACGAGGAACAAATGGTAATAAAAACCAATAAAAAGAAATGAGACGATTAGGAATCTTTACAAGTCAAGATTGGAAAATAATATAAGCAATTCCACGATAGAAGACACAGAGGGTAGTTGGAGAAAGGTTATGGATGTGCAATAGGTAAAACATCAACAAGAACGAAAGAAGCACCTTCCGTTGATGATTTCACCTGTTAAATAATAAAACATCAAATGGAAATGATGAGAAAATCAGGAAAATAGAAATGAAATAGAAAGATTTAAAATATAGATTGCTGGAACAGTTTTATGTATAGTTTCTAGGCAAACTTTGCGCAAATGCAGTTAACACACTCGTTCAGGCAATAATCTAAATGTACTAAATAAAACCTTCTGCTGAACATTATGATGGTGAGTCTGAGCAATTAGATATCACGCATTTCGGTGATTTCCGACAGACTTTCTGTAAAAATTCTAAATGGTTCAGTTGAAGCAACTCTTGTTCCCAATCGAATTGTAGAAGAGGATAAAGAATTAATTTCGAAGAGCGATGAAGATCAGCTAAAAATGGGAACAACAGAAATCTAACAGATACTTGGAAAAGAGGAGACCTGGGCTCAGAACAGTTTGGAAAAAGTAAACGCGTTTGCAGAATATCTTGAACACAATTCCATCCTAATGAATTGCCGAATCTCCACCCCAGTGACAACCTTGATTGGATCCTACTAGTTGTTGCCTTTATTGCCACAAGGATGTTGTTGTGGAAATTAGAAACCAAGGAAAACGGCCGAAGTCACAATGATTCCAAAATGTAACAAGAACCTAAGCGAACTGGAATTATGTCGACCCAAAGTTGGTTGAGAAAATTTAGTTTTAGAAGTAATCATACAACTTATTTCTTCCTGTTCATCCAGTCTTGTATCTGACTTACGTTTATGATTTTCCAACAACCTGACATAACACAAAGTGGTTCAGTGAACAACACCATAACATCACAATGTTTACTTCTCTAACATTATAAATAGAAACGTTTCATTTTATTTGTGAAATGAAACCGAAGATGTAGAAATGAAGAATGAAACGATTATGGCTGTAGCTATCAAAATCAAATACGGCATGGCCAATGCTTTATTAACTTTAGCAATAAGCTATAATGTAACTATAGAACAAAAATTTTTGGTAGTTAGCCATATACAAGCGAAGGTAAATTCATTCACTCCGTGGAGAGAATAATAAACATTCCAGCTGATTATATAAGCATACGTCAACAAGCAAGAAAGAAACCATCCCATATCATGTAACTTATTTGACCTTGCTGCCTTGTCTAAAAACTTTGATGCAGTTCAATGTCATAAAAATATCCAAGACGGGCAAACGCAAGTGATACCCCATAGTTGGACGAAACCAGAAAAGGAATATCAATAGAGAGATGCTATTACAGTTTGCTGAAAGTAAAAATCTACGTGTAAAAACTATCTCATTCCCACACAAATTATCCACAAAGAAATGTGGGTGTCTTTCGATGGACGAACAATCAATCAAATTGATCATGTGATAGTGGATAGCAGATCATATTGTAGTATCATAGACGTAAGAAGCTACAGAGAAGCTGTTTCGAACTCTGACCACCACCTTATAAAAAACAAACTACGAGAAAGGATTACTGAAGATAAAAAGAAAGTAGCCGATAAAGCTAAGAAACACAATACACAAAAATTGAGTCAATATATGGAAGCCCATATATTAGAGTTAGGAAAAAATTACGCTGAAGCGGAAGCTGGAGAGAAGGAAATGAGAGTAGTAGATTCTTGCTGGACAACCGATGCTGCAGAAGATCGCTAAAGAGGTAGTTAGGACTCTAGAAGGGGTAAAGAGAAATGACTGGTACGACGAGGAATGCAAGGAGATTATTGACAAACAAAACAAGGCGCGACAAAGTAAACTTGTACAGTAAACTTTTCTTCTTACAGTAAAAAGGTAAGCCGAGCTTGGAAACAATAAAAAGCAGCATAGAGAGACTAAAATATAATAAGACACTAGGTGATCATCACTGAGAAGATGCCTACAGATTGGCAGACTGCCTTCATATGTCCAATACATGAAAAGGGGGATAAACTTAACTGCCATATAAGTATGTAGTAGCATAGTACATCATTTTAGTTAGTTTTATTTTATACTTACCGACCGAACACTCCGTTGCATCTGACCGGATTTCTTACGTATTTGTGGAGCAGTACAATTCGAACGAAGGGGTTGACTCGAATTTAACGTAAATAAATCCTTTCTTACAGCAATACCACCAGACATTCCGAATGGATTTGTTTGGGTTATGTTTTGGTTTTGAGAGGAAGCTGCTAATTGTTGATTGTATACGTTTCTATGTGTATGAGATTGATAAACCACTTCATTGATACGTTGAGGTTGACATTCAGGAAAATGATACGATACTTGCTGATGTGTTTGTTGTTGAAGCGTTTGTTGTTGAGGAACAGTTTGATTAAACGCTATATGTGGATTAAAAGTTCCATTCACAGTTTGCTGGTTATTATTAGGTTGATTAATATATTCAAAATGTACTGTTTGAGGTTCTTGCAATCTAGAATAACTGGAGTATTTATCATTCAAACTTGGCAATTGAACAACTTGTGGATTTGATGTTAACACTTTGTTTAAATTAGAAACTGTATCTGGATTTATATTATTTGTTGTATTTGTATTAACCAGAATCGGCATATCCATTTGGTTGTTGGACTCTTCAATTTGGTTTTGTGATTGGATTATATTTGGCGAAGTAGGTGTAGTAGAAGAAACATCGACTTCTATAAAAAAAATATATGTATGAATTAATATACTTTAAATCATTCAACAAATTTATTTTAAAAAGATTTTTCAATTAATTTAACAAACTCACCATTTTTGAAATCAATTATTACACAATCATCATCAATCATTTCATCCTTAATAAAAATAGAATCCGAGTTATCCTTTAATAAGCGCATAATTTCTTTACCTAATCCATAAGCGACATCAACAAACGTAATTTTTAATGCAGATATAATGTCCAACTGTGAACAACCAATATTCGCCAAAATAATTTTTTTATGCACTTTCGTAATGATTTCTTTGATGTCAATATTTGAATATGGAATAAGCTTGCAACTATTTCTAAATGTTTTCTTCACCCCTTCCAGGTAGCTTATTAATGTCTGATCTTCACCATTAAATGTAGAAATTAATTTTATGTTTTTAGTTGT
The DNA here is from genome assembly GCF_036711975.1 of Onthophagus taurus. Taxonomy (NCBI): domain Eukaryota; kingdom Metazoa; phylum Arthropoda; class Insecta; order Coleoptera; family Scarabaeidae; genus Onthophagus; species Onthophagus taurus. The sequence goes on along the minus strand of NC_091976.1, from coordinate 2,130,924 downwards.
TAAACAAAACAGTGTAAGATATTCTACGAATTTTGTTGTAAGCTCTTTAATGTTCGGTGTTGTTTTAATTATTTTTGGCTCGCTTTGGACATTAATAGGTTCTAAAATGGTTGCTCTTTGGTAGCATTCTTTTGGATGTATTAATAATTTTGCTTTATGTTTCCCTGGAGTTTTTATAGAAAACGGTTTAATGTGATCAATCATTACTCTTTCGGTTGTTTCCATCACGAAATGTATTTTACTGTTTTTATTAGTGGAAAACGAAGGTTCTGTTTTACACCTTCCTTTTCCTATCCGGTTCATATCAAACAAACTCAATTTTTTCCGAGTTTCTTCTTTTCTAACTTTTGAAGCACACATTTTTGAATGATAATTCTGATAGTCTTCCGTCTTTCGTCGCTTATTCCCAATGATATGTGGATTGGAAATAACTTTATTTCTGTAATTACTTCTTGGATCATTTGGAGACAATGTTGCGTAAATTTTTGTTGGATTATCTGGTAAATCAATTAAATGTGGTTTTTTGTATATGGTGAAGTTATTGTTTGATTTTCCATGACGTCTTTTTGCGTTGCTTCTTCGTTTTGACTGTTGTATAGTTGACTTTTTATTATATCTTGAATTTAATTTGATATTCCGATATTTACTTTTAGAATTTTGAATGTTGGTGGGAACTAAATCCGACAGAAATTTCGATGGTTTTTTCTTCAGTTTTTCATGTCGGGGTAATTTTAAACAAGATTTACTCCTAAACATTTGTTTAGATATTTCAAAATGAGGTCTTGTTAATTGGACTTTGTCATTTGTCGTACTATCCGGTTGAGCCGCCTTTTCAGTGTTCTTATTTGAAATATGCAAATTTTCAGTACTTGAAGCATAGAGTGATGTATGTTTCATCGTTACCATATTTTCAGTGGAATCCACTACATCTTCTTCATTACGTTTAACACAATTTAATTTACGAAATTGTTGCTTGCTTTGCTGTAGCATTTGATTCTCCTTATCAAAGGAGTTACTACTACAAGAGTCCATTTTAGCCGAATCTGTATCATATTTATTTTGTTTACTACATAGAGAGATGGATTCCACGCTCGATTGTACAATGTTATCCTCGGAATCACTTACAACCACAAAATCATATGTTGTTTCTTCCATATCAGTGAATGTTTCTTTATCACTTATCACTTCAGTTTCGTTACTAGAAAAAGAAATTAAATAATTATTAATAATCAATTATTGAATTTATGAGATGAGTTGATGTTTATCGAGTAATAACATTTTAATGAATTGGATAACGTAATTAGATATAAAAAACAACCTCTAAGCATGTTTAGATATGACAAGAGTATTGACACGATTCACGGAATAAATTATTCTAGGAATCAGAATTGAAATATTGTCGTTAAGAAAATCCAACGTTGCACTACAGTGCAAAAAATGCCAATCACGCTGTATCTGAGGCGTAGAACATCCGACACAGCATAAACACCAGTTTTTTTTTTGTTTCATTGCATCTACGTTTCTCAAATTTACGTCGTCACTTCCGGTCCACCTGAAGTAGATCACAAAATCGTTATTTTAAATGGAATGCTATGGTTTTTATTACACCTTTTAATTTACTTAGACATTTACTTGACTTTTCAGGAAACACAAAAAACTTTTATCACGTCCCGTTGGATGCAAATTTAAAAATCTTATTCAACAGTGCAGCTAAGTAAAAAGTGACAATTTCTCCCGTTTTGGATTGGCAGCGTTGATATGCAGGTGAAAGAAGCTTGGGATGAATCTAATTTATATTTTAAATTTAAATATGGGCCCAATATATTGTAATGTCCCTTTTCTTATTATTAGGTGTAGTTTATGGGTTAATTGATAAAATCCATTTTAACTATTATATTACTTATATTTAACAGGCATAAGGAAGAACACTGACACGGTCATCGGATTGGCACGAATCTTTATTATAGCTCAATTGCTGACCACTCTTAACTCACAGTCAGTTCGTTCACTCATTAATTACTTAATTATTAACACCATTATTACTTATTTCTAATACCATTCCAATATAAAAAGTAGAAAGCAGAAATGATTTTTAAACTCGGAAAACCACCAAATGAAGTTTCAGGTTGAAGCTGTTATTTTAAATCAGTTTGACTTCAGACCCAGATATAATCACAGAGACAGAATCACAGATATATTTGAAATTTTTTTTATTATCATTGTTTCTTTCCATTATGTAAATTAAATAAAACTCGATTTTTGCACTTTTTGGTGGATAGATTCGGTGATTCGATTTCTATTTTGACCTCTACCTTTTTGAGGTTATCAACCTTAAAATAATATAATCTAAATATTTGAGAGCTAATATAACAAGTTCTGGAAATCTATGTAGTGAAATCTGGAAACAAACGAAGAAAGCATCTCAAATCTCGAGCTGCTTAAGGGACATCGTTTGGAGGAACAAATATCTAATAAAATCTATAATAACATATGCAGTTAAAACAATACAGACACCTTCAAGAGACAGCAATGATGAGTACAGTCGAGATGAAATGGTAAGAAGCATTCATGGAAAAACACCGTATGACTTGACCGTATGAATCAAAAGTGAAAACATACGACAACAACGCAACATACAAGACGTAGGAAAATGGATAAGAAACCGAAAAAAACGCTGGAACGCGTAAATAGAATGGACGACGGTAGTGCCAAAACGTGGCAAATTTAATCCTGTTGCAAAAAAATCAGGGCAGGAAACGGTGGAATGAATGTTGACATCTACATCTGAAGAACCATACGTGGAATAAAAGAAGAAGGATTACTTCTAAATTATTCTTATTGGCACAACCTCACGTCTGGGCCTCCGAATTTGTTTATACAAATGTGCTTTGTTATACATTGACTGAATGGAATCTATTTCTTTAAATTTCATATAGCGTTATATAATTCTACTTTTTTTACATGTGCTTCCAGCTCAGTTTAGCTACCAGTGTTATACCTAAATATTTGGTTGTATCGGCATTTAGTACTCGGATATAGCATATGCTGCATTTTGTTAACTGATGTTTCTTGATTTATTGCAGTTACATTAGATTACTACGTGATAATTTGCCCATAACCATTATAGAAGGTAGATAGACTGGAATATAGTAGGCAGAGAAATAGTTCTTGTAAGTATTTTAAAAGTATGTTCGGCGGTGTTGATGCTTTTCTTTTACATACTTCACCAACATTTGATCTAAATTATCTAAATAATCTTTCTTGTTTCTAACAAGGATTTCTTTTCATCTGCTTCTTCTTTCATTTAGTCAATAAATTGACCACTTCTCGTTTTCTATCAATTTCTTCTTGTGGTGGTAATTCCACAACATCTCCGTAGTCACTGTCCGGTTGTAATTCAATTGGTCTAAACTTATGCGCTTTTTACATTGCTGCGTCTTGCGTCGTTTAACCAACATGCTGTATTTCTGTTTACAACTATTTTCAGTATAGCGTCCTAATTTTGTTGAACAGAATTGGAAAACAGTCCTTGATATCTCCGTCTAAACCGCATTCCTTTAAGTTTGCAAATACAGGGTGATTTTCAACCTATACGCATAAACTTGGGGATTTATTCCTCAAACAAATAAAGGGTAATAGGTGAAAAAAATTATTAGTTCCATAGATATCCGATATATGCGGCGACATCTAGATAAAGTGCTTCCCGGAAAATGGACAAGTCGAGATAGTCTATTGGCCTGGCCATTGAGATAGTCACTTAAAAAGCGTAGTGTACGTCACCGAAGTTAATACTGAGCAAGGATTGCGAAATCAGATACAAACTGCTGCCGAGATAATCCACCAACAGTGGTTTAGGCCACTGTTGGTGGATTGTCTCGCTATCATATCAGCTCCAAAGCGTACAGTCTTTGCTTCTAGAAATAATCTTACACAGCAACATCAAACTATGTCATCCGTTTAGGACTGATACCATCTTCTGCAAAAAAATATTTACATACGTTTAAGTGTGTCTGTGGTAAGGCCGCCTCTGAACGATCTCGACCTTTGGTAATAAGACCAGCTGCCACCAGAAACAGTGTTTCGCGCTTCTTAACTCTTAGTCTGAAGGACCCCTAATTGATCTTAGCAAATCAATCAAAACTAAATGACAAGCGCGCGATCACTATTTCAGAACCGTGGGTTCTTGCACTAAGGCTCTGTCGGGAAAAGGGGAAAATCAAAAGACAAGTGTTCTAACCACACTTAAACTATATTAACAAAATAACAAGAAAGAATTGACAATGAACAAAAATGAACCTTAAAATCTACCTACGTTTATTTACGACCCGACGTTACTTAAAAAGAGATATTTCTGAATCTAACCCCGACAACTAATTCTCGTTGGTAGATAGGTGATAACGAAAACTGGCAAACAGACTTACTCAGGGGAAGGTTTCAACACCACTCTCGCACCAAATCCTCAGTGGAAACACAATTACCGACACGAAACGGATGCCCGAAGTGCAAAGAATGTTTACAAATGAAACTAAGTCACAGTTCTCGATATGCGACGACACTTAGAATTGGCGTTAAAGCGAATTCTAAGAAGCGCTGACGACGTTTCGACTCAAAAATCTCTTAGGTTCGTTGTGATTCTAATTGATTGTGATTGAATTCTGATTCTGATCCTGAAAAAGGTCTTACAAGCTCTTAAGTAACCTCGGGTATTGGAGGGGTGCAAAAACCTTCTTGAGGCGTTCCTATCACTTGGATGTCCTCGACACCTGAGCCAATCCAAAATACGGGGCGAATATTTTACAATAATTTTCTGAGCCAATGAGGGAATTTGGGGAAGGGAACAATTTTTGACCGCGGGGTCAGAAGATAACATCCGCCACTGACTTATCCCAAAAGTCATCACATAAATCCAAAACTGTGGGACCCATCAACTTTACGTATTTCTAACGAATTTTTCGTTATCTACGTTTCCCCATAAATTTGCAGGTACGTTAATCTTTCCGAAAATTTATTTCGACGTCTGGTCACCATTCCGGACGTCAGTCGTAAACGCGAGACGTGATTTTTGGTTTTTAGAAGAAAAAGGTTGCACGCCAGGAATATATAATTCGTATGGTTTATTCCCAAAATCATTAAATAATTCCCCTTCTGATTGCAAGAGTTGCCTACACAAATGATGCATGGCAAAATTTAGTAACGAGATGAGGAATGATATGTGCGGATTACACAATGTTGAGGAAAATTTTTGGGAGCATCAAAAAGAATCAGAACTGCGACGAAAAAATGTCAAGCAGCCTTCCTCTGTTTCATTGATCTAACCAAAACGTTCGACAAAGTAAGGATAAAAGAATTAGAACAGGGCAAACATTACAAAATATGTAATATCAACTATGGTTACACTATAAATGATTACAAATTGAGTGCCATGCAGATGATGACGTCCTCTTGGCTGATACTGAGGGTGGCGTACAGTGGTTAACACAGGCATTTAACTTGATTCATTAAACTTCAAGCTAGATAGTCCATGGGTCTTCCCGGCTATCGATTGGCTGCTTCCTTTCATCGCACCACAAGAGAACATGGTGGATCATTGATCCTTGCGAGATCTGATTTCGGCATTGACGAACTCGATTTAAAGAAATTTGAACTTGAGATGGTCTTTGAATGCTGTGCGGTTAGTTTTGCGTGTGAATCAACGGTTCAATTGACGTGTTTTTGCGTTGCGTTGTCTACACTGCTTGATTTTTTGTGTTTAAAATATAACTTTGTTATTTTGTGTGGAGACCTTAACGTTGATGTTAATATTGACTCTATTGATTCTGGAATTGTCGCGGATATATTCTGTTCTTTATTGGTTACACGGTGATACCTCTAAACCGACCCGAATTGCATGCAACCAGGGTGGTATTGTCACAAAATCCACACTGGACTACATCATAACAAATATACCTCCACAGTTTTGTTCTTTTGGTTTTTTCAATGCCAATATTGCTGATCATCTTGTATGTTCTTTAACCATTTCGAAGATAAGTCAGATACCAAATGAAGAGGTACCACATGTTGTGACCGGAAGACTGTGTTCCGATGAACGCTTGGCTTTACTTAGATGTAAAATTAATGTGATAGACTGGAACTCAGTATTGTCATCCAGTGACGCCGTCTTCCTGCTGGTTGTGGCCTCTCAAAATGGGTCACCCAGGAAATCAAAGATACAGGTAACCACTTGAAAAATACTCATTGGCTCATGTCCAATGGTTTCCCTGAACTTAAAGCAAGTTACACGAAATTGAAATCTAAGTACAAGTCCCTGATAGATAATACAAAAAGGAATCATTTGTCAAAAGTGAATTCTGAGAATCGTACAAAAGCGCTTTGGCAGTGTGTAAAGAAGGAAATGGGTAAAGATACACGGAAGAGTACTGCTTCAAAGTTAGTAATAAACGGTAAATTGATCGCGGATCCAGCCGAATGCTACTTCCATTACTGTAACTTTTTTGTAAACATGGTTCCCGAATCTCTGAGCATAGACTTTGGTTCGACGTCACCGGACTCATGTACGGCGGATGGATTCCTTAATGCGAGTATGTATTTTGATAATGTTACTGTGTCAGAAATGATGGTAGTAATCAAAAATCTGTAAAACACCTACAGTGTTGAACACTGTAGGTGTTGATCCTGATAGCGTCCATGTCGGATATGTCAAGTTTCTACGGGATGTCTTAGCCCCACCTCTAATAATGATTTTAAATCGATCAATTTCCACGGGTACCTTTCCGAATAAACTCAAGACTTACAACACGATACCCGTGTATAAAAGGGAAAGCCCGTCGGATATCTCAAACTACTGTCCTATTTCTTTAAATAGTGTTTTTTTCAAAATCTTTGAGGGTGTGGTCAAAGAACGTTTGGCGAGCTTCCTCAACAAGTTCAATATTGTGTTAGATGCTCAGCATGGATTTCGTGACGGGTTTTCCACCGAAACGGCCACGATCGATTATTTCACGTATGTTTATGAATACCTAGATAGGGGTGACTTCGTCTTTGACTTGTTTTTCGATTTGACTCGTGCCTTCGACTCCTTATCTCCGGAGTTTCTTGGACACAAACCGTTTAGATTAAGGATCCGTGGCCCGATACTCGATTGAGTCATTTCATTTATGACTAGTCGCAGAATGAGGGTAATTTTAGCGGGTGCGTCATCGAAATATGCTCCGATTCAACTGGGAGTCTCCCAGTGCTCCATTCTTGGACCCTTAATATTTCTATTATTTATTAATGACCTACCCAAGCACATCGACAGGGAAGTTCACTTGACAATGCATGCAGACGACACATCCGTTGCCATTGCTGCTCCAGACACCGAAAAAGTATCGTGCAAGATCAGGGCAGTGATTGAAGAATTCGAAAGTTGGTGTAGGAAAAATAGGATAACTCTCAATTCGACAAAGACGATTGAAGACGATCTGCATAAATTTTCATAAACGCCGTGTTTTCCCCGTTCCTACGTGTTTGGCCGTTCCTTTATCGGAATCGGTAAAATTCCTGGGATTAAACGTTGATTATAACTTGTCCTTTAGATCACATATACAGGTGTCCGGTATCTTCCGCATCAGAGCATTATACGGTTGTAGGATACATTATTCTGAAGCGATCTTTCTAATAAATTTTTTTCGAAATGTTTATAATAACCGCACGGGATTGTCCAATAGCGGACGACTTTGATTCACCGAAAAAGTTTCTTTCTCTTCCCGTGTCGAATCTATTGGTAATTACACGTGAGAAACGTGTTTTGATCGGCGCGACGGTCCGGCCGAGGGTTGGACCGATTACCTGAATCTGATTTACGATTTGCCATTGGACGTCGAAAAACAGTTCCCGTGCGGTTATTATAAACATTTTGAAAAAAATTTATTAGAAAGATCGCTTCAGAATAATGTATCCTACAACCGTATAATGCTCTGATGCGGAAGATACCGGACACCTGTAGACTAGGTATGCTCTAAATTGAATTCCGGTTATTATGCAATATGAAGGCTAAAATCGTGTTTGGCTGAAGGATCGATACAAGCCTATTATGCATTGTGTTTTTCTCGCCTTGCATATAACATCTTAATATGGGGTCTAGCTACAGATTGGCAACGTGCTTTTGTGTCACAAAAGACTAGAATAATTTTTAGGCTCGGAGTCGCTGAATCATGCAGGGCTGTTTTTAGGGAACAAGAGTTGCTGATCAATATATGAAAAGCCGTAATTTTTGTTAAGAAAGCATTCAACACTTTAATAACCATAACAATTGTTATAACACGCGAAATAATAACAGTCTGCCACTGCCCGAGCACAGAACGTCTTTGTACGAAAGAAGTCCACAATATAATTTTGTTAAATCATATAATCAGCTTCCGAAGAGTCTAAAACAAATAAATGAACTAAACAGTTTTAAATGTAAAGTTCAAATATTTCTGATAAAGGACGGATACTACAGCCAGCGGGAGTATCTCTCTGACGGCTTAGTAATCTAATTTCATTAAAATGTTAATTGTGAATTTATTGTACTCTGTAATTTTCTTATGTTATTATTATTTTATTTTGTGTTTTGACAATGCATATCCACTGTTGTGCCAGAGGTGTTTAATAAATTATTATTATTATTTAACATTGCAGCTGAGGAAGTGAATACTGGGCAAGGATTGCAAAATCAGATACAAACTGCTGCCGAGACAATCCGCCAATACCCTGGTATAAGCCGCGCTAGAGGGACATCGTGGATTCAGCGAACCCAATTATGTATAGAAAATATTGGAAACAACTTGCAACACTTCCTTTGATGTCATTTTAAAATCTTATATGTATTCTTGATTTGAAAGTAAATTTCATGGATATCTACACTGAGGGAAATTATTCTTGACATTCAAGAAAAATTTATTCTTGAATGTATTTCTTAGAAACAAGTATAAGATACTCTTAAAACAAAATTTTGTTTTGTTTTAAGAATAGAAATATTATCGGATGAAGTATCTCATATTCTTAGCATCGAAGAATATCAATTCTTTGTATCAAAAAATTTATTCTTGCGTCAATAATTTATAATACTCAAATGAAGTATTATACCAGGTTGTTATTACATGAATATGTTTTTCTAAAAAGAAAGGTACTTACGTTATTCTTGACATAAGAAATCTATTCTCAATTCGAAAATGGGATTGTTGACGGAACACTAAGATACTCTTTTTTAAGATGATTGATTTACCTTCACTAAGAATTCGTTTTCTTGAGAATCAAAAATATTTGCATACTTGCTTGGAGAATATGTGGTTTTTCTTCACTCAACAAAATGATCTTCTTGTGGATATATAAGAATATGATAAGCTTGTGCCAAGAGTAATAATCTTCGTTCAAGAATATATTTCTCTCAGTGTAGAAAACTAAAAAAGTTTTGCTACAATTTTTTTCACCTATTACTCATGATTTGTCATGAAGAATAAATCCTCAAATTTATGTCTACGCCGCTTACTTTATTGCGAAAGAAAAATAAAAGTTTTTGTTCATACGGAACATTTTGAGCACTTCTATCTTCAGCTGATTTTCTTATAACCACACGAAATTTTAACTCACTGCTGGAGTTGTCTTGGAAGTTGTAGTGGAACGAATTCTCCACTAATATCGGATTCAAAAGTTTTTGCCCCTCACTTTGAACGTGATTAACAAAAAAACTACTCCGTAGAAAAAATCGAGACCGGCTTCGTTGGACGCGAAATTTAATTCTTTATAATGTGTGGTAATTATAGTTTATAATTATAGTTTCGCGCGGATTGATTTAACTCTCATTATAAAATCGCATTGAGTACTTCATGTACAATGAGGGTTAGGGTTTTATTCAATTTCATCAGACAGAATGATGTTAGTGTCAATCTCATACAATAACGCGTTATCGAGATATTATTTCGTATAATGTAGTTTTTTTTAAATGGAAATCTAAAAATACTGGCTTGTTTAGTACTCTTTAGGCAATGTGTGGTCGAAATTTAGAATTTTTTCGATGAACCGTTCCTGAACAAAAAAATTCGAGCTTCTTCGCCGATCGTCCGAAATCTTGTACATTTTTTCATTACACCTGTAACAATTACTATACGAGTGGGAGAAAAAATCGAAATCACCACACATTATAAAGAATTAAATTTCGCCTCCAATGAAGCTGGTCTTGATTTTTCTACGGAGTAGTTTTTTTGTTATTCGCGTTCAACAAAGTGAGGGGCAAAAGCTTTTGAATCCAATAATAGTGCTCGCACTTGTTTAAAAAGTTCAACCAAACTTTCTAAACTTTTTGTATTGATCATGTTCCGTAGGGTTTATGAAATTTAATTTTTTTTTGTGGTACTACTGTCGTCGTCGTCAATTAATTTTACATATTTTAGGCCATGTCCGATTTCATTGCAGTTGATGAGCCTGACCAATTTTTATAGCATTTATCTCATTCTCATATTTGACATAAGAATAGTTTAAAAGCTCATGTTTTATGTGATAACTAATATTTTTAAATTGTGGTCAAATTGGATAACGAAGTAACATTTAAAGTGAAATTAAGAATTCGTACTTACTTGTGCCCTGCTTTATTTTTCAAAAACTGTTGCTTTTTCGACACCACCCTTGAATGTGCTTTTCTTGGCCATAATTATATTCACGTAAAGACTAAATTAATTATAATTAACAATAAATTACACTAAACTTTACTTTATCGACGTGCACGATGTTCACTCATGAGAGCTCGAGAAACGAATGTTTCAAAAACGTTATGACTTTTAGAAAAACAAAGGTGGTGAAATAAACACTTTTTAGTTAGGTAGTGTAAAAAGGGGCTGGTGTCAGTACCTGCATCTCTTTAGTACCACTTGACAGAAATAAGTATGCGGAGAAAATTTTAAAGATAAAGGTTGCGCAGTAGACACGTAGGCGGAGCTTTTAGAACGAACTTCATTCTATCGTAACCTCTGAAACAAACCGATCCCAATTAAACAGGTCCGTAATCGTATCGTATCGTATCGTTACTAACTATTTACAAATGAGCACGTTAAAAATGTATACCACAGTTCTATAAAACTAGTGATATTTTTGTCATAATAGAGTTCGTTTGGAAAGTAAAATCAAAAAAATTAAGTGGCCAAACTCGATACGTTATAGCAAATGTTATACATTTTATGCGTCGAGAGGCTCAAAACAATGAACCAATTAACAAAGCTTAAGAGCGCTTCGCTCACAAGTGCAAACTGGAAGTATCCATGTGGTGACCATAAAACCGTCGAGGGACGCAGGCAAGACTCTCCTAGCAAAAGAAGCAGGTACATTTCTGGAACGAGATAAGAAAGCGACGTCGAATATCGCCGAAACGTCACGAAGCGCCGTACACCATGTGGCGGACATTTGGGCGACGAGATCAATCCGTGGAAAGCTTTTACAATCCGAGAAAGCCTGGAATGTTTGTAAGAGACTTTCTCGGGTTATTGAAGGACAAAGAACGGAGCCATAAAAACGTTGACCCTTCGAGGTTCAACGGAACCTTTTTTCCCATCGAAATGCGAATAACGGGAGCAATAAAGTTTTATAACTTTACTAAAACAAAAAAAACTTTCTCCGACCATCAGGACAGCGAATCCTTTGGTTCAGATAAAGGATTTCCAGAAAACCTACCCCGGGAAGTTACGGGACTCAACATCGCAAACAACACGTTCGCATTGTTCCACTGGGGCAACAAAAAACCAGGATCGGCCAGGACAAGTCAGTTAGTAGCTGGATTTTAACACCGCAACGGGCAGTTATATAGGAGAAATATCGATGTTCCGGAGGTGTATTTAAGCGGACAGCCGATTTAGCAAATTGATAACAATTGTTAAAATGGTTGAAATCGCAAGAATTATGGAATAAAAGATACAAGATACATATAATTGTAAGATAGTGCAACCAACCCATAATAGGGACGGATATGCACGGCTGGCAGCAAAGAAAAGATAAAACGAAGCCAGGGTCCAGAGTTGACAATCCCATCTCATCCTAGTACATTGTATATTAATTGTAAAAACTAACATCGTCATAATTTGGGGGAAAAAGTGCATGTACGTATACAAGAAATTTATTATGAGACTTATATTACAACCTATTAGTAACATTAGTAATCTAATATAATATTAGTAATTTTCAGATTTTTTATTTCCTAAGAAATTCTGTATCACGCTTTTGATTGCATTCAAAATACTCCTGGCCTCGTTTTGTCTAAAGCTCTGACCAAATTCTTCATCAGGTCTAATTTTATTTGTAATGGCGTATAAAATATTTTATGCAAATTATGGTTTTCGTTCTTTTCTCCAGGAGTATATTGTATATCTGATTGGGCATTGCTTAAGAGTATAGTGCAAATTTCTATCTCGACTCTTTTTCTTATGAATTTTTAAGACTGGACTCTGAAAACTCGCTAGATGATGGATGGCGAAGGAAAATGTAGTAGTTGAGCAGACGAAATCTCTAATAAGAAGTAATCTTGGTTGTCTTTTGGTTTTGAATTTCTACACTAAAATGGTGTGAACAGGAGGGGTTGGACCCGTTGTCGTCTTGAGTTATTATAGTTTGTAACAATTTCGGAATTATTTATTTAGCGTACGGTTATATAACACACAATACGAATAAAATAACAGTCATCAGAAAGTACAACAAAATCTAAAATTTTATATCCAATTCGGTTAGCCATTCAAGAGTTTGTGAGTTCAGCATCAAGGTAGTACCCACAATATGTTGGATAGATTGTTTTGAAGCTGTATAGTCATACTGTAGCACTCCCCATTTGTACATACTCCCTTGTGTTGCACGTGATGCAAAACTTTAATAGATTGTTTAATAGATGTTAACACAGGGTCTTGTGGAGAGTAACCTTTGCTGATCCCGAAAGGATACCTGGAATATTCTTATCAATGCTACGTTGTGCACGTAAAGTTTGCAGAGGTTTGTATTAATCTGTAATACTTTGTTGTGATGTTTATATTGAAGTGCATTGAATTACAATAACTTTTTTATTTCTGGGGAATAACTCTCCACACACGACTCATCGAAATTCGTCTCGAGTTAGCTTCCCCTCAGCAAATAACATGCTTACGGCATGGCTCTACTTCCGATTTGTCTTACCCAATCTCCAGCCCAATTGCAAGACTCAGGATTAGAGAAAGAATTAGACTAAAACTACTACTATCACTAGAACTAACACTAGGCCTAATTAATGTTAATTAATTATTTTTTTTAGAACTGTGAACTTTCGGATTAAGACGTGCGTTGCAATCTTCTCCAGAAACAAGTTCAAAATGACAAAATCAGTAAAAGTTTGACAAAATATACATGAAATAATAATTAATAATTTATTAACACTAATTTCTGACTAATTATCAATTAAGTTGTTCTTGTCAAATCCGTGTGGAGAAGGCTTCGTCGAGTTAACTAGCATTTTCCATGTGCGGCTAAGTCCCCAACCGCCCCTTCTATTCGTATTATTCCCACGTCGATGGATCTCTCTCTCTCTCTCTCTCTATTGCCTCTCTGGTCATCCTTTGAAGATAATTCCTCCAGCTCTGGCTAGCACCTTGGTCCTATCGAAAAATGACGCGGTGCTGCAGTTTCCAAAAATACATAAAAAATGGAAATTGATAGTGAGGAAGAGATAATGTGTACTCCACCGGAGATGACATAAGCTGCAAATATCACTTCCCGAAATCTTTACGGATCCGTGTACAACACCTTTATGGACTGGAGGGCGACCAAGAAAGTTAATTCATTTTTAGAGTCAGTGTTACTGGTATATTTTACGGAATTATGCTTATGAGTACGCTAAATATAAATCAAGGAGTCAATATAGAAAATTATGTAAAACTGCGTTCACTTTGAAGAAAACTAATACATTTTCTTATTAAAGCATGTGATAAAAAATATCTTGCAAAGAAGGTAAGAAATTAGCTACATTAAAACTTGTTTAAATAATATTAATGAAATATTATTCTTTGTTATGAAGTTACAATGATAATGGGAATAGATGCATGCCTGGCAAATGAAGTGTATAACATGAAAATAATAGGAAAACAAAAATCAGTAGAAAATTTACTATTACTGATAATGTTTACCCGATTTGTAAAAAATACATCGATCTCCGTTCGGCATATGTAACTTCTCAGGCGTTTTTTATGAATTACCAAAATGGCAAGTGCACTTCACAAAGGATCGGTATTAACAAATTCATAAAATTGGAAGACAAATAGCTGAGTTTTTGAAATTGCCAAATCCCGAGAAATATTCTGGACATAGTTTCCGCAGATCGTCTGCAACCTTACTCGTCGATGCAGGTGGAGACATAACTACACTAAAGAGACACGGGGGTTGGAAATTTGGAAATCCACATCAGTCGTGGAAAGCTACATTGATGAGTCAATTAAAAATAAAACGGATACAGCTCATAAAATATCGAACTCGATACAAGAGACTACTACATATATGTAACTATCAAACTGAAAATTTCAATCAGATTAGTTCTATAAGCAAACAAAATATTAATTTAGCTATAAACTCCGCACCTTCTTTCAATATTACTCATTCCTCAAATACATATATTATAATTAATGTAAATAAATAAGCTCAATAGTTTTATAACAAATAATTACTATCGCAAGTATCTTTGATTTTTTGTTTTGTTAATGTCAAATAAATAATGATAAATAAAGTTGTTTAATAGTTATTTATATTACAAGTGGGCTAGAAACATAATTACGGTACGAGTGTGGATAATTGCACGACGAGGTCGTAGACCGAGTCGTGTAATCACACAAGTAGATAGTAAAATATTTAATACTTTAGAATCATCTGAAAATCATATCAAGTGCTATTATAAACGAAATATCTAATTATTGAAATAAAGTTAATCATAACATTTAAGTTAATAAGTAAGTTAGTTAATAAATAGTATAGATAAATAAACAGGTTTATAAATAACCTAAAATTAGCTGGTTTTCGCAACATGCTCAATAAAGACATTCGTGATTTAAGAAAATTCCTCATTAATAATAAAAATTTAATTTTAATAGAGCCACACATGTTGATCCATGTCCACCATTAATTAATAAGGAAAATGATTATCTAAAACGACTTGAGAAGTATGGTTTCATTGACAAAATACAGAAACTAGGGCTGATCCTGCTTGCGCGTTACAGAAATGTTTCAACAAATCATTGAACGATTTCAAGCTTAATAATGATTTTGACCTAAAAAACGCTTTTGAGTTAAAAAAGAAACTAAACAACTTAAGTTTTGAACATGTCAGTGATTACGATGTAATTAGCTTTGATGTTCAATCATTATTTACAAATATACCACTTAACCACACTGAGAGAAATGGATTGTACTATGCACTAAAAATATACTATATGGTATAATACGTTTACTACGAATAGTGACAGCGAGACGAGATTGCATTCAGTACAATAAATATAATGAATATAATACAATGAATTGCTGCATGTATAATATTTTTTCTATAATACGATTCGTACAATCTATTTCTCTCAGTGCATGCAGTTAACATCATCGAAGAAAATTGGCATAGAATTGAAAATATTATTATAATAAAATATTAATTATTATATTGAAATATTAAGAAAGAACTTAAACTTTTGAAAGATAAAATTACCCAAAATAATCTCTTTGTTACCTATAGGGATAACAATTCTGGCCTCTTTGTTTTAAACAAACATGATTATAACAATAAAACTTTTAAATTTTTTAATGAAAACAACTTTTATCTACGACTGCTTGGATAAGTCATCATTACCACACTCATTTGGAGTGATTTGAGTTACGTAATGAAGTTCATTACCGCACTGGTTTCATTACGTAACGCATTTTTAGCCCAGTCAGAACAGAGTTAATTTATTGAAACGAGCAACAATACAAAAGAAAAAGTGCTACCTATTTAAAGAGAAACAATACTATTTATTATAAACATTAATTGTTATATTTTTACATTTCGAAACACTTATTCCAGATGAGTAAACATGTTGTTGAAACTGACAATTCAAAATTATCAACAATCATTTCAAAATATTTTTATAAATGTCAAATAGACTTTTTTAAAGAAATTGATTTTTTAGTAATTTTTAGCAGTCGTAGATAAAATGCTGTATATCACACGTGGGCTAGTGCATAATTACAGTACTCGTGTGATTACACGACCTCGTCCTGCAATTCTCCACAGTCGTACAGTAATTATATTTCCAGCCCACTTGTAGTATAAATAACTATTATGCCATAAGCAATAATAAAAGCCACACCACCTCATATAATAATACTTTTAAAAAACTCATTAATCGCCGATATTTATGTTAACTCTATTGAACAAGGCTTCTTCAATGAAAACAACTCTTTTTTTATTAATAATGTTGCTTTCTACGGCAGGTATATTGATGACATTTTAATAATCTTTAACGGTAATTCAGCTAAACTGATAGCTTTACAAAACCTTATTAATAACATCTCAAATTTAGAATTTACTACCGAGATGGAAATAAACAACTCCATCAATTTCTTAGACCTTAACATTTCTATAAATCGTGATGTCTTGACTTGTAAATGAAAATCATGGATTCCTTCATCACATGGAGGCAAATCTTGCTTGCTACACTTACTCAGAACTTGTATTTCGATTTAGTGGCACCTCGATGGATTGCAAACCTGGATCCTTTTGGTAGCTCCTCGGAATTTCAGTTGAATCACAATTAACCGACACGACACGGATGCCCGAAGTACAAAGAATGTTCACAAATAAAACTAAGTCACAGTTCTCGATATGCGACGAAACTTAGAGTTGGTCTTAAAGCGAATTCTAAGTTATTGTCTAACGGAGCGTTGATAAACTTTTGATTCAAAAATCTCTCTGATTGTAAGCTATGCTCACGATTAAGAATAAGATTTAGACCAAGCGCTTAAGTAACCTCGGGTGTTGGAGGGGTGCTAAAACCTTCTTGAGGCGTTCCTATCACTTGGATGTCCTCGACACCTGGGCCAATCCAAAATACGGGGTGGATATTTTACGATAATTTTCTGAGCCAATGAGGGAATTTGGGGAAGGGAACAATTTTTGACCACGGGGCCAAAAAATAACATCTGCCACTAGCTAATCTCAAAAATCATCACGTAGTTCCCAAATTGTGGGAACCATCAAAGTTTACGTGGTGTAGCGTCTAATTTTGTAACGACTTCTTCGTACGAATAAAGTTGCGGATACATAATTTTTCCCAAACTTACCCTGAAGATAGATCTTCATCCCGGACATCGTAAAAGCGAGACGTGATTTTTGGCTTCTAAAAGAAAAAAAAAGGTTGCACGCCAGGAATTTCTAATTCGTATGGATCATTCTCAGAAAGCATTAAATAATTCCCGAATAACAATATTGATATTTGTATCCTTTGTATTAATAATTATATTGTTACTAATATTAAATAACAATAATAAAAAAGGTACGTTTTGCTTTCTTTTGGGATAAGAAAAAGATGAATATTAATAAAACTCTGGGTTAACGATGAAAATGGTTTATTTTATTTTAAATTCGGTGCGACATGTTTCGGAATTATCTTATTCCTTCATCGGGCACGACTGGAAGTATCGATAGGTTGTTAGTTACAGATTTTTTAGATAAAGATAGTTATAATTACCGTCAATGTTGAGGAGTTAAAATTATAAGTTGCTTCGTTAAATGAATCAAGGACATATCAACAGAATAGGTTGTATAAGGTTTCAAGAAAACTCTTCTTCAAAGAATATCTCTTTCTAAAAAAGTACCGATCTACAAGTTTATGAAATTTTACACACGTGTTTTATCGGTAAGAAATCACTTTTCTATCAAAAATCAACATAACACATTATTCCATTTTTAAAAAACTGCAAAAAGAGAGAATGGGTTAAAAAAGGGGTGTGTGAGATGATTTCGAAACTTACAAAATTAAAGTAAACTTCTAAGTAAACCTTTGGCAATTACTTTGTAGATGGCTTTAGGTACTAATTAAAAATTTAAAAAAAAAATAAATATAAAAGATAATTAATTGCCAATAAAATGTTATAAAACGTATTATAAATTGATTACTAATCTTGAGTTGGTAATAACATTTGTTCATGGCCAATTTCTCTTTTAACTACTGAGTAAATAAATATATATAACAGATAGAAGATTTGTAGACAATTATGAATGAGTTGCTGATCACAGTCCTTCCGCCCTAATTTTTAGTGATTACATTAACACTGAGAAAGTAAGAAATAACACAGCAAATTGTTATCAAGATATAAGAACATAAATAATCTAAAGTAAAGTAATAATAATTTGTAATAGACATAGATAACAATAATACTATTTATTCACAAAAAAAACGGTTCTACATTATAAAAAATAATAAAAATCAATAACAACTTTAATTTTATTTTACAATAAAAAAACCATCTTAGAATAACAATTTTTACAAAACTATTTCACAATAAAAACCATCATATACAGGGTGTTTCGGTGACTCGGGGAACAAATGTAACCACATATACTAGAGTGAAAATGATGACGATTCATGTAAAAAAATTAGTAAAAGTCCTCAAATTGCAAAGATACAGGCCATCAAAGTTAGGAAATTTTAACACATTTTTCTAAATATCTTAAACACTATTTATGGTAAAGCGTTGAAATTTGGTACAGCGTAAACTAACATCACGTAAAATCATTAGGCAATTTTTGAGTTGGATCGGTACGCGGGAACAATGCTATACAGGCTTTTCATAAAGTTTGTTTGCTCAGAACTTTTTTATCCTATCATTACCCTACATTTATTTTTGCATTTTCTAATAGTAAATTTAGTTTAGAAACTTTTATCACTCTTAGAGAATATTGATAAAAACCACCGTTTCCGTATTAAATGCAAAAATGTTAGGCTCCGAATTCAATAACACTAAAAAAAATAAATAAATAAATAATTTGAATTAGCAATGACAAGTGAAAATCGAACTGAGCTGTCATAACTATTATGTATGCAACATGTCCAAGTGTAGATTTAGCTAAATCACATTTTTTATTTGTTTTAGTTGGTTTAATAAAAGAACTCAAAAACAATAAATTAAAAATTAACATTAACAGGAATAATAAAAAAAGTACATAAAATAACAAGACAAGTAATAAAAAATACTAAAGGGTGTTCAAAAACTTAGATTTCTTTTTTTTAGTAATAGCACTATTGAAATCGGAACCCAACATTTTTGGATTTAACACGAAAACGGTGATTTTTATGAATATTATCTAAGAGTAATAAAAGTTTCTAAACTAAATTTACTATTAGAAACTGCAAAAATAAATGTAGGGTTATGAAAGAATAAAAAAGTTCTGAGCAAACAAACTTTAGAAACAGCCGGTAAGCATTGTTCCCGCGGACCGATCCAACTCATAAATTGCCTAACAATTTTACACGACATTGGTTTATACTGTACCAAATTTCAGCGCTTTACTGTAAATAGTGTTTAAGATATTTGGAAAAATGTGTTAAAATTTCCTAACTTTGATGGCCTGTATCTTTAAAATTTGAAGACTTTTACTATTTTTTTTTACATGAATCGTCATCATTTTCACTCAAGTATATGTGGTTAAATTTATTCCCCGAGTCACCGAAACACCCTGTATACAATATAATCAAGTGACGACTTCAGTAATGTTGTAAAATTAAATGCATGAATATTGTTGAAATATTAATCATTGACTGACGAAATTAAACCGATTTTTTATCAATTTTATGAACCCAAGAGGTTCGAATCGCCTCCTTAAAGAAAATATGTGCTTATTACCCATATTTTTTTATGTTAATATTACATACAAAAATATACAAAAGTTCTTATAAAATAAATCAAGGGGATGGTGAATTGCATCCCCTTACAGGGTACTAGGGAAGTTTAAGGTATGGTTGAAAATAAGGTATCAGCCAGTAGTACATACATACAAAAATTCAAATTCTATGGTTTACTTATAGTCGAAATAAAAGATAAAATGTAAATTTTTGGCTCAACTTTGACAGCTCATAGCTCGAAAACAAAAGAGTTGGGACCCTATGTTTATGTAAAAAACTTGTGTTATTTTGGCAAGTACTACATCCTAGCAAAGCTTCCCGATTAAAAACTGATCCACCCTGTATATGGCCAAAAATCTGATTCCTGTGGAATTGGGTCGAAAATGTTTAATATTATTGTAATACATTGTTAATGTTGAGTTAGGATCTAATACTGGCAAAAAATTTGTGTTAACCAACATTTAGGTAATAGAAATATTTGAATAAATAATTGAAAATAAAAATTAATTGTTTTTTTTTTTTTTATTTTTTTTTTTAATTACAGTTTTTATTGGATCAACATTTTATTACATGTTATGCACAATATTTGTAGTTTAGAATTAGTGTTTTATTCATTATACTGTATGAGGTTATTCACTTGTCTCCTCTTCGCTACTTCCATCGTTAGTTAATTGGTCTTGTGGCATTTTTCTTTTAAGACGTACATGGATGTTTTTCTTCCCTAACTTATAGTGTGTTGCTCCTTCGCAGTTTTTTTAAGTTTTCAAAGAACTTCACGTTAAGCCGTTTGATGAAAGTTGTCACTGTAGGTATGTTTAATTCTTTATGAAGTTGGTCATTTCTAACGAACCACGGTGCATTTGTTGCAATCCTTAAAACTTTATTTTGAAAAGTCTGCAATTTCCGCAAATTGGTTTTGGAGGTATTTGACCATACACAGCTGGCGTATGTTAATAGCGATCTCAACAATGATTTATAAAGTAGGAGGGTGCATTCTATTTTTAGTTGGGATTTTCGATTTATGAGGGGATAAAGTTGGTTTAACCGTACATTTGCCTCATTGAGTTTTCGGTTGATATGAAAGCCCCAGTGAAGCCTCGTGTCGAGATATACTTCAAGATATTTAACAGCCTCGGTTGACCATTCTACACCTTCATTGTTAATTGATATTTCTGGTAGCTCTCGGAATCTTCTTAACGTGAACATCTTCAATTGTGTTTTAGCCGGATTTACCATAATTCCCCATTTATTGGCCCATCTGCATACGATATTGATATCATTTTGTAGTGCGTCAGTTGTTTCCATGATGTTATTTCTCTGGCTGATAATAGCGGTGTCGTCATCAAACATTGATAGTATTCCTGAAACGGTTGGTATATCGTGCACATATATATTAAATAGCAAGGGGGCCAACACGCTGGCTTGATGTACTCCGGCTTCTATAGATTTAATTGTTGATAATTCGTTATTGATTTTGATTTGGAACGTTCGTTTATCAAGAAATGAGAATAATATAGCTGTTAAATATGATGGTAGTTTTAGGTGTAGTAGTTTGTATTTAAGGCCTTCTAACCAAACTTTATCGAACGCTTGGGCGAAGTCTAGGAAAGCTACCGCTGTGTATTGCTTTGCTTCAAATCCCTTTTCAATAGCTTCACTAAGTCTTAGTAGTTGATGACACGTTGAATGGTTATTTTTGAATCCACACTGAAATGACGGAATAGTCCTTTCTATCACTAATTCTGTTTTTAGTCGGCTTTGGATGATCTTTTCTAAAATCTTTGATAGAACTGTTAGTAAACTAATAGGACGATAACCGTCCATACAACTGTGATTTTTTCCAGGCTTCGGAAAGACTACGATTTGGGCATGTTTCCATTTATCTGGAAAATACCCAATTCTCAGACATCCATTAAATAGAGTTGTTAAAAAAACTAACATTTTATTGCTGAGTTGTTTTAAAATTTCGTTAGTGATCAAATCGTACCCTGGACTTTTTTTTTTAGGTAATCGTTTGATTATGATTTTAATTTCATCAGGTGATGTTGGTTCAATTTCACTAGCGATTGGCATATGATTTTCAATGTAGTTTAGTATGTTTATTCTTTGCGTGTTTTTAATTATAGTAGGAGGACGAAAAATTTTTTCTAAATGTTCGCTAAATAGATTGCATTTTTCAGTATCTGAATAAAACGTATTTTGGTCATCTTTGATAGGGCTTATAGTTTGCTTTTGCTGTATTAGCTTTTTCGTTGTTCGCCACATGCCAGGATCATTGTTTCCATATGTTTTAATTTGTTGTTGATAGCGTTCAATTCGAAAAACATCAAGTTCTTTTTTAATTCGGTGTGCCAAGTTGTTCATTCTGTTTTTAATTTCACGGTTCCGCGTTCGATGCCATTCTCGTCTCAAACTGTTTTTTTGTTTTATTAGTTCTGATATAGCAGCTGGTGTAAGTGCTTGATAAGGTTTGTTATTTCGTTTTTTATGAGGAATTGTTGATAGTTTTACACTTTCGCAAATGTTGTTTGTATAATTGGAGATTGTTTGATCTATTTCTTCCTTACAATCGATGTTAATTGGAGCTTTAGCCATTCGATCTAGTGTTTCTCGAAATTTTTCCCATATTGGTTTGCCATTTATCAGTTTTGGCGGTGGTGCGAAGTTTTTAGGAAAACTCTGAAACGATATGATTATTGGTACGTGATCGGAGTTTAATTCGCTTAGAACTTGTTGGGCAATAGGTTTCCTGACATTTTTTTGTATAACAATATCAATTATATCTGGTAGTCGCTCTTGCTGATACGGATAATACGTGTATTCTTCAGGTGGTATTATCTGTAATGCATTTATTGTTGAAATTTGTTGGAGTTTTATTCCATTTGGATTACTAGCACGGCATCCCCATATTGTATTTTTACAATTCAAATCGCCTATCAAGAGTGTTGGAGTATCGGTATTAAATATGAGTCTTATGTCGCTTTCTATTAGTTGTTTATTTGGCTGTTTGTAGACAGATATTAATTTTATGTTAGTACCATCTATCGTTTTTAAAAATTAATTGTTTAAAAGTAAAAATGTTAAGTTATGAAAATAACACCAACTATAACAATATCAACATTTCGCAAAAAAAAAAAAAGAACACCAAATAATATCGAGAATAGGCATCGCGTAAGGCTAAACCAGAATATATTCCTCAATGAATAAAATATTTTAACGGTAGGATGACTAATTGTAAGCTGATATAAAAAAGCGTCGCTATGAATAACTGAATTGAACTCTCGACGACCTCTTTTAACCAACAGCGGAACTATACAAATTCGTCAAGTTCCGTTAAAAAATGAGATTAATTTCCAAGAGCACATCTAAATATCACACACAATTGCTCCAATGAATTGGAAATGCGATAGAACAGCGGCTGAAGCTTAAAGGAACTATAAATGTAAGGACTCCACCAACCAAAGAACCATGAAGCTGGTGACAAAAAGTATAATCCTTTATCAAGAGGTAAACCAAGACCACACTAGATTTGTACCCAACCACGTTTGCGTTATAGCTAAAATGTGTTATGTATTATTGTTAAATAAATTTTAATTAAGTTGAAAAAAATTACTATCAGGAAATAAATAAAATTTGCTATTAAGTAGAAAACTTTATTTCATTTTTTATAACAATGTATACTTATAAAGAAATTAAAGAAATTTATACTTCTTCTTAACATCTTAAACTAATAATACTTATTAATTCGCTTAATACATTGTAGTATAAATTCATATTACTCCGTTTGAATAGGGCGGTAGAATTTAAATAAATGTATCATGCTTATTAACAATTAATATACAATGGCAACGAATTTTTAATAATAATAACTTTTTATTAATCATTAATTAACTTGTCATATATAATCATTTAAAAAATAAAAATAAATCATTAAACTACTTTAATTGAAATCATAAAAATATAACAAAATAGGAACTCAAAATAATATTATTTAACTGACAAAATTAGACTCTGCGATAATTATGTTCATAACAGTGAGTAATCCAATCCTTTTTCTGAAAAAAAAATGCATCACTTAATTTATTGTTATAGTCAGCTATTAATTTTTTTATACACCGAATTTCACTTAAAATGCAATGTACAAATATTTACGTAACCAGTTATGAAAAGACTAATTTTGTTGCAAATTACGTGAGTTAAACAAAATTACCCGTTTCATAACTTGTTAAGTACAAAATTTTATCTAATTCCATTGAAAAAGCTATTTTTGTTCAAAACTTGACTTATGGTATTAGTGGCAGATGTTCATTTGTAGTTAGATAATGGAATTAATTACTAGGGCACGGAACTTTTGTAACGGAACGATACGATTTACCCCCACCACTTGTTCTCCTAGAAAACAAGGCGGTGGCGTCAAGTCAACTCACCTCATCGGTTGTTGTTGACGACCGACAATCGGTTTATTACACGTCAGTGTCAACTGTCAGTACGATTTGAAAATATTAAAAAAAAGTATATTTTATAACTTTAATTCAAAAAAACATGATCCGATTTGTAATATCAATCACAAATCGGATACGGATATAAAAAAATTGCTGTTAACGCATATTGAAACAACCATCCCTAAATTTTCTTCTGTAAATGACGTTCTAGTTGACGTTAAAATGAGTTTGTACCTAGAAAATAATCTTTCAACATCACAACTTGTAAATAGAGCATAAATAAAATACTGAGCTATTGAACCATATTTTTCCTTAAGAGTTAAAGGTATATTGTTTTCGGCAATTTGTTGAACAATTCTCAAATCCGAACAACAATTTTACCACAAAGGGAAACTAAAAACAATTCTTAAAAAAACAATAATACGAACTCAAACAGAACTCCAACTTCCAATTAAAGGTAACTAAAGAAAGATAAATAGCAAATTTGACGAAATTATGCGGATGAAAAGCGTCGAATACTGCACATTTGGACAACAGTGAAATCGTACTGACAGTTGACAATGTTGACATTGATGCGCAATAAAAAACCGATCGTCGGTCGTCAATAACAACCGATCATTTTCTAGGAGAACAAGTGGAGGGGGTAAATCGTATCGTACCGTTACAAAAGTTCCGGGCCCTATTAATTACATCACTAGTTATAAAAAAAAAGTTACGTTACATAACATCAGAAAGACATGTAAAATTTAATTTTCATAATGGAATTAGGTAAAATATATTTCCATAGAAACCACGGCATACCTATTTACTTTGCCCCATATAAAATGCACACCCGAATGATCCTTGTTCTAGGTCTTGTGTTTGTTCTAGTGATAGTGCTAGTGCAATACTAGAACTAACACTAGACCGAGAATTGGAAACATTCGGAAGAATTATTCGGGTTTAGCCGTCTTAATCCCAATTTTTCTAGTTCTCGATCTAGTGTTAGTTCTAGTATTGGACTATTACTATCACTAGAACTAACATAAGACCTAGAACTAGAATCATTCGGATTCAGCCATCTTGAGAAACGTGCAACTAAATCCGATTGTTTCTAATTCTCAGTCTAGTGTTAGTTCTAGTATTATACTAGTACCATCACTAGAACTAACACAATACCTAGAACTAGAATCATTCAGGTTTAGCCGTCTTAGAAGACGTGCGGCTAAACCCGAATGTTTCTAGTTCTAAGTTTAGTGTTAGTTCTAGTTTTAATTGTTATTCAACGTTAGATTATGGTATCTAGAAACATTCGTGTTTAGTCGTGCCGAAAAGTCAGGTTGTCATAAGGACGCCATCTTTTTCCAAGCAATATTTTTCTTTGCAAAACTACCCAATGCCAGTTTAAGTAATGTACTGTTACATTTGATGTGGGACAGTGCAAGTGCATAGTGTAAGTACAAGTGCATAGTATAGTTTCGTAGCTATGGTTACTGCATTCATATATTGCGAGTTATATGAAATTCCCGGTATGAGCTATTTATTGCACAACTCGCTTAACTCCACTTTTTGAAAAATCTTAATTTTAAGTGATAAACCATTGAATAATATAATTTATTTGAGACGCCATTCAATTAAAAGTGTAATAAATGAGTAGTTAAACTTGTACAAAATATTTTTCGTTTATCGTCAGATCGTTTGAATGTAGTATTTATATTGCCGTTGATTTTATTGATATTTTAAGGAACAAGTCGTTGGTTGATCAGCGCAGACACCGTGTTGCAAACAATGAAAAAGATGACACAATAAAAAAGCAATGTTTATAACCTCATCGCATTTCTCAACTTTTTATTTTATGGAGTTAATCGATTTGTGTAGTGAACGACTGATATAAAACTTTAAAACATTGTATATAGATTAATTCAGTACAAATTCAAGATTCAAAATTTATATCATAATGTGTTTAGAAACGTATCTTTTAAAGACTTCTTGTACTAATACTGAATCACTGCATAAAAGAATAGAATATCCTAGAACTCACCTGGCAATAAAATGAACAATAAACCTTTGTTTTGCAGCAACATTCATAGAACGCCATCATATTGCAAGTGTTACATAACAATAATGGTGTAGTGATCAAACTGTTATTCAGGTTGTCCATCTGTAAAAGAACAGAGTTGCAAATTAATTGTAATACTAGTTAATTCCTCGATGTGCAAATGTAAAGGAAGTAGATCAAGCAGAACACAAAACCAGAGCTAATCCAAGGTAAATTCTTAACTTGTCGCTTATTTTTATTGTTGCTTTATTTGAACCACCAATGTCAGTACAGAAAATTCTTCCAGAATAAAATTCTATGAAGAACTACAAAAGACAATCGACGAAGTACTAAGATGAGAAGTGATTGTTATATTGGGCGATTGTAAATAGGAAATAGATGAATTAGAAAGTACATCTACATAAATAGAGGGATATATTACACACAAATACTAGATATAAAATGTCTATGCTGCAGACGTAGGAAGTGATCATAATCTCGTCTTGGGGAAGATTAAAATGGCAATAAAACCCCATAGAAAAAAATTAATCAATAAGAAATCTTTACCAGACAAGATTGGAGAATAAAATAAGCAAAAGCAAAAATCCTATGAAAGGAGACACAGTGGTAGTTGGAGAAATGTTATGGACAATAACTTGAAAAACGTGCA
Source organism: Onthophagus taurus (assembly GCF_036711975.1). Lineage (NCBI taxonomy): Eukaryota > Metazoa > Arthropoda > Insecta > Coleoptera > Scarabaeidae > Onthophagus > Onthophagus taurus. The sequence continues at coordinate 2,103,921 of NC_091976.1, read as the reverse complement.
ATAACAGTGTCTTTGGATACATATTAAATATCTTAAGTAACTAGTAACACAAGTGCCTCCTATTAGAAAATTCGATGGTTGTTGGGCTCGTAATAATTTGGAAAACGTAAATACTTTTGCAGAGTATATTGGAGCACAATTCCATCCTAATGAGGGAGTTAATGAATTGCCGAGTCTCCATCCCAGTGACTACCTTGATGGGATCCCACTCTAATCACTCCTAAGGAAGTTGTTGTGGAAACTAAAGACCAGATGAATGGAAAACGGCCAAAATGATGATTCCATAATGATTCCAAAATGTGGCAAAAACCCAAGCGAAGCAGAATCATAACAACCCAAAGCTGTTTGAGAAATTGTTCTTGCAGCGCCTCAAACTTATTCCCAATCAACATAACTTGATACCTATACTTGATACATCCCTTAAATTTGGCTTTAGAAATAATCACAAAGACCATCGGGCAAGTACATCGTTTGACGTAATTCTTGATGTCGCACAGACTTTTACAGAGTGTCACGCTCTGAGGGCTTACTTCATAAAGGAAGATTATTTCTTTCTGTTCATTTAATATTGTATCTGATTTACATTTATGAAGTTCGAACAATATTGTACAGCGCAATACCCTCTTTCGCCAAAGACACGGTAAACATGACAGCAAGCTCAACCAGAAAGCTGCAATCTACTTTTGATAAAACTTGAATCTGGATAAAAAAATGCCGCATTAAACGCAGTAAATCGAAATCCACGCATATTGACTTCACAAATAAGATGATTGCACAACAACCAATCAACATTAATGGCAATAGCGAAGTACTATCGTATGACTCTCGATATCAAGTTTTGAGAAAAGAGCATATTAAGAAGAAACGTGATGAACATAACATCAAATTCAAAAAAATATATTATTTGATTGGCCACAGCTCTGAACAATCCACAACAAGCTTATATTATACTATAAGTAAGTCCTACCTGGATAGTAGGATACAACGTCTAGAAAATCATCAAATGTTGATTGTTGCAATATTATAATAATAATAATAATAATAATGCCTTTATTAATAGAAACAACAGAAAAAAAAAGATTACAAATGTGCGCAGGGCGGAGTTAGGACCATAGTCCTCTCTACCACCCAACCCTGCGTTAAAAAAAAAAATCTAAAATTCAAAAACAAAACATAAAACATTCGATCTTGACAATAATACTAATACCAACAAAACAGCCATTCAGAGAGAAAGTAATAAAAATAACACTCATAGTAAAAAAATCGAAAATGATATAAATTACTCATTAGCCCCATTCTGGTCACAGACAATGATCTCGCGGAGCCCTTTTTTGAAGGTGCTCAGTGGCAACGACTTAAGAGAACTTGGCAACGGGTTGTAAAGCCTGGGTAGATTAAAAGAGAAAGACCGTTGAAACAAAACCGAGCGGTGCTGAGGTGGAGTAATCAAGCCCTTGGATCTGATGTTCAAATTATGAACATCAGTCCGGAATGATATTTTATTATAAAGATAAGAAGGCGACTTAAATAAAAGTAATTTATGATAAAAAGTTAACAGATGTAATTTCCTCCTGTTAGCCATATTAAGCCAACCCACCTCCTTCAAGAAACATCTAACGTGATCTCTCAAACGCAACCCAAAAATCAGTCTCAGACAGGCGTTCTGAACTTTCTGAATACGGCCGGCAGTTACCTGATCCAGACAAGTGCCGTATACCGTGTCGCAAAAATTAAATTGGCTGAGTACCAAGGCGTCACACAGTCTCGCCCTAATGTCCCTAGATAAAAAGTTTTTAATATTATAAATAAGCTTCAGCGCCGCAAATGATTTACGGACCTTTAAAGTAACATGATCCCTAAATCTGACATCACAATCCATTAGGAGGCCAAGATTACGACAACAACCCGCAACGCCCAAGTCACCACTATCCAGCTCAATTCTAAAATGAGAGCAAGCGTTGCGGGCATTGCGTCTACCAAACAACAACATAACCGATTTTAAGGGATTCAATCTTAAGTTGTGACTGGCAGCCATTTTGGTAAACCGAGCAACATCACCCGCAATCCTAAGTTGGGCCACAGGAGCATCATCCTGTCTGAAAGAATAATATATCTGAGAATCATCGGCGTAAAAATGAGCTTTAGAATATTTGAGACAATTTTGGAGACCAGAAGTATAAATGCTAAATAAGAGCGGACCCAATACAGAACCTTGTGGTACACCGGCCATTAATCCACGGGCAGCCGAGACGATCATGCCACAGGAAACGACCTGTCTTCGATCAGAAAGAAAATTCAATATTAAGGCAGCAGCATTAGTACAAAACCCAATGTACTTTAGAATAGAATCCAAAACTGTATAATTCACCGTATCAAATGCTTTCGAAAAGTCGAAAAGAATTAAAGCCGTAACCATGTCATCATCAGCTGCCCGCAGTATATCATCAGTTATATGCATCAATGCTGTACCACATCCATGATTTTTACGAAACCCAGACTGTGTCGTCGGCAAAACACTGCAACCCTCAACAAAAAATCTCATCTGAAAGGCCATGATTTTTTCCAAAATCTTAGACAAAACAGGCAAAATACTAATCGGCCTAAGGTCACCACACGAAGTAGGATTGGCTATCTTAGGCAGTGGGATCACTTTAGCAGTTTTCCAAGCGTCTGGAAAAACTGAGTTAGCTAAACAGTAGTTTATAATATGTGTTACAAAAGGTAGAATATGGGGACAGCAAAGATGCAACATTAAGGAAGAAACACCATCAAAACCAACCGAGCCTGATTTTAACTTCAAAAGTAGTGAACCGACAATGTATTCATCTACCGTTTCAAATAGGAAATTATTAGTAGGATTTAATTTAGAATTATTATAGAAGTCAACAACATCCTGATCAACAACCCCTCCCAATTCAGAAGATCTAGCGAAATAATCATTTATCTCATCTGCATTACCTAAACTCCCGGGCAATGGTTGGCGCCTCTGTCTGGCGACACCCCAATCACGAAGGACCCGCCATAGCTTAGCAGAACTACGCTGAGCCACCACCGAACCAAAGTATGCCTCTTTCTCTCTTCTTATCGCTCCTTCCACGTACCGCCTCAAATCTTTGTAACTATACAGATCATTAATATTCTTAGAGTGCTTATATTTAGAGTAAGCCCTATCCCTCAAACACATCATTTGTTTTAACTGCGGCGTAAGCCAAGGACTACGTCTTTTAGAAAATCGTCTATTCCTTAGTGGAGCATATTTATCGAAAATTGAAATAATAAGATTATTAAAAAAATTAACTTTGATATTAACGTCATCCAGTTCATAAATTAAAGAGAACGGCAACGACTCCAATTCAGCAGTAAAATCAACAAGATTGATAGAATTAAAATCCCGGTAAGCCCTAAAAACTGGTTCAGTAACAATAGGTGCGACTGTCAAGCTACATCTAATCAATTCATGATCAGTTAGACCATGCAAACTGTCCAGTGAAGTAAACGCAAAATCGACACAAGAAGAAACAACATCTATCAAGGTTTCCGAGGAAGGAGTAATACGAGTAGGCTCGTTCACCAGTTGCAACAACCCATATGCGTCCAGAAGATTCAAAAATTTAGTAGTGTATGTATTCTGAGAATTAAGCAAGTTAATATTTATATCACCTACAACAAATAATTCATCGCATTGAGGAATTACCAACCCCAGTGTCGCCTCAAAAGCGTCAAGGAAACTATTGATATTCTCCCTAGGTGGTCTATATATAACCCCAATATTATATTTATTTTTATTAAAACATAATGTTATCCACGTCTGCTCCAAGTAGGAGTAACATTCGACAGTAAGAGATTTACTTTTAAATTTATTTTTAACATACACACCAACACCTCCGCCCCGCACACCACTTCTTGACCAATGGTAGAAAGAATAATTAAACAATTGACACGCATCCACCGCCGCCTCACCCGTCAACCATGTCTCAACAATCAACACCAAATCAAAATCATTGTCTGCAACATACCGACTAAATTCAACAAAACATGGTAACAGTGATCTAATATTAACGTAAGCAATATTCATAGGAAATAATAAAAAAAAAGAAAAGAAACAAAAACTAGAGACAGAAAAGAAAATCAAAAAAAAAATCAAGCCGTCGAAAACAAAATAATCATATAAAGGCGTCCGACAACTTAAATAAAAAAAAAAAAAGAAAAATACATATATATATATATATATAGCATAAAAAAGCGAAAAGAAAAAAAATCAATGAATTATCAAAAAAAAATTTGATAAAAACGTTTTTGATGTCTCGGTCAGATTTTATAAAAATATTTTTCAAGAATAACTTTGAAGAACAGGTTTAGATAGAAATAGAAAATAAAAAAGAAATAGTAAAGAGAGTATAGGTAAAGAGAAATGACTGATGACGGAATGCAAGGAAATTAATGACAAGAGAACACGACAGAGAATCATACAACAACCGACTAGAACTCAAACAGAAGAATTTACAGATTGGCAGACTGCCTTCATATGTCCAATACATAAAAAAGGGGGTAAGCTGAACTGCCATATAATTTTGTATGTAGTGGCATAGTACATCATTTTAAGTTAGTTTTATTTTATACTTACCGATGGAGCACTCCACTGCATCTGACCAGTTTTATTAGATATTTGCAGAGCAGTACTATTTGAATGATGAGGTTGGTTCGAATTAGACGCTAATAAATCCTTTCTTACTGCAATACCACCAGACATTCTGAATGGATTTGTTTGGGTTACGCTTTGGTTTTGAGAGGAAGCTGCTAATTGTTGGTTGTATACGTTTCTAGGTGTATGAGGTTGATAAACCATTTCATTGATACGTTGAGGTTGACATTCAGAAGAATGATAAGGTACTTGCTGATATACTTGCTGTTGAAGCGGTTGTTGTTGAGGAACAGTTCGATTAAGCGCTATATGTTGATTTATAGTTCCATTCACAGTTTGCTGGTTGTTATTAATGGGTTGATTAGCATATTCAAAATGTGCTGTTTGAAGTTGTTGTAATCCAGAATAACTTGAGTATTCATTATTTGAAGTAAGCATCTGAACAAGTTTGGGATTTGATGTTAACACATTGTTTAAATTAGAAACTCTATCTGGATTTCTATTATTTGTTGTGTTTGTATGAACTGGAATCGGCATATTCATTTGGTGGTTGGACTTTTCAGTTTGGTTTTGTAATTGGGTTATATTTGGCGAAGTAGATGTAGTAGAACGAGCTTCGACTTCTATAAAAAAAATAAATGTATGCATTAATATAGTACTTTAATTCATTCAACAAATTTATTTTAAAAAGATTTTTCAATTAATTTAATAAACTCACCATTTTTAACATCAATTATTACACAATCATCATCAATCATTTCATGCTTAATAAAAATAGACTTGGAGTTATCCTTTACTAAGCGAATAATTTCTTTACCTAATCCATAAGCGACATCACCAAAAGTAATTTTTAATGCAGATATAATGTCCAGGTGTGAACAACCAATACTCGCCAAAATAATTTTTTTATACACTTTCGTAATGAGTTCTTTGATATCGATATTTGAATATGGTATAAGCTTGCAACTATTTCTAAATGTTACTTTCACCCCTTCCAGGTAGTTTAATAATGTGTGATCTTCGCCATTTAACGTAGACATTAATTTTATGCTTTTAGTTGTTAAACAAAACAGTGTAAGATATTCTGCGAATTTTGTTGTAAGCTCTTCAATGTCCGGTGTTGTTTTAATTATTTTTGGCTCGCTTTCTACATTAACAGGTTCTAAAATTATTGCTCTTTGGTAGTATTTTTTTGGATGTATTAAATACTGACGCACTAATTTTGCTGTATGTTTCACTGGAGTTTTTATAGAAAACGGTTTAATGTGATCAATCATTACTCTTTCGGATGTTTCCTTCGCGAAATGTATTTTACTGTTTTTATTAGTGGAAAACAAAGGTTCTGTTTTACGTCTTCGTTTTCCTATCCGTTTCATATCAGACAAACTTAATGTTTTCCGAGTTTCTTCTTTTCCAACTTTTAAAGCATAAATTTTTGAATGATAATTCTGATGGTCTTCCGTCTTTCGTCGCTTATTACTAATGGTATTTGGATTGGAAATAACTTTATTTTTGTAATTACTTCTTGGATCATTTGAAGACAATGTTGCGTAAATTTTTGTTGGGTCATCTGGTAAATCAATTAAATGTGGTTTATTGTATATGGTGAAGTCATTGTTTGATTTTCCATGATGTTTTTTTACGTTGCTTCTTCGTTTTGGCTGTTGTGTGGTTGACTTTTTATTATATCTTGAATTTAATGTGGTTGTGTTCCGAAATTTACTTTTAGAATTTTGGATATCGGTGGAAACTGAATCCGACAAAGATTTCGATCGTTTTTTCTTTAATTTTTCAACTCGGGCTAATTTTAAACAAGATTTACTCCTAAACGGTTTTCCTTTTCTTTTAGCATCCATGTTTTTCAGTGTATTTGCAATTTCAGAATCAACGCAAACTACTGCCACTTCAACATGATCCTTTTTATTATGTGGATAAGTTTTCATATTCTCCAATTCTTTATCAAGAGCCTTAATAGCATCAGATGACATTAGTACACTTACTTCGAGATGGGGTGTTGTTAATTGGACTTTCTCATTTGTGGTACTATCTGGTTGATGATCCTCTTCAGCATGCTTATTTGAGATGCATAAATCTTGGGAACTTGAAACGCAGAGTGAAGTATTTTTCCCCGTTACAATATTTTCAGTGGAATCCACTACAATTTCTTCATTATGCTTACAAGTATCTAATTCACGAGATTGTTGCTTGCTTTGCTGTAGTATTTGATTCTCCTTATCAAAGGCTTTAATACCACAAAAGTCCAGTTTAACTGAATCTATATCATTTTTATTTTGTTTACTACATAGAGAGATAGATTCCACGCTCGATTGTACTATGTTATCCTCGGAATCACTTACAACCACAAAATCATATGTTGTTTCTTCCATATCAGTGAATGTTTCTTTATCACTTATCACTTCAGTTTCTATCGGAGACTCTAAAGAATGTTGTACATGTGGTTCCGTATTTTTAGAATAACAGGCTTTGTTATGATATAATTCAATGTCATTGTCATATGGTTTATTGTTGTAATTCTGATATTTATTGGGTCTATAGTGTGGATTATTAAAATCCCAGTTTCGATTATAGTCTCTGTATCCTCTGTAATTTGTACTGTCGTTGTTGTTATTGTAGTTATTATTATAACGTCCTCTATAGTTACTGAAAAAAGAAATAAATAATTATTAATAACCAGTTATAGAATTTATGAGATGAGTTGATGTTTATCGAATAATAACATTTAGCTGTATATATTGTTTGGATAACGTAATTAGATGTGAAGGTTGCTATAAAATTATCTAAACCACTCCTAATTTAAAACATAAAACAAAACAACCTCCTATTATGCCCTAGTAAACATATAACAGTGGTGTGTAAGAAACTAAAAACAAACCAAAATGAATAGCGAGCAAATGAATTGGCTCACTAAGGAAACTCAAAAGATCGTCTGGAAGGAAAGTCCTGGTAACCAAAGGTCAAACTGGAACCCTAAGATGAGCCAAGTGATCACTATTAAGATCTCGAACGAACTGTCTGCCAATTTTTTACTCACTTACGCGTCTAAACCTTTTAACAATTTTTATTGGTTTTTAAACTTTAACCAATGAAAATTAGCAGCATTCCCCTCTATTAAGTCTAGGGTTATTGCTCACGATTTCTTCTGATTATTTTCCACTAATTTAGCAGCATAAGCGCTATTGACGGATGGACGACGTCAACATACGAACAGGGTATCATGTTCCGTCTAGCCACATCCTCACATCGAGTTATTTACACTCGTATTTCCTGTCTCAAATTAATATTAACTTAAATCGAATCATATAACGGATTAATAAAATTATTTCGAGATTATTACACAAGTTCAAGTAGTAAACTCAAGTGTAGAAAAAACCTACACTCAAATAGTTATTGGTAAGTTTGCTAACACTCTTAATAAAAATTAACTCCAAAACCAAGAAGGAAACGTCTCCATTACCATTTAGGAATTGTAGATAATTTGTTTAGCAAAACATGTTGAATGGAGATCTAGATTAACTAGTACAAAGGAAAAGAGCGTCTTGAAGCAGTCAATCAACTAAAGAGTGAAACAATATCTTCTGGCAAGCTAACATATTGATTTACAGACTCCAAAGTGTGTTATCAAGCCAATGCGCAACAATTAACAATACATCAATACAATTTTGAACAACAGGTGTTATTAAATCATACATCGTGTTGCAGAACCTCGGCTTAATAAGGACAGAGAAACATAACGCTGTTACACTAAGCCGAGATGATCCAATATGTATTATCTAATATTGTATTGATATATTACTAATTGTGGCGTTACGGCTACAAAGAACCTCAGCATAAGCAACTTAAACACGCTGACTTAGAATTTAGCCGAGATCGCTTACAGGCGAGGAATGCAATACATGTCAATGAGCAACAAAAATTACTTCCGCCAGATTACAAACTGTAGAACTTTGACTGCAATCGAACTCGGTTTAAGTCATACATTCTTCTTTAACATACAGGTGGTCCATTTAACGTGAGACAATCTCGAAAACGGTTCATTTTACCCTATCTATTTTATTGTAAAATCTGAATCTGTGGATAAAAGTAAAGTAATTCAAAAAAAAAAATTTTAGTGTGTGATTTTGCCAGTACAACGGCAAAACATCTTTTGAAAAAAATTGAAACTTCTTCAGAAACAATTAACTAACGTTTATAATCTAGCAAGAACAAATAAGACTTATGAATTTTTAAACATTTTCCTACCCGAAACATTTCGATACATTGTCTTTAGTTCTTAATTCTTACAACACTATTTAAGAATGCTCAACAAAAAAAATCCAGAAGAGGTACATCGGGTGGCCTGGCTCGTCGGAAATACCTTTGCAAAGTCGTCTAGAAGGTTTCGACATTTTTCCGCCTTTGTCAATTTGATAATGGAATAACGCATAAAAAACAAGAGTTTGTGGAACTGCTTATGTCGGCATTTTCAGAATATCGCTTTCAGAGACTTAATTGGTTGAATTGTTTTAAAATGTAACAGGTAAAACTAAATTTGCATAAAAACTGCTTGGCAACAAATTCTGAATTCATTCCATCGTCTTACATTAAGGCAAAATGTTTAAACTAAGTCATTAAATCATGGAGTGTGTCAGAAAAAGTCGAAATATGTCTTCTATCTTTTACAAAGTTGTGAATGATTTCACTAACACTGGAAATGTGGAATCGAGAAAAAGAACTCTGCTAGTAACTATAACTACGGAAGAAAAGGAAATTGCGGTAATAGCTAGCGTTGAGGTAAATCCTCAAGTTAGCACTCGACGACTTGCAATTGATGCCGGAATATCGAAGACCAGCATTATAAGAATATTAAAGCGCAACAAGTATCACCCATACCACATTTCATTGCATCAACAGCTTTATGGAGGTGATTTTAAAAATCGATTAATATTTTGTCAATGGGCACAACAACGAATACAGTTGGACGTCAATTTCTTTAGTAACGTGCTATTCTCGGATGAGTCTACTTTTACAAACAAAGGACAAGTCAATAGACATAACATGCACTATGGGAGCGTTGAAAATCCGAGATGGTTGCGTGAATAGAACATCAACGACCTTGGTCGGTTAATGTTTGGTGTGGCATAATTGGTGATAAATTGATCGGTCCATACTTTATTAATGGTATGCTTAATGGGGAGAAGTACCGACATTTTTTAGATGATGTCTTACCGATGTTACTTGTAGATTTGAGCAGGGAAGAAAGACAAAATATGTGGCTGCAAAATGATGGGTGTCCAGCACATTTTTCACATATAGCACGTGAAGCTTTAGATCGGAATTATGCTGGGCGATGGATTGGAAGGGGAGGTCCAATTTCCTGACCTGCCAGATCACCTGATTTAACACCTCTTGATTTTTTTTTTGTGGGGCGTCCTTAAGGATAATGTTTATCGCGAAGTACCGACTACGCCAGAAAACATGAAAGAGCGGATAAGAAATGCATGCAGAAATAGTAGCCAAGAAAACCTTTTAAGATGTAAAGAAAGTTTTAGTAAAAGGGTTAATTAATGTATTGAAGTGGGCGAGGAAATATTTGAACATTTATTATAAATTTTATACTTCTTGTTGATTAATAGAATAGTTTAATAATTTTTTTATAAATAAAAAATATTTAAAACTCTTTGAATAAATTATTTAGATTTTGTCTACAAGAGATGTTTCGCCGTCGTACTGGCAAAACCACACGGTAATTTTTTTTTTAATTATTTTACTTTTATCCATAGATTCAGATTTTGCAATCAAAAACATAGGGTGCTATTTAAAAAATTGGTCGTGACCTTCATATGACCTTGAAAATAAGGTCAAGGTCAAAAATGTTATCGTCATATGATTTCCCCTTTCGAAAACGGTTCATTTTTATGTAAAATACCCTGTATAACTATATAATCAGCTATGATCACCAGTTACAAAATCGTTTGCCAGTTTTCAGAAATGAAAATTATTTAGACATACATAGATTCTCCACAAATGGCTTCACTGTAAATTTAAGATAAGGAGCATTACAGGCTAGCTGCCATACGATGAGATAAGGAAACGTTGATAAAATTAATGAAGATGGAAAAAGAACAAGTTTTATTCTGCCAACAAAGATAATCCGTCGGCTTTTCAAATACCAGTGGAGATAGCGTTATAGTTAAGTTTTTTTTCAAGTTTGACTGTCAAAAAAGGCGGTCTTTCGAGTATAGCGGGCTAGAGAATGTTTTCTAGTGATGTTTGTAGGAAGAAATCTTAGAAACTAAATCTAAACTTAAGTGCCTTGAGGCACTATTTAATAAATTAAAATCAAAAATTTTTTTTCGAAAACTAAGCTGCATTGATATAAATACCACACAGTTATACAATAGTTAGGCGTCCCCTACTTCAAAAGAAATTAATTAAAAACAGATTGCATGCCGCTATCTCTCCTGATTACTTTAATCTTGAAACTTTCTGAAACAGATCAGAAAAACACAATTGTTAAGTAATTACATAAAAGGTGTAGAACGAATATTATTTGGAGAACATATTAAGAAACATTTTGGTCCTGGAAATGTGAAAGGTTCATCTCTTTACAGGAATGTAAAAACCGAAGCGTTAAAAAAATTTGATTAGATGTAATGCTAATGCAAAAAGACGAAATTGAATATATCTAGTTCGTAGAGGGCAACCCTTAACTGTCTACGTAGTTACTAAAAAACTTTGCACATACTATTGGTGTCAAAAGTCAAGGCCCCTCACTTTAGGGATCGATGCGCAACCGCTCTATGAAAAAAAATTGCGGTGAAGTTTGTTGTAATCACTGAACATTTCTACTAACATATGTGAATTTTAAAGATTTGACACATCGAAAGGCTCCGCATACGTGGTCTACTGTTCAACTCTTATCTTTAAAATTGATTTTTGGCACGGATAGTAGAGTTGTGTCAATTGCAGTGACATTTCCGCACGATTTAAAACTTGCTTCATCGGTAAACAATACATTTTGACAAAAAGTCCTCATTTATATTTACTTGTTCTAAAGCACACACACAAAAAATTTCAGTTCGATATGATATGGGTGATATCTATGAAGGGAGCTAGTTTCCCTAAGACTATTCACAAGCCTTTAAAATGTTCTCCGATCAGGTGTAACTCAGGAAATCTTTCTGACATTTGACATTTTCAACACTGAGTGGTTTCCAAAACTTGAATCTGAACTCTAGGAAAGTCACACGTAAACTGAACCAAAGGAATAAAAGCAAGTCAAAATTACACCTTCACAAGTAGGAAAAGAAAATGTTACGGTTTAATTTTGCAAGAGCTTAATTGTTTTCTATATTTTGTTTTCCCTTTTGAAATTTATTTTCGTGTTTTCAAATTTTGGTAATGGTCGGGGGTGTAGGGAAAAACCCGTTTGATATTTGTCGCTCGTGTATAGAGAGAGAGTCGGTCGCGAACGTTCGAGGCAAAAGGAACGTGATTTTGAGAATTTTTTGACGAGGAAATTTTAATCCTAATTTTGGGGATCTCTCTCGAAAAATTCATAAATTAGGCGTATTTTGGAAAACGTATGTCGTTTAGTTGGTTTACACTTATATTTACACCGGATTCCGGGATTTATTACACATTTTGTTTTGCATCGACATTTACGGTTTTCTTTTTGGTTGGGATATAAAAACCCTGTAACAGGTATGTCTCTCTCGTTTTAAAGATTATTTTTATTTTCTTTTCGTTTTCCGTTTTAAGGGTTTTTAGTTTTGGAAATAAAATATTGGACATTTTATTGGCCACTTTATATAATCATTTTATAAATTTAATTATTTTGGATTCGAAGAACTGACGACAAATTCTGCAGTATAACTCCGTCATTTTTGTATTACGGTGACGTATATGTCAAACATCTGGACCACGAAAAAAATAGAAAAAAAAAAAAGAAACTGTGAGTTGCTTTAAAATCTAAGTATTAGTCGTTTTATCGCAAAATATTCACATCTATATAGTTAACGCTGCCAATAATTTAAGTAAGGGTCATCCACGACGACCGTTCATTAGAACTTTACAGGGTTCCAGCCAAAACAAAAATTTGAAAATGCAGATTTAAGTATTATTAATTGCGTTCTCTTCGACTAAAATATTTTCAGATTTCTAGCACTTCCAGTTATACCGGAAGTCGCCACCTACTTTATTTTTTTAAATGGAACACCCTATATATTTTTACATATTTGGATTTGTCTGTTTGCAAAGTTTATGAATAACTTTACTTTTTGCAATTTGATGCGGCCGTTCTCGAGTTATTCGAATTTTTCTAGAAAAATCTGCTCCAGCAGACATTTTTAAAAAAAATCAGAGAACACTCGATTTTTGGGATTGTTACCGGAGATGGGGGGAGGAGAGTAAACACGTGGTGAAGTCAAATTCCAAAAACGCTTGGTTTTTTTATTTACAATTTACAATACTTTTCTACACGAGATCAATATAGAAACGATGTTTGTAGTATAATGTCCTCTGAGTCGAACGGCCTTCCTTTTTAACTCGGCTCCATGAATGCCGACCAATGGGGTGCGTCCGACCATTCGGCACGGCCTTCCCAGTGTTGGAAGGGAAGGTAAGCGTGGTAACAGGATATCAATTTAGGATTCAGAACATGCGTAAGCAACATGATGGAGTATGTTTTGGTGCCAAGTATGGCTGTCTAGAACGTTTGGTCACTTTACTATGGCACGTTACTTTTTCGAAACTTGGAAATACCATAACTTCATTTTTTTAAATGGCACCCCCCATATTTTATTACTTAGTCGTCTTGGGTGTCTCATTTTACATCTTTTATATCCCATATCTCCTATACCTAACATTTATAGTTTGGAAGATAATTATGGTTTTTTGAAAAATGCACACATATCATATCGATATTTAACCTAGTGTGCCATGTATACCTAGTGTGACCTAGTGTATAACCATATAAAGTGGTCTTTTGAAAATTTGCAGACTTCTGATGTTTAATGCCAGCTTTTTAGTAAAATATTTTCAGGTTCCGGGTACTTGCGGTTACACCGAAAGTGGTGACAATTTTTATATTTCAAATGGAACAGCCTGTATTTCATTACATTTTTGAAATTTTTGTTCAATTTTAGGCCATTTGTATGTTGCAGCCGACACGTATACGGAATTATTTGGTTGCATTCTCCATAAATTATTATCAAATTCAAATAATCCTCATTACTAAATTCCAAATGTGGCATTTCTTGAGAACAGATCACTACAAAAAGTAACCTAGTCATCACACCAACAGAAATAAACCATAGCTTTAGCAAATGTCAAACTGTTTACTCTTTCCTTACTGATCCTCTGATAATACATAACCACAACAACATTCCACAACACCAAATTTTTTTTCCGGCGGTCAAACTAGATGATTTATAAATTATAAAATGTAACGTTGTAGTTGACATTTTTGATTGAAAAATGTAATAAAACTCAGGGTGTTCCATTTGAAATATGAAAATTGTCACCTCTTCCGGTGTAACCACAAGTACCCGGAACCTGAAAATACTTTAGTTAAAAAGCTGGCATCAAACATCACAAGTCTACAAATTTTCAAACTTCCACTTCATCCGGTTATTCACTAGGTCGCACTAGGTATTCATGACACACTAGGGTAAATAATATCGATATGTGTGTGCATTTTTCAAAAAACCCTAATTATCTCCCAAACTATAAATGTTAGGTATAGGACATATCGGATATAAAAGATGTAAAAAGAGACACCAAAGACGACTAAGTAATAAAATATGGGGGGTGCCATTTATAGTTATTTAACCAACAAGTCTATTAATGAAGGCGATTAATTATCGAGATATTTTGTTAATTATTGAGATAATTAATCGCATTTTAATATACGAGTTAGTTACAATATTTTTCTGTTGACCGTCTTTTCAACAAAATGAAAAGACGCATGATAGAGAAAATCCATCGTTGAAAAATCTCCCAATTCTGTCACTGGCAAAATAACCTCACTTTTAATGTGTCATAATTTATTTTTGTAGTCTTACCGAATAGATATAGTGGTCGGTTGGGTCGGTATTACCGATTTGATTGGAGAAAAATTGACTACTATATTAGTTCGGTCGGACTTTCTTAAAATCGTTTATTAATAGAAAATCGTTTATTAATAGGTGTCCTTAATGAATGATTTTGTATATATTTATAAATCATATAAATACACGGTCGACGGAAAAAAAAATTAAGTTATGGTACTTCCAAGTTTCGAAAAAGTAATGTGCCATAGTAAAGTAACCAAACGTTCTAGACAGCCATACTCGGCACCAAAACATACTCCATCATGTTGCTTAAGCATGTTCTGAATTCTAAATTGATATCCCAAAAATCAAGTGTTCTCTGATTTTTTGAACAAATGTCTGCTGGAGCAGATTTTTCTAGAAAAATTAGAATAACTCGAGAACGGCCGAATCAAATTGCAAAAAGTAAAGTTATTTATAAACCTTGAAAACAGACAAATCCAAATATGTAAAAATATACAGAGTGTTCCATTTAAAAAGATTAAGTAGGTGACGACTTCCGGTATAACCGGAAGTGTTAGATATCTGAAAATATTTTAGTCGAAGAGAACGCAATTGATAACACTTAAATCTGAATTTTCAAATTTTAATTTTGGCCAGAACCCTGTAAACTTCTAATGGACGGTCGTCGTGGATGACCCTGTATATATAAAAAAAAGGAAGTGATTTCGGATACACTTTAAAGTATTCAACTTTTTTTGTTTAATCCATATTTCTTGTGTAAAGGATCTAAATCCTGTATATTTTTTTGTTTTATTATTAAATTTAATTTTTATTTTGAACTTTAGTATTTTTGTTGTTTTGTTACCCTGTCCAACGGCGTTAAATACGCGGGTTTTTGTTGTTGTTTTTCATTTTTTTTGTGTTTGGATGTTTGAACTTGCCCTAATATCAGCAAAGCTTTCTTATTTGACTCAACCTCAAATAAGAGGCGCCCACCCACTTCCTGGGAATTGTATTTTTTTTATTTGTGACGTTTTATCAGTCCTGATTCCACATACAAAATTTTGGTTTTCAATTTTTTTTAACGTCGCAAAAATAAATTCCCCAAAACGTAATTTTTGTCTTAACTATTTTCTTCACGCATTTGTTACAATTTACAAAACAGTCTCTTGGCATAAAAAGTAAATAATGTTATTAAAATTATAAATAAGAGTGAAAATCATTTTAAAATAAAATAGGCTTTTTGAATCAATTGGAATTTAATGGTTTACGACATAATAAAAAAGTGTTAACGAAATAACCTTTGTGAACAGCCTGTATAGCATTGATTCCGTGGTTGCGTATTTTCAAAAGTGATCTGAAACGATTTCTGATGATAACATTGCACCGTTTGCGAAATTTAATCTAAGACAAACCATATTGAAAATATTTAAGAAAATGTTTAAAAAATTCTTGACTTTGAACGCCTATATCTTAGCCATTTATGGGTTTAGAGTTTAGACCAAACATTTTTACACGAATCATCATCATTTTGACTCTAGTATTTGTGATTAAAATTATTCCACAACTTACAGAAACACCTGTATAATGGCGATTAAACGGCTTACAAACACAGCGAGTAAAAAAAAAGTCTCAAAGATAGTTTCATAGTTTCGTTAAATAGTTTCGTTTAAATAGAAATTAAATATTGCCATATTTTACTACGCTAATACTTTAATACTTTTTACTAAATAAGTAAATGATTAAATTTACATGTTATAAAAAAAATGTAGGTAATCTTAACGCCTTTGCTTCATTACTCGGTTTACACGGAAATAATAATATAAACGATCAAACAACGCGTATTCAGATTTTGTCTGTATAATCAGATATATTTTTTTAAATAAGATTAATTTCAAATGAAAACTAATTATAAAAAAATAAATTCGGTAATTGATCTTCGGTGATGAATTTCGTTAGCTCTATCTAGAAAATAATATTGAATGATTTCGAAAAAGGACTTACGGTGTTTATGTCTCCAACACGGAAAACTCTCGAAAGAAAACTGAAACTCAACAACAATTTTCGCCTATTATATATTCGTTTTCGGACGAAAACTTGTTTTTCCAGGGTGGAACGCCCTGTTGTGGCAATTAGAAAAATATGTAACAACGGCGCGCTACAACAATTAATTACATTTCGGAATTCTAAATAACACCAAAAGATGTGGTGTATTCGATTTAATGGGAATTGATTTTGAACGGTAAAAATCGGTCAACGAATATAATTGTTAATATAATTATTAACAATTAATAGAAAATTATTTATACAATTAAAACCTTTCATTTAAGTTTACAATGAAACAGAAAAATGTAGAAAACAAAATCTGTATCTGTTTGTTGCACTTACACGTGGAAAACATCTTTCCCGGCACGTGGTTTATATTAATCTTAATTAATCGGGACTAATCAACGCACATATCAGTACAAAACCTCTTCACAAGGTCCGCGGTATCTTGGACCATCCTTCGGCAGTGGTATTTTTTGTGAATGACCAATAGGTACGAAGCTAATTGATTATTTAAGATGCGGAATAACTTCTATTAATATTAGGACAAATAATTAACAGAATCTACTTAAAATCGTTCAACGCTGATTTCGCCTCTCAGATAAACGTTTATCGTCGGTTAAATTATTCTACGTTGTCTATTTCCGCCTTATAAAAAAATGATTACACTTCAGGACTTCAGTAGCTTTACAGTAGCTCATCGGTAGCTGAAACTTTTTCGGTAAAGTCGGTCTAGCTGATAGATTCACATTGACAACTGATTCTTGATCCAATTTTATTTATTTATTATATTTTTCTGAAACCACGTGTTTTCGTAATTAGTAATTACCCAGCATTGGTAAATCTTTTTAATTACTTTTATTGATTGATAATTCGATGGGGAATCATTGTTAGCTGATTCTTGAAATGGTTTGAAATATGTATGAAACAAAAGCAAAGTTTATTTATTGCAATCTGGAAAAATTAATGTTTATGCGGTTTGGGCTGCATAGGTGAACGGAAATAAAGCATTTTTCGGATTTTTGAAAATCGAGCTAAAAAGGAAAGGGAGAATTCAATGTTATCTTGCTTAATTAAGAAAACTTATCACAAATTACGATTTCAGTAATCCTCCTCGAACCGGCGTTCTAGGAGTAGATTCTTGAATCGGCAAATTTTTTGGGGGGATACGTTTGAGGAGGAAAGGAGCTGAATAATAACAATAATAATAGATTTTAATAAAAGCTTAGAGCACTACAGCGGAATTTCATTTCTAGTTTTTAACTGTGTAGAAAAGGAAGAAGTAAAATTATAAAATGAATTTGTTAGAACTTAATCGTAACAGTTATCGTTTGACAGGCAGACGAATTGGTCGCGGTTTTTTTAATAAGTTGATAGATAAACTTCCGATAGAACTTCATTTGCCAGGGTATTATTTTTGTGGACCGGGTACCAAGTTAGAAAAGTGATTATGTTAGAAAAGTGACACGACATAGCATATACGGTTTGGGAAATTTTCAAACTCATATTCCAAGAAATGGATTTTATACGAATTCTTAAAACTTAACCGGCGAAAATTGTAAAATTCGAAAAAATTGTCGATCATTTCAAAAATTTATTTCTCAAAAACTAAAAGCGATTTTTCAAAAAGGTTTGTTGCATTAAAAAGAGGATACTTTAATTAATAATTGGTGATATTTCCACAAGAATCCTTCAAGAAATTAATTTTATAGCGAATTTTGAAAATTATCGATGAAAATTGTAACATCGAAAATTTTATCAAAACTTCAAATATTGTTTTCTCAAAAACTAAAAGTTGTTTTTCAAAACGTGTTGGTTCATTGGAAAAAGGACACTCTTATAACACTTTGAGAAATTTTCATACTCATATTCCAAGAAATGGATTTTATACGAATTTTTAAAACTTAATCGGCGAAAATTGTATATTCGAAAAATTTGTAAATGCACTTCGGTTCGTTCGAAACGCAATATCAAGATCAGGTACTAAGAATTTGATATAAGAAAAGGAATTTCCGAGCCTAACGGTCGAATCATTCGAATTCCAAAAACAGGAGGTTTTCCACATTCAATTCTCATGTTTCAGGCTTTAGGTGCTCTAGGTAGTGTTGGTGGAGGTGTTGCGGCTTAATTTTGTTTCAATACAAGAAGAACAGCTTAGTGCTGACGAGGTTGGGACTACATTTTTTTGTGACACGTTATCAAACATTATTAAAGATAGTTTATTTGCCTAAACCTACTGATGAGACCGGCGTCTATTCGGCTACTGGTACATTAGCATCTGCTAAAGAAAAAACTGCTGCTGGCTATAAAATTAGTAAAGATCGGATTACAGCGTTATGTTGCTCAAATGATACTGGAGAAGGTAAGCTAACATTAGCTGTAATGGGTAAGTCAAAGTCGCCTAGAGCTTTAAAACACATAAAAAGCTGCCAGTCGAATACTATAATAACCGTTCTGCGTGGATGACACGAAACATTTTTGAAATGTGATTTAAAAATAAATTTGTTCCACAAGTAAAAAAAATATATGGACGGCAAAAGTCTCCGTCAAAAATCAGTATCGCTTCTTGATAATGCGCCATCTTATCCGCCAGTTGAAGCGTTGTCAGCCGAGAACGGGAATATCACAGCCAAATGTGACCATCCTAATTCAGTTAGGGTGTAATTGAAACAATGAAGAGATTGTACAGAAAAAATTTAATGATGGATCTGGTCGCAAAAGACAACAATGCTCCTTTACAGTTTTAGAAATCAATTACGCTTTGAGATTCTGTATTTAATATATCGTATGCTTGGGAAAATGTGAAAGCTACTACAATTAAAAAATATTTTAAGAATATTTTATGCGATGAATCAGCTGAAGAACATGAAATTCAGCATGTCGATGTTGATTTTTTTAGCTATCGGAGGTTACACTTTTTATCACGTTCCTAAACGAACAAGATGTGGTGGTGTGGGGTTTTATATTAAAAATAATTACAAGTACACATTCATATTTGAGGATATGGTGGATGACATTGAACAGGTACGGTTTAATATACATATCAAAAATAAAAAAAATATTAAAGTTGGAGTTATTTACAGACCTCATAACAATGTTAATGGTTTTTTCGATAGGTATGAAAATGCACTCTCTTTGATTATGCGGTCTAGTGACACGATATTTTGCTTGAGGGACTTTAACATAGATGCATTTAACTCTGCAAGTGCTGCTTATTGTAATTTTTGTGCACTGTTGGAAATATTTAGTTTAAAGCAATATATTGATGAGCCCACTAGCATTAACCTTCGTACAAGACGCTAATCGATTTTGTGGTGGCGGCGGTTCATGACATTTCTGGTTATTATCTCGTTTCTTGTACAATTATTTTGACAAATTTCCTCCCGTCGCAAGAACATTCAGCAGTTTTAGAAATATTGATAATGAATTGTTTATGTTCGATTTAAGAGACGTTCAGTGAGTGCCACTGAACGTTTCTTAAATTCGTCTCTCATCTTTGATTTCAATGATATTTCTGCCAAACTGAATTTTCTAAATAATAATATTGTAAATTTATTTGATCGACATGTGCCTATTATAACGCACAGGTTTACAAAAAAAAACACCTTGGCTAACAGATAATGTGAAACTTTTGATGGATTTAAGTGACAAAGCACTTCATAAATTTAAACGCACAAACAGTTTACATGACTGGGACTATTACAAAATGTTGCGTAATTATACTACAGGTGCAGTAAAAAGAGAGAAAAGAGCTTATGTAGAGTTCTCAGCAAGGAGTAAAAATAAAAAGCAATTATGGTCAAGTTTAAAGAAATGCGGTGCCCATTATAACAAAAGTAGGGAGATTCCTCTTTCACTTTTTGATGCAGGATGAAATCAACAACTATTTTTGTTTAGTACAAAGTGACCGACTGCCAAATGTAGACCTTTTAAATTTTTATATTAACAATGTTAAAGATTCTGTGGATGTGTTTGAGTTTACTACGGTGACTGAGGAGGAAGTAGGAGATGCCTTAAGCGCTATTTCTTCCAATGCTGCAGAGGTGGCCAGCTTTCCATATGTATGATAAACTTCTTTGATCATACATTTTATTAAACACATTTTTAATTTTTGTATAACTGAACATGTTTTTCCATCTTGCTGGAAAGAGTCGATCATTTTACCTATCGCTAAAGCAAGTAATCCTAACGCGGTGTCGAATTTAAGACCGATTAATATTTTGCCGGTGATTTCGAAGGCATTTGAAAAAATTTTAGCGTAACAACGTAGACATCATCTGAATGCGTGCAACATTTTGTCTGAATTCCAATCTGGGTTTAGACTTCATCATGGCTAATGTGAAGTGCTTTTGAATATCACTGACGACTTGTTGTCTGCGGTTGATCAGGGGAAGATGTCATGATACATAGAAATAGATCTAGACCCACTCAAGTTATATCCAGTGTACCTCAGGATTCTGTATTGGCTCCCATTTTGTATACGGCGTATACATGCCGGTTATACGACTGTCTGCGTCATTGTAAGTATCATGCTTATGCTAATGACACTCAGATATATTCATCTTTTAATGAAAAAGATCTTGCTGTTGCGCAAATACATATTAACGAAGACCTGGATGCTCTAGTTAGCCTTTCAGAAAAGCATAATGTAGTTATTAACCCCATAAAAGTGTTGCAGGAATAGAATAAAAAATAATATACAGATTTTTGTTGAAAATAGTCCATTGAATATTTCAAGTGATGCAAAAAATTTGGGTGTCACACTGGATTCCGAACTTCGTTTTACGCAGCATGTTATTCAATAATGCGGCGGTCGTACTGTGCTTTTAAATCTCTTTATGAACACCGTTTTTTACTTAATAAACGAATAAAAATATTGCTCTGCGAAACACTTCTCTTGTCTAATCTTAATTATTGTGATGTCGTTTACGGACCTTGTCTTACTGCACGTCGTAGGTTGCATGCACTTATTTTCTACCACCATGTGCTGGATAAGAGGGTACCACAGTACTTGTATGAAAGAATTCGTTTCCGAACTGACGTTCACAACGTTAATATACGTAAAAAAGATTACCTGGTAATATCACATCACAGGCTTGAGCTCTTTAAGAGGTCGTTTTCTTACACTATTGCTTCGTATTATAACTCTGTTCCTCCTGAATTTCAGCACCTTGCTAGTGTCTCCTTCATGAAGAAAATCTTAAGGCTGTTTTTGACCTGTAATAATTGAGGTCTCGTAATTATTGTTTTTTTTATTTTTCTCTCCGAGACTCCAACACAACACTATTTATATTATGATTGCTAGTTTTTTGCGATGCCGTTTTTCCTTTTTCTTTAAGTTTATTATTTTTTACCATTAGTTGATAGATTTTTTTTAATGGGGTGCCGGAAGAACAGGTCAGTGTTCTCCACTGTTCCGCCGTATTTCCATTTGGCGCACATTTTTCGTTTTTCTTTTTATTTGTTATTTGTTATTTGTATTTTTTTTTTATTTTTCATTTTTTATGTATTACAAACAAATTTTCTTTTGTTAATATTATGGATGTACTTATATTATGCGTCAATAAATTAAATGAAATTGATAGTGAAGAACCTTTATATGTATTTCAGTCGTTAAGAAAATGTTCAGGGTTATGAAGAACTGGATGACGAAAATATTTTGAAGTGGCTAATTTCCCCCATTTAAGTTTCTATTTTCCCCCACTTACCACAGTTAAGCGGCAATCTACTGTATATGTAAACGAATTGGGAAAGGCAGACGAGTAGTAGTGGTAGAGCAGTTCAAGATGGAACGTCTTTGGCGCTTAGTTACCAGATTGGGACTTTTAACTTTTATAATTAATAGAGTGTGGGATGTTATAGAAAGATACGAATCTGATTTATCTTTTGCGAATATTAAAAACTTCGAATTATGTTATTTACCAATCAATTATTATATCGATAAAGTGAAACCTTTAGATCTAGCGGCGGTTTGGTTTAAATCACCGTTGAAATATAGGAACGAAAAGCGATTACAAAGCAAACTGTCGTGCATATTGATGGTCCACCATCGGTAAGGAAGGATTGTTCCTTATGTAAAGTTTATTATATGAATATTGTTAGGCATAAGTTGTAACTTATAATTGTAATAAAAGTTTATAAAAAAGTTACGTAACAAAGGCGTTACGATTATGTGCGTTGCTTCGTAAATGTGCAGAGTAACATTGCTTGTTAAATAAAATAAATAAATGTTTACATACTCATCACAAGCCTCACATTTAAATTCTTTTGAAATTTGCGGTGCGTCAAGCTTGATTCTCTTGCCAATGCAAGATAATCGTTGATGTATTTGTAAATCGTTCGATCGAGAAAAACTTTTTCCACAATCTTCACACACTAACATTTTACAATTTAAAGTTGTACACTTCCACTTGTTACGAAAGAACTACGTCAATACCACATTTCGCCGGCGTTTATAAACCTTAACCCCTCCTGAAACTTATTGGGAGGAGGAGGATGCATCGAATGCGTCTTATTTTTGCAAATATTTGCATAAACAATCGATTCAGGTAGATTATGACTCAGTTGTTTGTCTACTTGAATAACACTACTTATATAACTTTGAATAATAAATTAAAAAATATGGCGCAGTTAGATTATGACGCACTTATTTTTATACCTACATGTCCCAAAAACTGAGCTATAAGGTTTGAACGAGTAAAGAAAAAAATTTGGAGATCACTAAAGAGTCATAAAACTACATTCTTAGATAGTTTAGAACTTCCATGCAATGTGGAGTTTTTTAGGGGATGATCACCCCTACATTTTTAAATAGCAACCCCTGTAAAGTTTTACCTTATTTTAAAGGTAATGAAAAAAGAAACACAGCCCCATAAACCAAAACCAGATATCTTAATTCTTTCAAGAATTATGAGGGGTTGTTGAAGAATGTTTTCATGCTTTTTTGCACTTTTATTACGATTCGGTCTCGCGATAACCCAAACGCTCATAGATAGAATTTTGAACCATCAGGAGCATCCCAGATCTATATCCCAAGTGATATTGGTGGTTCTTCAAGTATGCGATTTCCCAAATCATTGATTGATTCTGATTTTGTTGCAAACACTCTACTTTTCACCTTATCTTATTAAACGTGCATTTTCGTCACTCTAATAACGACAATTATGCCTATTAACATTACCATTCAAGTAGAAAGTAGCCTCATCAGAGAAAACAACGTTCAAAAGAAAATTTCTGTCAACATCACATTTTTCACGTACTTTTTCACAGAATCCCATTTTCCCATTTGGTAGTCAATCCCCCATAATTCATGAAAGAATTAAGATATCGGGTTTTGGTTTATGGGGTTGTGTTTCTTTTTCCATTACCTTTAAAATAAGGTAAAACTCGATAGGGGTTGTTATTTAAAAATGTAGGGGTGATCATCCCCTAAAAAAACTCTACATTGCATGGAAGTTCTAAACTATCTAAAAATGTAGTTTTTATGATTCTTTAGTGACCCCAAATTTTCAAATTTTTTTCTTCACTCGTTCAAAACTTAAGCTCCGTCCCGGGAGTTTTGGGAAACCTGTATAAATTAAGTATTACAGCAAATAGAAAAAAATTAATTAATCGGATTTTCGGTCAGCAAGATTAAAATTAAAACAACTTTTTTAAAATAGCTAATATTTCGATTACAATCTTCTTCAGAGCATTTTATTGCTAAAAGATTTTACAAAGAAAAAAACGTAAGTCAAGCAATAATATTTAAGAAGCAAAAACATAACTTATCTGTAACTCAAAGTGGCGTAAAATCTCAAAATTCGTCAAAAATAAATTGATCAAAAACATGTTAAAATTTAAAAACAATCAAAATTGAGTAATGAACCATTCGAAAAACTTAATAATAAAACGTGGAACAAGTAGAGGTATAGAGTTTCGAATATCTGAGATAATCAGTTTTTATAACAAAATCTCAATTTCATTAGAACAAATTTTGTCAACAATGGTTATCCTCGTAAATTGGTTAACAAACTTTTGTTTTCAACATATTCACATTATAATATCAACCAGATCAGTTTAACTAGTCCTGAATTAATTAATACAGAGCGTTTCACTTATAAAAAGCTACCATACATAGGATAAAATTCTTAAATACATAGGAAGGTTAAGCAACCTGTTAAAGAAAACGTTGAAATGTATTGATAACATAAGGATCATTGACTGTTATGATAATTTTAGATCCAACTTAATTTATTGTGTTTCATGCAAGGGTTGTGATGGAAAGCATGTTGGTCAGACCAGTTAGTAGTTGAAATGTAGAATCTCAAAACATGCTAGTGATTGTAGACTAAAAAAGACGTAAAAAACACGTTTTGGAGTGCGGAGATGAATTTGATTTTCGGGATGTAAAAATCTTGGATTCAGAAAGTAATTATCATAATAGGCTGTTCTTGGAGATGGTACACATCAATTATACACAGAATGCTGTAAATTTTAAAACAGATACTCAGAACCTTATCAACATTTATACTTATTTGTTTGTCTTAGATAGGTTTAACCTTAACTTTCTCCAATGATGTTTTTTTACCTTTTTAATTAGATTTATATTAATTAAAGTTGAAGATTTAGAAATTCAATATAAATTAAACTTATTATTTGTTTTATGTTCATATGTTTGATGAATTTTTGCTTTACACTGTACAGCTCTGTTCAGATTTAATGCGAATCGTCCGCTGTTAGCTCCGACATGACGCTGGTACTGGAAGAAAACGGAACATCTTTTGTTTCTATTCAATTCGATTTCTGAGACTAAAGGAACTTATAGTTTCCGATATTTCTGGTGGTTTTTATGACTTAATTGCCCAAAAAACAAGTTTTCCCTTTTTACATTTGACGGTCGTGCATCTATCTACTTATTCCACGTTTTATTATTAAGTTTTTCAAGTTTTTAATGGTTCATTACTCAATTTTCATTGTTTTTAAATTTTAACTTGTTTTTGATCAATTTATTTTTGACGAATTTTGTGAGTTTACGCTACTTCGAGTTATAAGTAAGTTATGTTTTTTGCTTCTTAAATATTGTTGCTTGACTTACGTTTTTTTTTTGTAAAATCTTTTTGCTATAAAATGCTCTGAAGAAGATTGTAATCAACAATTGAAATATTTAAAATGAGGTAAAAATTAAAAGACTGAGCTCTTTCTCAGTTTTCTAATAAATATACTTAGTACCGGTTTCGATAATTACTTATCATCATCAGCTAAATAGTCAAATAAAAATAAAAGTCACAATATAAAATGATTTAAAAACCAAAATAACGAGAAATAAAGATGTAAAGTGGACGACACTGAACAATACTACAGGTTAAAATTTTTTTTACATTTTTGTGCTCATGATGATAAGTAATTATCGAAACCGGTACTAAGTATATTTATTAGAAAACTGAGAAAGACCTCTTTTAAATTTTTACCTCATTTTAAATCATACACCTCAGTGATTATGGATTTACTAGAAAATTGAAATATTAGCTATTTTAAAAAAGTTGTTTTATTTTTAACCTAATCCTAGAACGCCGGTTCGAGGAGGAGGTTCTTGAATCGGCAAATAGATACTACTGATTTCAATTGTATAAAATGTAAAACATCTACAATAGAAACACATTTGCGAACACAATTCATAAGAGGAGTTCGTGATACAGAAGTTCCAGAACAGTTATTACAACAAAAGAATCCGACTTTCGATGACGTAGTACAAATAGCAAAATTTTAGAGGAATATTATAGGAAATATCCAAGAGAGAATCTACCTTAAGGCTCTAGTCTGTTTGTAATCCACCTACCAGAATTCTGTTAGATTTTATTTGTATTAATTCGTTTATTTAGTCTAGCATTGAAATGTATCGAGCCCGCGAGGGTTTTTTATCGTATTATTTTGTTTGTTTAGTTAAGTGTTGGAATACGTTTAGGTGTTTATATTTAAATTTTTGAATAAGCGTTTTTGGTTACGAGTCTAATAAAAAAAGGAGCTTGCGAGCTTGCTCTAAACTATAGCTTGTTTCCACAATTTATATATATTAAGTTAAGTTTGATAATAAAGTTTATTGAAACTTAAAAGCAAGATTTTGTTGTTAACCAGCTTGTTAGTTACAAAAAAGATTTAAATAAAAGACGTATTATAGAAAAAGCTAACAATTCATTTGAATGGATAAATAAATTAGTCATTGTTGAAAAACCTAACGGAAATTTAAGGTTTTGTTTAAATTCGAAAGATCGAAATGAGAATTTATTAAATGATTATTATGCCATTCCGACATTAAATGATTTAAAATCTAGACTTCAAAATGCTAAATATTATTCAGTCTATATATATTATATTATGTATATTTATGTATATTGCACATTTAGCAGTATGTATGGAAATTGTAGTTTCAAAAGATTAGCATTTGGTTTAAAAGTTTCAGCTGAAGTCTTTCAAAAATATAATGAAGGAATGTTTGATGATATACCAAATGTATTTATATACATAGATGATATTTTAATTTTTGATGAAACTAATATAAAATTTAATAAAAAAAAGAAGTTAAATACTAAGGATTTTGATGAAATGACTATTAAAGTTATTGTGGAGTATCATATACCAATGAATAAAAAGTATTTACAAGGATTTTTAAGATTAGTAAAAACTTTATCCCAAATGTATATCAAAAAACAAATATTTTAAGAGACATGTTAAAAAAAATGTTGAATTTAAATGGATGGGTGCTCATACAAAATGTTTTGAAGAGTTAAAAAATTTAATTGCAAAGCAACCAGTTTTGACAATTTTTAATAGAGAAAAAAAGATAACTATTCAAAAAGTTTAACTGAAACTGAAATACGCTACAGTCAAATTGAAAAAGAGTTTTTGGCAATATTTATGGTGAAGAAGTGGAAGTTCACACAGACCATTTACCATTCGTTAGTATAATTAAAAAAGACATAAATAAAAATCCATCAAACAGATTACAAAGAATTAATATAAAATTATTGAAATATGATTTAAATGTTGTATACAAACAAGGAAACTGTTTATTAATCGCGGATGCTACATCAATATAATAAATCGTATTTGGTATTAATTGACTATTATTCAAAATAGATAGTTAGTTAATTTAAAGCAAAAGAATTCGGAAGAGTTAATCACTGTATTAAAAACTATATTTTCAATACGCAGAGTTCCACAAATAATAATAGCCGACATAATGCTATAAAATGAAAATATTTTTAAAAATATTGTTTATGTATATAAATGGTACGCCGAGTAAGCGACCACCAGGAACGCCATGCAAGCATAAACACGAAACACGATATGTACATTTTTTCTAAATTTATTGCTTTAATGCATTTCAAATAAAAACTGATTCATCGTACGTTAATTTCTTCAGTTCATCTTTCATTATTGCATCGTAAACTACGAATTATTGCTAGTTAAAAATGTTTAAAAATATTTATAAATACATAGTACTTGAATAATATATAGGGTGTATCTGAATAATATACCCAAGCTTCAGGGGGTGAATCTTTAGCGAACTTTAAGGATATTTTCATACATACATTATATGAACAGTTGGCGAATTTGGCCCCCTGCGGAACTACGCCCGTTCAATTTTCACTAGGAAAATGAAATTTGAGGAATAAATTTACCTCATAATAGGACACGTTTAGAGGGTATTGGTACTTTCAATCGTCCCTTCTAACTAGTTACAAAACAAAGTCTTGTTAGATGAAGAAAAATCAGTTAGATAAAATCAAATAGATGAAAGTATTCTAAAACTTTTTTGTCTCTTTGATCTTCTTCGAAAATTTAATAGTTTCCGAGAAAAAAATCATTTAAACTAATTCAAGAGCCTCTTTTGTTCCATGTTCTAACCACTCACTAAACGTTGTAGCAAATGATGCGGCAAAAATATTTTATTTTTATTTATTTATTTACAATTTATTATCTACAGAGACAGGACAAACTCAAAGGATCTGTACCATGAAAAAATTTACAATAAAAGAAGAAAACGTGTAATAAGGAAAATGGAATAAAAAAAATCAAAATTAAGACAAACAATTAAAAATCAAATTAACTTGGTGGTAATTGAACCGAGACGGTAAACCATTCTATCCTTTCTAATAATTGGAGAGTTTCTGTATGCTGGAAAACAAACAGGAATCTCGCACAAAAGACGTACCGAAATAATGAAACGTTTATTAAAAGATTTACGTCGCACAATCTATGAAATAAATACGATAGAATAATTACCACTTATAACACGCAACTGTTTCGCGACGCAATCTGAATTATTTACAACATTCCAATCAAAAATAGCACGCAAAGTACCATAATAAAACAAACGTTTGCACCTCGAGGCGATATGAATGAGTAATGTTGATGAGTAAATATCATTATATAAAAAAAATAATACAATAAAGCAAAAAGTAAAATAAAATAAACAATGTCTAATAACAACGGCGAAATGAAATATTATGAAAAGACTGAACCAACGAAAATCCTGAACTACCAAAACGTAGGAGGCAACTAGTTGAGCATTAGAAAGTAAGCGTCTAAAAGTAAAAAATGAGTGCTGAAATAAATCGATATCAAGTTTGTCAGTCTGGCGAGCTATTCGCAACATAGGAGAGTTCCGAAAAGCATTGCTACGCGGAATAAGCGTACAGAACAAGAAATGAAAGCGAAGTAGACGGGGAGGTACTTGAATATTAACCGAATTCAAAAGAACTGTGGAATCACACATATTGTGAGGCGACGCTGTCGAAGAGGCATTAACCGAAAAGATCTACAAGACGAATGATAATTAATATAAGGTATGAAAAATTTAAAGCTAGATATTTCAGAAATCTAGAATAAATTTTCTCAATTCGGTCAATGTAAATAAGATATAGTTGACTCCAAACTACAGTGCAAAAATTAAGAACACTGTAAACAATTGTCGTCAAGCAACTATGGTCGCGTAAACATCTTTCTTTCGTTCTCTCAATAAAATGCAATTTTTGTGTTATATTTTGTGATTATACAGAGTGTCCGGTATCTTCCGCATCAGAGCATTATACGGTTGTAGGAAAGATTATTCTGAAGCGATCTTTCTAATAAATTTTTTACGAAATGTTTATAATGGCAAATCGTAAATCAGATTCAGGTAATTGACCCAATCCTCGACAGAACCGCCGCGCCGATCAAAACACGTTTCTCACGTGTACTCACCAATAGATTCGACACGGAAAGAGTAATAAACTTTTTGTGTGAATCAAAATCATCCGCTATTGGATAATAACGGAGAATTTTAAACAGTTCCCGTGCGGTTATTATAAACATTTCGAACAAATTTTATTAGAAAGATCGCTTCAAAATAATGTATCCTACAACCGTATAATGCTCTGATACGGAAGATATCGGACATCCTGTACAATGGTACAGAGTACTCCGGGAAATTATTATTGACTTCTAATATTCATTACTATATTGTAAGTTAATAATCTATTATTGAAATATTCCGATATGGTTGTAACAAAGAAGCAATTAGAAAAGAGGTAATGACTGAGCTCTTTAAAAAGGAATCATTCGTAAATAATATTGCTAAAACTTTTACTATGGTTTTAAAAGATCAATTTAAAGAGTTTAAAGATAAAATCTGTGAATTAAAAGATAAAGTTAAAAATCTCGAACACGAGGTTAAACTCGACCGACAAGAACAGTATAGTAGACGAAATAATATTCGCATCTTTGGAATAAATGAATATAAAGATGAAAACACGGAGCTGGTGGTAATAAACACTGTAAAGGAAAAAATGAGCATCTAGTTGTGGATCTTGCGGATCCACCTGTGGATATAGATCGTTGTCATCGAGTAGGTAGCGCTCAAAATAACAAAAATCGAGCTATTATTGTAAAATTTGTCAGCTATAAAACTAAACCAAAAATATTCCTCTCGAAGAAATCACTTGAAAACTCAAGTGTAATTATAGCGGATGATCTAACGCAGCACCATGCTTCTCAAATGCGCCGCCTTAAAGAAGAATTTGGAAAAAATTGTGTTTGGAGTCGTGATGATACTATTTTCGTTACGTGATACATATGATTCAGAAGAAGAAATAAGGGAACCAATGAGTTGCACAGTTAAATCTTTTAACAAGTTTGATTACGATATGGTTATATCTGATTTGATGGCGATTCCTTGGTTTACTATAGACGTTATTATTGATATTGATCAAAAGTTAACATACTTTACACACAATTTGCTATCTATAATACATTTTCATGCTCCGTTGACAAACATCATTCTCCCGCAAAAACGTAAGTCACCTTGGTTTACTAATTACATTAAATTACTGATCAAATTAAGAAATAATGCCTTGAAGAAATACAAGTGTACGGACAAAAAGAGTGACGGTAACTATTACAGATCCTTGTAATACTTACCGATTAATATATTACCAACACTATCAAACATTTTTGAAAAAATAATAGCATCTCAGCTGTGAAAGCATGTTATCGAATCGGATATCTATCCTGAATATCAATATGGGTTCAGAACGGGTTATAGTTGTGACAGTGCTTTAGCGTGTATTACGAACGATATTTTGTCTGCTTGTGACAATGGTTATTTGACGGTGTTAATACACTGGATTACAGTAAAGCATTCGACACTGTTAATCATGAAATTTTACTGGCTGTTTTGCATTATATAGGTTTGGGTAAGAAATCAATAGGATTAATAACGAAGAAGTTATTTGCAGGCTAGGTCACAATGTGTTAAGTTAAATCAGAATACCTCAGAATTCATGAATATAAGCACAGGAGTACCGCAAGGTTCAATACACTTGGACCTATTTTGTTCTCTATCTATACATCTAAACTGCATAAGAGTATGCAAACTTATAAATATCATCAATATGCTGGTGACACTGTAGTGTATTACTCTTTTCCTATTGATAAAAGTACTCTGAGCAACACAATTTAAGACTAAATCTCTCTAAATGCTCAATGATTGTATTTGGTAGTATGGCTAAAGGCATTGTGAATATTGAGCAAGATCTGGGTAATGAAATAAATAAGGCACGAATACCTTGTGAAGTTAACGTTTTGGATCTGATTTTGGATAATAGGTTGAATTTTGGCTATCATGTTAACAATTTATTAAAAAATTCATATTCAAAGCTAAAATTACTTTATCCTAATCGTCATTTATTAACTACAACAAACGCTAAATTAATGTTATGTGACTCACTTATGTTATCAGTATTTAATTATTGCGATATTGTTTATGGCCCCTGCTTATTGTCTGCAGATGTGGAGAGAATTCAGAAGGTTCAGTAGTCATGCTTAAGATTTGTGTACGGTATAAGACGAAGGGAGAGAGTGTCATACATGTTGCCGATAGCTAAATGGATGAATCTGAGTGATCGCAGAGCCCTTCACTTTGCTTGCCGTGTGCAGCAGATAATCACCACCAAAATTCCGCCATACCTGTATGAAAGAATCACTCATCAGGACTGATGTGCATAATTTAAATTTACGTTGCAAAAACTTTGTAACTATTCCTAAACACCGTTTGAAAACATTTAAAAAATCATTTTCCTATAATTGCGCGAAAATACTAAACAATATACCATCGTGATGATTGTGATGATCGTGTTGATTGGTGATATGATTGTGCTGCCTGTTCTTTGTTTTCTTTCAAAAAGAAATACAAAAAGTACTTAATGACTCATTGATTGTGCATTATTATTATTTTTTATTATTTTAATTGCTTTTTTTCTCTTTTTCTTTCATTTATCTTGTATGATTTTTTTTGCTTATTGTTATTAATAGTGGAAAGATCCATTTATTTATTTTTTTTATTTTAAAATAGAAACAATTGTTATGTTTATTTTGTTATTTGCTTCATGTAGTAGTTAGTATTATTACTATTTTCTTTACTTCTCTATTTTTTTTTTAAGTGATCCTTAAATCAGAATTTTCTGCAGGATCCCTAGTGATATTGTAATAGCAATGCTTATATACATATACACATCTTTTTTATTGTGTTGTTCTTGTGCAGTATCAATAAAATGATTATTATTGTTATTATTATTATTATTAACATAGGCGAAATAGAAATTTTTAATTTGCGTCAACGCTTATAAAGGAAGAAGTGGATCTCATAATGAAACCGAGCATACGCCAAGCCTTATTAACAATAGGTCAATGTGCTGTGAGTAGAGAAGCTTGGAATCGAGAGTCACTCCAAGGTCTGTAATAAATAATAAAGGAAATGTGTGTTAAGTTTTCGCCAGCGATGCTATAGTCGTAATGAACAATATTCTTCCTTCTCGAAAAAGAAATAACATTACATTTACACAAATTTAGGGTCAAGTGGTTTTTAGTGCAAAAGTCAGAAATCCTGAGAAGGTCAGTCTGCAAAAAGATACGTAGATAAAGCTCGAAATAAACCTTGAATATATCGTTTATATAGAGATTAAATAACAAGGGTTCGAGGTGGCTACCCTGAGGTACGCCAGAGGGAACTGACATAAAGTCAGAGCAATATCCGTTAAAGACACAATCTGGCTTCTACCTCGCAAATATGAATC
Source organism: Onthophagus taurus (assembly GCF_036711975.1). Classification (NCBI taxonomy): domain Eukaryota; kingdom Metazoa; phylum Arthropoda; class Insecta; order Coleoptera; family Scarabaeidae; genus Onthophagus; species Onthophagus taurus. The sequence continues at coordinate 2,070,607 of NC_091976.1, read as the reverse complement.
AAACCAGCGGAATAACCCACCATGAACGCTAAAACCATGAAGTTTTGATAAAAGAAGTCCGTGATCCACACGATCAAAAACCTTGTTAAAATCGGTATAAATAGAATTAACTTGACAATATTAATCAAATGATGTTAAAATATAATTTGTCTATTCAAGCAGGTTGCTCTCCACTGACCGATTCGCAAAGAAACCATATTGTCTTGAATCGATTTAGCTCTGTATCCCAATTAATAGCAAAGAGGTACGAATGAATTATTCTACAAATATGCGAAGAAAAATGTTATTAACGTGTACTATCGGCTTATGGGAAATTATAATAAATCAACAGTACGATAAAGAATTACCTTCGCTGGCTTGAAGCGCTCAGTTTGGAATGCGGCGTTTTAATTTTACCCATATTTTACATGCAAAATTTGTAGTCACTATCTCAAACTTTAATCACTAATTAAACACTAAATCTATACACTAAACTAAACTATTCAACGAACCGTGCTTTCTTTTGAGTGGACACGACGAACGAAACGAACGAACTAAACCAAAGGACCGAAATACCAAAACAAACTTTTGTCAGCAAAAGTTCTGTGTAACCAAGGCGAAAATAATCCTATACCAATAAATCTCACAGTGAGCGATAACGCCCCCTTGTGGGCACTAGAGGCCTACAGAGGGGTGGTAAAGGGCGCAGAAAAAATTGGGAGTCCTGAAGCCGTTTAAAAATGCGACGGCTGATTTGTCTTTTTCTAATAGCTAGTGATGCGACGAGTTGGCAACAATTGAACGGGGGTATGTTTAGTAACTTAGAAAGTAAGATTTAAAGTACAAATAGAATCGAAACATAATTATGAGCTAAATTTCATTTTTCTGATGTTCTATAATTTCTATTACGGATCTATTAGAGATCTTTTTACGTAAATATAACTTGAATTGCATATACGTGTTTTGTGTTGACCGAAAATTCTCCAATTCATCATTCATTGGTTCATGGATGCTGCCTTGATTTCTAAATAAAAGTTTTTATTAATTGAATTTGTCTTTATAATAAAGTATTTATTTCTTACAGCGAAGTAGTTGTAGTATCTTAAAGACGATATCTTAAAAGAACGTCACGCATTATACGTATGTAGATCATTTACGATCATTTACCTTTGGCACCTCCTCCTTCGACTCAATCGATGAGAGAATCGATGAGAGACAAAAATGCAAAGTTAAAATAGCAAAAAGAAATTATAGAAATCTTGCTTCTTGCATGCCTAACATATCCATAAACTGTTAACTAAAATATAAATACGGTATAGATATCTCAAATAAGTTACCGAGTGGTTTAAACAACAGAGTTGTTAGAATAAGAATGAACACTTTAGCCCTCTCAACTGTCCAGGAAACATCTCTGTTAGGATAAGTACTCTATCCTTTTTTTCTGTTTTTTTTTTGTTTACCCCATTCACAATTCTTCAAAACCGACCTCTTCTCCTTTTTTACATCTTTTGTAGGGTTTTACGACCTGACGTGTTCAAAACAATTAATTTTTTTTCATGAAGAAAGGTCTCTGTATCAATATGGTTTTTTGCATTATTTAATACTTCCTCTGTCCGAAAATGAAAATCCCATTTAACGCACAAATGTTATAGGACTCTTTTTCAGAAAATTATTATTAAAATAGAAGGTTAAAATTTACAGGAATAGTTACGGAGAAATGTGAATTGGAAATGGTTTTATGTTTTAATAGCGTAACTAGTTTTAATGGTTTATTTTGCTTATTTATGCCATTCACCCCAATTTTTTAAATGTTATAGATATAATTTAAATAGTTATTTAGAAAGCTTAAATAATTATATAGCAATAACACGTCAGTTGCCCATATCGTTCAAATGTGCTACCTAGAGACTTAAACGATTTTTTTTTAAATAGAACACCCCTGTAAGAGGCGGTACTCAATCTATGCAAAAATTTATCCACAGATGGAACCACCATCAGGGCATTTAGTTTCGTTTTGCAAGCCGCTCGTACTAATGGTCTCAATTAGTTGTTATTGGAACATTAATGTCAATTTTGGGTTATACTTATAGGCGATAGATATATTAATCCCACGGAATTTAAGTTTTCATTACGACTTTTGGATGTTTGGTATCACACACTAAAATCACACCAAAAAAGTAATTTAAAATAAGGTAAAAATTAAAAGAGCTCTTTCTCAGTTTTCTAATAAATATACTTACAACCATTGCTTCTTCATTGGGTTTATTGTAACCATTGCTTCTGTCAGTTGCTCTGAAACTAAAATCTACCCACTGGGCACACGTTCTTTTATACTAGAAAAAACTATTTTGAGAAATGACCTTTAGCAAGCGGCACTAAAAAAACAAATATTGTGCCAAAATTTTTTTGGTAGGTGTATTTTTGGCAACATTATGTAGAATAAAAATAAACTAATAAACTATATAAAACAAACACAGTACCAAATTTCGCCGTAATCAACAAGTAATGCCCGGGATAGAATTAATTTTTAAGGGGGTGGTTAACCCCAACCACCCCTAAATGGTGTATTATGCCTTATTTTACATTAAACATTTTATTGTGCGACTAATTTACGGTTTTGTTAAAGTATTTTCAAAATACCTGACAATTTTATCACATCATTCTTACGAAAAGTGGTTACATGTTAACCCCCGTAACTTCGCTGGGGATGATCTAGAGCGAATGGGAAAAAACCCTTAACTAATATTTTTGAACGTGCTGGAAGTATACTTAATGCCGCCAAAATCGATAGGGTGGTTTTTAAATAATTCCAAAAAAATAGGGGTAGTTCGCCCTTCTTAACCCTCTGGTATATGTGTGATACATCAAAAGAAAGCTCTTTTAAAATGAATATCAGTTACAATTTACCAAATTTTGATAGCACTTTTCATTTTTAAAATATAAGTGAAAACGTACTTTTTCTCCAAACTTTCAACCCCTATAACTCGCCCCAGGGGCTTTTACCGCACGTATAAAAAAATGTACGAACCTTATTTTGGCCCATTCTATGACTGTACCAAATTGCATCGAAATCGGTGAGACACAGTTGTGACACTTCCCTTGTTAGTACCGGTTTCGATAATTACATATCATCATCAGCTAAATCTACAAGCGAAATTATAATAAAGACATATAGAAATAAATAAAATAAATAAATAAAATAAGTAAACTTACAGTCAAATAAATAATAAAAGTCACAATATAAAATGATTTAAAAATTAAAATAACGAGAAATAAAGATGTAAAGTGGACGACACTGAACAACACTACAGGTTAAAATGGAGTAATCACAAAAGAATAAAACAAGTTTCACGGATATATTAAAAACTAGAATTTTAAGTGTGAGTATAAAGGTTTGTAAATGAAGCAAAGCTGATCATTCATTAATTTTAGATTTTTATGTTTGTGTTTATCTATCTCGAGTTGTTCTAAAAGGTCTAATTTTTTCCTCTTCTTACAGTTGTGTAGGAGAGACACATTGTTATAATCGATGTCATGATTAAATTCCATTTTATGTTGGTAGACATTTGAAGAAGAAGTATTTTTATGTTCCTTAATTCTTTTTGCGAGTTTTCTACCTGTTTGGCCAATGTATAATGCTTCACATTCGTTACATTTAATAGAATAAACACCATTTTTATTTAACATATGTTCTTTGCTTTTGAAATTAGACAATATATCTATAAGTTTGTAGCTATTTTTAAAACCAATATTGATATTATTTTGTTTTAGAATACTGTTAATTTTATAATTTATGTCATTATAAGGTAAAGAACGAAATGTGGTGTGTTCATTAGTATCCTTAGTAAACAATGGGTCTAATTTTATTATAACATTATATAATATTTTATTAATTATATTTAGGGGATAGTTATTTTCTATGGCAAGTTTATTTATGAAATTAAATTCGTTTTGTATAGAAGTTGCATTAATAGAATATCTTAGCATTCTGTAGATGTCCGATTTACCTATAAGACCTATTACTGCTTGTTACGAATCACCTACGTCAAAAATTACTGATATTATTTATGATATTTTTACAAAATTAAATTTTAATCCTCAATTCACAGTAAAAAATTCACTTGACTTTATTAATAAAATAAAACACATAAACCCTAACAACAATATTATGATCTCATTTGATGTAACTAATCTTTACACAAATGTTGATACTGATTTTACTATTGACATTGTTTATAAATTATTTGAGGAACATTATAAAGACACAAATATAGCTTCTGATATCACATCACTTGTCAAATTTATTATTCAACAGAATTATTGCAAATTTAACGAAAAGTTTTATAAACTTGAGAAAGGTTTACCTATGGGTCTATCTATATCTGGATTTATCGCCGACTTATATCTAGATTATATAGAGAATAATTATATTATAAACAAACTTAATCCTTATTCTAACAACATCAAAAAATGGATTAGATATGTGGATGATGTTTTCTGTCTATGGGAAGGTACCAACGATGATCTTATAGCAATGTTAAATTATATAAATAATATTCATGAGAAGTTGAAATTCACTTTAGAAATTGAAAAAGATAGAAAAATTAATTTTCTTGACTTAACTATAAATAGAAATGACTTAGATCTAAATTATGACATATATAAGAAATCAACAAACTTAAACACAATTATACCTTATGACTCTTACCATCCTAATAATCATAAATTTGTATTCCAATCGTACATCTACAGAATGCTAAGATATTCTATTAATGCAACTTCTATACAAAACGAATTTAATTTCATAAATAAACTTGCCATAGAAAATAACTATCCCCCAAATATAATTAATAAAATACTATATGTATAATGTTATAATAAAATTAAACCCATTATTTACTAAGGATACTAATGAACACACCACATTTCGTTCTTTACCTTATAATGACATAAATTATAAAATTAAAAGTATTCTAAAACAACACAATATCAATATTGATTTTAAAAATAGCTACAAACTTATAGATATATTGTCTAATTTCAAAAGCAAAGAACATATGTTAAATAAAAATGGTGTTTATTCTATTAAATGTAACGAATGTGAGGCATTATACAGGGTGTCCCAGACCACCCGTACCAGCCGATTTATTCGGAAACGGTGAGTCCTAGAGAGTTGAAATAAAAAATTCGTCAACTAAAGCAGACACCCTCCTTCTAGATAGTGTGTTACGACCGACCAACAACAACCGGAAGTGGGTGCAATTGAGTTGTACTTTAATATTTTATATGTAAAGAGGGGTCAATTACGATATCATCGTAAAGAACTCTTCAATAGAAATCTCTTTTGCTTGAAAAAAATTTTTATATTGCTAATCGTTTTCGAAATAATCCACCCTAATTGTTGGTACTTTTTACCGGTGTTATTTAAGTTGACAAATAGATGTCGCTATTCGTCGTTTTGAAAAATCGTGTATTTTAGAAATGGTTGGTTAATAACAAAAAATTGTTTTTACTAACAAAATGTTATTGACAGAACGTCAACTTTGTGAAACTAGCAGTTATCAATTCTTCGTATTTATATTGAACAACTAATTAGAATTTTATTTAAACATCAACATGCCTTTCAACAATGAAGAAGCGTATGACATGTTGATGTTATTGGGGGAATGCAGACAAAATTTTCGGGCTGCCGAAAGATTGTATGCCGAGCGCTTTCCTTACCGACCACAGCAAAGTCGTCATGTCTTCAGTCGTCTTGCTTGTAGAGTTAAGCGATTTGGGGTAGTTCGTCCTCATCACAACATCAGACACAGAATAAAAAGAACCGTGCAAGACAATCGAACAGCGGAGGTAATAGCCGGTGTTGAGTTATACCCTCATTTATCCGTCCGTGATATGGCAAGGGAATTCGATATCACCAAGAGCTCAGTCCAACGGATATTAAAAGAAAATAAATTTTACGCTTATCATGTAAATCTTTGCCAAGAATTAAGAGATCAAGATTTTAATAACCGATTACAATTTTGTAATTGGTTATTAGGCCAAACTCAATTTTTTCATCGGAATATCCTTTGGACAGATGAAGCGACATTTAAAAGTAATGGGCAGTTAAACCTGCACAATGCCCACTACTGGTCAGAAGTTAACCCCCATTGGATGGTTGAAATGAACAATCAAAATCTGTGGTCTCTAAATGTGTGGTGCGGGATTTTGGGCGACACCATAATTGGGCCCTTTTATTTTGATGGCACTCTCAATGGTCGCAGGTATGCGGAATTTCTTGCTGGCACATTGCAGCATGATTTGTTGGGTGACATTCCACTAGCAATAAGGAGGAGATTGTGGCTACAACAAGATGGCTGCCCAGCACATTATGCTGCGGTATCTCGTGCGATTTGTGACCAAAAATTCCCTGGGCGATGGATTGGAAGAGGAGGTTGTGTGGCGTGGCCAGCACGATCACCCGATTTGACCCCTCTTGATTTCTATCTTTGGGGTCGACTTAAGAATTTAGTTTATAAACATCGACCAACAACAAAGGAAGAAATGAAGAACAGAATTCAAGAAGCGTGTCAGAATTTAAGTGCAAGAGAAATTTTAAATGCGGTAGATAGTGTAAGGCTCCGGCTTGAAAAATGTGTTGCTCAAAATGGTAGACAATTTGAACATTTATAATCTTTATTATCTTGATTTTGTTAATTTTTTATTAGATTGAGCGTTTTGTGTCGTTTTGTCGTCCAAATAATTCCTTTCCATAGTTATTTTATTCATTTGTTTAATAAGAACTGGTATTTTTACTTTAATTTATTAAGTTTTATTATTTAGTGTTTTGTAATATTCTTCTGTGGTAAAAAAAACTCCTTGTTATTTTATTCATTTTGTTAGTAAAAACAATTTCTTGTTATTAACCAGCCATTTCTAAATTACACGATTTTTCAAAACGACGAATAGCGACATCTATTTGTCAACTTAAATAACACCGGTAAAAAGTACCAACAATTAGGGTTTATTATTTCGAAAACGATTAGCAATATAAAAATTTTTTTCAAGCGAAAGAGATTTCTATTGAAGAGTTCTTTACGATGATATCGTAATTGACCCCTCTTTACATATAAAATATTAAAGTACTACTCAATTGCACCCACTTCCGGATGTTGTTGGTCGGTCGTAACACACTATCTAGAAGGAGGGTGTCTGCTTTAGTTGACGAATTTTTTATTTCAACTCTCTAGGACTCACCGTTTCCGAATAAATTGGCTGGTACGGGTGGTCTGGGACACCCTGTACATTGGCCAAACAGGTAGAAAACTCGCAAAAAGAATTAAGGAACATAAAAACACTTCTTCTTCAAATGTCTACCAACATAAAATGGAATTTAATCATGACATCGATTATAACAATGTGTCTCTCCTACACAACTGTAAGAAGGGCAAAAAATTAGACCTTTTAGAACAACTCGAGATAGATAAACACAAACATAAAAATCTAAAATTAATGAATGATCAGCTTTGCTTCATTTACAAACCTTTATACTCACACTTAAAATTCTAGTTTTTAATATATCCGTGAAACTTGTTTTATTCTTTTGTGATTACTCCATTTTAACCTGTAGTGTTGTTCAGTGTCGTCCACTTTACATCTTTATTTCTCGTTATTTTAATTTTTAAATCATTTTATATTGTGACTTTTATTATTTATTTGACTGTAAGTTTACTTATTTTATTTATTTATTTTATTTATTTCTATATGCCTTTATTATAATTTCGCTTGTAGATTTAGCTGATGATGATATGTAATTATCGAAACCGGTACTAACAAGGGAAGTATCAGAACTGTACCTCACCGATTTTGTTGAAATTTGGTACAGCGATAGTATGGCCAAAAATAAGGTTTACGTATTTTTTTATACGTGCTAATAAAGCCCCTGGGGCGAGTTATAAGGGTTGGAAATCGGGGCGAAATATATATATTCCCTTATAGGCTGAAAACGAAAGCTATCGAAAGCTATCGAAATGTGGTAAATGTAAACTGATATTCATTTTCAAAGAGCTTTCCATTGATGTATCACACATATATCTGAGGGCTTCAGAGGGTAAACTACCCCTAGTTTTTTGGAATATTTTAAAAACTACCATGTCGATTTTGGCGATATTATGTGTCGTTATAGTACGTTTAAAAACATTAATGACGTGTTTTTTTTATTTGCCTCTGACCATCCCCTGCAAAGTTACGGGGTATGATAGATAACCCCTTTCCTTAAGAATAATGTGATAATCAGTTACACTTTTGAACACTATTTTGAAGAAAACTATTAATTAGATGTAAAATATTAATGACATGTTTTTTCTTATTTGCCTCTGACCATCCCCTGCAAAGTGCTCTTTCCTTAAGACTAATGTGATAAACTGTTACACTGTTGAACAATATTTTAAAGAAAAGCATAAATTAGACGTAAATTAAGATTTACGCAGGAAAAAAAACCCTATACGACATTTAGGGGTGGCTGGGGTTAACTACCCTAACCACCCCAATAATTAAATTTTTTTGCGAAAAAATCGATTTTGGTGCAATTTACGACGATGATTTTTTATACGTTAGGTAGTACTTTTGAAAGAACTTAAAAGGGTTAGAAGTTTGGGGTAGAAAATATATTTTCGCATATAATTTTCATAATCCTACAGAAAACGTTTTTTATCCTTACTCTATTTAAATAACACAAAAGTTAGTGTAGTTATATAAATATTTATTAATAATAAGTTAAAAAGTAACTGGCAAAGAAATGGTTGACTATTACAAATTGTATTCTACATTATTAATTTAATTTCTTTCTTTTTACTTTTTTTATTCAATGTATTGGTGGCAATAATGAAAATCATGGAAAGAATGTTTTAAACACAACGATTGTTTACACCATGCACAAATTACAAGAGCTATTTCTCCACAGATATCGCACGTAGGTTTTTCATTAGAAAAACAAACCTCCACGAGATTTTCAACTGTTCTGGTCTCTCCTCTATATATCCAGACGCAAGCCACGCGTATTTAAAAACATTAATAAATCGTGGGGAAGACAACTGGTTATGCGTTAGGGATTGCAATTTTAAAATATTATCTCGCTGATGCAAATTGACATCGTACTGATAGAGAATAATTTGATCAGAAAATCTTCTAATGAAATTATTCCATATTCTAAAACCAAATACATCCAGGGGTTGAATTTGACCTGTTGGCAGTGGCCACTCCAAGAATCCAGTAATAGTAATGATTTGGGTCCGGTGTTTGGGAAATAGACATTTTGTAACCAATTTTTCATATGAGCAGAAGTCAGTTTACCAGACTTTGATGCCAAAACGAATGTGTTATCTGCTTTGAACATTGTATTTATTACCCTCGGTCCAAACGTACCAGAGGATTCTAACAATGTAGAATACAATTTGTGATATTTAACCATTTTTTTTCAGTTGCTTTTTAACTCATTATTAATAAATATTTATATAATTATCCTAGCTTTTATGTTATTTAAATAGAATAAGGATAAAAAAGTTTTTTCTGTAGGAGTATGAAAGTTATTAGCGAAAATATATTTTCTACCCCAAACTTCTAACCCTTGTAAGTTCTTACAATAGTACTAACGTATAAAAAAATCAGCGTGGTAAATTGCTATAAAATCGACAAACAATTTTCGCAAAAAAAAATTTATTTGGGGTGGTTAGGGTAGTTAACCCCCGCCACCCCTTAATGTCGTATAGGGTTTATTTTACTGCGTAAATCTTAATTTAGATCTAATTAATAGTTTTCTTCAAAATAGTGTTCAAAAGTGTAACTGATTATCACATTATTCTTAAGGAAAGGGGTTATCTATCATACCCCGTAACTTTGCAGGGGATGGTCAGAGGCAAATAAAAAAAACACGTCATTAATATTTTTAAACGTACTATAACGACACATAATATCGCCAAAATCGACATGGTAGTTTTTAAAATATTCCAAAAAACTAGGGGTAGTTTACCCCCTGAAGCCCTCAGATATATATGTGATACATCAATGGAAAGCTCTTTGAAAATGAATATCAGTTTACATTTACCACATTTCGATAGCTATTTTCAGCCTATAAGCGAATATATATATTTCGCCCCGATTTCCAACCCTTATAACTCGCCCCAGGGGCTTTATTAGCACGTATAAAAAAATACGTAAACCTTATTTTTAGCCATACTATCGCTGTACCAAATTTCAACAAAATCGGTGAGGGACAGTTCTGATACTTCCCTTGTAAGTATATGTATTTATTAGAAAATTGAGAATGAGCTCTTTTAATTTTTACCTTATTTTAAATCATACACCTCAGTGATTATGGATTTACTAGAAAAAAGTAATTGCCGATATGATTTAGAGACGACTAAAATACACTTATGTGTAGATGACAGTATACGCAGTCTGATTTGGTAATCATACCTGATATTATGTTAATTAGTTTTAAGTTTTTAGGACTCTAAACTCAGAGATTTTTTTATGTATTTTACTGTTTTTCGCAGAATTTAAGTTGTTGTGGCCCTACTCTACGAGATCTTTCTAATAAGCTATCAATCGTTCAAATCGATACACAAACAAAAAAGTTTTTCTTTTATGAGTGGTACCCTTCAACAACCCGAGAAATTCTCTTTGTAAGGGTTACAAACATACCTGTCCTTCTCGAATTGTAAAGGCTTTCTACTTTCATCTCTGTCGTCCAGATGTCCGCCACACGGTCAAATAGTTTATTTAGTCATTCAATAATATCTTCATCTGTTTTTGCTTTTGCAATAAAATTTGTTCCAAAAAAAGAGTCGGTGGCGCGATAAGATTAAGACCGTTTTTAAAAAGTTTTTATTTTTCGTTATTTTAACTTCAAGAATTTTGTACAGAAAATTTTATTTCTTGAACAATGAACAAACTTGAAACAAATAAAGAGAAATCTAACTAAGCCTATAAAAAATTAAATGGAACTTGAAACAAATACAGAAAAATTTAACTGAGCATAGTGAGCAGATGAAAAATAATAATAGGTAATTTTAATTTCAAGAATCGTCGGGTGTCTGTCATTCCGGGAATAATATATAACACGTGCGGCGTCTTCGTGCAGAGATGAGGACTTAAAAATGAGTTTTCATCAAGATCAAATAAATGCAATCCAGAAGCAATCGAACCATTTAAATGGAAACATGAAAGCTTTACAATGAATACCCAGAAACATTTTCGAATCAAATGTTTTAGATGTGGCAAAAAAAGAGAAAGAAGGTGAAGTACATACACTCAACAAAATTGTTACAATAAGTTCTTTACATATCGAAAATTCTATTAACAATTCAAACAAACGAAGGGAAATGTAACATAGAATTGGATACAGGTGCAGCAGTTTCTACAATGTCGATGCAACAATTCAAGGGATATGTCCCAACACAAATGTGAAACTAGGAACGTATACAGGAGAAATCATTCACAATACTGGTTCAACGACAGTCAACATTGGTTACAATGACCAAGTAGTTGAATAGAAGTTGTATGTTCTACCTTTAGAAGTAGATGCCATATACATAGTATATAGGTTACAAAGTTGAATACGTTTTTGGATTTATACAAAAAAGTTTTTTCTGACGAATTACACCAATTACGGTTACAAATTCGTCGACCAGAATACCTAACCAATTTTCTGCAAACCACGACCTGTACCATATGCTTTACAGTCCAGAGTGGAAGAAGAATTGGAAAAACAAGAAATCATTGAAAAAACAATTCATTCGACTCGGGGGACACCAATAGTTCCAGTTCCAAAAAAAAAATGGAAGAATAAGTCTATGTGCTGCTTACAATATCACAATAAATAAATATTTACAAGATGATCATTACCTGATACCAAAGATAGAAGATGTTTTCAATAAGATGAAAGGTGTCACATGAAAGTAGACGAAGAAAGTTCCATGACACAGGCTATATGAACCCATAAAAATGTTTACAAAGTAAAGAGACTAATGTTTGGTATTAAAACTGCCTCATCTACATGGCAACGATTTATGGACAGACTGGTACAGGATTTGGATGGTGTCGTTATTTAGAATTAAATTATTGAGGAATTGTATCATCGTTTACGTTCGGTTATGCAGAGATTACGTGAAAATAATTTACACTTAAACAAGAAAAAGTGTAAGTTTTGCAGAAAGCAAATATCTTACCTTAGATACATAATTGATGAAGGTAGAGGCTATTCTAAATGCGAGCGAGCAACAAATACATATATCACAATTAAGAAGTTTCCTAGGATTGGTTTATTACTATTAATCATTTTTAGCGAATTTTACATCAAAATTGTGTCCTTTGTACCGATTATTAAAAACTAATGTTAACTTTGAATGGAATAAACAGTGTGAAAAGTATTGTTAGATTTAAAAAAAACACAAGTACAAGTACTTACAAGTATAGAGCCCTGCAGAAATGTTGTTAAACAAAAAAATAAGAACAGGACTAGATAGAGTAGATTATACGTACTTAGAGAGGAACAAAAATTATCACGCGACGAAGTTAGAAGAGAATTAGAAATTGGAACAAAAGTACAAGCTCCAAATTATACAAATCGAATAGATAAATGGAACTTCAGAACCAGGGTAGAAATGGTACACAACATTGTGAGATTGAAATTTAAGGGAAAATTCTACGTAGATATAAAGTTACCAAATGTAGCCGCCCCTTAACAACTGAAGGGTTGAGGGGAAAAACGTGATAAGTCCAATATTTCATTAATTGATCTAAATGATTGAATCTTGTAGTAAAAATTACGACCTACTAGATGATCCATGAGTTTTAGATGAAAACATGTTTAGTCTTGAGATATTCACAAAATAAGTTTAGATGTACAGGGGAAAAACATGGTAAGTCTAAAAAACCGTTAAGTCCAAAAAAAATATAATTCTTTGTGGTTAATAGTATCCCAAGATATGTTAGCAGACTTTTTTTAGTCCATTTAAACGAATAAAAAATATACAATGACAACAATATTTAGGTTGGTATTACTTGTCATTTATTAAATTTTTAGTTGACAGTGACAGCCGGTAAACGTAATTCAAAACGGTTTAAATACTTTAATAAAATTGTAACAAATGCAGAAAAAATATAATGTGTATCGCGACATTAAGCCCTAAATAACTATTATTGTTGCAACAAAACGTGTTCTTTTTCGCCTTGACGACGTAATCAACACATTGTTAGTAACAATATAGTAGTTCTGTGGTTTTTGTGTTGTAAAATATCTCAAAATGTCTGAAAGTCCATCTGTTGGTTTAAGTGAAGATGATAGCGGTGGATGTAAAGAGTTGAAAACAAAGAAAAGAAAAATATTTGGAAGAATTACTGAGGTCGGTAAGAAATTGCTGTTACAAACCCATGAAACAAGAAGACCCTGAACATTCAAGAAAAAATGTTTTGAACAACTATTATCTAAAAAAAGTAAAGAAAAAATTATTAATCATTTCAATAAATTAAAGTCAAAGGACGAACAAAATTTGCATTTGGCAGGATTAATATCTATATTGCCAATTCGGCGAAGAAGGAACAGAAAACCGGAAGCAGAAGTGTTATTTCGGGAAGCTAGTTACTGTTATAAAGTCCGCGTAGTCATGGATAACAATGTGGAAGAAAAGTTGTCTGTAAGGTAGCATTTATGGCTCTGCATGGTATAGGGTGATCAAAAGTCGATTATATACTAGCATCGTTAAAAAATTACGGAACAGCACCAAAGGATAAGAGAGGCAAACACAAAAATCGCCCCAACAAAATTTCTGAAGAGGTGAAGAGTGCTGTTCATGCCCATATTAAATCTCTGAAAGGAAGATCTAGTCACTACAGTTTGCACGATTCCACTAAGACATATCTGCCTGAAGAATTAAACATCAAAAAGTTGTTTTTGATGTTTAAAGAAATTCATGGCGAACTGAAGATTTCTTATGAAACATATAGAACAATCTTCAATAATGACTTCAACATAGCGTTTGGTTACCCACGTACCGATACGTGTAGCAACTGTGATGAGTTTGCAGCAAGAAAGAAGAGTTTACTATCACAAATAAGCAATGAAACGGATAGGGAAAAACATTTAACACTTAAAATTGAAGTCGATCGCATAGCAATAGAAAATAAACTTCATCTTTTAAACGCAGATACCTTTTATAGAAAAAAGCGAAATTCTAGGAAGTCGTGTAAGAAATCTGAAACTAGAGAAGCAATCTGCTTAGATTTTGGTAAAAATTTGCCAGTCCTCAATATACCGACCAATGATGTTTATTATAAACGACAACTTTCTGTATTTGCTTTCAATATCCATATATTGTCAACTGGTGAAAGCGTGTTTTACGTCTACCCAGAAACTGTTGGTAAAAAAGGTAGCGATGATGTTTGCTCCTTACTTCACCACTTTATATATAACATTTTAGACACTAAAGTGAAAGAGCTTGAGATATTTTGTGACTCTTGTGGTGGCCAAAACAAAAATGTGACAATGTTTCGTTTTTTACATCACGTAGTACACGAAGAACGCAAATTGACATCATTGAAAATGACATTTCCCATAAGGGGACACTCATACCTAGAGTGTGATAAGAACATGGCTCTTGTGAATCAAAAGATTAATGTGGAACATCACGATGAATGGCTGGAAGTATTTAAAAATGCACGGAGGAAGCCATTTCCCTTTCATGTAATTCCAGTTCAGCAAAATTTCTTTCAAAGCTGGACCGTTTACTTGGACACTCTTTATAAAAAAAAATTACCGTTTAAATCAAGACCCGTCAGAATTATAGATATTAACCAGGAAGATTCTGATGTTATACGGTACAAAGCTGCCTATAATGGTCCTTGGTTCAGTGAATCACTGAAACATTACACTGTTACAGATTTCGTTAATAAAATTGATTTTGATACTTTAAATAATGTAGTTATATTTTTTTTTGTTTTATAAGCACCTGTGTTTATTATTGCATTGATCTCTCCTCAAATATTAAATTTTTTTCCATTAACTCTTCTTTGGTAAAGAGCAAAAAGATGATAAGTATGGGACTTACCGTTTTCTTGCATTGCAATTCTATTTGTTACCTTAGTCTGACTTTATTTACGCGTAGAACGCAAACATTTAAGAATTATCGTGTTCACAGAATCAATAAAAAATAAATTCGAATATTAATTACCATAGCAAAATCGAAGAATTACTTCCCATCGGCCTAGAAAAAGTCTGGTAACTTTAAAATAGTTCTCTTATGAAATTACGCATTTGTGACTTATCACGTTTTTTCCCTGGACCCTTCAACTGTAATCACCGAATGTGATGCGTTAGCAAATATTTGTTATAAATAACTGCGAATACTTCGATACTGGAGAATTGTAATTCCGACTCCACGAAGTACTCCAATCGCCGACGCGGTGTTCGAGTTACGCTTCCGTATTCATAAAGTCTTATGATATAAATTGTAATTTTACATAAAAGTTAAATAATTAAAACGTTCTTTCGATAAAAAAAACTCTAAATAACGGTTAAATAATATACACCCCGTATACCGCTTATAAAGGAAAGATAATTGATCAAGAAATAAATTTATCTGAACAAGATATAAATACGAAAACCTGAAAACCTAATAAAAGTTATTTTCCAAAACCGTCAATTCTTTTTAATTAACTTCCTTTCTATGTTGCATCTAATTCTTGTTACTTAACTCTTCGCAGTGATGGACGCTGTTTTTTTAAATTAGTAAATGAATGATTCCCATTATCGAGTAGTTTATTCGAATAAATTCATTCATGCAAACAATTTGTTTTTAATAGTCTTCTAGATATAAATAGTGTGTATAAAGTATTATACGTAATTGCAAATATTTTAAATAAAATTACTTTGAGATTACGACAAACAACAGATCGACACATTAAAAAGAACTTCTTTTTAACGTGTGCAATATGACATCTTAGTTAACTCGTATGACATTAGTCTCTGAAGATAGCCATGGGCCGAAACTAGTAAGACTTAATTAAATAAATAATAAAACCAGTTTCAAAAGTACAATACTAAGAATATTAAATTTAATTACCTTCTCACGTATCAAACAACTGGTATAATGGATTTTAACTATAATTATTTAATTACCCATTGTTTATAAAAACTTTACATAAACTAAACTCAACTAACACCACGAAAAAAGTAAACAATAAACAGTAAACTATAAACTCAAAAATTTAAGAACGGACAATAAAGTTCAAAACACACTTTTAGAAATAATAAAACTACCGGTAACGCCACAGAATAACAATAACCAGAAGGGACACTGGGGCTAAAACTGACGCCGTATTATGGAGAATCACCAAGGTATTGCTGCTAGGTGGTAAATTATCCAATAAGAACAAAGCTTCACAATAGCCAACGGTTATTTTAAAACAGTCTTTGTCAAAGTGGGAGATAACGCACCCTTGTGGACACTAGAGGTCTACAGGGGTTATTATTAATTTCCATAAGATAGATATGGTTCTAGAGTTTTCTCCTGGTCATATAAGAAAGTTATCGACCCGAACAAGGTTTAAAAGTGGCTAAAACGTGTGAATTTTGTAGTTTTTGGCCAAAAACGTACTTGTGCACCTCGTGATCGCCGCGTGTTATACACCATTAGAAAGAGCAGAAAATTTTCGATAAGATAGATATACGTCTATTGTTTTTCCCCTATCATATAAGAAAGTTGTTTAGAGAAAGAGCAATTAAGCATTTCTGCGTGTAAAGGTGTATATTAAGAGTGATTTCAGCATGATGCCGATAGATATTGATCGACGAAAACCCGGATTAAGATACCTGAAGGAGCGCTCTTTCTGACTGTGATAACAGTTTTTAAAATTCGGTTTGATCACAATTGCACAAGGTCTTGAAGTTTGCTAATTTTGAGCTATTTTAAGTACAGAGCGGTGTTCTTAAATTTTTATTGATCTTAGTATCAACTTATCGGCAGATGAAAACCCTGTTACAGAAAGAATCAAGCTTTTAAGTGATGCATTTAGTTTTTCGCTATCTCTAATATTAAGGAGGATATCAGCTAAGAAAATAGATAAGAAATTACGGGTAAAACTTTGTTGCTGGGAGGTTTGTTGCCATATGGATGCCATATGGATAGTGATTTTGCGAAAATCCGGACACCGGATATTCGACATCTCCTTCGGCCAGATATCCGGTTATCCAAATTATTCCGGCCATTACGGTTATAATTGTTGGTGCATTTCTGAAGTGATACCCTGTATTGCCACAGTATTGCGATATTTGAATAAAAATTAAATTAATATGAAAGCTGATAAGATATGACAACTTATTTGGATCCAAGATACAAAATGAACTTTTTTGATGCTGATTTAACTCACGAAGCAACTCAAAAAAGAGGATACTTTAATTAATAATTGGCGATATTTCCACAAGGATTCTACAAGAACTTAATTTCATAGCGAATTTTGATAATTATCGATGAAAATTGCAACATCGAAAATTTTTTAAAAACTTCAAATATTGTTTTCTCAAAAACTAAAAGCTATTTTTCAAAATGGGTTGGTTCATTGGAAAGAAGACACTCTTGTTAACACTTTGGGAAATTTTCATACACATATTCCAAGAACTGGATTTTATACGAATTTTTAAAACTTAATCCACGAAAAAATTTTCGATAATTTAAAAATTTATTTCTCAAGAACTTAAAGTGATTTTTCAAAATTTTATAAAAACTTCAAATATTGTTTTCTTAAAAAGTAAAACTAATTTTTGAAAGCGTGTTGGTTCCTTGGAAAGAGGACACTTTTATTAGCACTTTGTGAAATTTTCAAATTCATATTCCAAGAAATGGATTTTATACAAATTTTTAAAACTTAATCGGCGAAAATTGCAAAATTCGAAAAAATTGACGATTATTTCAAAAATTTATTTCTGAAGAGCTGAAAGTGATTTTTCAAAGCAGCTTTTTGCATTCAAAAGAGGATACTTTAATTAATAATCGAAAGTGATATCAGCGACAGCTCTGTTAGTAATGAACGTGATGATGAATTATAAGCGAAGAAAAGAAAAATAGACGAAACTGCAACTAGAGATTTTATATATCGTATTGGGATTGTTACAATGGGGTCGCTAATGATAAATAAAGTTGTATTCAATGAAAAAAGTCCTATTGGGGTTGAACTTGATTATTATCTGCAGTGTCCAAAACCTAAAAGAGATACTAATTCCTGTGAATGGTGGAGTACTAAGTAATAGGTTTTTACTATCCGGCCAAAACCGGATATTTGGTAACTATCCGGTATCCGGGCGGATTTTAAAAAAATGACCGGATCGGCCGAATATCCGTTCCACCACTACTTGCTATCGTCACACGGGTCTGTCTAACTCCGATTTCTTTCAAATACTTTACTCGCTCTAAAAAATCAGAAAATTTTAATTTTGAAAAACTATTACCGGAATTCGACATACAGAGTTATTGCACACAAAACAGTGGAAAACGCGCTGAAATCCGTCCAGCCGTATTTGAAATAATAGCATTCTCAAAACGAAACAATACAAAATATGAGCAAAAAATAGAATATGTCTAGTGTTAGTTCTAGTGATAGTGCTAGTGTTAGTTCTAGTTTTAGTTTAATGATGGAGTATGTTTTGGTGCCGACAACGGCTGTCTAGAACGTTTGGTCGCTTTATTATGGCACGTTAACTTTTCGAAATTTGGAAGTACCATAACTTCATTTTTTTAAATGGCACCCCCCATATTTTATTACGTAGTCGTCTTCGGTGTCTCATTCTATATCTTTTATATTCGATATGTCTTATACCTAACATTTATAGTTTAGGAGATAATTAGGGTTTTTTGAAAAATGCACACATATCATATGGATATTTAGCCTAGTGTGCCATGGAAAACAAGCCTTCTCAATGAGTTCTTGTCAAAGACTCACTTGTTTACGTCACTTGATGCATGTGAGCTAATAATTATCTGTTAGGTATCTTAATATTAGTACTAAAAAGAGTTAAAATCGATAACAATAACATAATTTTTATACATGAAAAGCGCAACAAAGTTCGTAGTAAGATTACCAGATTTTCTTTGGCAGCTCGAATTGAGGCGTTAGGACTGAGCTCGAAATAAGCCAAGGTATTCACCTCTTCCGCTGCATTATGTACTACATTTTTTGGTCAGTTTAACAAGTGATTAATTTGTCCGAAATGCAAAAAATTTGCTTCTATTTTTCTAAATTTACCTTTTGCCATCGGAGGTAAATGTGAATATGTGAGCATTTTTCAAAAAACCCTAATTATTTCCCAAACTATTAATGTTAGGTATAGGACATATGGAGTATGAAAGATGTAAAATGAGACGCGGAAGACGACAAAGCAATAAAATATGGGGGGTGCCATTTAAAAAAATGAAGTTATGGTACATCGAAATTTCGAAAAGTTAACGTGCCATAGTAAAGTGATCAAATGATCTAGACAGCCGTTCTCGACACCAAAACATACTCCATCATGTTGCTTAAGCATGTTCTGAATCCTAAATTGATATCTCAAAAATCGCGTGTTCTCTGATCTTTTGAACAAATGTCTGTTGGGGCAGATTTTTTTTAGAAAAATTCGAATAACTCGAGAACGGCTGAATCAAATTGCATAAAGTAAAGTTATTCATAAGTCTTGAAAACAAACAAATCCAAACTTGTAAAAATATACAGGTGTTCCATTTAAAAAAATAAATTAGGTGGCGACTTCCGGTATAACCGGAAGTGTTAGAAATCTGAAAATATTTTAGTCGAAGAGAACGCAATTGATAATACTTAAATCTGAATTCTAAAATTTTTATTTTGGCCAAAACTCCAGAAACGTCTAATGACCGGTCTCGCTGAGACACCTGTATAAATACAGGGTGATTCACATAAGAACCGACACAGAGCAGGAACATGTAGAGGACAATAAATTAAGATGATTTAACGCAACTTATCTCTATACTAAGTTGTACCCCTGAGGAGTTATAGGCCTTCAAACTTGGGTCTTAAATTTTTAAAATATTGAATATCTTCGTAATGCATTAAGCTAAAAAAACCAAATTTGGTATACGTTATGAGTGTACCGAGGGTATTACTGGTAGCAAGTTGAGACCAATTGAGGCATTCCAAAGGGTTGATTAAGGGTGATGGTCCCCTAAATTTTGACAGGTTTTTTTAACCTTTTGGTGGATTTAATGCATTATTACCTGATTTCATGTGGAATTTAATTCTAAAACTTTTTTTACTCTTATTATTTTTTAAAAAACATTGTCGTTTTCCTAAAAAAAACCCAAATAACTAAAGACACGTATTTCGTTAATGCTACTTAAAATCATCGAAAATTCAGTAGTCGGCTGTGAAATTGTATGTCAAACTTGACAAATAGGTTATAAAATCTTGTTGTCAAATAACTTTCTAACCTATTTGTCAAGTTTAATGTACAATTTCATAGCCGACTACTAAATTTTCGCTTCTTTTAAGTAAAATTACGAAATAAGTGTCTTTAGTTATTTAAGTTTTTTATGAAAACGACAAAGTTTTTTAAAAAATAATAAGGGTAAGAAAAGTTTTAGAATTAAATTCCACATGAAATGAAGTAGTCATTTATTAAATCCGCCAAAAGGTTAAAAAAATCTGTCAAAATTTATGGTACCATCACCCTTAATCAACCCTTTGAAATACCTTAATTGAGTTCAATTTGCTACCAATTAATATCCTTGGTACACTCATAACGTATACCAAATTTGGTTGTTCTAGCTTAATTTATTACGAAGATATTAAACTTTTTAAAAATTTAAGAGCCAACCTTGAAGGCCATAACTTCTCAGGTGTACAACTTAGTATAGAGGTAAGTTACTTTAAATCATCTTAATTTATTGTCCTCTACATGTCCCTGCTCTGTGTCGGTTCTTATGTGAATCACCCTGTATATTTGCTAAATATCTGTGCACCTGACTCATAAGTTGCATATAAAAAGAAATAAACAACTTTTATCGTTTTAAATTCATTCGTGCCGATTAAACATTAATGAAATTACTTACATATGTCGTTTCATTTTCAAGGCCCCGTGGTATCGTGCCCTTTCGTGATGGTGCGTCGTCGATGATACGGCGTAATTTTCGTCGTTTGGTCTAAATACGTCCATATCATCGTTTGACCACCTGCCCCTATAAAATATTAAAAAAAAGAGGGGTATTAAAATATAATCGATATAAATTGTTCTAATAATAAGCAAATTATCAAGACATGAATTTCTTTCGTCAGTTCAATACATATTCGTTTTAAAAAAAGAATCTGATAATTATTTTGTTCTTATTTTTACTTGTTACATTAATATTTCTCATTCTACGGTTGATAAAAAGTTGTTTGAATATACCCCTTTACATGTTATTTAAAATAAAATGAGAAGGAAAAAACAATTCTTAGAATTATCACAAATTTGTTATAAAAACACTCACCATTTTTTTTAAGCAGATTATTTATTATAATTCAAAACTTAAGCTCGTTGCACTTAATTATTTGTACTCGAAGAAAAGATTTAGTACTAATCTCGGTGCGGACTTAGAATTTAACTTTGAATTAGTAGAAACAGCGTTACGAGTAGAAAATCTGCGATCTGAACGGAATTCAGAGCTGTGAAATAGGACCACTGCGGTTGAAGGGCGCGCATCTACTATTTATCTTTGAATTTACGGGCCATTAAATGACCTTAAAGCTAAGCTTCCACATGCACGGATTACTGGTGCCAGTACGAAGCCAGTTTAGTGGCGCCAATTAGCTGGCGCCAGAAGTTGTTTCCACATAAATGTTATAATTGTGTACTGGAGAGAAGAAGGTACGAGAAAATATCGCATACTTTGGGGTGGATTGGTTGGTTGAGTATGTCGCGTTGTAGAGAGTTACATTCTGCATGTTTATTTTATAAAATTATTATGCATAAATCTCCTCCTTATCTTTATAATAAAATTACGTTTAGACCTGATGTCCACAACCTAAACATTAGACACAGGCATACTTTAACGATTATTTTTAGCAATTGTAGATTCAATATTCATCGTTTAATATTTATAGCACTATTAAAACTCTAGGTTAACGATGAAGCTATATTTTATTAAAATTTACTGAAGACTGAAAGTACATTGTATAATTTAATTAATTAATAAAAGGGAAAATATACAATTAAGTTACCGTCAAATTAAAAAGAGTTGGAATTTGTAAAACCACATACGCAATCGGATTGAAAACTGGAGAATTAACAAATATTACAAAACCATCACAAAAAATTCAAATTGAAATTCGGAAGCCTTAAAATGTTTTTCTTAAAAACCAAAAATTAAAAATTTAAAATCCTGAAGGGCGTGTGTAAAAGGTTAGTGTAAATTTTTCTAAAAAGTTATTATGACTCACGTGTTTCATCGTTAAAATAATCGAATTATTATAAAAAAACTTATCAAAAGAAAAGGAATTTTTCCAATATTAAACTGTTATCAACATAAAACAACGAGTTTTAGATTTTTCTTTAATAGATTATACAGGGTGTCCCAATTTCGATGTCCGCATAGGCTATCTCCGAAACTACAAGAGATAGAAAAAAAGTAGCCTACATGTCATGATCTCGTTTTTCGAGAAAATGCTAATGCCGAAAACTGCGAACAGCTATCATCTTTTGTTTTCGCCCTATCGGCAAAAACTGAAAATTTTGCGAAAACGACAATCGCGAATATCTCACTTATTATCAAAGATGGAGTATTATAAATAAAACATTATATGGGCAACTTTTTACGAAGAATTCAGTGGCGTTGATAGAATTTTTTTCCCATCTTTTATTTTCGAGATTTTAGAAGTAACTTTATTTTTTTAAATGGAAACCATAGTTGGCTATGACCTAAAATAATTTGTTATTTTCTTCTGATAACAAATATATATAGTTTGTGGGGTATATTTCTTATAGTTATTGAATAATTAACAAAAATTCATTTTATTCTATCTAAAACTAATGTATGTATTTAAAAGTTAATGTTGCTATGGTGATAACCATACATACTATGATGGAATATAATGTATCAATTTTTTTTGTTCTTTCTAAAACTATTGTATGTATTTAAAACTTAATGTTGTTATGGTGATAACCATACCATGATGGAAAACATTGGGTACGTTCAGCAGGTGTCAACAGTTGAATTAAATCAGTCAGTTGTATAGTTGTATGAGCTTTAATACAGCGGAACGAAATCGGCTGAACAAGCAATTAAGAATTAGCAGTTCAGCATAACCTAAAACTATGGCCAACAATAATATTTTTGAAAATTTTGTGTTATTACAAGAGATAATGGATGATGATGTTGATTTTAAGGCTCATTTCATTTTATACAGTTCTGCCAGTTTTCAAAATTAAAGGGGAGAAACAAAAAATATTAATCCTCACCTAGAATTTTACAACCGCTGACAAACTATGCGCAGATTACTTACATTGAGATATTTACTAAACTGCTGCGTAACAGCGCTGACTTAGCATATCGTTCAGCCGCGCCTGCTAATATAGCAACTCAACAGTTGACACCGGCTGAACGTGCCCGTTGTTTCCAATTATTGCCAAAGGTTGTACCTAGTAGTATTTAAAAATTCACTAACAACTCTGGCATTATGTGCTGGTGCTCCGTCATATTGAAAATATATCATTTGAGACTTATTTAATGGCAAATTGTCGACCAAAGGCACGATGTGCTGCCTTGACATATTGGGGTATTACCTGAGTTTAAGTTTTTATGGTAGATACTATATGCCAACATTCTATTATCTAAAAGGGCACACCATACATTGAACAACCTTCTTTGAACAGTCAGAGACTTCATTGGTCCAGATGACATTTTGAACAAACAGCAGATTATTTAATTTTTCTAAATATCATCTACAAAATTCTAATCTTAGATTGACATCTCCGGCACGTAAATAATGAATTAGCCCCGCTTTGTATGGTTTATACTTATTTTTCTTTCATATTCGGGAGCAGCGGCTTTTGGGTCAGATGTCTTGTTCAATTTCTCTGCAAGATGTTGATGGATTTATCGCAAGTGAAGCCAATACATTGACTTCATCCGCTTGCAGGCCATTTTGGTGTGTTTTAGCACGTGGTTTGGGGAAGGACCAAAAATCTATTAAATTTTCTGCTAACCGGCTGAAGGTTCTTACGTGCGGTTGCCTTTCTTCCGGATACCTTGTGAAATATAATTCCGCGGCTAACGTCGCATTCTTATCTGATAATATATAGCATTCCACATTCCATCATGTTACATTTTCATAATTTTCGAAATTCATTGTAATGTTTTATTCAGTTTTGTTATACTTTGACACCTAACATGCTGGTGCATCGTACCAGCTCATAATGATAGAGTTGTTATTGAATTTTTAAATAAAAACTTTGGCAATTATTTGATACATTATGTTCCATCATAGTATGGTTATCACCAACATTAACTTTTAAATACGTACATTAGTTTTAGATAGAACAAAATGAATTTTTATTAATTATTCAATAACTATAAGAAATATACCCTACAAACTATATATATTTGTTATCAGAAGAAAATAACAAATTATTTTAGGTCATAGCCAACTATGGTTTCTATTTAAAAAAATAAAGTTACGTCTAAAATCTCGAAAATAAAAGATGGGAAAAAAATTCTTCCTACGCCACTGAATTCTTCGTAAAAAGTTGCCCATATAATGTTTTATTTATAATACTCCATCGTTGATAATAAGTGAGATATTCGCTTTTTTTTTCACTTTTTTCACTTTTTGCCGATAGGGCGAAAACAAAAGACGATAGCTGTTCGGAGTTTTCGGCATTAGTATTTTTTCGAAAAACGAGATCATGACATGTAAGCTACTTTTTTGTATCTCTTTTAGTTTCGGAGATAGCCTATGCGGACATCGAAATTGGGACACCCTGTACAATGTACCCCTTAATGAGCGAGATACCATCTCAGAAATTCAAAAAATTATTAAAATAGGAATAAACAATAACTTCAGTATCACCGAAATGCAAAACATATTTCAATGTCCACAATTCACACATTAATAAAATAGTATACTCACACAACAAATATACACAAAAATTCTTATCTATACCTTATCAACCTTCTTTGACTAAGGCCCACTTTTACCACCTCCTGATAAATTTATCCGATAGATAAATCCAGTTCTTAGGCTCGTTACTACCATCTTTTAGTTAAATTTATCTAACAGATAAACCCATCTACTAGCCAATGAGAGCGCGTAAAATAGCCGTAACCATGGTAATAATCCCTTAGATAGCTTAACCAGAAGATGGTAGTAACGAGCCTTAGCCAATGAGAGCGCTTAAAACCGCCGTAACCATGGCAACTATCCTCTAGATAGTTTATCAGGAGGATGGTAAAAGTGGGCCTAAATCACCGAAAATAAAATTTACAACCAACTTTTCAATAACAAACATAAATTTGGAGAGAAAGAACTTAGTGGCATTTATGAAATAAAATGTTCAGAATGTGACATGTTATACATTGGTCAAACGGGTCGTAATATACAAACAAGATTCAAGGAACATTTAACGAAGGATAACTCAGCTGTTTACAAACATATTCACAACTTTAATCATAATATAGATATCAATAATTTAAAACTTGTCAGAAATGTCCACAAATCTAAGGAGTTAGACCTTTTAGAAGAATATTACATCAACATCAACAATTACAATAGTCGCCTTATGAATGACATTAATGATTTGAATAACTTTAGATATTTCACTAAATTCATAAAATAAGCTTGTTTTCATATT
The DNA here is from genome assembly GCF_036711975.1 of Onthophagus taurus. Lineage (NCBI taxonomy): Eukaryota > Metazoa > Arthropoda > Insecta > Coleoptera > Scarabaeidae > Onthophagus > Onthophagus taurus. The sequence continues at coordinate 2,044,761 of NC_091976.1, read as the reverse complement.
CAAATTTCCCAGCTTCTTAAAAAAAACTCCAACGTCAACGCATGCGTTACCTCCTTTCAGATCATCTTCTCGTACTTGTTCCAATAGTCCAAATTTATCAACCATCCGAGACAGATAATAAATTTCATTACATAACCAAATAATACCCTTTCTCTTCTTTACAGTTTAATATTGGAAAAATTCCTTTTCTTTTGATAAGTTTTTTATAATAATTCGATTTTTTTAACGATGAATTTACACTAACCTTGAAATTTTCAGAATTTATTATAAATATATTATAACACGTCCTCCAGGATTTTAAATTTTTAAATTTTTGGTTTTTAAGAAAAACATTTTAAGGTTTCCGAATTTCAATTTGAATTTTTTGTGATGGTTCTGTAATATTTGTTAATTTTCCAGTTTTCAATCCGATTGCGTATGTGGTTTTACAAATTCCAACTTTTTTAATTTGACGGTAACTTAATTGTATATTTTCCGTTTAATTAATTAATTAAATTACACAGTGTACTTTCAGTCGTGCCTGATGAAGGAATAAGTTATTCCGAAACTTGTTGCACCGATAAATTTTAATAAAATATAGCTTCATCGTTAACCTAGAGTTTTAATAGTCCTATACTTTAACGATACCTACACATAGTTTAGAAATTTTTAAAAGACCCTACTCTTATGTTGTGTCTAGTGTTTATAATTCAATCCCAAATGAAATTAAGTTGGGGAGTAAGCAGCGTTTCAGGCGTAAACTTAAGGAGCACTTGCTGGCTCGGCAGGTGATGGCAGCGGGTTGACCTTTTCAAATATTTTGTCGGGGAATAGTTGTCATAAACAACTATTCTTTTGTTTTTTCTTTTCAATAATACCTAGTTTTTGGCCCTGTATTCCATTTGATTGTTTTTATTCATTACACATTTGCTATTTGTTTTTCTCTCGTTAAAAAGGATCAACGAAAAACAGTGTCACTTAATGGTAAGACTGACTCGATCCTTTTTGCTCAGAATTTATTCTGTAATTCCTTTTAATTTTTATTATTGTAGTTTTCTCTGAGTCAATAAATATGTTTATTATTATTATTACTGGCACAGTAATAAAATGGCGTGAAATGATGTACTTCGCGCTGGCATCAATGTGGTAGTCCAACTGTGCTCCTTGGAACTGCACACGTTATTAACAAAAAAGCGAAAACGTAGTTGCTGAGTTAGATCGTGAATTGCACGTAGAAATAACCTAGGTGCGTCTAGTACTTTAATTAGAGCATTATGCCATGAAAATCAGGAAGCATTTTTTAATCATTTAAGAATGACTTAAGAGAGTTTCATGTTTTTATTGACTACTACTTTATTACAAATTTTCATCATGATTTAGATAGATATTTTTATAAATTTAAGTCTGCATCATTCATTGCTTCCCGTATTAGTCGTGCAGTGTTATAATTGTCATCATAAGATGTGCCTTCTGTTCCTAATCCAAAAGCGGTAGATGAATCTTCCATAAAAAACCAACAGATATTTGAATTTGAATTGTGAAGCTGAAGGGATGCTGATAGTGAACTTGGCTGATTAAGGGCCGGTTGTACAATATAGCGATAAACTTCCCAACAGCGTTATCTGACCGATAAGTTAGTTTGTGCTGTATTAGAATGTACGGATATTTTTGTTGGTGAGATTATCGGCAGGATAACTTATCGGGTACTCAGCGGTGCCGGTAAGACAGTTATCCGCCAGATATTTATGGTTACCAAGGTTTTTATATAAAAACGTTGTATGGTTACTGCATAAATTAACCTATAACATTAACCGTTAACGCTATACGTACATTGTATCAGTTGTCTGTCGTGAACAATTTTTTTAAACAATTACTATCATTGTCAAAATCATAATTCAAACTTCAAAGAAAGACGTTAGCGTCACCAACCTACGACACAAATCACTAGATATGGGAAAAGCTACTACCAAGCGACACTTATTTCGCCGATAGCAATCCTACCGATAAAAACAGTTTGTGCAACAGCGAATATCTTTATCCTCCCAGTAAGTTTATCGGCCGGATAGTTATCACGTAGATTTATCGGTACATTTTACAATCGGCTCTTAGTCTTTATTTTACTAAATAATTAAGAATTTCAGCCTGACTTTCCAAGGCTTTGTTTAATGGAAGTTGTCGTAGGTGGGCAGCAACTGTTTTCCCAAATGCTTCAAACTCATCGCAGGTAGGTTGAGGTGTATTGACTTGCTGTGAAATTTTAACACATTCATAGTTACACGTTTTCTTTATAAATACTGTTACTGGCACCAAAAAGTAGAAGCAGCGACAACTTTATTGGCGCTAGTAGTTTTTTGCTATTTCCACATGCAAATGAACTGGTGCCAGTAATCCGTGCATATGGAAACTTAGCTTAACACAAGAACGCTTGAAAAAGAGTGTCCATTTAGAGAACTATCCCTTTTGTTCCTTGGTAATAAATTGAAGATCTCATTTTTTTTAATATAGTAATAACTTTTAATACATATAAAAGAAAAACATTTAGACAATATTTCAGAAAATTATAATTCGAAAATTTTTCAAAATTCAGCCGGTGGGATGCGATTTTCGAAGACCCCTCAAAAAAAACGATTATTCAGAAACGGTTTTATTAATTTAAAAAAATATTTTTAGCTAGATATTAACCGGCAGATTTTTTAAAATATTTTCTAAAAAAAAGGTAGCACTGTTGGTACATATTTAACTACGTAAAGCCCTGTAAAATCAGTTCTAATCAAACAGTTAGTGTGAACAAGTGTACACAGTTTCAATAAGATCGATGCATTACTTTCCGAGTAATCTTGTCTACCGACTTCAAAAATAGAGTTTTAAGAAAAACACGTTTAAAGTTTTAAGTACTAATAAAATATGTTCTAATCGAAAAAAAGGAAAAGCCCTAGCAAAATCTCAATAAAAATTAGGTAAAAGGTAAGAATACTAATATTACAAAGGTTTTCAAGGCTGGTACGGAACAAGAACTAATACTAGCACTAGAACTAACATCAGCACTAACACTCAAACTGACACTAGCACTTAAACTAACTCAAACTTTCGGCATTTAAATACAATCGTCAATTCCAGCTTCGTAAAGCAAAGATCCTGCTGAAGCTGCAATGTCCAGGGCATCCTTGTGTTCCTGCCTGAATCAAATTCTTGCTTCTCGAGTTATAGCCTCAACTCTTTTCTCAGCTATGACTATGCGATATTCATCCTCTTTCTGCGCGTACTCGTGCCTATTTCGGCCAAATTTTATATCCATCCCGTGCAAAAAATCAGCAAAGCTAGATACCTTCGTTTGCAAGTGGCAACTAAAGCAGCAATTTCTACTATTGTGGACAGCGCTTTGGAAGCACATCCTTGCTAAGCAACTGGTGTGAAGTTATCCATAAATCCCAGCAATAAACTTAAAACATTAATAATTCCGTAACCAATACGATTTGGGTAACCAAATTTCACACACAGGTCACTCTTACCCTCAAGAACAGCTAACCACCCCCATTTGGTAAAAAAAAAATTTTTCAACCCTCACCCCCGAAAAAGGGATGTTTTCGCCCTGATGGGCACCTTCGAATTAAACGAAATTCTACCACATAATAGAACACACTTCTAAGTATTTTTATCAATTTTCAAAACACCGTAAGCCCTAACGGTTTTCGAGAAAAAAAATCAGTATTATAAACCGCGGATGGGACTTTAGGGGTGAATTTGACCCCGTTGGGCACCTTCAAAATTGATGAAATTTTAGGATGATTTAGAGGATGCCTTTAGCAATTGAAATCAACCATCCAAACACCGTAAGGTATAACGGTTTCCGAGAAAAAAAATGTGTTATTAGACACTATAGGTACACAGCGCGGCGCAGACATTGGGGGTGAATTTGACCCCGTTGGGCACCTCCAAAATTGACGAAATTTTAGGATGATTTAGAGGATGCCTTTAACGATTGATATCAACCATCCAAACACCGTAATGTATTACGGTTTCCGAGAAAAAAAATGTGTTATTAGACACTATAGGTATACAGCGCGGCGCGGAATTTGGGGGTGAATTTGACCCCGTTGGGCACCTCCAAGATTGACGAAATTTTAGGATGATTTAGAGGATGCCTTTAACGATTGATATCAACCATCCAAACACCGTAATGTATTACGGTTTCCGAGAAAAAAAATGTGTTATTAGACACTATAGGTATACAGCGCGGCGCGGACTTTGGGGGTGAATTTGACCCCGTTGGGCACCTCCAAAATTGACGAAATTTTAGGATGATTTAGAGGATGCCTTTAGCAATTGAAATCAACCATCCAAACACCGTAAGGTATAACGGTTTCCGAGAAAAAAAATGTGTTATTAGACACTATAGGTACACAGCGCGGCGAGGACTTTGGGGGTGAATTTGACCCCGTTGGGCACCTCCAAAATTGACGAAATTTTAGGATGATTTAGAGGATGCCTTTAGCAATTGATATCAACCATCCAAACACCGTAAGGTATAACGGTTTCCGAGAAAAAAAATGTGTTATTAGACACTATAGGTACACAGCGCGGCGCGGACATTGGGGGTGAATTTGACCCCGTTGGGCACCTCCAAAATTGACGAAATTTTAGGATGATTTAGAGGATGCCTTTAGCAATTGATATCAACCATCCAAACACCGTAATGTATTACGGTTTCCGAGAAAAAAAATGTGTTATTAGACACTATAGGTATACAGCGCGGCGCGGACTTTGGGGGTGATTTTGACCCCGTTGGGCACCTCCAAAATTGATGAAATTTTAGGATGATTTAGAGGATGCCTTTAGCAATTGATATCAACCATCCAAACACCGTAATGTATTACGGTTTCCGAGAAAAAAAATGTGTTATTAGACACTATAGGTATACAGTGCGGCGCGGACTTTGGGGGTGAATTTGACCCTGTTGGGCACCTCCAAAATTGATGAAATTTTAGGATGATTTAGAGGATGCCTTTAGCGATTTAAATCGACCATCCAAACACCGACCACGGCTTCAGAGAAACAATTTCGTTATTAAATTGTACACGTATGTAGAGCAGATAGTAGGTGCCTTTAGCGATTTTAATAGATTATGAAAACTGCGAAACTCTTAATATTTCATGGAAAAAATAAATTTTGTTAAGAAAGGCATTTTGTAGTTTTATGGGCTTTTAGTCGTTACTGGCAAAGGGTAAGAACTCCGCCACGTGCAGTTACAAAAGGCGCAGGTATTAAGGAAAAAATATGTCCATATTTTTTGCATTATAAGTGCATTCCGGGAAAATAGTTGCCGACTTATTCGGTGTTGTTTTAGAGCGTCATACACATTTTTTAGATTTTGCCCGAAAGGTGAGGAGTAAACTTATAATATATAAAGATTCCTCAGCTATTGCAGAGATCAGCTGTTCTAGTTATCTCTTGTTAAAACCAGTGACCAGTGAAGATGTCGACGAAATTACTGTTTTTGGGCGATAGTAATTTTTGCCGAATGCTACGTACTAGAACTAACTACAAAGTATTTGTTCTAACAGATGTGAAATTAATTCCTACTAATGGTATATATTTTAGGACGACAACCAAAACAGTCAAGCAACGGAAAATATTTCCTCGACTTAGCAGCAGGCGGTCAAACAATACTAAAACTTTTGCGGCGCGCAAAGTGTATTCCAAAAACATGTTACCCTTGCTTTTGTGGAGATATTGTTGAACGTCATATCGTTATAATGATAAGAACTAAAGATATACTCCATAAAACATCACCATCCCAACTGAAGTCCCAATATTCTCACCTCTTCCGCTTCCTTCTTTCCTTAAATCCTAAAGGAATACAAATTTGCACAATTCCTCCCTGCAAAAACTTCGAGTCTGTGAACGTAAGATATTATAACTTCTCTGTCATGCTATAAATAAATACTCTCCATGCCTTTATAGGAAATCAATCATTACATTCGACGGTTTTGTGCTGAAAAGCAAATCAATTGTACCGACATTGAAGCAATTGTTAACAGAACCATGATGGAAGGGTAACAAAACGTAAAAATGTTTCTTTTCTTATGTATTTAATACAAATTTCTACACAGGGATGACATTTACTTAAATGAACAAGGGTTGGAAACGGTCTGGAACGCGGTAGCAAGTAATTATAATCATATTCTCAATCCATTACACAATTTAATTATAAGTAAAACAGACCATTAATATAATAAATTTCTTTCTCTATCAAAAGTTTTTTTTCTATCAAAAGTCCGCCCTCCAAATCATCCTAAAATTTCATCAATTTTGGAGGTGCCCAACAGGGTCAAATTCACCCCCAAAGTCCGCGCCGCGCTGTATACCTATAGTGTCTAATAACACATTTTTTTTCTCGGAAACCGTAATACATTACGGTGTTTGGATGGTTGATATCAATTGCTAAAGGCATCCTCTAAATCATCCTAAAATTTCGTCAATTTTGGAGGTGCCCAACGGGATCAAATTCACCCCCAAAGTCCGCGCCGCGCTGTATACCTATAGTGTCTAATAACACATTTTCTTTCTCGGAAACCGTAATACATTACGGTGTTTGGATGGTTGATTTCAATCGCTAAAGGCATCCTCTAAATCATCCTAAAATTTCATCAATTTTGGAGGTGCCCAACGGGGTCAAATTCACCCCCAAAGTCCGCGCCGCACTGTATACCTATAGTGTCTAATAACACATTTTTTTTCTCGGAAACCGTAATACATTACGGTGTTTGGATGGTTGATTTCAATCGCTAAAGGCATCCTCTAAATCATCCTAAAATTTCATCAATTTTGGAGGTGCCCAACGGGGTCAAATTCACCCCCAAAGTCCGCGCCGCGCTGTATACCTATAGTGTCTAATAACACATTTTTTTTCTCGGAAACCGTAATACATTACGGTGTTTGGATGGTTGATATCAATCGTTAAAGGCATCCTCTAAATCATCCTAAAATTTCGTCAATCTTGGAGGTGCCCAACGGGGTCAAATTCACCCCCAAATTCCGCGCCGCGCTGTATACCTATAGTGTCTAATAACACATTTTTTTTCTCGGAAACCGTAATACATTACGGTGTTTGGATGGTTGATATCAATCGTTAAAGGCATCCTCTAAATCATCCTAAAATTTCGTCAATTTTGGAGGTGCCCAACGGGGTCAAATTCACCCCCAATGTCCGCGCCGCGCTGTGTACCTATAGTGTCTAATAACACATTTTTTTTCTCGGAAACCGTTATACCTTACGGTGTTTGGATGGTTGATTTCAATTGCTAAAGGCATCCTCTAAATCATCCTAAAATTTCGTCAATTTTGGAGGTGCCCAACGGGGTCAAATTCACCCCCAAAGTCCGCGCCGCGCTGTATACCTATAGTGTCTAATAACACATTTTTTTTCTCGGAAACCGTAATACATTACGGTGTTTGGATGGTTGATATCAATCGTTAAAGGCATCCTCTAAATCATCCTAAAATTTCGTCAATCTTGGAGGTGCCCAACGGGGTCAAATTCACCCCCAAATTCCGCGCCGCGCTGTATACCTATAGTGTCTAATAACACATTTTTTTTCTCGGAAACCGTAATACATTACGGTGTTTGGATGGTTGATATCAATCGTTAAAGGCATCCTCTAAATCATCCTAAAATTTCGTCAATTTTGGAGGTGCCCAACGGGGTCAAATTCACCCCCAATGTCCGCGCCGCGCTGTGTACCTATAGTGTCTAATAACACATTTTTTTTCTCGGAAACCGTTATACCTTACGGTGTTTGGATGGTTGATTTCAATTGCTAAAGGCATCCTCTAAATCATCCTAAAATTTCGTCAATTTTGGAGGTGCCCAACGGGGTCAAATTCACCCCCAAAGTCCGCGCCGCGCTGTATACCTATAGTGTCTAATAACACATTTTTTTTCTCGGAAACCGTAATACATTACGGTGTTTGGATGGTTGATATCAATCGTTAAAGGCATCCTCTAAATCATCCTAAAATTTCGTCAATCTTGGAGGTGCCCAACGGGGTCAAATTCACCCCCAAATTCCGCGCCGCGCTGTATACCTATAGTGTCTAATAACACATTTTTTTTCTCGGAAACCGTAATACATTACGGTGTTTGGATGGTTGATATCAATCGTTAAAGGCATCCTCTAAATCATCCTAAAATTTCGTCAATTTTGGAGGTGCCCAACGGGGTCAAATTCACCCCCAATGTCCGCGCCGCGCTGTGTACCTATAGTGTCTAATAACACATTTTTTTTCTCGGAAACCGTTATACCTTACGGTGTTTGGATGGTTGATTTCAATTGCTAAAGGCATCCTCTAAATCATCCTAAAATTTCATCAATTTTGAAGGTGCCCAACGGGGTCAAATTCACCCCTAAAGTCCCATCCGCGGTTTATAATACTGATTTTTTTTCTCGAAAACCGTTAGGGCTTACGGTGTTTTGAAAATTGATAAAAATACTTAGAAGTGTGTTCTATTATGTGGTAGAATTTCGTTTAATTCGAAGGTGCCCATCAGGGCGAAAACATCCCTTTTTCGGGGGTGAGGGTTGAAAAAATTTTTTTTTACCAAATGGGGGTGGTTAGCTGTTCTTGAGGATAAGAGTGACCTGTGTGTGAAATTTGGTTACCCAAATCGTATTGGTTACGGAATTATTAATGTTTTAAGTTTATTGCTGGGATTTATGGATAACTTCACACCAGTTGCTAAGCATCGTGGGATATTCCAAAGGCTTTATCTCGTTGACTTTTACTCCGATTGACTTGAAACTTTCGACAAATATCTTCAACGTATTGTACTCTTGGGTAAGAAATATTTAGAATAAATTTTAAATATTTAAAATAGCCCTATTCTCCTAGACTCCTCTATCTCCCAGAGTTTTACTCTTGGAATTTTCGGAATATTCTAGACATTTTTTTTATTCTAGACACTTTTTTGACATTTTCAAACCCATGTAACCCTTTATGGGTTACTTAAAATCATTGAGGGGTTCACTTGCGCGGTAAAATTTGGTACAGTTCTTCTGGACAAGAGTTAAACGCGAATAAAATACCACACAACGCGAGCCACACTAATCACGGTAACACAACATTATACGCATGAACCTCGTGGACACGAAAAACTTTCACCCTTATTGACTAAAGCATCTTCCTTGCATGAATAAGTTCGTTTGGAAAGAAAATCATTGTTAGATCTTGAGATGCAAGTCACTGAACTCAATCAGTAATTTTTGTCATTTCTCGGATTACGTTTAAAAATTTCTGATAAATTAACTTTTCAGAAAATTGATATGGAATTATTAATTAAAGGATTTACATTAGGTACAATGAATAATTCCGTTTTGAAAAATCACTCTTGGTTCGGGAGGTGTAAGTTGCTGAAGTAAAATTAACAGTTTTCAACTCATCCGTACTCGCAGAAAACAACATATTTTAGCTGACGTAAGAACAGGGTCGAACTTAAATTTTTTTAAACTAAAATTATTTTAAACCTATTATTTTTTCACAATTTGCATGTAAGTGTTGTTTTAATGCGGCTCTGAGTGAAGAATCCCAGCATTCTACAATGAAACCTGTTTACAACCCCGTCTTTGTTCTTTTTACTACTACAGTAGGAAAGAGACGGAGACATGAAAACCTGTAGAGGCTGTGAAATCTCATGTTTCAGGGGCAGAGAATTTCAGGGGCACATTGTTGCCCATTAAATGACACAAATTGTTGGCGGTTCACAGGTAAGAGCGATAGAAGTTAACTGAATTAATATTAAAATTTAGTTTGAGTAAACGCTTTTGTCAGATCATAGAATTGCGCTTAGGCATAAACTTTGTTCTCAAAACAAAACTGAATGTACTTTACGAGATCGTTAATAGCCAATGTGGTTGATTTATTTTGTCTAAATCCGAATTGACTGCCTGCTAATAATTGATTACGTTCCAGGTATTCATAAATTTGTCGTTTTAATATTATCTCGAATACTTTTCCGAATATAGGTATTATACAGGGTGATTCTCAACCTATACATATAAACTTAGGGATATATTCCTCATGACAAATAATGACTAATAAGTGAAAAAAAGTTTCTTGGATATCCGTGAAATTTACTCTCAAATCAACAATACAAAGAACATTTAAAAACAACATCACAGCAAGTGTTCGAAGTTATTTCTCTAAGTTTCTATAAACAATTGGGCTCGATTTCCCACTAGCGCGTCCTAAACCAGGGTGTTGGCGGATTGTCTTGGCAGCAGCATTTAACCAATTTCGCAATTCTTACTCAATATTAACTTCAGTGGCATACACTGCTTTATAAGTGACTCCAAAAATAAAAATCAAGAATCAAGTCAAAGTTTCTTTAAAATAAAACATTATCTGCAATAAAAAGCCCTTTTTTAAAAATATTTTCAACTCCACTGCTAATTTTGTCGAACGGGCAGTATTTTCGTGTAAAGTGATCAATTATCTATCAATTGGTCTCTTACAAATCTTTGATTACAGCTTTTGATTGAATTCACAAATTTTCTACAAACGCGTTTTTCTTAAAAACTATTGCTTTCATCAAAGTTTTGTAAGATAATTGATCACTTTACACGCGTAGAGAGCAATGGCGTAAACAATATTTTTAAAAAAGTGCTTTTTGTAGCAGATAATGTTTAATTTTAAAGAAACTTTGATCCGCTATATCTCGTCAACGAGGCATTTGCGACCCCATGTATATTAAGACTACTCATCTTAATTTTTCATGTATTATCTACTCCAGAAGTATGTCAGCGGTTTTTTGAATGACCCCGTATAACTCAACTCCTAACTCCTCATCAATTCAAATGTACATAGCTGTTTACTCGGTCAGAAGGGCTAATAAAACAGAGTCATCCACCCAACCAGTTAATAACTTCAAAAAATTAAATTTCTTGGAGAATTGTTATGAAAGTTTCACCAATTGTTAATTAAGAAATCTACTTTATAATGAATAACCCCGTTTTTAAAAATCACACTTGATTCTTGAGATGCAAGTTGTTAAAGTTAATTAATAATATCTACAGGTTTTTTGAGTAACTTTAACAATTTCTGAAAAATCAACTTCTTGAAAAATTGTTGTGAAATTTTCACCAATTATTAATGAATGCATCTACAGTGTGTTAATTAATTATCGTACCCGACGTCATCATTGCAAGTGACACAGTGGTACTTTATAATTAAAATCTCCGTTTTGAAAAATCACACTTGATTCTTGAGATACAAGTTGTTAAAGTTAATTAATAATATTTACAGGTTTTTTGAGTAACTTTAACCATTTCTAGGAGAATTGCTATGACTTCCTTTGTTAGTAATTAGTAATTGACAATCGCAAACATAATTAGAGAAGTTTGTCATAATTTTCTTTATATTATTATAATAAATTAGTCTCTTACATGTGTGTCCAAGCAGTCCATTTGGAACTCTGTCTTCTGTTTGATTTTTTTCGGGAAAATTGTTTTCTGATTTTACCCATAATGACTATTGTAGAGTCACACTACTTAATTAAATAAAAGTCGTAATCACAAAACGTATGTATAACTGCATGGGCGTTATAAAATGTAATAAATAAGTTTAAATTTAAAAATGTTATGGATAAACCATTATCGTAGATAATTACACTTATAAGTTGCTAGTTTAAAAATAAATATTAATAATTTCCGTAATTGTTCACAATTGTTTATCTTTTTGTAGAGTTTTCATATCTAATCACATAATCAAATAATAACCGATTAATTAGACAAAAATAGTTTTTTTCATATATTTCTTTTCAAACTTTGGATTTCTTGAGAACACTGTTGTGACATCGTGAATTTTTCTCTACGTTTTCCACTATTAATCAGTTCTTTTGCTAACTGCTTGAGAAATTTTCCTTTTGTAACCTCTGTTTTCCAGTCTTCATTTAGATGAATCCATATAACGTTCAGAGCACTAATGTTTATGATGTTATAAAATACCACCACTAACCATTGTCTTTGACAGTATATTTATGGAAAAGCTGGTCCACAGTGCATTCACATTTTCTTTCTATTAAATTTGCTGAACATCTTGCACCTTCATCATTTTGAGAACAAAAGAAAATTTAGGTGGGACGTGGATGCGGTACTTGCTACTGAAATTCTTGAGGTCTTCTTAGCGGTAGACTTTTAAACATTAATCATCATCAAGACACTTTCAGTAGTCTCTGTTTCGGGCCATTGCAATCCAATTCGTTGTTATTCTTTTCAGGTCTTCTATCCATCGTCAGCCCTCCGTTGCCATTCCAGAATTTTCTTCGTCAACCTACCTATCTGTTAACTTAGCCACATGTCCAATCTCCATTTTAGCTTTGCGATACGCACGATGATGTCCTCTACGACCGTTCTTTTTCTCACTTCATTATGGATCTGTCAACCTCAACATGGACCTCTCCAATCTGCGTTGTGTTACTTGCGGTTTTTTTTATGTTCTTACCTTATCTTTAGAGTATGTCCAAGAATGTTAAGGTTTTAAGAATTTTCACTCAGTTTTTGAGACTTTAAAGAATTTTCGTGGATTTTTCAATCTTTTTCAAGAGGGTTTATAAGCGTTTCTGAGATCTAGTCGAGATGTATAGATTTCCAAAACGATCCAAAACATTCAAAAGGTTAACAGACAATTTCCAAACATTTCAAAAAAATTTTCAAGAATTTCCAAGTGGGTTTGGTAACCATCTTGGCCAATTTTCTGCAGATGTTCTGATTATTTCAGATAATATAGATTTCCAAGACTATCCAAAAGTTTTAAAAGCTTAACAGACAATTTCTAAACATTTTCAGAAAATGTTCAAAAGTGTTCAAGAGTTTGCAAGTGATTTTGGTAATTATTTCAGCCATATTCGTATTTTCAAAGATTTTCTGATTATTTTAGATGGTATAGATTTCCAAGACGATCCAATTTACAGTAAATTTCCAAAATTATTTAGCAATTTCTAAGAACAAGTAAACAAGTAAGTTGGTATTCATTTGCGTATTTTCAAACATTTGCAGATTATTTCAGAGAATGTCTAGAAGTTTTCTAATCATTTCGTGAGCATTTATAACGATTTTAAAATTTTTAAAACATCGCTAGTTATTTCTCCGTTTTATTTAGATGAATCAAGTCAATTTACATTAAATAAAATTTATCATATACATATATTACATTAAAAAAGTTTTGGAAGCAGTCCAAGTAAAATTATTATCTATCAAAGCTCCCTGTAATATTTACATATATCAAACGTTAACGAGATATTTATTATCAAACTGCATGGTAACATTTAAAACCGATAACACTGTTTATTTTAAATACCGGAAATATACAACGAGATTTTATATCAATATAAAATTATTTCTATTACGTCTTATATGCATAAATGTTTGTGAAGCGGCTTATTAAAGTATTAATTTGTTTATTAAACATTTTCTAAAAGTTGAAATACAAAAAAAATTAAAGCGACAATTTCTTACCATAAATCAGGATTCATTTTAAACGAAACGATTTATTAACCACAATCATTATTTCTTTGATATAACGAAAATCACCTGGCTATAACGATAGTTAACACGTTACTGCACTCAGTACCACTTGCGACTTGGGACAAAAATGCGTTTGTAAGCATTAAGAATAAACTAAAGTAGAGATTGCAGCGCAAGCATAAAAAGCAGAAATTGTGCGCAGGAAAAGGACGCAAATTGGTTCTGTCTTTTTCTCTTCCGTTTTTTAAGATTCTGTGAGAACAGAGCTAAATTTATAAAACTTTGATTTTAAAATATATAGATGTGTACACTTCAAATTGATTTTCTAATTATATTTTAATTATTTGTTTTTCTTAAACCGATTTGAATTAATTATATTTATTGTATAATATTGACAACATTATAATTCAATAAAGAAAGATAATATTAAGTTAAATAGCCGCGTATTTTTCTAATGGCTTTTCCATAAGATTTTTCAATGGAACACTCTGAAGCAAACCGATCCCAATTAAACAGAGTCGTAATCGTATCTTCTTAAAATAATATGATTTTTAAATAACATTTTATACAGTGTGTTGCGGTGACTCAGGGAACAAATGTAACCACATATACTAGAGTGGAAATGATGACGATTCATGTAAAAAGAAATTAGTAAAAATCCTCAAATTGCAAAGTACAGGCCATCAAAGTTAGGAAATTTTAATACATTTTTCTAAATATCTTAAACACTATTTAGGGTAAAGCGTTAAAATTTAGTACAGTGTAAACTAATATCACGTAAAATCATTAGGCAACAATGCTATACAGATGTTCCTAAAATTTCTTTACTCAAAACTTTTTTATTCTATCATAAACCTTACATTTATTTTTGCAGTTTCTAATAGTAAATTTAGTTTAGAAACTTTTATCATTCTTAGAGAATATTGATAAAAACCACCGTTTTCGTATTAAATGCAAAAATGTTAGGCTCCAAATTCAATAATGACCTATGAGTCGGATGATAACGTGGCTTCGATGCAGTCGCATCTTGATATCTTGGTGGAATGGTGCGATCGTAATCAGCTCTTCATCCTACTGTATAGGTGCAATCTCCCTGCTTAAATTAACTTCTGTCAGAGATCTGGGAGTAATTTTTCATAGCAGACTATCGTTTATACCGCACATAGAGGATGTCGCATCCTGTGCTGCGAGAATGCTTGGCTTTATGAAAACTTGAGATAAGACAGGCCAAGGTTAGCTCTTTTCGAATATGTAAACCGGAAATACAAGGGAAAAGTTTGTTGCACGATTGTACGAACGTGTGATTGAGATGTGTTATATACAGTTGAAAAGAGCGGAAAATTTCCTATGAGATGAATATAGTTCTAGAGTTTTCTCTCCGTCATATAAGAGAGTTATTGACCCAAACGTGGTTTAGCCGCGGCAAAAATTAGTGGTTTAGGTAGTTCTTAGTCAGAAAAAATGATTGTGCAAACGTGTGGTCGCGGTGTGTCACACACCGTTGGAAAGAGCAGGAAATTTTCCATAAGCTGAATATAGTTGTAGAGTTTTTTCCCTGTCAAATAGGAAAGTTATTAGTGGCTTTTTCAGGTGCGTTTTTCTTACAGACGCTGATAGATATTGGCGAACGAACACTCGGAATAGGATAGTCCTCTTTCCGGATATGTAAAGCATTTGTTGAATTTCCATCTGATAACGGCTGCACAAGGCCGTGAAGTTTGGTAATTTTGAGGTAATTTGAATGCAGTGAGACGTTTCTTATTTTTTGCTCTCATTATCAACATATCGGCGGACGAAAACTTGGTTTAGGACAGAGAAAAGACCAAGCTTTCCAACCGTGTGCTTAGTTTTATTTTAAGATATGGGCCCGAGAAATAGGTGGAAATATAAGAGAAAAAGTTTGTTGTTCACTAAGCGGTCACTAAGTTTCGTTTTCAAATGTGCCTCAAGATGACCTCGCGTCATTGATTTGTTGGTCAAGGATTGTTGGCATAAAAGACAAAAAGGTGACCGTTTATGGTGAACAGCGGGTATAAAACCAAATTTTAAGGGGATCATTTTAATTTTTTTTAATGCGTCAAGCAGCCATTCTTTATAGATTTATTAATTAGATACACAAAAAAGCTTTGATTGGTGTAATTTTGATTCATTAAATTTAAAAATGCGCGGGAAGGAGTTATTTTAGAAAAAAAACAAATAAGACAAGATATAACTTGTAAGATACATTTTACTGTTAATTACATTTAGGAAAAATGCGTTTAATCTATGGAAACCCGAACGAAAATAAGTGAGTGATCACCTCTATTAACCGGTCCAACCAGCACACCAACCGATCGACCGAAAGAAAAGAAATAGAAAGAGTGCATCACATCTATGAAGCGAGCGGACCTATTTAAAAAAATATAAAATGTGTGGGAACCAACCGATTAACGAGTATCCGAGCGGATGGTTAAAAAGTATAATTTCAACAAGAATTAACACGTTTAGATTAAGCTAAAATAAAGTAGATATGAAATCGGTTCAATTTAAACAGAAGATTAACATTTATGATGTAGAATAAGATTATGTACATATATCTACATAATATTCTTTATTACCACTTTGAGTATACAATTAAAACACAATAGCTATAATACCTATAGTTTATAGCGAAAATCGCGGTTAAGTCGAAAACGGCTTGGTGAATTTCAACGCGGTTTTAACCAAAATATGTCAAATAATTGTGTTTGTCGGATCTCGTTATCAGCTTTTCAAAGTTATGCCTATCTAATTTTTTAGAGCGATTTAAGCGAATTATAAATTACAAAGAATCAGAAATTAGCCATGCGGAAAGAAGATGTTTCTGTCCAGTTAGGATTGTGTGTGATCCAGACAGGACGTCACGCTTTTATTGTACCTACATATTGAAATAAAGGCGCGGCGTCCTACCTAGAACACACATCAGCACCATCTTTTTCGATTGGATGGAACCCCTCTCTCCCCGCATGCCTTATTACTATTTTTTTTAATTTATAATTCACGCAAATCGTTCTAAAAGAATAGGGCCGTTACGGTCAATCGATTAGAAAGACCGTCTTTAAAAAAATCGATAATGTAAATTAAATTAGACGGATTAGTAACGTTTTCACGTTCGAAAATTGTTTAATTTTTGCAATAATTAATGTAAAACTTTAAAATTCCCCACCCCTGATTCATTGTGACGTTTTAAGTAAGAAGAAAGAAATCACAGACGTGATTTCTCTCCCGTTTTATTCTGTTTTCTTCTAGCGCATAAGATTCGTAGCATTGTCTCTCTCCAGAAATTTTATTGATTTTTATACGCTCCAATCGTACGCTCAAATCTGAGTGACGCGCTACTAAATTCGCGGCCTGTAATTTCTAACTTTATTATTTTTTTTTGGAAAAACTAAGCCTCAGAATCAAAAATTAAAAAATATGGGGTCAATCAATTTTAAAAAACTTTCGAATGAGCCAATAAAAAAGAATACTTAACGGCCCTATTAGAGGGACAAACGTAATTATTTGCAATATTTCGGTTGAAACCGCGTAGAAATTCACCCAGTCACTTTCGACATAACCGCATCCTACTAAACCACGATTTTTCGCGAAGCTATAAAAAATATCGCAAAAATAAAATATGCCCCTCATGCACCTTTTCAAATTTAAAATTTTTTCGGCATATAGTTTTTGAGAAAAATAATCGCAAAGTGGACAAAGTTGCCGGAACCCTCAAAAATCGGGTACTTTTCTCATTTAATTTATCGGGTACGCAACCAAATCAGATGTGAATCAAATTCACATAATATATGTTATGTAGAAATGATCAGTGATTATAATAAACATTAACGCAATTTTTTTAATCTATCGGTTGCAAAGATATCGGTCTCTAAACTGAAGGGCCTTGACTTTTAGCGCTCATATTTCTTCTGAATGTGTTTTATTAATTTTTGGAGAAACTGCAATTTTAAAATTTTGTAAGCTATTTTATCTAATTTTTTTAAGACGTTTCTTAACAGCATTTATTTAAAAAGAACTTAATAGTGACAATAAATGAGTGAATACTGTACAACTTATTATTATTTTCACATAATACCATAATACCTTTTCTACCACTATATAGTTCTTTTTTTTTAACCAACAGTATTTTTGTTTTTTTTTGATTGTATCGTTCAATTAATTTTCATTTGATGAAACAATTGTTGATTTATTATCAGAATGTGCGGCGATTGCGATCTAAAACAACGTCTTTCTTATTAAATGTGCTTAATCACAATTTTTCAGCTATTTGTCTTACCGAGACTTAGTTAAATGAGTCAATTTATAATGCTGAAGTAATTGATTCTCGATACAATGTGTACAAAATTGATCGTAGGTATGGTATGGTTCCCTGGGTGGCGGTGTACTGCTGGCTATTAGCACAAAATTTTTATCATCTCAGATTCCGTTGGATACTGGTTTGGAGATTGTTACGGGCAGGACGCATTTCTTTAATGTTTCTATTATCTTTGTGGTGGTTTACATTAGGCCAGCTGGCGGTGTGGGGGTGTATCAAAAGTTTGCCGAGCTTATGAGTAATTTATATATGTCGCATGATGCGAAGTTTATAATTCTAGGTGATTTTAATTTGCCTTTGGTGAACGAGTCCAGCTCTGATTTTTTTGCTGTCAACAGTGTGAAATACAATGCAATTGGCGACTTTCTTTGTTTTTGCAATTGCAACTCGCACATCAGTATAATAGGGAAAAACCCTTGGATTTAGTTTTGTCAGATGTTGCGCTTGATGTTGGCCTTTTTGATTTACCATTTGAGGAGGAAGATCTTTACCACCCTTGTCTAGAAATTAAATTATCTTACAAATCCGCAAATAAATTAACTTTTAGAATGCGAATTTCATACTTTTTTTTTGAGTACGTATGTTAATGTGGATGGTGCAGTTGCTGAATTTTATGATATT
This sequence comes from Onthophagus taurus, assembly GCF_036711975.1. Taxonomy (NCBI): domain Eukaryota; kingdom Metazoa; phylum Arthropoda; class Insecta; order Coleoptera; family Scarabaeidae; genus Onthophagus; species Onthophagus taurus. The sequence continues at coordinate 2,026,311 of NC_091976.1, read as the reverse complement.
CTATATGATATCTTAGCTGATTGTGTCCCGATAAGGCAAGTTGGGGCTCGTAAATATCCAGTGTGGTTTAATCAAGGTATAATAAAAGATATTAAGGCTAAGGATTTCCATTTTAAACACACAAAAGGTTCCACGTACCATTTGGATAAATATAGAGAAGCCCATAGGGCCAGGGTCAAGCGGAACATTGCAATAGCTTACAATAGTTATACACGAGATGTTGAAAATAATATTGTAGTTGATCCGAAGGCATTTTGGAATTTTATTGGTAGCAAAAGGGATAACTTCAACCAGGGCGGGCGGAGTTCTTCTTGCTTCTAGCGAAGATATCACATCTGCTTTTGCAAATCATTTTGTCCGTTTATGGTTCAACGTCGAATTATTCTCTTTCGTTCTATGATGACATTATCAACGATAACTCATTCGATTTGTTCAACTTGGAATGCTTCTCAATGAATGAAAGTGGTGATGCCATAAATAAGCTTAAGTCTAAACGTACAGAGGGACCAGATGGTATTCGTTCTTACATTGTGAAGGGCTGCAAACACGCCTTTGTAATGCCATTATACATAATTTTTAATTTATCACTTGTGACGAATACATTTCCAAATGTTTGGAAGGTCGCATGAGTGACTCCGATTCACAAATCTGGACCTCAAATTATAGACCTATACCGGTAATCTTCTGTTTTGCTAAACAGGAGATATGTTGGGGATTGATTCAAGGGTTCTGCAGGATAGTAATCTGGGACCTTTGTTATTTTTGTTATTTATAAATGATTTGCCCCTGGTAATTAACTCAACCAGATGCTTACTCTTGGCGGACGATCTGAAGATATTCACAACTGTATATGACTTAACTGACTGCCGGTCCTTATAGTCTGATTTAGATAACGTATTTAATTGGTGTCGGCTCAACAAGCTCCATTTTAATGTGTCTAAATATGAATCAATGACGTATACATTGAGGAAGAGGCCTATAGAATTTGTATATAAAATAAATAATGTGAATTTGAGGTGTGTTATTAAAAAGAGAAACTTGGGTGTGTTGTTTTCGCCTGGTTTATGCTTTGTTGAACATATTAAAGTCACAGCAACCACAGCTTTGCGTCTCTTAGGATTTGTCATTTAGAAATGGGTACAGTTTCTCAAACTTACAGACGCTGCAATTACTGTTCAATTTTAGATCGTACGAATTTGCACGCAAATTATTTAACTTAAGATCACCAGGTTGTCTTTCAGAAGAAAAATTATATCGCTCTGTTTTCTACATAAAGTGTTGAATAATAGTATAAATGCTCCATTAATATTAGAAAATATTGGTTTCTATGCGCCTGCATATTGTGGTAGGCTAAGAATCTTTTCTACATTTCTCGGTTTTCAACTGAGCTGAGACGAAATTCTTCTCTTATTAGAATCCTTTCACTGTACAACACACTGTCGGCTTCTTCCGTCATACCTCTGTTTGGCATTGGTATTAGATCGTTTAAACAACATTTGACACCTTTGATAAGTGCTGCAGCCACCCAGTAGCCAAACTTGATTTTTATTATTGAATTCTGTAATTTGTGATGTAATTCTGTTCATTTTTTATAGTTTTGGTTCAACATATGCTCCGCGCGTTCTGTGATACATTAATTAACATGTATTCTTGATCGTGGTTGTTTTGTTTGTTTTTATTGGTTATATTATGTACTAGTAGACTTAAATTTGGAAATTTGTAATTAGGAGCAACCCTGTAATTTCGGAAGTAAAAGAAAATAAAATAAATAAAATTTGATCAAAAATACTTAATATTTAGGATTGAACAATTTTTGATCTGATAGAGGTCGAAAAAGAATTAATATAGAGAGTACTACTAGTTTTTGAGAAACAACAAGAGGGGATAGACGTGTTGTCATTCGAGTTCTCGCTTTAACTTATTTTTTAAGAGTTTCATTACCCATAGGGAGAAATGAAAATTCAAATGACCTGATCAAAAAACTTCCCGGAAGAAACCAGTCCGTACAACAACATGAGTAGCTAAACGACGTATTTATGGAACCTCTTTATGTTGATTCAAAACACACAAATAAAAACTAAACAAATGCACTAAACAAAATACATACTGAAACTAACAGAAACTTTTCGAAAGCACAACCAACAACTAACAAACATTCACACACAGTGATAAGATGAGGGAATTAAACCTAAAATTTATATCTTGCTACATAGTGATTCCCTATAACAAAATGCTCCCATGTGCTGAATTTTCGATACAATAATCAGAAACACAAAATGAATATAAAACTAATAGCGACGACATCATCTCCTTCAACAAAGAAGGTTTTTTAATCAAATGCAATCTACATAAACCACGACTGAAAATACTTTTAAACTCTTTAAAAATCAGAAAGTCACCTGTGATCCTTACACACCTTGATCCAAATCTCAATTTACTGAACCCTACTCAGCCATTATATGTAATGTCGAACTAGATATTAAAGAAGAATCAATTAGCAATTTCTTAACGCAGAAGAATATAATCCACCGTTACTGCAAACGTATTATATGGCGAGCAACCAATAAACCAACAACAAAAATAAGATTAATCACAGGAGATGCAAGTAATTTTGCATAATCATTACGTGGTCATAGTAAGCGATGCACCTCTCCGAGCACCTAGACCTTGTTCAAAATGATTGTATTTTTTGTTTCTGTTTTTCTATTTGCAAATGAGTTAGTCCTTATTTTCTTTATCCTACCCTTTCCTTTAACGCAACGCATGTCATTAGAGCCTGTTTATTGCCTTCAATAGAGGCAAAAAATGAAGATAATTTTAACACTTAAGAAATCATTCTTAAGGGGTTCTTAAAGAGAGCTGTTGAAAGGTTCTTTACACAGATTATACATAGATCTGTATCTCCTTTTAGGTTAAAACTTATCTGCCGGAAGTGACACTTTAGAGTGGAAATTTCCTTTAAATAAAGATAAATGAACAATATATTTTTTTTTCTAATTGTGTTTCAATCGATAAGTATATCTCTCAATAATTTAAAAATGAAACCACTCCAGCTTTTTTAATTTTTTTTATTTGAGTTCAGTATGTTCCTTCTTTTAACACAACATATGAAGCAAATGTACCTGTACGAGTCTACCACGTTGATAATGAGGGGACATCGACAAGTTCCGGAATTCAACATGAAAACATTGTCCGTACATTGATTTTTAACATCCACGATAGATTATTCTGATTTCAAAAATACCAACGAATACGATGAACATAATATGTTATATGAATTAACTAAGTTGAAAATAATCAGGACACAAGTCAGTGTAGAAAAAAAGGTCGAGGATTTACCAGTAGTAGTAGATATTGGCTAATGTGACCTTAATCTTGACTGATCAAGGAGCAAATTCCTAAGTCGGCTAAGGCCACGCCGAATGACCTTGGCCTTGAATGTTCAAGGGGAGTCCAGAATTGACTAATGTCACGCCGCGTGAAAAATTGGGAAAGCCCCCAATTTCTAGCTTCGATTGCTCTTTTCGCTAATAGTTTCTTCACCAGAAAGTCTTTCGAATATTTTATCATCATAGTTCTTTAGATATGGAGAGTCATCCTTGATTGGTGAATCATCAGCTTTTTTCTGTGGTGTTGATGTGAGTAATTTTCGTTTCATCTTTATTTTGTTGCTTTAGGTGTTTTAGGTCGATAAGTAGTTGGTTTGTTACCAATTTTTGATTGTAAGTTTTTAATTCGTGAATAAGCATCACCATCATCACAGGAAAAGCCATCAGCTTTTTCTGACTTAAAGGTCAACGGTTCTGTTTTCAATACTCCAAACTTTGTAGAGATAGTTTTTAAGTGACACGTAAATGGAACAAATTCTAATTCAACTCGTAGCTTTGATTCTTCTATGTCTCCCTTTAATGTAATAATTTTTTGATATAGATCATCACGAGCATTGATTACTTGTTGAGTTAAATTTTTATGCATGGTGCTGACATTACATTGATACAGCTTTATCCGGTAGAAGACTGTTTTATACTAATTTAGATGAGCTCATTTTAAAGTATTATATATTCATCAAATCCTTTTCGATATCTACCACAATTCTTAGTGCAATCTAAATCAATAACCAATCAAATGATCTGTGAAAATATGTTTCATATTTGTTAGGTCTTTTCTAAATAAAACAAAAAGATTGAAGAGAGTTGTCGCGAATTAATTGTTTAGGGATAGCACTATAACTTTGAAATAAAAAGAAACAATCAATATTAGTATGACGTCCATACGAAAAAAAATCTTTTATAATGTTTTGACCACAACGACAACTTACGTCGTCAAATATTACAAGCGATTAGTCCTTAACTTCGGCTAGTGTTACAAAATCATTGATATTAGTAATTCATAATACCCACAATCATCCAACGACTGCAGTAAATTTCGAAGATATTCATATTTACTCTGATTTAAAGAACTAGAACATATATATTGAGGAATCGTAAACCACTTGCACCAGTTAGTAATGATAGGATAAGGTTCATCTTTTCAGCCCCCGATTTTTCAATAATTAACCCTCGCTTGGAATTACCACCGGATATTTCACTATGTCTTTTAATTAATTCGTTTACTAATAATATATCAATAACATTTATAATTGAAACCGATAATGTTTATGTTGAAACATATATTTCCTCGGTCATCATACATATACCTATCTAATCTCTTCAATGAATGACATTAAACTGAATCAAAAAATGAAATAATTCTTGTAATATGTAATTCTTAGTTTTAATAAAATTTAAGATATCAAGCTCAATATATAAAATAAACATATAATATACAATATAATTCATAGAATACATACATACATATACAAATATGTATCTACAAACATTTTTTCGGTTAAAATTTGTATAAATAGTAGCCTCGCCCGCAATCGTGCCCAAGATCGTTGTAGAATTCATTAAACAGTTCACCATTCATAAACGATGTGCCTGCTATTTTGTTTATATCGTTCAGATTCATTATGTGAAATTTGAAGGTAGTAAATATGTATTTCTTATATAGTAGTAAAAATTATAAATGAGATAAATTGTAACTTACATGTTATATTGGAGCTTGTTCACTTTACTTGGAAAGCACTTGTATGAAGCACTAACACTTTTCAACTTCATACCTTCGATATATATGTACAGTTATTTTTTTGTCGCCCTCCTCGATATCTTACAACCATTTTTACTTTCAAGAGAAACCAATTTTAATAAAATATACGTATTTTTACCAAATACGGTTCAGTTTTTATGAAATTTATCTGAAATTTATACGGTCGTTCTTAAAGGTTAACTTTTTCATAATTTAAAGTGAATATGTATAACTCTGCATTAAGACCTACTTACAACCAAATATTGGTTTCACTTTTACCTTCACCTTCATAAAAAGGTGAAGGTATTGCTTCTGTCAGTTGCTCTGAAACTAAAATCTACCCACTGGGCACACGTTCTTTTATACTAGAAAAAACTATTTTGAGAAATGACCTTTAGCAAGCGGCACTAAAAAAACAAATATTGTGCCAAAATTTTTTTGGTAGGTGTATTTTTGGCAACATTATGTAGAATAAAAATAAACTAATAAACTATATAAAACAAACACAGTACCAAATTTCGCCGTAATCAACAAGTAATGCCCGGGATAGAATTAATTTTTAAGGGGGTGGTTAACCCCAACCACCCCTAAATGGTGTATTATGCCTTATTTTACATTAAACATTTTATTGTGCGACTAATTTACGGTTTTGTTAAAGTATTTTCAAAATACCTGACAATTTTATCACATCATTCTTACGAAAAGTGGTTACATGTTAACCCCCGTAACTTCGCTGGGGATGATCTAGAGCGAATGGGAAAAAACCCTTAACTAATATTTTTGAACGTGCTGGAAGTATACTTAATGCCGCCAAAATCGATAGGGTGGTTTTTAAATAATTCCAAAAAAATAGGGGTAGTTCGCCCTTCTTAACCCTCTGGTATATGTGTGATACATCAAAAGAAAGCTCTTTTAAAATGAATATCAGTTACAATTTACCAAATTTTGATAGCACTTTTCATTTTTAAAATATAAGTGAAAACGTACTTTTTCTCCAAACTTTCAACCCCTATAACTCGCCCCAGGGGCTTTTACCGCACGTATAAAAAAATGTACGAACCTTATTTTGGCCCATTCTATGACTGTACCAAATTGCATCGAAATCGGTGAGACACAGTTGTGACACTTCCCTTGTTAGTGTCCTCGAAATAATAAAAACTTGCAATAAACACTTTTGCTATATTTTTTCTTGAATTAAAGAACTTAATGAAAGAGTCGAAATGAAACACAAAACTTGACTGAAGTCTCTGTATTCTAGAAGAAGAATGTGAATTTTTGAAAACAAGTTTCGGAGGTCTAAAAATAAAACGCTCGATGAACCCCAAAAGGAAAGAAACATTATTACTTAATATTACTATGTACACAACTTAAATCTAACTATATACATCAATAAATGTCACTAAAAGAAATAAAATTTATATTTGAATTGAAACTTTAAACAAACATAAAATCGTATAACGTGGTTTCCTGAGAATGGCATTAACACGCCGAAACCGGTAGAAACTGAAAAACTTAAATAAACTTTTTCATCATTAAAATACGACTGTCATTTATACATTCTTTAACGCACACGATGATAAAAGGGACTCAAAACACAAATATCATTGTTTTCGTCTGGGTAAACAGGTTAATGATAATTTTTTTATGAACCTCCTCAAAATAACATCACTTCCTTCAGTTAATTAACCTCCTCCTCCTCGTACGAATCCCCCAAAAAATATGCCGATTCAAAAACCTCCTCCTAGCCCCAAAAAATATGCTGATTCAAGAACCTCCTCCTAGAACGCCGGTTCGAGGATTAATTATCATGGGCAGCATTTGAAAAACTCAGTTTTATACTGAAAAACAAAGAATATCGAGACCCCTAAAACGAAAGGTGGACTTGAAACTATGACCTCAAAGGGTGATGTAACGAGCAATGCTGGTAATCCCTCTGAATGACAAGATTCGAAATTGCAACATTCGCAGAAGAATAGGTGTTATGAGTTGCTTAGCTAGACTTAAGTGGCAATAAGTCGTGGCAAGACAAAACAGAAAAAAGAGACCACGAGGAACTAAAACAAGGTGCAGGAAAACCGCAATAGAGCTGGATTGATGATGTGTCGGGGAAAGAATGGTTAAGAACAGCAAAAGACATAAATAAATGGCGACATTTGAAAGAGGCCTATCTCCAGTGGTGTATGAATACAGGCTTAGGAAGAAGAAGAAGATGGGTATGGAGGTACTTGTCAAAAAGCCTATTAAATATAAAAACACATAGGTCAAGAATCAATAGTTAACTCATTTTATTTTTATTAAAGCTTTAGTTATTTTATTATTTTAATAAGGGAGGTGGTGAGAATCTGTATAGCGGTGAACATCGTGTTTTTGAGCTCTGTAAATAAATCCAAAATAAGGGGATCTTTACGAGTTCGACATATAGAAAGTACAGGGAAAGAAAAATAAAGAGAAGAATATGCAACAAATAAATGAAGAAATGATCGACCAAATGAATGTAATGAATGAAGCGATGGGATCGTTAATGAACGAAATAAATGAGAGGAGGAAGGAACAACAACAATACTCTGCAGAAATAAAGCAAATAAAGCAAAAAAAAAACCAAACTACAATCACAGTGTTATGTGATCGTGGAAAAGTGCGCGAGTTTCGTGAAAAACACTTAAAGGACCACATAAATTAAAATTAAGTATTTTAAGATGTAGATTATTTTTTTTATTTAGATATCTGATAAGAGCAACAGTTCGGCCAACATGGAGAACCGTTCGCAAGCATAAATTTAAGGGTTATTTCAAGATAAGGTCGCTTTACGACCCATAATTCAAAACGCCTTTATTCGGATATCCGCGGAGCATACGAATTGGATAAGAGTAGTAGAGCAGGGGTAGGGTTGCCGAAACTCATGGAAACACATGTAATGCCAAACACATTCGAAAATTAATACGAAATTGGCTGTCCAAGTTTTAAGTCATACTGTGAGTACTGCAATACTTACTGCCACTGAAACGGGTGAAAGCACCTGAAAGTGCAAAACACACCGCGGATTTTTTAAACATAATTAATAATATGTTTAATACTTTAAAGAGCAACCAAATTGAAAGTTAGAAGAAAAGTGTGCTCCTCTGTTAAAGCAGAACTTATTCGGATTTGATGCCCTAAGAAGAGCGACTGAAGTGATGAAAAACATCAAAAAAGTTTCAAAGAGGGGCACCTTCAAAAGACCATCACGTTTTGATGGCATACTACTTACCAACAATTCTGTGATAAGGTTGTGTCAAAAACAAAGAACGAAATTATTACCTTCTTACCTCAAAATTTAATCAAGATATTCTTGAGACATATTGTATCTGCAATTTTTAAGCTGCCTTTAAAACGTTGTGTGGAGCCTTTTAAAACCACCAAAGACAGGAAGTTATGAGATTACTTCTGAAACTGTCTTAAACGTGCAGGAAAAATATAAATCGATTGAGAAGTATTGACAGTGATGATGAAGGATATTGTGCAACAAACATCTTCAAAAGATTGTGTCATGATATATTTCGCGGATACATAGTAAAAGTGTGTTGATAAACTTTTTTGGAAATGTGCCGTGAATTATTGTCGAAAAATATAATAATATTTTAATTTTTTATACAAATTATAACATTAATAATCCCACGGCATTTAAAAATCCACCCGATTTGCAAAGATCTGTAATAAACACGTTGTCTAAACATATAAAAGAATCAATGAAAAGCACGATGTTTATTTAAATTTTTGGAAAGAAAAATTAAATATAAAGTTATTAAAAGGTATGACTGGTTTTCTGTATGTGAAGGCCATCGACATTTCATGCTTCATTTAGTATGTAGAAATACTTAAATTTATTTTATTTCTTTACGTCAGAAATAACTTTGGAATTTTAGTACTAGAGAGACGCAGGTACTTAAAACAGCCCCTTTTTTCACCAACTAAAAAGTGTTTACTTTTCTTCGCTATTATGTAGTATTTTATTAGGGTTTATTTTACCACTTTTGTTTTTCTAAAAGTCGTGAGGTTTTGGAAACATTCATTTCTCAAGTTCCCTTGAGTGAACATCGTTTGCATAGATAATTTCCGTAGTACCGCAGTATATTGGTTAAAGTAAAATTTAGTGTTAATTATTGTTAATTTAGTGTTTACGTGAATATAGTTATTTAAGTTTGAGATAGTGACTATAAGAAATTAATAATTGTTCCTTCAAAATCGATGATTTTTTTTTTAATAGTTAAAAATAAGAAAAAAGTGTCAAACTTACCGAAAAATGACTTTAAAGTTTCGCTATGACGTCACGTTTTGTGACGTCATCAGCCATCTCTCGGCATCAACAACGGTATAACCAATCGTTTACTTGTTTTTACAACCAATCATATACATTAATCTGATAAAATTAAAAATCAAATCAATTTCACCAAATTTATAACAGAATTAACAGGTTTTTTACAGCGCATATTTTCGGTTGAAATACGTTACACTTTAGAATCCTTTAACGGTTAAAGAATTCTCGGAAAAATGAAAAAGGGGGCATATCTAATTTGGGGGTGGGTCAAATATTGGTATGGTCTTGTTGAAACATTCGGATCCACCTAATATACTGATTTATTTTAGAATTTTGTGTAGAAATTAGATGTTGAATTAGGTCAATTTACGTTTAAATTAGTGAGAATTTCCCAACTGTCGGATTAGACATGGAGAAGGGTGTGGGTCAAATATTGGTATGGTCTTGTTGAAAAAAAACGTTACATTCGGATCCACTTAATATACTGATTTATTTCAGAATTTTGTGTAGAAATTAGATGTTGAATTAGGTTAATTTACGTTTAAATTAGTGAGAACTTCCCAAATGTCGGATTAGACATGGAGAAGGGTGTGGGTCAAATATTGGTATGGTCTTGTTGAAAGAAAAACGTTACATTCGGATCCACCTAATATACTGATTTATTTTCGAATTTTGTGTAGAAATTAGATTTTGAGTTAAGTTAAATTATATAGGAATTTGAATTTGAGATCGAGATTCTTAAATGTCGGGTTGGGTTCGGGGTAGGGGACGGTTGTAAAAGAAACAGATCCACACGAGCAGGTAGATGGTACGTTTTAGTCGTTGTTTGTCGAAAACCGAAGTAACAAGGGTATTTCACCCGAAAATATGCGTTATAATTAGGGCACGGAACTTTTGTAACAAAATGATACGATTTCCCCCCTCCACTCGTTCTTAATTAAATTCTAAAACGATTTTCTCAATAAAAAAATATATAAAAATTATTTTGAGGTTATTTTTGATCAAATCAAAAATTTTTATTAACAAAATTTGTTTAGAATTACTTCAGGAACAGTGTTTGTTAATAAAGTTTTTTGCTAACTTGAAATTTTAATTTCCCCCTGAATAGTATGCTATCAAAATTAATTATCTTAATAATTATTGTTTTTATCAAAAAATGTTTTAAATAAAATTTGTTTCAATTTCGATTTTGAATCAATTATCTTAACAAAAAATTTTTACATCGCTATTAATTAAGCGTCTAACTGTAATTATGTATAAAAATTTAAAAACTATTATTTTGAGGTTATCTCCTTAATTATTGATTAAATCAAAAAATTTTGTTAACAATGTTTGTTAAGAATTGCTTCAGGAACAGTGTTTGATAAAACAATTTTTTTCTAACTTGAAATTTTAATTTCCCACTGAACAGTATGCTACAAAAATTAATATTTTTGAGGTTATATCCTTATTGTTGATTTAATAAAAAAATTTGTTTAGAATTACTTCAGGAATAATGTTTGTTAATACAATTTTTTACTAACTTGAAATTTTAATTTCCCTCTGAATAGTATGCTATCAAAATTAATTATTTCGATAATTATTGTTTCTATCAAAAAATGTTTTAAATAAAATTTGTTTCAATTTCGATTTTGAATCAATTATCTTAACAAAAAATGTTTACATCTCTATTAATTAAGCGTCTAAGTGTAATTATGTGTAAAAATTTAAAAATTATTATTTTGAGGTTATCTCCTTAATTATTGATTAAATCAAAAAATTTTATTAACAATGTTTGTTAAGAATTGCTTCAGGAACAGTGTATGTTAAAACAATTTTTTTCTAACTTGAAATTTTAATTTCCCACTGAACAGTATGCTACAAAAATTAATATTTTTGAGGTTATATCCTTATTGTTGATTTAATAAAAAAATTTGTTTAGAATTACTTCAGGAATAATGTTTGTTAATACAATTTTTTACTAACTTGAAATTTTAATTTCCCTCTGAATAGTATGCTATCAAAATTAATTATCTCAATAATTATTGTTTCTATCAAAAAATGTTTTAAATAAAATTTGTTTCAATTTCGATTTTGAATCAATTATCTTAACAAAAAATGTTTACATCTCTATTAATTAACCATCTAAGTATAATTATGTATAAAAATTTAAAAATTATTATTTTGAGGTTATCTCCTTAATTATTGATTAAATCAAAAAATTTTGTTAACAATGTTTGTTAAGAATTGCTTCAGGAACAGTGTTTGTTAAAACAATTTTTTTCTAACTTGAAATTTTAATTTCCCACTGAACAGTATGCTACAAAAATTAATATTTTTGAGGTTATATCCTTATGGTTGATTTAATCAAAAAATTTTGTTAACAAAATTTGTTTAGAATTACTTCAGGAACAGTGTTTGTTAATACAATTTTTTGCTAACTTGAAATTTTAATTTCCCTCTGAATAGTATGCTATCAAAATTAATTATCTCAATAATTATTGCTTTTATTAAAAAATGTTGATTGTTGGTGTAGTTTTAGATCAGGTCTTTTAATTTGTGTTGATGTAGTAGTCCACGTTTCCGGCCTCTACCCGCGGAAGAGTATGACCCCTCCGTGTCACTCATTACTTGAGTAATTTAAATAATTAACTTCTTAAAAACTTAGAACTTTTTAATAAAACACGTCCGTATTGCCTCAAATCTGAATTTGAACTCTACTGTTTTATTAATTCAAAATTTTGGGTTTATATACAAATCTTAATGTTAATTTAAAAAATAATAGTGATTTAAAGTAATTAATTTAGGTCGCATAATTGCGCACGGTGTGCATTACGCAATTATTGTATTGACCTTAATTTAATGATTGTAATTGTAAATTAATAATTATAACATTAACAGTTACAAATTAACGACAAATAAATAAATGTATTAAGAAGGAACGAAAACGACCCTTGACTGTTTTTGTCTCTGTGTTCATTAATAAATAAATATATTAGGCAGGAAAGGAAACAGTTAGAGACAATCCTTGATTGTTTTATTTCTATGTTTACTTATAACAAAATTATAGTTCTGTAGTTCAATCGTCTGCTATACGCAGTCAGTTAGTCACATCGGAGATTAATTACCATTTCCTGCCATCATCGTCGTCGCCATTCAATAAGAATTGACGGTTTTCCGTCAATTGCGAGTATTTTAGCGGTTATTCGGCTGTAACCATGGAAAACGATAATACGAACCTTTGTATTATCGCAAAATAATTTATTAGTAAACAATTTAAAAATATTGATAGTCTAGCTATATACAACTCGCCATTCAAAAGTACTGGAATCTCGACGTACTGCCTTAAAACAATATAAATAATTGAATTATGATTCGTAAAACACAAATGGAGTTTTTAAAAAGATTTATTACAATAATTGGCCTTAATATATCTTTCTTAACCACAATTTGATAGTTAAACAAACATATTAGAATTTAATCCTTGTGTGAGCTTAAAGGGTACTTATGCTATCTTAATACTAATGACTATATAACTCCTCCCTCTCTAAGATGGACAAATGAGGGGAGCTCGATTTGGACATTATCAGCAGGTGGTGTCTCTCTTTTGAGAATTGCTTTAATTTGCTTCCAGGCTCTCCAGATTATGAACCCTATGAGCGCCATCATTAGCACACTCCAAAGGAATATGTCGCACTTGTGATGTATCCTCTGTGTTAGTGTTGATGTAATTTTGATTACATTGTGTTCTAGTTGTTTCGGTATCTTTGTGTTGATGTCTGGTATTGACACCATCATTGCATCAATGCCTTCGTTGGGATCTATTTTTACTTCGTCGATTTGTAGTTTTCAGTTTTTCATTTCCACTAGGGTTGCTTTATTAATTTTGTATATATCATTTTGAGGAGAGGTTGACCTCAGTATTACTTGTCCTTTTTGTGTATTAAGATTGGTCCAAGGCAAATTTCTTGGATTATTATCCTTGAGAGGTGTATTGTTGTTAATACTGTGCACTCGCTAGTGCCGTTCTTCAGAATCTTGTTGATGCATGGGTTTCCGTTAAGAGGATAACCTATTAGCGAAAACAACGAATACCATTTTATTCAGCCATCGTTTAAAATTTTTGTATGTTTGTTACATCAAAATTTCTATTTTTTTTATATAGTTTTTAGTGATGCATTTAGTTTTTTTAAAAAATGTCGCGTAACGTTTCTAAAATCACGTTTTAAAAAATTTTTAAAAACGGAATGCATCACCAGGTAGTGAAATGTAAAGTAAATCATATTTAAAGATTATAAATAAATTCGCGTTATAAATTCTGTGACCATCCTCTTCTTTAAACATAACCTAGTACATGTTCAATATTTTGATGTTTTTTGACTGTGTGACTTTAAGTAAATCGTTTCAACATTATAAATCTCACAACGTCCTCACATATCTGACGTCGTGCCTGAAGAAGACAGCTAAGCTGTCGAAACATTGTAGCACCAATTGCGAATAATAAAATTATATCATCGTTAACCTGATTTTTAATTTTTCATCACTCTCAACGATGAACATGGAAGCCATCATAGCCAAAATATTTAAAGAGTTCAATTTTTTTTTATTAACTGCAGCAAATTTAAATAAAATGGGTTTAAAAACGTTTAGTCGGTTTTGATTGCTTTCGGAGTATAAATACGGCAACATCGCAAATATTGCTCCGTCCCAAACATTACCCGAGACATAGTGGAGCTCGGTATTCTCGGTAACCGCGACGTTGGCGTCGGCGTAGTGTCTCCCAAGAAAAACAAACCTGAAGCGATTAATATTTTCGGATAGATCAAAAAATGTTTATATCACTAATTTAAATTTAAACATTTAATTTACGTAGAATGCAAAACAATGTTTAAGTGAGGCAATAAATTTTTAATAATGAGAATATTTGCACAATTATCTGATCATTTACTATTAGATTAGTTATTAAAATAACTACAAAATAAAAATGTAAAGAATATCACCAAAGGTATATTTTAAAATAAATAATACAACATAAATAATAAAAAAATATATAACTCATAAAAAACTCAAAATTTTTTTAATAAACAATTTTTGCATTTTTTCAAAAATTTTTTGATATAAGGGTACTAAAATTTTACATCATCGTAAAGAGAAAAACAATCTCTATCAAATGAGCCTAACAAAAGGGTACATTGCCATTTAAAAAAATTCAAGGGTTATTCGTTGCTCATTTGTTTTCTGAAATATAAACAATTGAATGCTGTCCTATTATGGCAAATAAAATATTAAACAACTTTTGTATAAAATGTTTTTTTATAAAGTCAACATTTACCGAGATATACATATACTATATTCCATAAATAATGGGCACCCTGTATAAAAATATATGGTGGTTCTGTAAGTGATGGCATAATTTCAACCACATATACTGCTAGAGCAAAAATTATGACAACTAGTGTAAACATTTTTAATCTTTAAATACAGGGTGATTTATTAGCTCACCATTAAACTTTGACATATGATAGATAATCCAATTATCAAAGAACATATGTCCTATTTCAATTATTTACGAAATTATGACACTTTAAAGTTTTCTGCAGCGAACTTATTAAGAGTCAGTAAAATCAATCATTCAACAAAAACAAACTGGTCATTGTAATATGTCAGTTTGCTGTAAGGTTTAATTATTACATACAAGAAGAAACTCAAAATCTACGCTTATAGCACTGAAGACTATGCTGATATAATTTTCGTGTATGGTTTTTGCAATTGAAATACTCGACAATCGGTACCAGAATATCAAGAAAGATTTCCACAGCGTCGTTTGCCATATTATTCAGTTTTTAGCGATTCTTTCAGAAGACTTCGAGAAACAGGTAATCTTATTCGACCGCATGTAGTTAATGTAGAGGACGAAGAAGCTGTAATTAATGCTGTCATTGATAATCCTTATATCAGCACTCGAAGTATAGCACACAACATACATGTAAGTCAAAATTTTGCATGGCGCGTATTAAACCGCCAAGTCCTTCATCCATATCGTAAACAGAACGTTCAAGTTCTACAGCCAGGAGATAATCAGCAACAGTTAGCATTTTGTGAATGGTTATTGCAGTCACATGCCCAAAATAATGACTTCATTTCAAATGTTCTCTGGATAGATGAATCATGTGTTACACGAGGTGATATAAATAATTACCATAATGAACATATCTGTTCATTACAAAATCCCCATGCGATTAGACTAAGAAAATTTCAACAACGTTTCAGCATCAACGTTTGGGGTGGAATATTTAACAACAATTTACTAGGTTTGCATGTACTTGATGGACGTTTGAACGCTGTAAATTACAGATTTTTTTGAACATTACACTTTTTGAATTACTTGAAGATATACCTCTTAATGTAATTCAAAATATGTGGTACCAGCACAATGGTGCCCCACCTCATCGCGGAAGAGTAGTTGTCGAGTGGTTAAATCAATATTTTCCAAACAAGTGGATTGGTAATAATGGTCCATTTGCTTGGCCACTTAGATCCTCCGACCTTAATCCATTGGATTTCTACTTATGGGGTCATATGAAACAAATTGTGTATCAAGTGGAAATTCAGAAAAGAAGTATCTACGACCAATACAAGTGAGCAACAAGTAAATGCGACTATTCGGGGTGTACGGTCCAGGTTTTAATTAAAGAAACAACTTTTTAAAAAGCTAATATTTCGGTTATTTATTGTAACCTTCCTCAGAGCATTTTTTATTGCTACAAGAGATTAACAAAGTTAGAGTTATAAATTGTAAATTTGATAAACACTTACTTGTTTTTTGAAACTAACAATTGTAGAACAACCGAAAAACATCATCGTAATTAACGGATCATAAAGGATCAAGCGAACTATTAACACAACTGGATGAATCAACATGCGTACAAGATGTCTGACAGGTAAAACCTCTTTTATATAAAAATAACAAGTGCGTTCTAAATTTGAAGAAAAAACTCTTGTAAGCATTGATACCAACCAAAATTATTTGGCGATCAGGAAGGTAATGCGCAAGCGTCAAAACTTTTGCGGTGAAGCCGCCTAAATTTAAAAATGAGAATATAACATTATCAAAAAATTATAAAATTGAATCAATCTATAAAAAATTTAAAAAATTTAAGACAAGGACAGACTGACAAACAGTTTAAAATCCTAAATCAGTGGTTAAAACATAAGTGGTCGGGTGACAATAGGATTACATTTAATTTATTATCTCTATTTTTTACGAACCTTGTCGTTAGCGAACAATAGAGCGTATATATTACTAAGGTTCTGAGTATCAGTTTTAAAGTTAATAGAATCCTCCGTGTAATTAATATGTACCATTTCCAACAAGAGTCTATTGAAATAGTTAGGTTCAGTATCAAGTATTTTAACATTATTAAAATCAAACCGGTGACCCGTGTCTGTAGCATGTTGGGATAAAGCACAGGTAGACTTTCTAAGATTGCAATCACTTTTATGTTTGGAGACCCTACGTTTCAGCCACTGATCCGTTTGACCAACATATTTGCCATTACATGCACCACAAGGAATGCAGTAAATAACACCAGATTTGAATTGGTGTTCTGTCTTGTCCTTAACATTAGTGAAAAACCTTTGTAACTTGTTATCATAACAGTCAACAATCTGCATATCATCCAGGGAATTTAGTACCCGTTTTATTTTTTCACTTAAATTAGTGATAAAAGGAACTTTTTTATATTTGACTATGGTGTTTTGTTCATTCATCCTGCTGTTGTTAAGTTGATTATGTATATTAGATGAAAATAGAAGTTTGTTAAGCAGATTCGACGGATAGCCATTGTTAATAAAAGTGTCTCTCAAAAAAGTTAGATTATCTTTAAGGAATATAGGATCACAAATCTGTGTCACTCTGTGCTTCATCGCTAAAACAGTTGAAACTTTATGTCCAAAATTATGATCTGACTGAAAATGCAAATACCTTCCCGAATAAGTTGGTTTGACATACCAATTAAATAGAATAACATTATCTTCATTACGTATTAATCTCGTATCAAGAAAAGGAATACTATTATCTTTCTCAACCTCTATGGTAAATTGAATGCTCGGATGGAAGTTGTTAAATGATTCTAAAACTATGTCAATATCATCCCTGTGTACACCCAAAATTAAGTCGTCAACGTATTTCTTAATGAAATCAATTCTAAAGTTTGTATTGTTTAATTTTAAAACTTCATCAATTACAAAATCCATAACAAGTAAGGCTAAGACCGGAGAAATTTTTGAGCCCATCGGGGTACTTTCAACCTGGTGGTATACTACGTTATTATAGGTGAAAATGGAGGTATCAAAAATCAACTTCAAACCCGACAAAAAAGTGTTCTCATTCCAACTGCAATGTTGCGCAATCAACTCCCATTTATCCACGTTTATTGACCAAATCCAACGGAATAACCGTAAAAAGGCTCACGACATCAAGTGAAATCAGAATGTGATCCTGCGGAAGTTTGTAACCTTTAAAGTCATTAACAAAATCGAAAGTATTACCAATATTGTAGTTAGTCCTCTTGCTGAAGGCTGAGCTTAGCAAATCCGCCATGTATCCCGACAAACCACACGACGCCGTGCCGATAGACGAAATGATAGGTCTGAATGGTATTCCGTCCTTATGGATCTTAGGTAAGAAGTAAGCCTTAGCCAGAATAGAGTTATGTTTAGTTAACCTCTTAAGTTCACCATCATTGATGAATTTCTGTTCATACAGATGTTTAATAAAGTTATTAATCTTGTTTTGTATGTTGTTAAGAGGGTTTTTGTTGAGGACCTTGTAGACTTTTGTGTCACCCAACATTTCTGTGGCACCTCTTAGATAAGAATCTCTATCCATAAGAACTGTAGTAGCCCCCTTATCAGCTTTTGTTATAATAACTGAAGGGTTTTCTTTAATAAATTTTTTTGTGTTAATTAACATTTCATTTAGTCTACCGTGCAACCCATCACATGCTTCGCGGGAACATTGATAATTAATTAGTGATAATATTCGTCAATTTAGCCCTCACTATATTCCGCTGTGACGGATTTACATTATAAATGATATTTTCCAAGAACATTAGCAAACGTTTTAAGTTAAAGTTAAAGCTATTTGTTGGTAGATGAAATTTAGGACCTAAAGACAGTAAGGTCAAGTAAGGTCAAGTGGAAATTAACACACGAGAACAGTTATTAAACAGAATACAAATGGCTGCTACTGAAACAAGAAATCAACCAGACATTTTAATTCGGCTGAAGAACTCTTTAATTCGTCATTGTGAAGCATGTATTCCTCCTTCAGAAGGAGGCTATTTTGAACAATATTTGTAATATTTATGTGTTTTAAAAAAATGTAGCAGTTAATTATGATATAAAAATTAAAACTTTAAGGTGTTACGTTAATACGTTAATTAACTTTTTTTTTGTAATTGGATTAGCTATCATATGACAAAGTTTGATGGTGAGCTGATAAATCACCCTGTATAAATCAATAAATGGCTAAGGTATAGATTACATCAATAATTTCAATGATTTGTCATATACAGATAAAATTTGGTATACTGTGCAATTTTATAATGAGGAAACTGATAAGATCGGCATCCACCAACATCCCTTTTCGAGAAAATATATGATTTTAACTAACAATCAATAATAATGAAATACTAGTAATAACAGCTATGTTCCAAAAAGCGGCCCCGACTCGTATTCAAATGCATTCAACTAATTGTAAGAATAAAATCAACGTCGCTGATTGTCGGGGAATTACCCGACAATCGAACAGTCCTACTTATTGTTAGTCGCCATCGTATGTATGGACATAGGTATTGGTTTTCGATTTTGTCATATTGCTTCTTAACGTTCCAATTGTTTTTCGTGTTGAATAAGTAATAGGGTGTTTCTGGTATGAAGGTATAGTTTTTTCTAAAGGTGGGGTTTAGCTGGAGGTAGTGGTAAGGGTCGGATGTTAAAGGGATATATATTTTGAATATGTTTATATCATTTAGGATAACAGCATCGATAGTCAGGAAAGAGTAAAGACTTGCGGGATGTCTTAATCGAAAATATTTTAAAATATTTTATAAGGTGGCGAGTGCTAGAAATGATAAGAGATGTCACATCCTGTTCCCAGAGTACTTAACATAACTTTTTCCAAAATAATCACATTTTGCGCGCGTTAAATATCTATTCATCTGTACAACTACGTTTCCGTTAATTAAAATTTGTAAAGAAACTATCTAACCAACACTAGAATTTATCTTTTTAATATCCTGTTGCAAACGTATCTTTCCTGTTGATAACATTGGTTTACGCGGTTTACGCTGTTGCAGTTGTATATTAATAGTGGTGGTGTTTACATGGTTTCGGTGTATACGTACTTTAGAAATACATAAGCATTTTAATGATTTAATATCACAAGCGGATATATTTTAATAAGTGTTTAAAAAAAGTTCATCGTCACCTGTGTTAATCTTGTGTTACATAATATTACATCGGATATAATTGAGGTGAAGACTAATCGCTGGTAAGAATTTATTACGCAATATTTTAAAAATTACAATTGATAAGTATTAAACAACTGTATTAAACACGATATGTATCTATAGGATATATAAAATCTCGGACATTTCCTGTTTTTCAAGTTGTTCTTTAATTTTTTCTTCTTGTGCTTACAATTATTATAACAATAGATTAAAAATTTTTTGTTGTTCGCAGCAATTATAGCAGACATTATAATTACTACAAAAGTCGTCGAAATTTTAAAGAACATAAAGATAAATATCTCCAACTGTAGATGAAATTTGATAGGTTATGACGCAATTAACTGTTATATTAAGTTATACGACACTAAAGAATTCAGAGGAAGAGAACGTCGAAAAGGACATGGAAAATTATTATAAACTTAAAAAAGATCCTGAAGGTGGAGAGAGAGAAGATTGTCACTCTGCAGCAATAAATAATAATATTGGTCCAACAAATTTCTACCAAACGATATTTGAAATATGTGGTAGCTTGACATCTGATGATGTCAAAGCCTTTAATAAGATTTTGGAACATTCAAATCTAAATAAAAGCGCAAAATTAGAAACCGGAGCTGTAGACTATTCTGAAGATTTAGCTAGAGTCAGAAACTTTACAATCAATTGTAACGATGTCAAAAAATCTGAAGATTTCGATGAAAATTTTCAACGTGTCAGAAATAAGTTTCGAAATATGTTGAAGTTTGCTGAAACTGATGACTTCAAAGATAATAAGCCAACTTACAATAAACCATACTTAATCGACTTACCAAATGCCCCAATAAAATTGTACACTGAATTACTTCCAAATGACCCACGGCGAAACTACAAAAAAGTAGAATTTGTGAAAAATGAGGTTTTCGATAAAATTTCAACGTCTTCTAAGATAAATCCAGATCATAAATCAGGTCATAAATCAAGAAAGCATTCTTCAAAGACATCTTCCAGAAGTTTATTAAAAAAGGAAGAAAAAAATAAAAAACTATCAAGTCGTGATAAAAAAGATATCGAAAGGGAAAAAAAATTAGTTAAAAAGGAAGTTCGCCAAGTCTTTATAAACATTTGCACTGAATTACATCCAAATTGCTCATGCAATTACAAAAATTGCTTTTCAGTTAAAGATCTTACATTAATTAATGATCAAATAAACCATAATATTGACGTTTCAAATTCAATTGCAATTTCCTTAAAAGAAAGTTCTCATAAATCAAAACACCATCGTTCTAAGACAGCTTCTAAAAGTTTATCAAAAGAAAATGAGAAACTTTCCAATAAAAACAAAGATACAGGGAAAAAGAATGAACAAGTCAAACTTAATGTTTCTGACTCCATATCTACATCAAATAAAAAAATTGATCATAAATCAAAGAGATACTCTTTAAAGACCACCTCAAAAACATTACCAAAAGATATTATAAGTTCTGACAAAAAAGTTGTCGATAAAAAGATGCACACAAAATTAATGAAAGATGATCAATTAAAACTTAATGTTAAGGTTCCCAACTCTACACCAACAAAAAACATTGATCACAAATCGCAAGAACATTCTTCAAAGGCAACAACAATAAAACATTTACTAAAAGAAATTGCGCAACTTCCAGATAGCATAACAAATTCTGATAAAAACTTCAACGAGAGAAAGAAAAGGAAACACAAAAATAAAGACGATATATTTTGTCGGGATAAAGTACCAAAAAAACATAAACAAGGTATTAAAATAAATCATACAACAGAATGTATTGATAACATAATGTTTGAAAAAACTGAATCGTTGGTAACGGAATCTCCAACAAAACATACAGCGTCAATATCAATCCTATCAGATCTATACAACAAAGCAACATTAACATTTATAAATACCCTAAATGATTCTAAAAATATCGCGATACCACCCGATTTTAATGCACTTGTAAGAAAATTTACTGACTATCTTGTGTGGTTTTTTGAAATAACTAAACGTATAAAAATTCTAATTTGTTTAACTCAATATCGAGACGACTTAATGCAAAAGTTTAGAGATACTTGCAAACGTATTCAGTGTACAAATATTGACGTGAAAGAACTAATTAAGAGAGTTTTTGAAAAAATTGCTATGGCCAATATTCGTTGTTCGATGCGTGACGTTATTTCGACGTTGAAAATTACTTTTGATGGAATCAACACAAACGAATTGTGTAGAAAAATTAATCAATTGGTGGAGAAGGAATCAGATTCCTTTTTAAGCGAGAATAAAAATATAGAGCTAAATGTTGATGGTGATGATTCTTTGATAACTGTTACTAAATACAGTGAGTTGTAAATTAATAAATATTATTTTATAGTGATTATTATATTTTTTTTATAGGAATTACATCACCTTATTTGCCAAGTGAAACCAGTAATTTAGGTAAGATTCATAATATTATTTCTATTCAATATCAAATAAATATGACACATAAAATAAGTCAATTACTCATTTTTTGTATTTAAATTAAACGATTAGTAATGATTAGGACTTAAAATTTAGAGAGGCTTAGTACGAATGTTTGAGCTTCTATGAAGAGTTGTTAATGTGTAAAAGTTATTCAAAAATGCAAGAAAATTAAGTGTAAGTGTAAGTAACTTTTAAAATCTATGCGATGAACGTCGAGTTTGACTATAAACGAGGTTATCTTCCATCAGGCTCAAATACCTCCTTGACTCGTTCCCATTCCAAGTGCAAGAGTAGGATAACGAAGCAAAAGTTGAAACGAAGAGTTAACACCAAAGAAAAGAACATAATCGTATCTCCAGTATCTTCGTCTTGATCTTGCGAATCTAATAACACCCCTGATAATTGGGTTTTTGTAATATTACAATACTCCTCTAATCGGTCGCAATGATCTCATTTCTACACTTCCAACTATATGTTTTATTTTAGAAGTCTCTGTCCGAATTTTCGCCGTGTATGTTATAACCGGTTTCATAATTCACTTGTAGATTTGAACTTTATCTTCTATTGACATGTATTTATTTGCTTATATAAGGTCTCTTAAGTTGCCTGATTCTCGCCTCTTTATTGGTTTGAGCACGGACTTCTTGATGCAGATCTGACTCCCAAATAAGTGCAATTTGAACTTATTGTTTTCAATTTCTGCCATGAGTATGGCATTATCAGCGTAGTAACAGTATTTTTATTATATTTTATTATATTCTTCATTTATTTTCTGACTCCACATCTGTCTATCTCTTGTTGTCCTCCTCCAACTCAAATTCAGCAGATTACATAAATTCAGCTATTCAAGATCCTCTTTGGCAACCTTTCTCCCTTCATTCGTATCACATGTCCCAGCTACTGTAACTGTTCGTGATTTGTTGTCGTAACTTGTTATTGTGGTGTACGTTTTTGAATTTTAATGCGTGGGATCTTACGAAATAGGCTTTGTTTGCTATGCGTAGAGGAAAATTTGTAGGATAATAATCCTACAAATTCTTTTCTCTTCTGTATCAAATGAACTGTCTCTACATTGTCCTCTAATATGCTGCGTATATCTTAATAATAATAACCGGCGAGACGATAGCAACAAACTACTCAGCCACAAACTTTTTCCTTTATATTTCCACCTACTTCTAGGGCCCATATCTTCGTTATCTAGAAAGATAGCGAAAAACTAAGCACACGGTTGGAAAGCTTGGTCTTTTCTATATCTTAAACCATGTTTTCGTCCGCCGATATATTAATAATAAGAGCAGAAAAAAATAAGAAACGACACACTACATTTAAATCACCTCAAAATTGCCCCACTTTAAGGCTTTGTGCAGTCGTTATCAGAAGGAAATTCAACAAATGGTTTACTATTACACATTCGAAAAGAGCTAACTTTAGCCTGTCTTATTTCGAGTTTTCGTCCGGCAATATTTGCCGGCGTCTGTAAAAGAAACACACCTGAAAGACAACCTACAGGTAGCAGAACGCAACACTTCTTATCCTAACTTTCTTATTTGATGAAGGAAAAATTGGGACAAAGTTTTACCCGAGAGAGAATCCTAACTTCATTTTATGTTGACAAATAATTTTTCATTCACTCTTAATTTATTTAAAACCGTTTAAAAACATATACATAAGTACGAAGGCTTTCACGGCCGGTGTTAATAAAATGTTTGACGTGTCGGATGCCATGTTGCAACCTTCTTCAGAAAACAAGAACCCGAAAGTTTCTAGTTCTAGATCTAGTGGTAGTTCTAGTGATAGCGCTAGTATTAGTTCTAGTTTTAGTTTTACGTTTAGAAACATGTTAATCTGTTCAAAACGGAAAGATTATTTCATGTTACACCTATTTTATCAGAATCTGAAATTGTGTTTTGATGGTTTCGAATCTGGTAACTTTGCATTTTAAGTTATTTAGTTTATCAATTTAAAAAACGCGTAAGCGAAGTGCGTTGCACACCGTTGGAAAGAGCAGAAAATTTCCCATAAGCTGAATATAGTTGTAGAGTTTTCTCCCTGTCAAATAGGAAAGTTATTCGTGCAAGAAATATTTACGTGTTTTCATCGGTAGGGGCTTTTTCAGGTGCGTTTTTGTTACAGACGCTGATAGATATTGGCGGACGAAAACTCGGAATAAGATAGTCCAAGGTCAGCTCTTTCCGAATATGTAAGCCATTTATTGAATTTCCATCTGGTAACATCTGCACAAGGCCGCAAAGTTTGGTAATTTTGAGGTAAATTGAATGCAGCGCGACGTTTCTTATTTTTTCTTGGTCTTATTATCAACATATCGGCGGACGAAAACTCGGTTTAAGATAGAGAAACGATCAAGCTTTCCTTTCTTTTTTTAGTTTTTCGCTATCTTTCTAGATAACAAAGATATGGGCCCTAGAAGTAGGTGGAAATATAAATGAAAAGGTTTGTTGCTGAGCGGTTTGTTGCTATCTTCTCGCCGGTATAATAAGTTTATTGCCATATAGCTAATACAGGAGAAAAATAATATATATGTATACATATCCTCCAAAAGACCCAACCAGCAATGTATGTAAAAAAAGTCAATATGGCATTATTAAATAATTCAACACAAAGAATAAACACAACCAGTACAGTTGATAGAGAGGAGGGAAAAAAAGAGAAAAGAAAAAAAGAAAAGAGAAGAGAAGCAGGTGATATCAAGAATTAGATTCAGATAATTGTAGTGTTAATAGATAATCCCTTAATCAGACCTTTAACGTTAGAAAACTACGAATATTGCGTGTTTCCATGGGTAAACCATTCCAAAGCTTTATAGCCTGCACTGTGAAAGATCCTTGATATCTCTCGGAGCGATGAATGGGAAATATGAGTAACGTATCAGACTGTACTCTAGTAGGCAGACCACGAGACGACATGATTTGAAAGTTCGTGTACAAGTATACTGGGGAAGGAAACAAACAAGTTTACGCAAGGAATGAAAACAAAAATAGACCTTCCTCCATTGTCACCTGCAAGTTTTTGGCCGTATTGGTGAAATGTATAACATTGTCACCAACTATCAGTTGCGTATCATTGAAAGAGTAAAATTTTGCAAGTAAAGGTTTTGAACCGAATGCTATAGCTTGCGTCTTGGCAATATTCAAACTCAGGCCAAAACATTTAGACCAGTGAAGTATCCAGAACAGATCGTCATTAAGCCGCGCCATGGATACCGGGAGCTCATTCACAGTTGTTAATGTATAGATTTGAAGATCATCCGCATATAAGTGATAGTTGCATAAAATAAACTTGGTAACACTGTTTATAAAAATTGAAAAGAGTAATGAACCCAATACACTTCCCTGAGGCACACCACTATGACTTTGAAACACAGAAGAAGAAGATGAAGTGTCACGCACACAAAAGGAACGTCGAGAAAGGTATGACCTAAACCAAGTAACGCATTCAGGGGCAAAGCCCATAGCAGACAGAGACGAGACCAGTAAGCTATGATCCACAGCATCAAATGCTTTGCTGTAGTCCAGCAAAACTAACAAGGTTATTCCTCGATCGTCGATCGAAAGATATGAAGCAATGGTGGATTAATTATGTCCAAGATGGGAAGGAGTTGCCTAACACTAACATCGCCAGCACCGACATTTGTAGAGCGTGTTTTTGCAAGAGTGACCCGAACCTGAGACTCATCTAACATGGTGAAGGAAAACCGAGAATTGATGAGAGCAGAACCACTGATAGTGAGCAATGTTGATTTCTTGATTGATTCGTCGAGAGTAATGGGCGAATTAGCAAAATATGCACCTAAAGAATCAAAGCTATGGGAGGAAGGAGTTTCAACTACGCCAAAAGAACGCATGGTCTTGCAAAACGTTTTTGGTGTTGTGTAAGATAACTTCTAATAAATGTAAGTTTTTTTGGCATTTTTGCATCGGTGGTTACAGAGGTTCAGTAGAACGTGGTAGTTTTATCTATTAATATTGGAAGCGTTTCGGCGAAGAAGGACTTTAGCCAAGTTGCGCTTACGCATAAGATCTTTGATCTCGTTAGTGAGCCACGGAGCAGGCAAACGATTTGTTTTGCGCAAATTTTGAGGGTGCATGACGATCGTATATAATTCTGTATTAAAAAATCGACGTTTGCGTCGATATCTGATATGTATTCTTATTCCTTTTTGCACGTTTGACACATAGTTTTAATTCTGAGTTCACCTTTACAGTTCTGATATTAATGTCATCTGCATAGGCAACCGGTTATCCTTTCCAACATCTATCTATTTTAGTATGTATTCCAGAACTAGATTCAATAGGGTGGGAGCCAGCCCGTCTCCTTGTTTCAAGTCATTCAAGATATTAAACAAATCTGTTAGTTAATCATTGTTGCTTTTATCATTTTGATTAATTTATGTGGTATCCCTAGTTCGATCAATATCTGATACGACTTATTTCTACCAATCGAGTTATAAACTTGTTTGAAATCTATGAAGACTAAGAATTTATGATCAATGTCATGTTCTCAGGCTTTATTTAGTACTTGTCTTCCTGCAAAAAGTTGGTTAACGATGTAGCAAGTATTTTGTACGCTATATATAGAGAAGATATTCCGCGATAATTAGCACATTTCAGTTTATCTCCTTTTTTATAGATCTAGGTTTTGTTAGGTATTCATCACCTAGTTTATAGATTTCTGAGAGTATTCCATCTCTTCATGGTGCCTTGTTATTCTTTTGTGTCTTGGTTACTTATTCGACTTGTTTTAATGCTGGAGGATCTGTCCTTTCCTCCCCCTCAGCGCTCAGATTTACATCTTGTCTGATTACAGCATCCTTTTCCGTTGCAAGCAGTGTTTGGAAAAATTGTTTTTGGACGCCTTGAGGGTCACTTTCTATCTGTTTCGTTTATATGCACGTCATCTTGGGTTAATGTCTTTGAAGTCCTCTTCGATTTTTGCAATTAGGTTATTCTCATATTTCCTTTTCTTGCTTCTACATATTTTATACCCCGTTTTTGGCCTTCTAATTCGAGAAGGCCAAAAACTATTTCTCTCTTTTGCTCTTGCTATGTACTTCTTGTACTGTATGTTTCTTTCTTCTATCACCTTTCTGCATTCTTCATCAAAGCAGGTTGTTTTCTTTTTTTATTTTTTTTGGCTATTGTCATCATTGCTGCGTCCCCAATTGTTGTTTTAACTGCATTCTCATACTTGTCTACTGGTTAATATGGTTGCCCTTCTTGTATTAGTTTTTGCGTTAAATTGCGCGTGAATTGCTTTAACGATGTTATTATTGAAATCAGATCAAATGAAAACTACAATTACTCCCATTGTGTCTTTGTTCAATGTATGACTCAATTCTATTGTGGGTGTATACAAAAATTAGTTTAATTCTTTTTTAGGAGATTTGGCAAAAGGTACTGCTACAACAACAAATTCACCAATTATATATAGTTCACCAAATATTTTTCAACCATCACGCAAAATAATTAAACCAAAAAGTCAGAGACGTAAACGTGATATCAATCCAGTTGTATCGCAATGTGATATCACCCGAAATATCGCCCCAATTCAGTCTACTATTTTATGTTCTGAAAATTTACAACTAAATCAAACACTATCTTCGCGGAGTTTAAATCAATCAAATTTTAATGGTTCCAATCAACAACCAATGCATTGTCAAATGACGTCAAAAGAAAATCAACGTCAAGACCCCAATAATTTACTGCGACAATCAAATATAAGAGATCCTCGGTTTGTCAACAAAAGTCAAGGAACTCTGTCTGTAAGGAAGGATTTATTTAAACCATATTTAAAGAATATGAACAATCGCGCCACGAATAAAAGGAATGTACTGAAATTGCAAATTTCGCAGGTAAAAATAACTGCTTAAATAAAGCATTTCGCTTTTTTACTTAATTTTTTTTTGCTATTTGTATTATAAAATAAATTTTTTATAGAATTCAAAGTCACGTACCACATCAATTGATAGCGGTTATGGCTATAGCCCAGTAAGTATAATTTAAAATAATTTCCTTATTATTTTGACATCTATATATTTAACAATAAGATATTGGCCATATTTTTTTTACAGGTGGACAATTTAAGCTTTAATTTACCATGTAGCTATTGTAATATGATAGCTCTATTTGAATGTCCTTGTAAAAGAAAGGTGTATTGTTCATTGATATGTCAGGTACATTTAAATAATACAATATTTTTCTTTTTAAAACTAACTTGGTGTTTCGTACTTTTTCAGAAAACCGATTGGTACGCTACACATGAAAAGGAACATAATTAAGCTAAATCGTTAATGTTCGTAATTTTCTTTTATAATATTTATAAATCAACGTTACACTTTATCTAAGTATTATTTTATTATTTTTTTGGATTGATATAAAAAAATACAATATAATAGCGACTCTTATTTATTCCTTATCTGTGGTTTTACTCATTCTGACCAAAACCGACTACTTTGATAAAATAGTGAAATAACGGAAAAAAAGTTTAATCTCTCTTCCTACCACAACTACGATTTACGATTCATTTAAATCATAATCAAAGAATATGAACAATCGCGCCACGGATAAAAGGGGTGTCCTCAAATTACAAATTTCGCAGACCCCGATAATTGGTTCAATAAAATTCTCCGTGGTTCTTCATTTTTGTTTAACTCCTTATAAGTATGTGTATACAAATGAATGTAAGCATTTAATACCAATTAAAATTATTTTAAAATGGTTTCTGTTTCATGATGGTACCTCAATTTGATCTAGAGATACGATTTTTTTAAGTAGTATGTTTATCAACTTAACCTCGATCGCAACAGGGTTGAATTGAAAAAGTCTGTATCAAATTTAGGGCCAAATCTGTCGACCGGAAGTTGCAATTTACCTTAACAGGATTCGAAACTGTTTCATATAAACTTGCATTTTAAATAGAGAAAAATAGATAACATTTTGTACAAATCTGAATAAGAATCAGTAACTTTCAAAATTTCAATCACCTCATTAATCGGAAGTTAACCCATTTTTTCATATACAGGATGTTCCGGTGACTCGGGGATAAAATTAACCTCATATACTAGAGCAAAAATGATGACAATTCGTGAAAAAAAATTACTATAAAAGTCTTCAAATGGTCAAGATATGGGCCATCAAAGTTCAGAAATTTTAACACATTTTTCTAAATATTTTCAATACCATTTATGGTAGAGCGTTGAAATTTGGTACAGGGTAAACAAATATCAAGCAAAATCATTGAACCAATTTTGACTTTGATCGGGCGGCGGCAACCATGCTATACAGGCTGTCCCTAAAATTTGTTTGCTCAGAACTTTTTTGTTCGCTCGTAACCCTACATTTATTTTTGTACTTTTTAATAGAAAATTTATTTTAGAGACTTTTATCATTCTTTGAAAATTTTGATAACATTGACCGTTTTCGAGTTATACGCGAAAATATTAAGCTTCGATATCAATGGTAACACTAAAAAATAGAAATCTTCGAACAAGTCAAGGTTGGCCATGGCAATTAAAAAAACAAATTGAGCTGTCAACTTGCTTATGTTTTTTAAATGTCACAAATGATAGTTTTTTGTTAGTTAAGTTTTTATTAATTTTAAGTATTCAAAATAGAGAGTTACACATTTAGTAAACAAACTGACATGATTTTGATATTAGGGGAATGTCATGGAAACGCCGTAGCAGCTGCTAAGCGTTATCGGGAGAAATTTCCGAATTGCAGAGCGCCCAATCGAAAAACATTTTTAAGGATTGAAACCCGTTTAAGGGAGAATGGGACGTTTAAGCCGAAATTTACTAACAACAGTAACGTAAGATCAGTCCGAACACCCGAACTAGAAGAAGATATTCTAGACTACGTAGAAGAAAATACTACAGCTAGTACTTTGGATATGGCGAGGCACTTTTTAACTTCAAAAACAACTGTCTGGAGTGTTCTTCACGAGCAACAGCTTTATCCATTTCATTGTTACAAAGTTCAGGAAGTTCGACTGGCTGATTACCCACTGCGACTGCAATATTGCCAAATAATGCAGCACAAAATCCAAATTGATGATCAGTTTTAAGAAAAAGTGCTTTTTACAGATGAATCCACTTTTCTTTAAGATAGAATCTTCAATTTGAGAAATTTACATAGTTGGGCGGACGAAAATCCAAGATTTAAGAAAACTTGGAAATCACAATGGAGATTTTCTCTTAACGTTTGGGCTGGCATTGTAGGCGATGTAATTATTGGACCCGTTTTCTTGCCATCAAGGCTGGCAAGGATGGACATACATACAAGCGACATTTAGAATTTTTGTTATTTTCTTGTTTGTTGTAACCGTGAAAATTATATTTATTGTTTTGGAAATTACATTCTTTTATTCAACTAAAATAAATTAACATTGGATTTAACTAAGTCTGCACTTAGAAATGTATGCAAATAATGGTTATTAGCTCAGTTCGTTTCTGAATTGTCATCGCCAACTCAGATCTTGCGGAATATGTTTCCTTTTTTTGTTTGTTACGATTGAAATCAAAGCTTAACATTTTCGTGTATAACTCGAAAACGGTAAATGTTATCAAAATTTTCAAAGAGTGATAATAGTTTCCAAAATAAATTTTCTATTAAAAAGTACAAAAATAAATGTAGGGTTACGAGCGAACAAAAAAGTTCTGAGCAAACAAATTTTAGGGACATCCTGTATAGCATGGTTGCCGCCGCCCGATCAAAGTCAAAATTGGTTCAATGATTTTGCTTGATATTTTTTTAC
This sequence comes from Onthophagus taurus, assembly GCF_036711975.1. Lineage (NCBI taxonomy): Eukaryota > Metazoa > Arthropoda > Insecta > Coleoptera > Scarabaeidae > Onthophagus > Onthophagus taurus. The sequence goes on along the minus strand of NC_091976.1, from coordinate 1,995,176 downwards.
CCTGTACCAAATTTCAACGCTCTACCATAAATGGTATTGAAAATATTTAGAAAAATGTGTTAAAATTTCTAAACTTTGATAGCCCATATCTTAGCCATTTGAAGACTTTTATAATAATTTTTTTTCACGAATCGTCATCATTTTTGCTCTAGTATATGAGGTTAATTTTATGCCCCGAGTCACCGGAACACCCTGTATACAGGGTGATTTCTCAAAATGTACATTTATAGCACTGAAGAGTATGCTGCTATAATTTTCGTGTATAGTTTTTGCAATGAAAATGCTCGACAATCCGTACGAGAATATAAAGAAAGATTTGCAGAGCGTCATTTGCCATATTATTCAGTTTTTAGCGATTCTTTCAGAAGACTTCGAGAAACAGGTCATCTTTCTCCAGCGAAAGCTATTCGACCGCATGTAGTTAATGTAGAGGACGAAGAAGCTGTAATTAATGTGCTGTCATTGCTAATCCTTCCATCAGCACTCGAAGAATAGCACACAACATATGTACATGTAAGTCAAAATTTTGCATGGCGCGTATTAAACCGCGAAGTCTTTCATCCGTATCGTAAACAGAATGTTCGAGCTCTACAGCCAAGAGATAATCAGCAACGGTTAGCATTTTGTGAATGGTTATTGCAACAACATGCCCACAATAATGACTTCATTTCAAATGTTCTTTCGACAGATGAATCATGTTTTAGACGATTGGAGTGAAGTTATGACGACTTTTCAGCGACGGATTTTGTCAATTCCACCACGGTCGCAAATCCGTCGCTAAGATTGAAACGCACAGTGAAACGGATTGAACATAGAAAATATGATCATGTTGTGTTAAATGAATGTTACGAAGGTCACTAGCTGCTCTTTATCCCAGAATTCCAGAATAAATTTTGAAACTGCAATAGAAATAAAATAGGGTAAAAAGTCTCGACTTTAAAAAAGAAATAAAACCATCCCCTTAGCCGTGAGTTGCAGTGTTGAAATTTGGTGTGAATATAGCTTCGACATCCCTAAGTTGATTTTTATTCAAATTAGAGTTCTACACATGAAGGGGTGTCAACCCCTAATAAAAACAGGTGAAATTCGCTATGATAGGTACAAAAAAAATAAAAATCCATCCCTTAGCCGTGAGTTGCTGTGGTTAGAATTTGCTAATTTTATCAAAAATCGGCAAAATTCTGACCCATCGTTTATTGCCAACATTTTATTTACTGACGAGGCGACATTCACTCGTAGTGGGGTTTTTAATTTTAAAAATTATCATGTTTGGGAAACTGAAAACCCACACATGACACGGCAACGGCATTTTCAACATGAATTTAAAATAAATGTTTGGTGTGGGTCCGCGGGAATTACCAAATAATTTGAACGGCCACAATTATTTACAGTTTTTGCAAAACCAAGTAGACGATATGTTGGCTGAGTTACCATTAAATATTTGGACTGTCATGTGGTTTATGCAAGATGGAGCACCACCCCATTTTTCCAGGCAAGTGCTAGATTATCTCGATATGAATTTTCCACGAAGATGGATTGGCCGAGGTAGTCATTACACTTGGCCACCACGAAGTCCCGATTGTAATCCTATGGATTTTTGCGTATGGGGATTTGTAAAATCCCTTGTTTACAAAGACAATCCTGAAACTCGTGAGGAACTGTGGCAAAAAATTGTAAAGGCAGTGGATATCATTAGGAATGAACAAATATTATTTAACATAAGAAGATCATTTTCTAAACGGATTGGAAAATGCATTGAAGCTAACGGTGGTCACTTTGAACACTTACTCTAATGCAGTTCATTTTAATTGTTATTATTGTTTCCTCTTTTTGTTCGATGTTATTATTATTAAAATGTTTAAATAAATTATAGTCGTTATTAAAATCGATTTTTAATATAGTAATTATGTTAATATTTTTGTAACATCAACTTATGTTTGTGGATAGTTAAATTATATCTGAAAGATAGATCAGAACTATACTAATTTATCATTTATCATCTTAAAAAGTAATAATATAAAAATTTTAATGTTCATAATTTAAGAAAAAGCGAAATTATTAAAAAAACAACGAAATTAAAGTATTAACTTTAACCAACTCTATCTTCGTTATTATTAACAATTGGACTAAGATAAATTGAATTAAATCGTAATAATTTTACGATTTAACCCAATTTATCTTAGTCCAATTGTAAATAAAGACTTTTTCACCGCCAACTAATGTTTATTGAGCATAGTGAAATTTTGCAATGTGCGCTTAAACAGTGATTATCTCGGGAACGGAGAACTTTAGAGAATATTGATAGGTATACCAAATGTATGTAAAAATGTCTGAGAAACTGTTTTATGTTATGTGAGTTGTAAAAATTTTAACGATGAAAAAGGTATGACTGCTTTAAGGGTGGTTTTTTAAGGTAGACAGCGCCATCTGAAAAAGAAATCAAAACTAATACCAATTTATTATTTATCGTCTAAAAAAATACTAATGTACCAATTTTCATGTTCATAATGTAAGAGACAACGAAATTATTAAAGAAAAACGAAAATAAAGTATTAACTTTAACCATCTGTATCTTCGTTATTATTAACAATTGGACTAAGATAAATTGGGTTAAATCGTAATAATTATATGTAAGGAATTCACTGTTGCTCTGTGTCCCATTAGTAACGGACCACCCTGTATAAAGCACATGAATGAAAATTTGTTTATATGAAAGTAAGTAAATTTGCAGAAGAAAACGCAAATTTAAATTTCAACTAGCGACGTCTTAACTCTACGATACAGAAATGGACTGAATGGGATTGAATGAGGGATGAACGTACGATGAAAAGTTTGTATACGAAAATAAATAAGAGGTAAATAAAAAAATTTTGTAAAAAAAATGCCGGCTAGGCGGTCTCCTAGTCTATCCCTTTTGTTATAAACATAAGTAAAAACAACTAAAGTGGCCTGCACTTGACTTTCTCGCCGTTGTGTTGTTTTAATTCGAGCAGATAGACATGAAAAAATAATTTTTTTTGTACAGTTTTTGATAAAAATTAAACAAATAATGTATCACTTCCGATACTATGATTTGGTTGAAACTCAATATCTGAATGTCTTTCATGATTATAATTATAAAAGCGTATACAACATTTTGTTCGTTTTTCTCTATTTCAAATACAACTTTATGCGGATGCGATTGAAAATTAGTTTCGGTAAAAACCCACTTCCGGTTGCGCAATTTCATTGAAATTTTATATCTGAACGTTGTTCAGCGTTTTTTAAAATAAGTAAGTTCGGTTGACAAATTTTGCCAATAAGTAAATATGATTTGTTGATTTTGATTTAATCGCTACATGCAATTTTTTTCAGCGTAGCTTATTGCGTTTGAGAGTTATCGTGTTTACATACATACATTCGTACATACTGACGAAAAACCAAAAATGGTCAAATTGGATTCAAGGGCCCTCAAAACGTGTATATCCATCAAAATCTGGAAATCAAACATAGCGAATTTCCACTATTTCTATAAGGGGTTGACACCCCTTCATGTGTAGCACTCTAATTTGAATAAAAATCAACTTAGGGATGTCGAAGCTGTATTCACACCAAATTTCAACACTACAACTCACGGCTAAGAGGATGGTTTTATTTTTTTTAAAGCCGAGACGTTTTTACCCTATTTTATTAGCAGTTTCAAAATTTATTCTGGAATTCTAGGTTAAAAAGCACGTAGTAACCTTCGTAACATATATTTAACACAATATGATCATGTTTTCCATCTTCAATCCGTTTCCCTGTGCGTTTCAATCTTAGCGACGGATTTGCGACCGTGATGGAATTGACAAAATCCGTCGCTGAAAAGTCGTCGCTAACTTCACTCCAATTTTTACACGAGATGGTATAAATAATTACCATAATGAACATATCTGGGCATTACAAAATCTGCATGCGATTAGACCAAGAAAATTTCAACGTTTCAGCATAAACGTTTGGGGTGAAAAATTTACTAGGTTTGCATGTACTTACTTGATGGACATTTGAAGGCTGTAAATTACAGATTTTGTTTTAACAATACACTTTTTGATTTACTTGAAGATATACCTCTTAAGGCTGTTCGACCGTTTCGTGGGAATAAATTCGTTGAAAGAGAAACGAAAGTTCAAAAAAGGATAGCATATATCGGTATGACAACTCCTCTGCTTTTCTATTGGTCAAGATCAGTTGTTAGAATTTTTTTTGTCGTTAGTCATTAAACAGATGTAAAGAAGAAATGTGTACTATAATTATATTAAATGTTTTTATCGCCTAATCCAATGCATCTGAATTAAACATTTTTTTTTAAACCTTTATATTCTCTTATATTAAAAATTTGAATAAATTGATAATTATACGACTACGATTAAAAATGTATATGTATTTTCATTCTCTTACTTTTGTTTTTAATATATTATACGAAGAAGATAATCATAAGAAACATTTTTTCTAAAACTTATTATCTCTATCAATCATATAATTCCTACAACTAAATACTCATTCAATAATATTACTATAATCAAAAATGATAACCAATACACACATTTTTTTCAAAATTATAAAAATAATTTCAGATAAAATTTTATTGGTGAAAAATGTCATAAATATTCAGATATAGTTAAAGAAATCGAGAAAAATTACAACAACAACATTATAATGGTTGTTTAATAATTTTATTTAACTTAAATTTTTAAAAAATTTACAGGTTTTTCATTTTTAAGTTCCAAAAATTGCGGGTCCTGTCGGAGTCCACACAACAAAATAACATTTTTCCTTTTTCGTTATGTGAAGTTGCCCTTGTATTTGGTAAAAATAATTATATTGTGTTTTTAATTTTAATTCCTCGTTTCGCTGTTGAAAAATATTATTTTTTTTGGTGCGCATGCCATCTTCTATGGATATGTTTCTTAAATAATATGGGCATTTCACTTCTATTATGGAATTGTCGCTATGGATTACCCCAACTTGACTTGCTCCTAAAAAATAAAATTCTCCTTAATAAAGATGTCCCTAATGTATTTATAAACCGCATGGATCTACATGTAGGCCAAAAATAATTTAAAAAGCTTCTATTGCTGTTTTTTTTCATATTGGCAACCATATTCGGTAGATTTGTTGCCTCGAAAATATTTCCCAATAGGTATATTTTAAAAGTTTGTTCGGCGGTGTCGATGGTTTTCTTTTGCACACTACTCCATAATTTGAAGCTGTTGACCTCTAGTGTGTTCTTTCTATACTATCTGCTTCTTCTTTTATTTTTGTCAATAAATTGATTATCACTGTCAATCAATTTCTTCTTGTGGTGGTAATTCCACATCTCCATAGTCGCTGTCCGCTTGTAGCGCAATTAGTCGATCGTTTTCGTGGTCTAAGGCCCACTTTTACCACCTCTTGATAAATTTATCCCATAGATAAATCCAACTCTTAGCCAATGAGAACGCTTAAAACCACCGTAACCATGGCAACTATCCTCTAGATAGTTTATCAGGAGGATGGTAAAAGTGGGCCTAAGTCGGTAAAAAGATTTTGCCGGCCTACGTCGGTTTCCCAACCGCTGAGGAGGTCGTAAAATTCAGTTTTCCGGTCCATTTCACACAAAAAACTTAGAAACAAATTTTATGGTTTCATAATGTATTGGTATTTTATATGGGTTGCTTTATTATTTCCTCTAGTAAGTGTTTGGACAAAAAAGTTGCTAGATGACCTTTCATTTTTCTATTCCAAAAATCATCATCTTTATATCATCTACTATAAAATAACATTTCTTCTTTTCTGTGACATGCAATGGCCCTTGTATTTGGTAGTAATACTTATGTAGTGTTTTTAATTTCAATTGACCATTTCTTAATTCTAACATATCTATTTTCTTGGCCTGTACCCCGTCTTCTACTGACATATCGCGTAGATTATACGGGCATTTTATTTCCAGTATAGCATTCCTGTGGATTATACCATCTGGACTCGCACCCAAAAAGAAGAACTCCCCTTGACCAACATATAAACCACAAGTGTCTACATGTAAACCAGTAATAGCTTCAAATTCTTTTAGTGCGGTATTTTCGTATTGACAACCGTAGCGAGTCGCTTTGTTCCCACGAAAAGAATTTTCTAATAAAATTTTAAGTAAGTTCTTTGGTGATGTAGATACCCTTCGCTTGCAAACTAATCTAAAATTAGAAGCTGTTATTCTAAATAATCTATGTTGTTTCCAATTTGGATTAGTATGCTGGCCTCTGGTTTCTTCCTCAATTATCCTGGCTTCATCCCTTGTTTTGTTTAACAATCTAAATACCACCTCTCGTCTTCTAATTAATTCTTCTTGTGATATTTCTTCAACATTTCCGTAAATCTATAGTACAATTGAATGATGCTACATGTTTTATTTCTTTAATTTGATTCCAAAATGATGTAATATCTACAATTCTCTTTCCGCTAATGTTATGATTGTTATTAACATTGTCATCGCAATTGGGTTGGTCTATTTCTAAATTTGGTAAAGTGACTGTATCTAGTTCGCTGCAAAATAATATATCATGATATTATAAATATTATTTATATTATTATATCTAATAATTATACAGGTGTCCCAGAATATGCAGCATTTAGGAGTAATCTAGTTAGGTATGTAAAAACAAACAGAAAATAAATTATTTTTTATACCAGAAGTATTTTTTGATGATATCTTTGTTATTATTCAAAATAGTTTGATATAATTTTGTAAATTGCAACAGTAAATTAAGAATAGTTAATAATTTAATTTAGTACAACAATGTACAACATTTTATCTTAGTATCTGTATTAATACATCATTAGATCTCGGTATCAATCGTATCAAAAAAGTGTTGTATATTATATATGATGTTATTTTTACATAATGTTTCTGTTAGCAAAAGGATGCCCATGTTATAGGACACCTGTGTTAAAGATTTTCTAAAAAATAATTACCAATCAAAATTGTTAACATTACTATCATCCTCAGTGCGAGAAACGCGGTTCGTCCACCGCAACTTACCAAGACTACAAGTAAAAAAAAACTTATCTAATTGATTCAAGGGATATCGGCATAAAAAGTTTTCAAATTAATTACCGTTTACGTAACGTAGTAATCGAACAAGAATACCGTCTATTTCGGCCCATTTTATCCACAAATAACTCACAAGCACAAAACACTAAGAGTTTATAAGAGCAGCAGTCACTCAGTTACTATAACTAAAGTATACTAAATTATTTTTGTTTATAACTACAAAAATGGTTTATAAATAAATAAGAAAAAGTTTATAGAAATAAATAATTTATAATTACTATTTTTTTTTTTAATACACTGCTAATAAAATTGTTGACAGAAGCAAGGAAAAATACAAGTAAAGCTTTAAAACCGATCTTTACTGTTTTCGCCTCTACCTACATATGATCTTCTATTTTAAAGGAATGCAATTCTAATTCTTACCATCTGGTTTCCGATAAAAAAACCACAATATAAATACAGACAATGCTGGCAAAGTCGGCGCTACCTTGATTCTTTAGGGTCGGAGCTACGTTGGAATTAGCGAAAAAATTCGAATATTAATACTAAATTTTCAAAAAATTATTGTGGCGTTATGAAGAAAGATTGGTTTCTGACATTTTGCATGGATACTATATGAAACCTTTTCTAGAGGGCACGCATATTATTTTTTCGCTAATGATACAATTTATGCGAATTTAAATAATTTAATTGTTATATTTTTTTAAAATAAATAAATGGGCATGCGTGCCCACTAGAGTACTGTTTCCTGATTTCAAAGCAGAAAAAATCATGCATTTTGCTCTAATATTAACCGAGATATATTGTTTGAAAGATTACATATAAAAATTCTTAGCGGTTGAACAGCCTTAATGTAATTCAAAATATATGGTATCAGCACGATGGTGCCCCACCTCATCGCGAAAGAGTAGCTGTCGAGTGGTTAAACCAATATTGTCCAAACAAGTGGATTGGTAATAATGGTCCATTTGCTTGGCCACCTAGATCCCCCGACCTTAATTCATTGGATTTCTACTTATGGGGTGGGGTCAAATGAAACAAATTGGGTATCAAGTGGAAATTAACAGACGAGAACAATTATTAAACACAATACAAATAGCTGCTACTGAAATAAGAAATCAACCAGACATTTTAATTCGGCTGAAGAACTCTTTAATTCGTCATTGTGAAGCATGTATTCTAGCAGAAGGAGGCTATTTTGAACAATATTTGTAGTATTTATGTGTTTTAAAAAAAATTTAGTAGTTAATCATGATATAAAAATTAAAACTTTAAAGAGTTATAATTTTTTAAATAATTTATTGAAATAGGACATATGTTCATTAACATTTTTTTTGGTAATTGGATTAGCTATCATATGTCAAAGTTTGATAGTGAGTTAATAAATCACCTGTATTATACTGCTTTAAGCTTTAAGATTAATTAAAAAAGATTTTTTTAAACCTTTGTTACGGATATTATTCCTTCTTGTATGTATAAAAAAAAGAATGAAATGTAAGAGAATTACTTAAGTAAGAGTTTTGAATCAATCATGTTTTCTCCACAACAATAACTTTTAGAATGGCGATTCCTTCATAAAAATGAAACCTCTCATTATTTTTAATCCTTAACTCATCCTTTGTACCATAGATGGAACTCTTTAAAAAATGTAGATATTTATTAATTTATTGTTTTCCTTTTCCAGAAATTTCAATATTGATTAACAATTTATTCCACTTTTTTCTTTCTGTAACGATTATATATTTTAATTAACGTAAATATTAAGTAATAACTTCTATTAAAAATTATTTTGATACGCGCAGTCGAAGAAGTGACGTTAAACCCAATTTTTTTGCTACTAAGGGTATATAAGAAAACCGGATATACTTTCAACATTCTTCTTTTATCGTCAATGTGATAAGTTGGATGTGAAAATAAAAATTAGTTGGTTTCAACATTTTGAAAATTTTTTGAATAAACATGTTGAGTCGTTAAGACAACACATCTAGTTCGAGGAATTAATCACAGGAACTTATTTTGGATAAAATTTATTCGATGTTAAAGCCTCGTTGAACTTGAGGTAAGATCTTAGCTGCTTTATACTAATTAATTTTTTTTCTTGATGAAATGAATGACTTTATTCGTTTAAATTAAAAAAAAATCCTTCATTGCTTTTTCATATTAAACAGATTAACATGAACTACTCCTCATTCAAAATACCGTTAAATTATATCAACAACATTTCCTTCGCTCCTAGAGTAACCAATCTTTTGTGATACCGAAAACGATGTTTTTAACCTCGGACATAAATTTTCGTTTCCTGGAGTCACGTCTTATGTATAAACCTGATATTCACAAATACCTTCAAAACAACATAAAAAACCTCATCAAAGATAACAACAACTCAAACAACATACACAGGAGCTGTGACCTCAGGGGGATCCTTAACTTGAAAAAGAAGATTAGCGATAAAAATCTTGTGGTGACTTTGAGAGACAAAAACGTTGGTCTCGTTATTTTTAACAAAAATTCATATCTACAGAAAACTTTTTCTTTCTTCCAACAGAACAACATAATTTTCAATAATAAGAATCCTACCCAAACCTACAATAATCTCCTCAAAAAACTTATTAACACTACAAAGATAGCCTAGTTAAATTTGGTTTTAACATTAATTCACTCACTCAGATAAACCCCCTTTCACTTGTTCTGAAGTTAGGCACTTCTTAAACTTCACAAAGAATACCATTTCTACCGAAAAAATTGCTAAACAAATTCAGAAGTTCTTGCACAATAACTTCAAAAATGATATAAAGTTTAATGTAAAAAACTCGGGACAGTTAATCAGGTCTCTTCAAAATGTCAAAATTAATGAAAACTCTTTACTTATTTCTTTCGATATAAAAAATTTTTATTCAAATGTCCCCATAAAAAACTCCTTAGGAGTTATCGACGCCCACCCCTCTAGTAACAGTTACAAATATGACAACGTTCTTAGTTATTTTCAATTGAATGAATTTATTCATTTTTGACAATAAATTTTATCGGATGAAGGATGGTCTCCCCATGGGTTCCCCCATTTCGGAGATCACTTTATAAAAAATACGTTGATGATATCCTTTTGATCTACAATGGTAAGAAATCCCATATTAGCGCTCTTAATAATAAAGGTCGAATATCAGTCAAAGAGTAAACAAGAACAAGTTGGAATTAACCGTGGAATTAAAATTAAGATTAAATTTAAAAACATGTCACCACAAATATAAAAACTAATAAACGCTAATCAGAGGGTTGAGGGTCAGAATTGTTATTCATATTATTATAAAATTTAAAAATTAAGGAGTATACATTACTCAAAGAGCTGACATTAGTTCTGAAATGAACTGTGTAATTAGTGTTAACAATATGGAACATTTCCAAAAACAACCGTTTGTGATAATTATTTTTCCTGTCCAAAATCTTGGTTTCTTCAAATTTAAACAAATGACCTGTGTCTAAGCTATGTTGTGCTAACGCACAACCGCCCTTGAAATTTCTGACATCACTTTTGTGCTGACTTAACCTTTTTTCAGCAATTGACCAGTATGACCAATATAACATTGGTTACAGGAACCACATGGAACACAGTAAATCACATTAGACTGATAATCAGAGTGTATTTTGTCATTCAGTATTCTACTATTTTTACGTTGGTGTTAAGTGAGCAAGTATTGAACATTTTAATAAGTTTGTCTGTTAACTCAGGAATGTAAGCTTACTTCTTGTATGTGACACTTTTGTTAGATGGTGGCAGAAGACCTTCAATAATATTGTTGGTATTAAAAGTTGTAATAGTATATTAAAAAACAAGTTTCGTAAGACACGCTTGAAACGCACGAATTCAAGTTGAATGAGTGCTTTAAGTCTTATGAAACGTGTTTTTTATGCTACTTTTTGTAATTCGCGTTTTTATACTTTTTTTTTAACAAAAATAAAATAAATTTTGGCAATCTAGGGAAATAGGTATGTAGTAGTTGGTAACACCGGAACACTTGAAAATAGAAATTTTGAATTGACAATTAGAAACTGTCAAAACACAAAATATATTCACTTGAAAGAAATGTTTGATGTACACCTCGCAAAATAAGAGAAATTGCTCAGAGTCAATGTCCTCATCATTGTGGACCTTGTATTCGATGCTAAGAACGTGTTTAAACATCCATAGACAAAAATTGTCACATTGACAACTAGAAAAATTAATGACCCAATGTCACCAACTGAACTGGTTCCATAAAATGTTACTAAAATCTCATTACAGCATCGGATGCTGTAAGGAGTCTCATTACCCGTTTGAGTACTGTTATAGCTTCCATTACCGTAGCGAATTACAAAAAGTAATTTATTCAGCAATCTATGAGGATATGAATTATCAAAAAAATGTTTTTCAATTTTATTAAATTATTTTATATCAAGTGAGGTTCCGAAATGCTGAAAATTTTATGTTTCATAGCGAGTACAGTATTAATTTTATGTTTAAGTTTATGAATAGAATTAAATTGCATATACCATCCTGAAAACGTAGGTTTATTGTACCAATCGAACATGATGGTGTTATCAACACTTCTAATTACCTTGGTATCAAGAAAAGGAACAAAGTTATTATCTTCAATTTCTATAGCGAACTGGATATGGCTATTAAAGTCATTGAACGTATACAGGACCTCCACTTCAGAGCCCCTCGCGATCGCTAAAATAATAACATCCACATACTTTTTAATGAAAGGCAAGTTAAAATTTTATTTAGGTATAATTTTGTTAAGACTATGATCCATTACTATCTGAGCCAAGATAAGTGATATAGGTGATCCCATAGGGGTACCAAAAATTTGTTGATAAGTACCACCATTAAAATCAAAAAAGGTGTGAGTGAGACAACCATAAAGCTTTCCGGTAACAATATGCCCCTGAACTCTCTGACAAACTCGAAAGTATTTTTAACATTATAAGTAGTCAATGGGTCGAAGACAACAGTTAACATCCTGGCGAATACCGACGCTACACCATAATTTGCTGAACCAATTGAAGATATAATCGGTCTCAATGGAATCCCCTTTTTGTGGACATTAGGAAGGAAATATGCCTTGGATAGAACCGAGTTGTATTTGGTAAGTTGTTTGACCTGTATATCATCAATTATTTTACTGTTAAAAAACTCTTTAATCAATTTGTTGATTTTAGTTTGGATGATGTTCGCCATATCTTTGTGACCTTGGATCATCTTGTAGGTATTATGATCCTCCAACATCTCTTCTACTTTCTTCAAGTAGTTCGTTCTATCCATGATCACCATGATGGCTTTTGTTACTAACAAATTAGGGTTTTCTTTAAAAAACTTTGATATTTGTTTCTTGGTGTTGATTAAAAACGCTTCCAACCAAGATGGGACGGCATCAGACGTGATATAATTCGTCAGAATGTTAGCTGCCTAGCTTATTATTAGGTATGGTATTAACGATACTTTCTATTTCCATAAGAACATTTTTAATACAAAACCTCCTATCATTATTGGAGATGACAAATTTAGGACCCAACGCTAAGAAAAATTTAATATCTAACGGTATATTAACATTAGTTGTATTCAATAACCACTTATCTAATTTACTTAACTCTAAATCTCTCAACCCTATCCCGATACAGTTTGTCAAATTTCCTCTTATTAGAGGTTTTTTACTTTATTTTTGAAATTTATTTTCAAATTATCTAAGAAGGTTAAAAAAACATTATGAAGTATTTTTTCTTTAGTCTTAACTCTTAAAGCTTCTATCCATTTTTCTAAATCATTCATCTTAACTAAAGTTATTTTAATTTCAAAATTTCAAATACGAGATGCTAATCTTTCAGTATAAACACCAATCTTATACTGGAAGGACCCAGTAATTCCGTGAATGAGGTTCCGAAGGTTTTTCGATCCATCTGTAATGTGTGCAAGAGTGACACCTAACTTCCTACATTTGATGAGGAAGGTGATTTTTTAATTTCGCCAAGTTGATGTTAGAATTCGAAAGGAACTTCATGTCCTTTTTCATTTGTTGTCCGTGGGTAAGTTGTATCTGACTGTAGAACCCATCATGTGGTTTCCAATCTCCTGATTTTCAACAACATCAACATCTTACAATTTACTTTTGAAGTGGATAGGAGTTTATCTATTAATTTTCTTGACCTTAAAATCACCAGGTGTGTCTCGGAGAGCAGGGTCCTCTTTGATATTTACAGAAAACCCACTTCAACTAATACTTACATTCCAAAAAATTCCTGTTCTTCATATCAACATAAACTTGCTTCATTCCATTTTCTTTTAAATAAAATTTTTAAATTATCCTCTTTACCCTGCTGACTTTAATATGGCAATAAACACTATTATTAGGATGAGCTTTAATAATGGCTATTCCCTTCAAGAATTACAAAATTATCTGGCTAGCACTAAACTCGACCAATTTTCAGTTAACAATTGCGGGGCTAATGTTTTGATAGTAGCGAGAGACAAAATTTTATTTACAACAATAATAACAATAATAAAAGTGCGGGCGCGAAACGGGTAACTGCTGACTGATCTACCGATGGTAACTGAACTCTCCGGGCCGATCATGGTTCCTTTTATCCCCGAGTCCAGTAACATCCCCGGTGAAAGTTTTCTTCGAGTCCTTGTCTGGACCAAAAGGATCTGCTGTCCAGATGTACAGAGAGAGTTCTTCTGAATAGTTTCGAATGCTTTCTGGCGTCCAGATGTTCGCCACATAGAGCGCCCAGTAACATCTCCGGTGAAAGCTTTCCGAGAACCCTTTGCCTGGACCAAAAGGGTGTCCTGCCCAGTTGACCGGAGAGAGATTTTTTTGAACGGTTTAGAAAGTTTTCTGGCGTCCAGATGTTCGCCACACTCAACATTTAACAAACAGTTAAAAAGAACATAAACATAAAACATTTCTAATATTCAGCTACTTAAACACTTAATTAAATCCAGAAAAATGGACCTATATGAGGAGTGTTTCATCAATTCACATCACGCTAGTACCTAATCTTAAACACATTCTCAATGAATTACCGATTTCAATAATAATAATAAATATTATATGTATATCCTTCATGAAATAGTTTTGTTTAAATGTACCGCTCTTGCATTGGTTTGTCACAATTCTTAATACCAACATTATATTCTATTACAACATTATTATTCTTCTGGATTGGGAGATAATACATATGGTCATAAATAAATTGTTTCCGAATTTAGGGGATTTGAAGATTGAGAATGTTCCATATTATTATCTTGTTGCGAACGTAGTAGTGGTTACTGAGCTTGAATATCTATCGGATATTACTAGCATAAAGTTTCTTTTGTTGGAAAATTCGAACACAAGAATATGGGTTCATAAATATTTCAAATCAAGAAATGCGAACGAGTATTTCAAAAGATCATATGAAGAATAGCATCATGTAGATTAGATTATATTTTGAAATCTATTGAAATGAAACTTCAAAAACATTCAAATTTTAAAGACTGTATTTCTTCATACTAAAAGTTTGACAAGTCTAAGTGACAAAGAGTACTAATTACGTCTTCTTTATTTCTGCCTTCATGCCATAGAACAGTATATGCTGTTATAATAATATAATAATAATAATCTTTATTATGCTAATAACCCGAAGGCATACATTCGTCAATATAAAATTTACAAGCAAGGCGAAAAATATAATAAAATATAATATATAAAATATTACACGTAACATTAACATAAAAACAAATACACAGTCATAATAATCCGTGTCAGAAAAGTAGTGGCAGGGAAAAAAGTTAATCTGTTCTTATACTAAACACATTCAAAAGCCTGTAAATCATTCGACAATTCTTCAATAGAGTAATATGCTTTACGCAATAAAACATCCTTAATCCTAGTTACAAAAACTTTAAATGTTAAATTTCTATAACTAGCAGGTAGACTATTAAAAATTTTTATTCCATAATAATTATAGGCGTTCCTAGATCTGGTCACTCTCAATGCATCATGTCGGATGTCACCCCCCCTCCTACTTTTGTAATTGTGAAAATCACCATTTTTTTTAGTTGACAATGAAGTAACATTGTAAATTTCCAACATTCAAAGATATACAGGTGTCCCGTTAAGCGTACGGAGCGGCTGTATCTCTACAACGGTAAGGCCTAGAGGTTTGGGAAAAAAATCTTTATAAGCAATGTGACCAAGAGAAATAGCTGGAAATTATTTTGAAGTTCGTAATTCAACCGCTAGGGGGCGTAACTGCCATAGAGAAACATAAAATTCCCGCTATCTCAGAAAGTTAGACGATGAGCTATAACTTTGACAACATCATTTAATAGCTTGGATAATACCGCATCGCTTTTGTTTTGCGATATTTCTCATATCTCTCATAATAAGGGAGGAGGAGGATAATGCGTTTTCAAATGTTTACATTTTAATATCTCCTGGACCATTCAACCGATTTGAATATTTTTTGTCTTGTTTGAAAGAGCATTTCATGCTCTTTTAAAAGGTATTTTCAGTCCGCTTGGTTTAAAACAAATAAGCTAGAGGGCGTTATCTGCAGCGGTTATATATTTTTGTGATTTTTGAAAAAAAGTTAAATAGAACGATACTATTTAACTTCACAGACCGTTAATCACCATAAAATTTGCTAAATATTAGTGAAAACCGCATCTCGATATCTCCATCGATTCTCGAATTATAAAAGAAAATGTTAAAAATTCGTATATCTTAATCGGATCAAGTTACCTTGGGAAACAAATAAGAGAGAACAAAAATTTTATTATCTAGAACCTTCCTTCACACCTTATCCAAGCTTAGAACTGCTTCAAAACTACTTTTGAGGCGTGTTGAAAAGCCAACGGATCAATGAAACATCAACAATGATAATAAAACAAAATAAATCAAAACACTTAGAATAACTTAAATTTTTGGCAAAAATAACTCACTAATGTGCGAAATGCCTTCCATAAACCTCGATGCATTTATTTAATCTAGTTTCGACGAAAAGAAAGCGCTGCTTAAGTCTCGGCCCTGAACACGTTTCTACTGGTATTTAGTGTTTTGTCATATTTTCCCTGGTTATTGGTTTTTCTTGAAAAGTCAGGTCGTTTAGTCTACCCAATAGATAAAGGGGTGAAAGCAATGTGGGTTTTGCTCGAACCAAGAATGCATATTATACAAGTTTACATCAGCTTATGGACAGATGCTTCATGCATCCATAGCATTTGTGATAAAAGGTTTGGATTTGCCCAAATCATATTTAAAAGTCAATGGTAATAGTTCAGTCTGTTATCATAATCGGTATCTGTTAAGGCCTGATGTAAAACAACGTGGTGGAGATATTATTCTCTTGAGAAATCTTGTGGACAATTGTTTTCGGAGTTCCCAGATTATATGGGATCACATTGAGCACCAATGTGATTTACGAATTCATAGAGATGTCTGAATAGGCTACACGTTGCCAGTTTTTCGTAATCGCTAAGTCAATCTTAAAAACACTTCTAGAGAAAAATGTCTTTCTTTGTCGTAATTGCATTGCACATTTTTGCCATGCAGTTGCATCGTATTCGAAACATTGAAAATAAATCATCATACGCTCTATCATACGCTTCTGCGTTAGTAAATGACATGTTTACAGTTACCATGGTTATGTGATTTGTTTTTCTCGATGAGGTAACTGGATCCGATTGATGGCACTCGAGTTTTTAACATTTTCTTCTATAACTCGAGAACGGGTGGCGATATCGAGATGCGGTTTTCACTAAAATTTTGCAAATTTGAAGGTGACTAAGGGTCTATGAAGTAAATAGTATCGTTCCATTTAACTTTTCTTCAAAAATCACAAAAATATGTAATCGCTGCAGATAACGTCCTCTAGCTCATTTGTTTTAAAGCAGACGGTCTTACTGAAAATATCTTTAAAAAGAGCATTAAATGCTCTTTCAAACAACGCCGAAAATATTCAAATCGGTTGAATGGTCTAGGAGATATTAAAATGTAAACATATGAAAACGCATTGGCCTCCCCCTCCCTTATTATGACAGATATGAGAAATATCGCAAAACAAAAGCGATGCAGTATTATCCAAGCTATTAAATAATGTTGTCAAAGTTATAGCAAAGTTTCTGAGATAGCGGGAACTTTATGTTTCTCAATGGCAGTTACGCCCCCTAGCGGTCGAATTACGAACTTCAAAATAATTTCCAGCTATTTCTCTTGGTCACTTTGTTTATAAGGATTTTTTTCCCAAACCTCTAGGCCTTACCGTTCTAGAGATACAGCCGCTCCGTACGCTTAACGGGACACCCCGTATAATGAAGGCAGAGTCAAAATTTTTAAATTGTTAAAAGAAGAGCGGCAGTCTTCAGTATAGTTTAATTTGGTTATATTTCTAATGGCTCTTATTTGTATACTAAATATTCTTTTATTAATCGCGGCGTGTCCCCAGGCAAGTAGTCCGTAACTAAGGTGACTCTGAAAAAGCGCAAAATAAGCGGTGCGCAATACCTCCGTAGAAGAAAATTCAGAAAGACGTCTTAACAAAAAGGTTGTGGAGCTTAAACGAGAAGCTAAAGCTCCAGGCTTTACCATGAAAAAGGATTCGCCATGAAAACTCCAGGTAAGTCCGGGGTCAACATGCACGCCGAGAAATCTAAAACTATCATTAGAATCCAAACTTTTATATGTGTGCTTTAGTCAAAAGGTCATTGATACTGTTTTATCATTATTCAACGTTAGCTGATTACTTGTAAACCAATGTCTAGTCGAAATGAACGTTAAATTATTATTTTCGGTAGCTTTTGCTTTAGATGAATGTTTAGTTAACAAACTTGTGTCGTTTGCATACAAAATTGATTTTTCAGGATTCAAAAATGAAGGCAAGTCATTTAGGTATTTATATTTAAAATAAGATAGGGAACCCCACTATCAATAATTCCAGGGTTAGATACCAAAGAGTTAAATTTAACAAATCGTTTTCTATTTGTAAGATAGGATGACAAAAGTTTACATGCCTCTGGGGCTACATTATACGCATCAAAAGCTTTTGTGAGATCTAAGAAACTTGCTTCGGTGAATTTGAAGTCTCGAAACCATCGACACATACTCAATAAAGCTTTGTATATCTGTAGCGGTGGACTTTCCCTTTCTAAAACCAAATTGTTGTTTATTAAAAATATTATTTTCTTCAGTACTAAATATTGAACTAAATTTTCCATTCAATACATTGATTACGAATCAACTTGCACTTCTTTTCGTATGTTAACCCTCAACCAGCGTCGCTTTTGTGGGGATATATTATATTTTTACAAACTTTTGAACAACAAGTGTGATTCTCCAATGCTTGTTGGTTCTATATGTGTTCACGTTCCTCCGAGATTACTTCGCTTTGATTTTCTATTTATGACACCTACACCTAGAACCAATGCCTGTCAAAATTCTCCTTTATTGAGAATGGCAAGATCGGCAAATCGTGTTAATATAGATCTGTTTCAGCATTCTTTCTATGCATTTAAAAAACTGCTCTTTGCTGCAGTTGGTGTGTTGCCTCGAGCGTTCATTTGATATTTGATATATGATATATTTATATCACCTAAACTTAGTTTTAGTTTTTTTTCCTTTTGAATCACTTTTGTACCATTAATGTTAATTCATTATTATTATTATTGTGAACTGTAATTCTATTTTATTTGTATACAATTGGTTGTTTGTGGTACAGTATTATTGGGTTCGACCTGTTTCTGTACCCACATGAAATAAATAAATAAATAAATAAAATATTTGATTAATTGATTTTTTAATAATTTTTCAAAATGTTTTGATATTACAGGTAATATACTAATTGGTCTCTAGTTCGAAGCCTCATTAATATCGCTTTTTTTGAATAACAGTATGACATTTGCAATCCCAAATTCGTCAGGAATGTAGCCAGTGGATAGACACTGGTTAAACAAGTGTCTATACGAGCAGTCAATACTGGAATCAGACAATTTTTAACTTTTTTAACATTATTGAATTTAGACCAAAGAAATCAACAGTTTTTCCAGATTTGAGGACATCGAAGGAGTCCCGGACCTCCACTTGAGAGAAAGGTTGAAATGTAAAATATTTATTATTAGCACAATTAACATGTTTAATAAATAATGACAAAGGATCAGCACCACCACTTATATTTTTAGCTAAATTTTAGCTTGACTAACTGCTAACTTATAAGATTTACGACATTTGTTACATTCACCAAGTACGAATTTTTATTGAATTTGTATAGATCACAAAGAAAACTAAGTTTTTCTTTATGTTGTTTAAGTTCCGAATTGTACCAAGATAAGGTCAGTGAATCGCGTTTATTAATATTTACCGTTATAATTGGAAAAGCAAACTTACACTGAGAAAAATAATGTGGGAAAACTACCTAAAATTTAGTTATATTATCTAAAATGTATAGTCAAAAATTAGCTAACTACTACTACTAGTTATACAAACTAATTCTATTTCGATAATTTAAGATAGATAAATGATCGAAAAATGTATCTTATAAATACCTAATAAAATTAGTTTCATTATATAATATTAATAGATGTTTTTACTATTAATATTATATTTATTATTAATGGTAGTAGATAGCTTTATTACTTAAATATAGACGTCGTACCTAAATTTTTCACTGTAATATCGACGATTTGTAGTCAAAATATCCCATTGTTGGTAGGTGTTATTACAACATTGTTTTGATGTATTATATAATATATTGATATTAACTACTGCAAATAGTTGAATTTAATATTGACGATAGTTCGTTTATTAAAATATTGTAAATATTTTGATCATTTTTTGTGTTTAAAATGTCTATTAATGTTTATTATTCATATCCGTATCACTAGATACTTTATCAAGATGTATCTATAAAGAAAACAAGTATACATATATATAACAAATATATTTTCAAGTATATTGTAGTAAAGTACATTTTTACATTTATGTTTAATTTTTAGGTGATTTGTGTACGTTTTAACGTCGCTGAAAAATATTGGGCATAAAAAACATTTTACGCCGTTTTCCATTGTCCTTAATTTTAATTGATACCTTGATCCTTACCTTGTTGGTTTATGAGTTCAGAAATTAGTGCAGTTCGAGCAGTACTACTTTTCTTTGGTTTATTTGGCAAATTTAATTCATGAAAATACTCTTTACACTTTGTTTAATAAATTTCCACACTTGTACACTTTGTTTAGGGTATTCCAAATTGAAGGCGATATATAATTGAAATGTGACAGAAACTGCCTTTAAAAAGGATTCAACTTCATATAATATGTCATTAACGTATATATAAAAGCATTCTAAACTTTCAATTGTTTTGCCTATTCCTAATATCAATGGTTGTAACGTCCAGTGGTTCTTTTCATAAACTTCCTTTCTATTCTTAATAAAACTTTGTATGAAGCTCTTGTCCTAAATTAAACACATTATATTTTGCTGCTAAATAGTAAAAGTTTTAAATATACCTTTAAATGATAGGCGAAACTTTCTTGGCCATCTAGTATTGTTGGTCTGTAAATGTCTTGTCCAGTTTTAATTATAGCAGGAATAAGTATGGCATTCAGATTTATAATTAAGAGGTAATTTTTTGAATCTAAAATGTCTATATAAATAAGAAAACAAATCAAAAAATACAAAACAAACCTTCATTTAAGTTAGATGACTGTAATAAATTGAAAAGTGTGCGAGATTTTTTATCTTTTATATCTCTATGGTATATATTTTTTATAAGGGTTTCAAATATTGTCCAGTTGGAAAATAATAGTGTGTTTCGCTTTGGATGCAATTTTTCAAAATCTAATTCAATCTGAAAATTAAGTTATTTTAATGATTGACGTTTTGCTACAACTAAGAAACAACTTACCAGTGCTACAGCAATGTTTTGTTTTAAAATAGGCCACTTTGTAAAAACATCTATTGATTTGTCACGAACGTCTTCTTGTCGAACATTAAACGTGCTTATCCACTTTTCAAACACTATATCGTTTGGGGAGTAGTTGTTTTTTAACCATTCATAATCGCTAAATGTATTTATGTCAAACGTCTCTTCATCAGTATCTGCTTCGTTAGAGGCATCAGTAACGTTTCCTGTTTTTCTTTTCTGTCCAATAGAAAGTGAATGCTTATACTTCTTTCGAAGGGAATAATATTTTTCTATTAGTTTTCCCCGTTGTTTTTTGGTACCCAAATACGTTACCTGAAAGGCACATGAAATTAAAAACATAAAAAATCATGTATGTACTGGTAGTTTTAATTTGGAAACGTACCTCACATTGGCGATCTACAGATGTGTCACTCGCTAACCAATCCTCCACGATTATCGTGGTAAGGATATTTCGATTTTTCGAACTTAATCCACTAACTTTATATTCTGATAAAATTAACTGACCACTAACCGATTTTAATAAGAGATTTTCTAACTTCTAAAATAAATACATCTATGATTTAGGAAATAAACTGGAATATAAAACAACTTACAAAGATCGGTTGATTTTCAGGATTACCATTTCCATCTGTATCTATTATATTAGCATTTATCCAATTATTTACTGTTGATGATGATGAATTCGATGCAGTAATTGTACTTGCTAGGGGTGTTGTTAATCCCTATAAAAAGCATTTAAAGAAAATAAACTTATAGATTGTGGCATGATGATGGCACTTATAGATTATAGCTGTCAACTTACGTTGAGTTGTTTCCATACAAAAAGCTTTTTTCTAAATTTAATTCGTAGACCGAATTGTTCTGCAGGAATTAAATGATCAATATCGTTGATGGTCAGTTCTGCAAGAACGTCGATGTCTATTCCTTTGGCTGTAACATAACACATACCATATACAGAGCTGCCTTTAAAACAGTTATACAACTACAAGTAACATGTCTGCCGTCAAAAATTCGGTCCGTCGATAATCCGGATTCAATACCGATGAAAAAAAAAATTTATTTCTCTTTTTCTGATTGTACATACAAAAGACAAAGTACAGTGATTCCCCATTTAACACGGTACTCTTATAACGCGTTTTCATACTATGCAATTTCATGTCTCTGTATAACGTGTTTTCTCCCATATAACGCGGGGATTTCCCACGTTCTGTGAAATTTATAACGATATAATGAAATTATAATAAGTTAATATTAATTAATGGTTTTATTTATCTATTTATCAATTATTTAACCACAAAAGTCCATTATTTTTGGTTCTTTTCGAAAATCCGGACATTTTGATAATACGGACAGGGTCCGGTCACAATTAATCCAGATTATCGACGCTCTATTGTATATGTATAACAAAATAATTGAAAACATAGTTAAATACTTGCCTTGAAAATCTGGAATTAATACGTGTAATTCCCACTGCTGTAACAAAGTAGTTACAGTATCTTCAACTTGCACATCCATTTTTATTTCTTACCAAATCGTAAAAACACTCCGAATACCTGAACACGTTAATGACGACTTGTGACGACTGAGAGTACCACAAAACGTATTAATATTAGTGGACTTCCCTCTAACAAAACAAGAGTACAGTCTTACAGGTTTGTAACCGTAATAATGAAGAAAGTTTGTAACTGTAAGTTGGTAGTGAATCCTCAAAAACAGATGCTTTATCGATCGTTTTCGATGATGAAAAAGCAATGTTTGTATTAAGAAATATTTTCTATAAACGATCGATGTAACGTTGAAAACAGGTAGACAAAACGACTAAAATATATTTAAATAAAGTATTTAATAATAGTACATTTGTCCATTTAGGTAAAATATTTCATTGTTAAATGTATATAAAAATTCAGACTAGAACAAAATAAACAAAAATACCAAATACATTAGGTAACTAAACTACTCAACAACTAGACTTATCAACTAGTTTCCACGATGTAGTTTCTTTTTCTAAAAATTAGTTACATCACCTCAGTAAATAGATAAATTAACTATCATAAATTTGACTAATTAGAATTGTATATGTCAGCTAAGTTACGTTTGGTAAATGAATAAATTTTCTAGCATAAATGACTATTTGTCTAACAACTAAATTGATTTAGTTCAATTTTCCATATCATTTTTCTCAGTGTAGCAGCATCGCTTAAGATATTATTTAAAGTGGTTGCTTGTTAATCGCCTAATGAAATGATAATAAATTTCTTAAAGGTATCAACAGAGAAACATTACTTTTTTTAAATCAATAGCACAGATGGACTTGAAGAACACCGGAAAAGATTATAGACGAATATCAATCATAAATAATATAATTTATTGGTTGATGACTGATGATGACTTTCCTTTTTTTGTCAACTTTCAGTAAGTTCTTTTTTGGTGTTTTAGATAATACATCATGGTTATCCGATTTCTTGTACAGCATGGTTACCAAAAATATTTTACAAACTACTTAACACCAACCACGTCATTGAAGTATTAAAAGTATTGTTTCTCACATTAGAGTCAGTACTTATTTCTCTGACAGCTATTTAATAAAAAAAATCAGTTCAAGCCATTCCATGTCACAAAATTTTTCATTATATTGTTCAATGTTCCTTACCACCTCGATACTTTTGTATACATACAGGGTGTCTCAGCGAGACCGGTCATTAGACCTTTCTGGAGTTCTGGCAAAAATAAAAATTTGAGAATTCAGACATAAGTATTATTAATTACGATCTCTTCGACTAAAATATTTTCAGATTTCTTACACTTCCGGTTATACCGGAAGTCGCCACCTACGTTATTTTTTTAAATGGAACACCCTGTATATTTTTACATATTTGGATTTGTCTGTTTTCAAGGTTTATAAATTACTTTACTTTTTGCAATTTGATTCGGCCGTTCTCGAGTTATTCGAAATTTTCTAGAAAAATCTGCTCCAGCAGACATTTGTTCAAAAAATCAGAGAACACTCGATTTTTGGGATATCACTTTAGGATTCAGACAATGCTTAAGCAACATGATGGAGTATATTTTGGTGCCGAGAACGGCTGTCTAGAACATTTGGTCACTTTACTATGGCACGTTAACTTTTCGAAATTTGGAAATACCATAACTTCATTTTTTTAAATGACACCCCCATATTTTATTACTTAGTCGCTCCGGTGTCTCATTCTACATCTTTTATATCCGATATGTCCCACACCTAACATTAATAGTTTGGGAGATAATTAAGATTTTTTGAAAAATGCACACATATCATATGGATATTTAGCGTAGTGTGTCATGAAAAACAAGCCTTCTAAATGAGTTCTTGCCAAAGACTCACTTGTTTACGTCACTTGATGCATGTGAGCTAATAATTATCTGTTAGGTCCCTTAATATTAGTACTGAAAAGAGTTAACAATAACGAAAGTAATATTTACACAAATCAAGAAATTCTTAATTTATTTTTTATGCATGAAAAGCACGACAAAGTTGGTAGTATGATTCCCAAATCTTCTTTGGCAGCTCGAATTGGGGTGTTGGGACTCTTCCGTTGCATTATCTACTACATTTTTTGGTCAGTTTAACACGTGATTAATTCGTCCAAAATGCAAAACATTTGCTTCTATTCTTCTAAATTTACCTTTTGTCATCGGAGATAAATGTGGATAATTTTCATTAAACATTCTGCAAGTTCTACTAAGAACTTTGTCGCACTTTTCGTGCACAAAAAATAAATTATGGATTTCTTCATTTGTATAAATATTATTTACGTTATTAGTATCCATTTTAACTGGTTTTAGACTCACAAGTATCAAACAACGTAAATCAGACTTTGACGTTTATCAATAAGTCATTAAACATTTGTTTTCCATGGCACACTAGGTTAATATCGATATGATATGTGAGCATTTTTCAAAAAACCCTAATTATTTCTCAAACTGTTAATGTTAGGCATAGGACATATGGAATATAAAAGATATAAAATGAGACGCCGAAGACGACTAAGTAATAAAATATGGTGGGTGCCATTTAAAAAAATGAAGTTATGGTGCTTCCAAATTTCGAAAAGTTAACGTGTCATAGTAAAGTGACCAAACGATCTAGACAGCCGTTCTCGGCACCAAAACATACTCCATCATGTTGTTTAAGCATGTTCTGAATCCTAAATAGATATCTCATAAATTGAGTGTTCTATGATTTTTTGAACAAATGTCAGTTGGAGCAGATTTTTCTAGAAAAATTCGAATAACTCGAGAAGTGCTGGTTCAAATTGCAAAAAGTAAAGTTATTTATAAACCTTCAAAATAGACAAATCCAAATATGTAAAAATATACAGGGTGTTACATTTAAAAAAATAAAGTAGGCGGCGACTTCCGGTATAACCGGAAGTACTAGAAATCTGAAAATATTTTAGATGAAGAGAACATAATTGATAATACTTAAGTCTGCATTCTCAAATTTTTTGTTTGGCCAGAACCCTAAAAACGTCTAATGGCCGGTCTCGCTGAGACACCTGTATATGTATTACCTTGCTGTGGTTGGTCCGAGATTTCATCAGTTTTTGCTGCTGGTTCCCTTTGGAAAGGAGCAGACATTTCGGAAAGATCTTACCTGACATCTTCCGTGCGTTGTCGTAGTCTCCAGTCTGCCGACAGGACATACTTCTCCATCCGTGAAGCAGTACGCATTAACATGTATTACTTTCTTTATATATTTAGACCATAATGTTTTATTATGGCCTAAATATTATGATAATTCATGAGTAAGTATTGATTCTGCATCTAACATGTTTTTTAATGCTGAAGCCGATCAACACCGAATCATACAACGTGATTATATAACTATCAACTCTGTCAGTGAATTCAAGAACTAATTTCGGATATGAACATAATAGGTTCCGTTTTATCCGATAAATCCAGCCCCAAAAACTAGATAAAGGCTAGTTTACAATAATTAGATTGTAAATCAATAAAATTTATATTCATCGTGTTTTGTTAATGGCGATATTTTTGTCGATATTATTGGAATCAATTCTTAATTGTATTAATAATGTATATTATTTATTGCTTTTTCACAAGTTAACACTTTATAAAAGCGGGGTCGTCACATTTTTTACTGAAGATTTATTCCAGACGTGATATAACGTTCCTTTGAGCAATCGACCCACCGACGACGGTTTTATGGGGTCACACTTTGAGTAACACATATCAAAGTATAAACAAAGTTTTTTGCTACCCACTCGAGTTTGGATAAACGACTTCCTGTATACAAATTCGTTTTTTATTATTTCATCCTTGAGAATTTTTACGTTAAAATACAAATACGAAAATTAGAAAATATTAATTGAAACCAATTAAATAAATAAAAACGAAATATTTCTGATTTTATTATTTAATTTTATTTTTTATTAAAGAACTTTGTTAAAGGGGAATTTATTGTGTTAACCGAACCTAATAAAAATAATGAATAATAACAAAAATTACAAAAAAAACAACAAAAATATTTACACGATTAAGACATCAGAATGCATTTCGCTCGAACCTAAAAACAATTAGGTATTTACCCGATTAAGATACCATAATGCGATTTTTCAAAACAATATAATTAGATTACCTAATTGTCGAACTATCAGAAATTAAATAGTAATTAAGCGTATATAAAAGATGTAGATTTAGTACGAACACTAGTTATGTTCTTCGACCCAGCTCTATACTGGTGTGAGACCTTTACCTCATCGTTTCGTGTTAGTAAGTTGTAACAAAGTTATTTATAAATAAAGTGTTTTTTTTATGGTCATCAACTTCGAAATAATTTAATTAGTGCAGTCAGTATGATCTGTTCAGGCACTTCAACGAGAATTCACCGTGAGTTTCTACTCTTAAGGACCGATCACGAATTACATCGCGAAGAAAACTCTCCAGGGCTCAAAATGATTGTAAGTGTTGTATAGGATCCAGTCGTTTCTATCCTGGACACAACTTCCGTATAATTTTAATCAATGAAGTTTATATGACAACCACCTATTCCGTCGAAGATTTAGACAAAATATTTCATAGAATGTCTTGCGGGAATACTTAATATACTTTATACGTTCTTCTTAGGTTCTACTCTAAATCTTAACTGACTAACGAACTGTTGTATCTGTAGTGTACCCAGGGTTGGAAAGATAAAATAAAACGCAGTTCAGCACTTTTACATAAAATTAAACTTTATTTTTAATTATCACGCCACACGCAGACCGATCTTCTCTGCTCATTATCTTCGTAATATTCAACTAGAGACTAATTCTTTCTTTTCTAAAACGCTAATTATTATAGACGATATTATCATAGACCAACAACAGTTAGGGACAAGGAGGAATCGAAGTTCAAAGTAGTCAAACGAAAAAAACTTGACTTTACACGTTCAATTGCCCTTGGTCCGAATAACATCGTTTACGTATTTACTTATAATTACTTATCGAAATACAGTAAGATACGAAGGGATCTTATTTCTTAACAACAAAAGCAAAAATTAATAAAGGAATAAAATATGTATATTTGTAATAAAAATGTATATATTAATGTGATAGGACATTACAGACAAATTAAGATAAACAATTGGTAAATCTTACACGAGCATAAATTCTGGGTAGAAGAATATTGACTTACAAACTAAACTGGACTACAATATATATCTTTCCTAATTAGCTTACTATCTAATGATTAAACATACTTAAAGCTAATCTTTATTTGTATACAGTGATTATGGACATATAACTCCACACTTCCTAAGATTGGCGAAAGAGGGGAGTTCGATATTTGGGGACTCTCTGGAGATTATTCCTTTTATTTGTTTCCATGCGCACCATATTATGAGTCCCAAAATTGATAGCATCACGATGATCCATAAGCCTATGTTAGATTTGTGATGCAATTCCATGTCGATGTTATCTTCTGTGTTGGTATGAATGCTCTCAATGATTGTGCGAATATTTCGGATGTCTTCGTGATTTGTTGGTGTAATCTTGATGACGTTGAGTTCTTGTTGTTTAGGTAATTTTACGTTGATCTCTGGGATTGATAATATCGTAGCATCCATTCCTTCGCTAAGGTTTATTTGTACATCGTCGATTTGGATTCTACATTGTTCTACTTCCACAAGGGTTGCTTTGTCAATCATGTAGATACCGCTTTGAGGGCAGGTTGATCTCAATGTTGATTTTCCTTTAGGATGGATCAGGACTTGTCCTGGGCATATTTCTTGGATTATTGTTTTGGTGAGATGAATTGCCGTCATTGTGCATTCACTAGTGCCATTCTTAAGAATGTTATCGATGCATGGATCTCCATTAATAAGGTCTTGGCGTGGACACAAGTATTGGTCTTCAATTGGGTCGCATCACTTCTTGATGTTCCAATTTTCTTCCGTGTTGAATAAGTGATAGGGGGTTTCGGGTATAAACGTGTAGTTTGATCGAAAGATGGGGTACAACTGGAGATAATGGTAGAGTTCGGATACTAAACGGATATGTATCTTGAATATGACTATGTCATTTATGATTACAGCATCGGTTGTAAAGAAGGAATACAAGTTTGCAGGATGTTTTACTTTGATAGTTTTTCAATTACTTTTTTCGAGGTTTGTTATAATTTTTTGAATGTCTTTAAGTTTGTAATGTACGGCTGAGTCTCAAGATATCGTCCGGTTGAACGTCGTAGTAGGAAGATAAACACAATTTTCTCTTACTTAACTCTCTTTATTTTCTCCAGACGAAGGGTTGGTACAGAGTATGATGATGTTCTCGGTTGTAGTTCGATACTATTATTATTAATGGTTTTACAAATTTCGAGATCTTTTATATTAAGTCGAAGCGATTAGAATAATCATTAAGTAACGAGAATTACCAAAGTTCGTTCTTAATTGTTTTCGTCTTTTGGTGATCAATTGTTTGTTGTTGATATTTAACCGGATCTACTGATATTTAACGGATGTTGTCTTAGTTATCTACTTATAATTACTCTATTTCAATCTTAAATTTCTTAATTAGATTATTATTTAAATTTATGACAAAATAATGATTGTTGTTACATTATAGTTACATTACAATTGTATTACAGTTACATTACACCTTCCCCCTTAGAGAAAAATATATACTTATATATTTTTTTTGTATAAAAATAAAATTCTTAACCCATCATAGTAAAACGGTTTTACTATAATTAAATTTAGATATATATTCTTTAAGTTTTTAGTTTTGCAATTCTGGTGCTTCTACGTAGCGGGGATTGGCTTGTTTCGGGTAATTCGATATCTTCAGGGTCATGGTCAATCACTTCGCTATGTTGTTTACCAGTTATACATGGCAATATGGGTTTTCCTTTACGGTTTCTATACTTAGATTTGATATGTTTGTAAATTTGATATAGAACATACAGTCCTATAAATTTTAACGTTGTCATTAAGAAATAAACAAAATATGAATTTTGTAAGATATTAAATGATTCGACGTCGTCAATTTTATCTGATATTTGGAAGAGTTTGTGGTTTACGATATCTAAACTTTCTATATCTAAGTTACTGATATGTAGGGGTGTAATTTCTGGGGATGTGTTTTTAATATTTTGTTTTGAATAGTGATCTTCTAAAATATTAAAGCTTGGGAATGTTATATCAAGGGTAGTTCCGGAAGTTAAATTTTTGTTAATGGGGTTTTAAAACTGCTGAATTCGTAAAGAGTCGACACTTTGGTGGTAAGGTAATTATTCCTGTACCTTCGATAGTGAAATCGCGAGGGGAGTCAGTTTTGTAATTTAAAGTTGCATCAATTCGGTTAGGCGTTACAAATAACCAACTATTCTGCGTATGTAGAGGGTGGAATATCTCGCTTTTAAATTTTGTCTTTCTTATGTCACAGGATTCGGGTATTTGATTGGAATGGAATAGTAATTGCACTGAACAGAGATTTGATGTTCTTGTGAATTTTATAGGATTTGTTTGAAAACAGATATAATGTTCTAATTCGATGGCTTTACATCCACTAAGATCGTCAATCGTGACGTAGTTTGTTTTAGAATTTGTCACTGATAAATATTTTACTAATGGTAATATAAAAAGAAACTCGTTGAGGTTATTTTTCATATGTAGTGGAATTAATTTGAATAATTCAGATGAATCTTGGGTAACCAAAGGGTTGGATATCTTGAACATAAATAAATTAGAAGTGGCATAACTTTTGATTGATGACACTGACATAAGGTCTTTAACGTTGTGAAGTTCGATGCTTCTTACAAATTGAGTAGATGGTGGCAATTGGATTAGCGCCTTGGATAGTTCGTGAATATATTGTTCAACGGAGATTATAGAAGGGTGGATTATGTCTGACTTGGAAAATAGGTATGCGTTTATTATTGTAGAATACTCGGTGTTTAGTTCATTGATTACTAATGATAGTCGAGAAAGATGTTCATCTATTTGTTGTCTCAATTCCATGTTAAAATATTTAAATTCTTGATCCGAAAGTGATTTTTTAAAGTTTTCAATGTTTTCGTTAAATATTTTATTGTTTATATTAACGTTGGTAAGTGACGAATTAAAATTTCGAATGGTACTACTTACAACTTGAATTTGTTCTTTTAATAATCCTGCGAGATGACTTTCGTCTTTTTGAATTTTGTTAATGTTATTCTCATAAAATTCTGCATCACGGCTATCTAATGCACCAAATAATTCTTTAAATATTAAACCTACACCATTGATAAGACCGCGTTTAAATAGAGGTCGTTTTATCATTGAAGTGATTGAAAGCTGTAATTGTTTAATTTTTGGCAAAATATCTCCAATTGCTCTTAGTGTTATGTTGCAATTTGTAAGGATAGTGTGGTTATAAGACGAGCAAAGGTATCTAAATTTATGTAGGTGACCATATCCCATGTTTGGTCGAAATATTGGACTTTTCCTAACTTCTCAAAGTATAATCCTGATGATTGACTAACAGGAACTATGTTAATCGTTGTGTTGGTGGAATAAACGAGAACTATTAGGGATCTGGAACAAACGCATGTTTCAACCTGTTAGTAGAATGCTACAGTTGACTGATGAATTTATTTCTATTATTTTATAAAAACCATTATATTTTGGCAATTAAGAGTTTTATCCATGTTGCAAGTTGGGAATATATTAAAAATTATACCAAAAAGATATACTAGAAAAAACTTCTTTAGCTTGCTTTTATTTAAATATATATCGAGACTAGTTTCGAGGTTACACCCTCATCTTCAGTCGAAACTAGCAAAGACGAAAAAACGAAAAACACATTAAAATATTAAAATAAAACAGTTTAAAAAACTTACAGTCAAAATTTTCAAAGCGATTTATACATGAAAAGCGAAAAACTCAAACGAAAAAACATTATCGCGAAGAAAACTTCTGTAGAAGGTATGAACACGTTAAAATTGAAAAATAAATAATCACAATAAAAACATTCACAATATAACTCAAAATGTAAAATAAACATACGACATCAAAATATATTAAAAATTTTTGTCAAAAACGAAAAGATGTCGACGGTGAGACGAGAACAAAGGAACTGGGAAAAAGACTTGAGCGGGTTATAAACCTGCATTGAACTACCCGGGCAAATAAACTTGTTATATAATTGTTTTATGATCTCTCAG
Source organism: Onthophagus taurus (assembly GCF_036711975.1). NCBI lineage: Eukaryota > Metazoa > Arthropoda > Insecta > Coleoptera > Scarabaeidae > Onthophagus > Onthophagus taurus. The sequence goes on along the minus strand of NC_091976.1, from coordinate 1,963,525 downwards.
AGACATAAAAATAGGTTTATTATATAATTGAAGTTGATCATTTAATAATTCGCAGTTATTGTTATTTTTGTGTTTGTTAATTTCCAAAATTTCGAGCAGATCTAGCCTATAACCTTTTAGCAGATATCTTTTTAGATTACATCGAACAAAACTATATTATAAATAATATTAACCTCACAAGAAAAATATTAGTAAATGGGTGAGATATGTCGACGACGTTTTTTGCATTTGGGAAGGGAACAGAGAAAATTTGATGAGTTTTTTGAATTATTTGAATAAAGTTAATAAGAACCTTAAATTTACTATAGAAATTGAAGAAAATGATCAACTTAATTTTCTAGACTTAAATTTAACAAGAACAGATAAATATAAAATTGAGTACAACATTCATAGGAAACCATCGACCATCTCAACAACTATTCCCTATGATTCAGAGCATCCTATGTCACAAAAACTTGCTAATTTTAGATTTTTAATAAATAGAATATTTAACTATCCCCTCTCCGAACAGAATAGGATAAAAGAAATTGACTATGTGTTTGAGCTTGCATATAATAATAAATTCCCAAAACATATTATTAATAGATTATTTCATAAAATACAGCAACAAAGAGACCCACTTTATGTTAAAACTCTAAATAATTTGAAATATAAGCCCATTCCTTTCAATAATGTCACCTTTCAGGCAAAACACATTTTTTCCAAATATAATCTTTCCTTGGCATTTTCGAATAATAACACGATTCTTCGACTTTTATTCAACTACCATATGAAGAACAAAGATATTTTCAAAGAATGTGGCATATATTCTATTGGTTGTTCTAATTGTAACTCAGTTTATATTGGGCAAACAGGGCGTAAATTGGAGACTCGTATACGAGAACACAAAACCAAAGATAATTCCAATGTATTCAAACATCACATTGAAACAGGCCACAAGATAGACTATAATAACACTAAACTTCTACATAAATGTGAAAAAGGTTATAGGCTAGATCTGCTCGAAATTTTGGAAATTAACAAACACAAAAATAACAATAACTGCGAATTATTAAATGATCAACTTCAATAATATAATAAACCTATTTTTATGTCTCTGAGAGATCATAAAACAATTATATAACAAGTTTATTTGCCCGGGTAGTTCAATGCAGGTTTATAACCCGCTCAAGTCTTTTTCCCAGTTCCTTTGTTCTCGTCTCACCGTCGACATCTTTTCGTTTTTCGTTTTTGACAAAAATTTTTAATATATTTTGATGTCGTATGTTTATTTTACATTTTGAGTTATATTGTGAATGTTTTTATTGTGATTATTTATTTTTCAATTTTAACGTGTTCATACCTTCTAAAGAAGTTTTCTTCGAGATAATGTTTTTTCGTTTGAGTTTTTCGCTTTTCATGTATAAATTGCTTTGAAAATTTTGACTGTAAGTTTTTTAAACTGTTTTATTTTAATATTTTAATGTGTTTTTCGTTTTTTCGTCTTTGCTAGTTTCGACTGAAGATGAGGGTGTAACCTCGAAACTAGTCTCGATATATATTTAAATAAAAGCAAGCTAAAGAAGTTTTTTCTAGTATATCTTTTTGGTATAATTTTTAATTATTATATTTTGGGGCTAATTTTCTACTATTTTCATTTAGAAGAAATACATTATCGCCTACTTCAAATTTTATTTGTTTAATTTTCTTCTCGTAAATTGTCTTATTGTTAAATTTTGATTTTATCAAATTGTCTTTAGCTAGTTCATGTGATTTTTGCATTTTGAATTTTAAATCATCTAGATAATTATCGTACGAATACTTGAAATCGGGACTTGATGTAATATTTGAAGGGAGACGAGCTTTAATTCCGAATAGAAGTTCGAATGGTGAAAATTTTGTTGATGAATGGATGTTAGTGTTGTATGAAAACATAGCATGTTCTATCCAATCATCCCACTTCTGACACCAATTTTTTGTAATGTACGGCTGAGTCTCAAGATGTCGTCCGGTTGAACGTCGTAGTAGGAAGATAAACACAATTTTCTCTTACGTAACTATCTTTATTTTCTCTAGGCGAAGGGTTGGTACAGAGTATGATGATGTTCTTGGTTGTAGTTCGATACTATTATTATTATTGGTTTTACAAATTTCGAGATCTTTTATATTAAGTCGAAGCGATTAGAATAATCATTAAATAACGAGAATTACCAAAGTTTGTTCTTAATTGTTTTCGTCTTTTTGAGATCAATTGTTTGTTCTTGATATTTAAACGGATCTAATGATATTTAACGGATGTTTTCTTAGTTATCTACTTATAATTACTCTATTTCAATCTTAAATTTCTTAATTAGATTATTATTTAAAGTTATGACAAAATAATGATTGTTGTTACATTACAGTTACATTACAATTGTATTACAGTTACATTACATTAGGTTCTACTCTAAATATTAACTGACTAACTATCTGTTGTATCATATCTTGACTTGCGGCCTAGTTTAGCGGTTTTGTATAGAATACTTTTCAACCACACACAAATTTGGTATTTAACTACTTTATTGTGTATTATACAAGGTAATATACGGTAGGACTCTTAAAGGTCTTGTAATTGTCTCTCTGACTTTTCCTTTGTCACGGCTCCCTTTATATTTAAGTTTCTTTATTGGTTGAAAATACTTTTCTGTCGGTACACTATTTGTTACTATGGCGAAATACTATTGAGTGATATCGTTGTTGCTTCTTTGTCGGATTTTTAGGAAGTAGGTTGAGACCGAAATTATGGTTTTATAAAATGGTATAAGTTAATCTAGCAATACAAAGTACGAATTGATAGTGGTAATGACAGTTCCGAGGTCCGAACCATCTATCTAACAATTAGGGTTGTAATCAAGTCATTAACAATGATATGCTTTAATCTAATACAGATATTTTTACACAAAGGAAGTGGAAAGTTAATGTAATTTAATAACGAAACAATGATTATTATATAATAATAACAATAAAAAGTATATAAAAAGAATGATTATGTATACCTATATATATATAATAATAATAGTAATAATGTGGCGTTATTACACCTTCCCTCTTAGAGGACAATTGTGGGAATAAAATAGAAACATTCCTTCAATTGGGCCAATCTAGTACTGCAGCGGAGAGGTGTATGCACGTTGGATTCTGTGTTGGTAGTTTTAGGTCCCACAGTGGTTTCTAATTCTAATGTTATGTTAGCGTTTCCTTCTAATGCATCGTCAATCGCAGACCTAGTGTCGGTATATTGAATGCGAGGAAGGTTGCGATTACGTCTACAAATTTTCAATCGTTTGTATAGTTTGTAAAGCAGAAAGATCTCAACGAACTTGAGAGTGGTCATCAAAATGTAAACAAAATAGGAGTTGTGGAATATTGAAACGGTAGTATCGAACTGATCGACCTTTTTACGCAATTTATGTAATTTATAGCTGGCGACATCTAAATTGTCTCAATCAAGGTTGTCAATGTGAAGGGGTGTAAATGTTGAAGTAACTAAATGTTCATGTTCTGGACAACAGTTGTCACATAAAATATTGAAACAGCTGAATTGGTGTACAAGTTACGGTTTCGGGCCACCGTGATAATTCCGGTTCTGGATAGGATATGATCTTCGGGTTGTTTATTTTTACAGTTCAAGGTAGTAGTTAATTTGGCTGGTGCTACTGTTGCGGAGTGCGCTTTAGGTTAAATGAAATAAATATGGCCAGGAGAAACTTAAGATGTAACAAAAAACGTTTTTATTCTTTAATAACAACTTTTACTAGTTTTTTAATACAACTCAACGAACTCAACACGCAGTCACTTACACACAAGGTTCACGATTGCCAACCTCGTCTCTTACAAAAACCCTATTTCAACAGCTACAAACAACCAAGTGTTAGCATGAACTAATGAGTGGAAAATTTTGTTTTGGAAGTTAGTTTTCCTTACATCACATGAACTTGGTAATTGCTCTGGTCTAAACAAGAGTAATATTTCGCATAAGGTAATCATTCTAGTAAATTGTTCTTGCAACCTCAGAAAATAACGTTGAGGTAAATTCTTTACCTTGATCTGTTAAGAGTGATGTTGGAATACCGAAGTTACAGATGAACCGTTGGACAAACACTTTAGCTATCGTAGCTGCATCGTGTTGTGGTATTGCGTAAGCCTGGGTGAATTTTGTTAAGTCGTCTTGTAAGGTGAGGATATATTTGTTTCCTGACTCTGTCAGGGTCAATGGTCGCACTATATCTAGTGAAATCCTTTCAAATGGTTTATGCGAAGTGGTGGTTATTTCCATTAGTTCTTTTCCCTTTTTTCTTGTCAATTTATTTCTTTGGCAACTATCGTAATGTTTTACGAAGGTCTGTATGTCCTTCTTCATGTTATCCCATTTAAACGAGCCTTTATGTATACCTATATATATATAATAATAATAGTAATAATGTGCCGTAATTACAACTGTTATGACTAGTTTTGCGGATGGAGCTCGAGCGGTGTTCTTTCCGCACCTATACATGTAATGCTTAATATACTTTATACGTTCTTCTTAGGTTCTGCTCTAAATCTGAACTGACTAACTAACTGTTGTATCCTATCTTGACTTGCAGCCTGGTTTAGCGGTTTTATATAGAATACTTTTCAACCACACACAAATTTGGTATTTAACTACTTTATTGTCTATTATAAAAGGTAATATACGATGAGACTCTTAAAGCTCTTGTTATTGTCTCTCTGACTTTTCTTTTGTCACGGCTCCCTTTATATACATTACCAAATTATGTTTTAATTATTAGAAAGTGTAATTAGATAGTGATTATTAATCCATTATGAAAGTGACTCATGACCAAGGCTAATCATTTGAGAAAGTGGTATGCAACACCTCCCCACATAAATATGAAAACTATCTAAAGTATAAAAGTGAGAGCAACAAACGTCGACGTTGTCAACCGGTTGCAAAGGCTGAAATTATGTTTCAATAATCCGAAGTTGAATAAAATATAACTTTATTGGAGATTGGAAGGGTTACAACTTATGCACTAATACAAAAATAATAAGAATAGCTTCTAGGTCAAAGAAATAACTAAATCTTGTAATGAACAAGCATGCTTATATTATTATATGACTTAATTGCTATTTAATATCTAAGGTAAGACTAATGGTTTCTGGAATACGAAGTTAATAACAGATTAAGATGTCTTAATCTGGAAAACAAGTCGTGGTTTGCTCATATAATTCTAATTTTCCAATGAAATAGATGCTTCCCCCTCTTGTTATCGAAAGATGACGGCCCTTTCTTCCCGTCGATGTTGGTCGCGTTGAATTTCATGGTTGGAACTTGGATTCACAATGTCTCTAATAATTGGGGGTAAGACAATGTGTGTTCGTCTTCTAATTCGGATTTAAACCAAAATGTTTTCAGAATTTAACACATCTTAGAGCGAATAGTAATACTCCAATCACAGATTCACCGATTAGATACTAATGAGACTGGACCTTGAGTACTATGATTGAGTCGATCAGTCAATATTTTGTGAAATTCGTTTAACTTATTAAACTTATTAAATTATAACGTCTATGTTCGTTAAATGAACTGGGCTCAGATAGATAATCGATATTATTTTGTTACTGATGTCGGTTTACAAATTTCTTGATCTATATTGGTTCGAAAGGATTAGAGTAATCGTTAAATAACAAGAATGACCGAAGTTCATTCTTAATTGTTTTCGTCCTTTAGTTATGAATTATTTGTTCTTTGATATCATCTACTAACGGATTTTTTTTTTGTTTTTTTATAACAAAATAATGATTGTCGTTACATTACAGTGTAAGGGTGTTATTGTTGAGGTAACTAGTTGTTCATGTTGTGGACGACAGTCATTACAGAAAATGTCGAAAGAAGGAAATGAAACATTGAATTCCGATGATGAAGAGTTTTGATTTTTGCTTCGTAAAACAGCTGAATTGATATATAAGTTTGTTAGAAGAAATGAAACAATCGTTGACTTTCTTGACTCTACATATAATGCTTCATATACTGTATACGTTCTTCTTAGGTTCTACTCTAAATCTTAACTGATTAACTAAATATAACTCAAAACTTAATCCTAAATATATATATAAGTCTTAATCTGTTGAAGATATAATTAAAGAGTTATTAAGAATAACGACGTCGATATTGTTTAACTTATTCCTAATGACTCTCTATGGAGATAATGTAAACAACTGAAATAAAATAAAAATAATATTGTTTACGAGAAGAGGTTCATAACACACCTCCCCCATAAAAAGTTTTGATAGGATTAAGCTATCGAAACTATGTTATGAAAATTTAAAGATGGAAGGGACCTCTACTGTGGTTGGTACAGCGTCTAACCCTTGGTTTGTAGACTGCATCAATCATTGAGCTTTCTGGAAATTCGGTTTCTTCGTTATCATAATTTGATTAGTAACTGGTGGCCTCACGTTGATCTACATTTTGACGAGGATAATTTTGAACGATTCTTACTATTTATGCATATTTCGACTATGTTCAAACTATAAGTTTTTTAACGGTAATAATTTTCCAAAAAGGGCATCCACGATAAATTAAAACAGTAAACCAATGGTAATGCTTCTCGATGAATGGCTTTTTTAAATTGTTTGTTATGATTTAATTAAACTGACTTAGTTTGTGTTTTGCCAATCGAATGTCTTCCAAATTTAAATTACGAAGCTGGACTGGTTCCATTTCAATCGCTTCAAATTCTTCGATGTGTCTAACACAGCAATAATAATTATCGTCCAATTTAATCGATGGAATTATGTTTATGTAATTTGAAGTATAATTTCCGGTTGTTGTGAGTACTGTGGATCCAGCATAAATTCGACACTTAGCATGTAGTGTAAATATTCCACTTTTAAATATTTTTACCACCGTTAGTGGACTGTTGCTGTCGTCACATAAAATGGTAACAGATAGTTCACGTGATGTGACAAATAACCATGTCTTTCCCAAGTGAATACCATGTTTCCAGTTGTGCCTTAATAATACGTATTGGACAGTCTTCAGGTACTTTTGATATGTACCTTTTGCTGAGTTTCATTTCACAAACGGGCCGTTCCAGTGATGACTGTATGATGGTGTCGAAATAAATACAGTATTGGTGTCCAACTTCCTTGTATTTTAGTGATATAATTCGCAAATTGTAAAATAGTGTTGAATATTATATGTAGATAAAGGTAATTTCAAAGTTTGCTTCAAATAGAGTTTATTTATTTCCGTTTTCAAGGTTTTTGGACTAATTTATAATAGAAGGATGCATGATGTTTTGTTTAGAAAACATTGCTGAATCTATGAATACGTCAAACTTTTGGTAATAATAATAATTGCAATAATAAGCAATTGTGACCACATTGTGAACACAAAGTGACTATTGATTGATTGGATTTGAATTATACCTTTTATTTTGTTTGTCATTAGCACAAAATTTGTTGAATTTATTAATTTGAGTTCATTTTCTCTTCATTTTGTTTTAGGTAATATGCGGATTCATTGTAACTACTAATTGTTGAAAACAAAATACAGACTTGTTGTTTCATTAGCATATCAATATCATGATTACTTTCCAATCGTGATTTTATAGAATCAGATTAAAATCTGGCATTCCGAATAGCTATTTAAAAACGTAGGATACCCCATTAAAAATTCCAATAGATAAGAAATTTCACCTTTCGTGTGCAATATAAACCTTTGCAAGGTCAATTCCTTAATTATGAGACCTTTCCAAGTTCTTTCGGCTACTGATTTTTGCGATAAACTATTTAGAATTCTTGAAGTGACAGTTTTTATTCTGTCATAAAATGCGTTAACTATCTTCTTGGCTCGAGTGTACAGTATTGGACGTGTCTGCATTTTGGTCAGGTATGACCACTTCATATTCTGGTGGCGTTTTTTTGTACACTGTCGGATTACCTTTTCTAAACCTTCTGCTGGATATTCCTTTTCCAGAATTTCGTGTAGATATATGGAAATACCTTCTCGATATTGCTGTAGTAACATTCGACGGGGTTCAGTGTTCTGCTGGCATAAGCAACTGGTAGATCTTTTCCAATAGGACCTTGTGAAAGGACAGCGCCTATGGCACACTTAGAGGGGTATGTCGTTACGTTGAATGGTTTTGAATAATCTGGGTATTGAAATGTGGGATCGTTTATTAGCATTTGTTTGCATGTTTCGAAGCTTTTAATGCTTCTAATGTTGTTTAAGTATTCCTGAAGGCTAGTCGAGAATACATATTATAACATCGTTCATGTAAACTAAGCACAGTTTTCCTTGTAAGTCTTGCAAGACATTATCCATTGCTCTCTGGAAGGTTGCTGGAGCGTTTTTTAATCTAAACAGCATACGTGTAAATTCGTAGCTTCAATCATTGTCGCCAATTCCTTAATTGTGAGACCTTTCCAACTTCTTTCGGTTAGTGGTTTTTGCGATAAACTATTTAGAATTCTTGATGTGACATTTTTTATTCTGTTATAAAATGCGTTAACTGATTCGTTATAGATTATATTATAATATTTGTGATAATGCGTTCAGATTCGCAACTGAAACTCAAAAAGAGCCTTTATTAGGGTTCGTTCTCGCGAATATTTATGGTAACGCTAATACAAAACTTTTTGATCAAGTATATTAAGATATAATTAAAGTGTTATTAAGAATAACGACGTCGATATTTTTTAACGTTTAACTTATTCTTAATGACTCTGTATGTTATAATATTATAATATTGGTTACGAGAAAAGGTTCATAACATTAGGCTCTCTAGGTATTTATTGACATAATTTTTATCGTTGACGTCTGCTGTTTCGAACAGGTAGTTCATTGCTATTTCTATTCCATTAAGTAATCCTCTTTTCGTTCTAGAGTGAGAAGAGGTTAATTTTTCTTCAATTTCGTTGCTTAAGATTATTCCTGTTTGTTGTATGTTCAGCAATAACAGTGATATGTGATTTGGATTCCTTTTTAGGTGCTCTTCTATTATAGATATGTCGTTTTGAATGTTTTTGTTGATCACCATTGGTTAAGTTATGGTTCTTTATGGTATGTGAATGTGTGGTACGCTTCTATAATGTACGCGTCTCCTTTTTATACTGGAAACATTGGGTTATTAATTTTTACTCCGTAACTCTGATAAAGGGATGTTATCCTCAGGTCATCGGTTCTAATTATAGGGTTGGTGGTTTTTCTATAAGGTTGGTCTTCCTTTTTTGTTTTGCTATTGTTAATGATATATAAAGCGAGATTGGGATTGAGAGAAAGGGATCTTTTACGACATATGTTCTCTCTGTCTAGGTTCTATCTCTGCTTCCCATTGAGTTTCTCGTACAATTTTTTTGATAAGTTTTCCAGGATTTGTGTGTGTTCAATTATATAGTTTGAGATCCTTTCTCTGTTGATCGTTTCGAATGGATTTCTCAAATCTAGTTGTCCTTTGGCAACTTGGAATGGTGTAAATTCTGTATTTGAGTATATGCTGTTATTGTACGATAGGAGTGCATAATTCATTAAGTCTTTAATACTGTGGTGTGGTTTTTTCTTCTCTTAAAGTTCGGATGATTTCGATTATAATGGAATGAAACCTTTCCACTGGGCTATTGCTATTGGGGTTTTGTGGTGTTATGTAATGAATCTCGATATCATACGTCTTGCACAAATCTTGTATGATATTATTTTTGAAGGTAGTAATATAAGGTAGATAATTATAAGGTAGTCATGGACAAAATAATTTTATTTCCGTCATTTGTTCCTCCAGTCTAGGTCTTCAAGTAATGTCCTGGTAATGGTGATCGTAAATGTTCTGTTTTCAAAATATTTCTGAAGAAACTTAGTGAAATGTTTTTCGTAGATTAATTCTTGGAAGTATATGGTATAATGTTGTTTGGGCTTCATGTATTCTTTTATTAACTTAGAAAATATTTCTTCTATCTTATCTTAGTTTTCTAGAACTGTTTCATTTCTATAGCATTTGTATCTGTTCTTGTTAAATATCTTCTCGAAATGAACTTGAAGTTCCTGCATGGTGATTTTCCCCATATTATTTGATTTGTATTGGGTTCTCGGTGTAAGGAACCGTCAATGTTGGTTCTTCTTGACTCAAGTGTACGGTATTGGACATTTCATCTTCTGGTGACGTTTTTTCTGTGCACTGTCAGATTACCTTTTCTAAATCTTCTGCTGGGTATTCCTTTTCCGGAATTTCGTCTAGATTTATAGAATCTAATGGGTCGCAATTTGCTATTGTGGATTGTTTGCCGTTTTCTATTGTGTTAATTTTTAATATTATGTTTATGAATGATTTCCCTTATCACCCCTAGTGCAATATTACAACTGACGAATAATAGTTACTAGATTTACATAAATCCGATGTTTGCTTGTACTATACCTACGGTATTAAGTATAAAACTGAAGCTTGTCTCAAGCTTTAGTTTTTCGTTCACTATTTCGATGTCGATATGGCAAATGATGTCCCAAGTTTTGTCAAATGCTACCGAAATGTTCGTAATATATACCGGATAAACGGTTGATCGGCTTTATAAAGATGTCCGTTGCCACGATGATATGAGCTACCATTAATGGGAGGCAGCAGAAATAAAAGCATGTTTCGATCGGTTGTTGTGGACTTTTACATATTTTTGTTTGATTTATATGGTCGAATTTACATCATAGTTTTTTCTACGATCTTGTATGGGCCTGAGTGTATCTGAGAAAGATGGAAACAAAAACGAGTATTATTCTAAGAAATATTAAACAATTATTAGTTCGAATCTAATGAATTTTCAGACAGCTCTGGCAAAGTTTCCAAATCACTGCATTCAATCACTTCAATCTCAGAAATGTCTTCATTGAAATAAGTTATGAAGTCCGAAGGAGTTTTAAAAAAAGATTTATTTAAAACTTTACAGACAAATTAAGATAAACAATTGGTAAATCTTACACCAGCATAAATTCTGGGTAGAAGAATACTGAATTATAAACTAAAGTGGACTACAATAGATATCATTCCTAATTAGCTTACTGTCTAATTGTTAAACATACTTAAGGCTAATCTTTATTTGTATACAGTGATTATGGACATATAACTATTGCCTTCGTTAACCTCCACATTGGTGGCAGAATCTAATAATTTTAAATTACGAGCATTGAAACTTATTTTGCCAGCTCGTTCAGCCGTAAGCCGATTTCTTTTCGCAGTGTGAATAAAGCTGTAGGTGCTGAAGCTTCTTTCTGTTGCTGCAGAAAGTCTAAAGAATGAGAGCTGGAGAAGAATGAGAGGAACAGTCCTTCTATTTGTTCTTCTCTATTAAGATGATTTCCATTAAAATTTGGATCTAGAAATATTTGCAAGATGGATTGGATGTATTGCCATTTGCTTTCTCTTAACTAAATGCATATAACAAAGAAAAATATAAGAAGAAGTAAAATATATGATAACAATGTGGCGTTATTACAACATGGCCGCAAATTAAAATCGTTCTAAGAGGACATTACGACGATCGAATAGACAGGCTGACTTTAAAGCGTGAATTTCTCCAATTAACAAAAGCAAGGAACGAAAACCTAATGGATTTTCTAGTAAGACTAAAAGTTATGAAGTCCTGAGTAGATGTGAAAATCCAAACAGATACACCATTCAAGGCGGATCAAAAAGGGTTGTTTATGACTCAAAATGAATTAAACGCACTCGACGTCCTATTCGCCAACTCAGACGAAGCTAAGAATGCTACTAGACATGAAAGAAGTCAAAACTCTAAGTCAAGCCACCGAGATAGTTTTTAGGCATTACCACAATCACAGCAGAATAAAAAACCTCTAAAATAACGCACATCAGTCTCCAAAATCATAACCCGTCAATAAATCACTTCGTAACGTAAATCGATCCCAAATGATTTCCCAATAAATAAACATCCAATTAGTTCTCCATATCTATCACCTCCGCAAGCAAACTACCTGTTTCATTATCTGCAAAACTTTTACCCAAACAACCATTTTGGACCAACACAAAACCGTCATTTCAATCCTATCAGCCAAAATAGATTCCCGTCACAACCAATACCATTAAGACCAATTCCAACCCAACAACAAGAACCACTACGAATTCATAAGTATTTGGAAAACCAATGCCGTACAAAAATATAAACGTATTCGCACCAAGAGGACCACAAAAACCAATGCCTCCGGCATAACCAATGGACACGACCTCTATTAATAGATGCTTGAGATCAAATAAATTTCGACCTACACATATGAATATGGAACATTTCCGTTCGATAACCAATATCCCAACAACTACGCATACTCGGAATCCTACTATAACATGTACCAACCATTACAACATTCAAAAAATCCAACAACGTCGGAAGAAATCGATTAATCTTAATATAATACCCAAGAATCGAACTTTCGCGAGGACCACTTAGAAGAAACCCAACAGTAGACCTCAGCAATGTCAATCGAATTAACTCTTTACCCTACATAGAGTTAAAAACCCCACATGGACAGAACTATTAATCGATACCGGATGCGACATCTCTATCTTGAGACCGTACTTAGCCGAACAACACTTCGCAAATACTGTATACCGCGAATGTACACCCATATCAACTTGTGCCAAAAGCAGAAAAAGCGAGTATGAAGCGAATTCAAATTTGTGCTTTTCCCATTTCACGAATACTTCGATGGTATTATCAGAACACGAGATTTAAGAAAGCTGAACTTCATGTTGAACTTTACATCAGCAATTATATAATAAAAGAAGAAGCATCCCTTTCACATACCGAAATGAATTCGAAACGCAAATGGTGGAAATTCCACCAGAGTCTACAATCATCAAAGATATCAGAACGAACCTCCCCGAGGAAACAGAAATTACCTTAAATGATATAATAATAGATAAAGGTACTGGTCATATACGCCTGGGGTATAGTAAATAAGTAAAAAATGATACAGTGGCTATTGGGATCCAAACCGAACCAACCAAACTCAACCATAAAATTTTCGAGAAACTTTATAAAGAACTTCGTAACGGTAATCAACAAAAACTAAATATAATAAAATGTTGCCACATAGAAAATCTCATGACCCACACACAAGTCATACCAAGCAGCCACATCACCATAGAAGATTTGCGTACCGATCGCCTAAATATAGAAGAAAGATGAGGATTTCAGAAACTAATAAAAGAATTTCCTAACATCTTCCACCACGATTCTAACAAATTGATTTTTACCAACAAGGTGAAACATGAAATTATTACCAGAGACGACATACCTGTGCATACCAAAACATACAGGTATCCATATGTACACAAGCAGGAGGTACATAAATAAATTCAAACAATGTTAGAGGATGGCATCATAAAACCGAGTTTACCTGTATGGATAGTTCCGAAAAAGCTGAACGCCAGTGGTAACCAGAAGACCAGAAGTGGAGAGTGGTGGTAGACTACCGCAAATTACCCAACATAACTGACATCCTCTTCTTGACAATGATCTTGAAATTAAGGATGACAAGAAAACAATGATCAAATGAGGACTTCTCCTCTACAAATTAGAATTTACACGTATACCGTTTGGGTTACAAAACGCTCCAGCAACCTTCCAGAGAAGATATTCACAAACGTTACTCTTGGAATAAAGATGAAATATTAACACAAAACAGGTACCATATTCTAAGCAACAGCAATGACATAGATACAAATAACGACAAATCTGAAAATATAGATAATCCAAGTCCACAAATAGAGAAAGGCTGAAAAATTCCCCCTATATACTTAAATAATGCTGAAAATCATAAAGAAATAATAAATGATATTAAAGCTTTAACCACATCCAGTTTTACAACAATTCTCAAAAATAAATCATTAAAAATAAACTGAACATCAGCAGAGGACTGATCTGTAATATTGCGTAACGTTTCTCTTTTGATAACCAAAAACGAAGTTAAAGAAAAATTATTCGCCCATCCAAAATCCAATGCCACTTTGCGCGGTTGAATTAACACTAACAGAAAAATCCAAAGAAGTATTTAATATTAAAGAAATAAGTAATGCTTTCATCACTGTAGAACCTAGAAAAAAATTTACAGAACATACCTCAATGTCATAACTGCCAACGCTATGACCACACAAAGAATTACTGTTCACTCAAACCGAAATGTGTTAAATGTGAGGAAGAACACATTTAGAACACTTTATTCATTACACACTGCGGAGAAGCTCACCCCGCCAACTACAGTGGATGTAGAATACATGTCGATATACAACAGCAACACTCACGACATATTAGAAGAAATACTCACAGTCAACAGCAACCCACATCATCACGTTACGTCATTCCAAACACGTCGTATGCTTCTTCCCTAGAAACTTTTCCAATAGTATCATCTATTATGAATTTTTTTAAAACAATCATCACCATTTCTCTTCTGAATCAAATCAAACATTACTTCTTAAATGACATACTCCCAACTTTACTCAATGCCTCCTAAACCAACCAAGAACTAGCAAATATCAACATCCTAAATTATAATGCCAATGGAATTAAAAACAAAAAACCTACTTATAACATATATGGTTGCTAATAAAGTTGACATTGCTTGTATAATGGAAACATATCTTGGAACTGGAGAAGACTTCAGGATTAAGGGTTATAAATGCTATAGATCGGATATACACTCTCGACAGCAACAGGCGGAGTAGCAATCTTAGTCAGAAGAGGAATAGCATATCATCAGATACTAACAGAAACTAACAATATGGAAACTGTTTCCATAAACATGCACTTAGGTACCAATAGAAAGATTGCAATTATCTGCGGTTATCGCCAACCTAACGTAAACCTCACAGAAAATGACAATGAAATAAGATTCTAATTATTTCACAATGATGACGCAAAAATGCTGATCGGTGATTTAACACGTTTGCTGTCGACTACGAATTAACTCGTTGTAAACCATGGTTAACGGTGTCGTTCGGCAGCGAACGTATTAAACAGCAAAAACAAATTCTGGGGCTACAGAGCAGATAATCCAAATGGCAACAACTTCAACGAACTACTAGGCTCATACCGACTTCCTGTGCATGCTCCAAATGATTTTACATACTATTTCTATAGAAGAGACCATCAACCAGATATCTTAGATCTGGTTATAACAAAAAACGTAAATTTTCCATTAATCAAACAGTAGTAAATGAAATGGACCACCTACCGGTCCTAATTTCATTTAAACAAAACCTTGTTGCTTTCTATTTATCTCGTGAGTAGGTGTCAAAAATGTTATGAACAGCTTAAATCTACAACCACCCCAACTAACGATCGAAAGTATAGACACCAGTATCAGAGTGCTAACGCAAAATTTATCAAAAGCAGTACATACAGCTACGATAAGTAACTCGCTGGTTAATAACAAGCTATTCTGTAAACTTCCAAGGCATATCATGGATATGATAAAATAAAAGAGAGATATTAAAAGACAATGGCAACGAACTTGCCAACCCCTACTGCAAGAAAATCTAAATCGTATTACTCATGCTATTCATAGGGAAATAGAAGAGAATCGTATACAAAAATATCAAAACCTAATATCACCTATATATAGATATAAAACCTATATACCTTTGAAGTTAACGACCCAGATATGTGGAAAACCACAAAAAAAATTTTGAAAAAATACGAGGATGATAAATGCAGAACAAAATTGTTTGCAGATTATTTAGAAAGAAATTTTACTCCAAACATCACAGCACTAATCAACATTTTTCCATCGCAGTACAACGAAAATCATTTTCCGACGCCTAGTTTATGCAAAGATCTTGCCATCGTCGAAGAAATACGTGCCATAATAAAAATGACCAACCAGAAAGCCCCCGGCCACGATCTAATACCAAATATTGCACTGAAAAACCTTCCAGACAAAACAATCAGCCATATATATACCATATATAATAACAGCCTCAACATAGCTTATTTCCCAATATCATGTAAGAAAGCGAAAAAACGGTTTTTCACCGAGAAAAAAGGAAAACGAGTATCAGAGTAATCGCCCAATAAGCTTATTACCTTCACTCACTAAGATCTTTGAAAAAATCATATACGCCAGGTTGTGAGAAGAAATTGAAGCGATGGGAATTATTTCAAACATACAATTTGGATTTCGTAAGTCACACTCAACTATCCATCAGTTGACCAGGGTCACCAACATGATAGAAAAAGCATTCGAAGATAAAGAGTACACAGCGGCTGGCTTCCTTAACATCGCAAGGGCCTTTGACACCGTATGACTAGAGGGCTTAAAATACAAACTACACCATATAAAACTTTCGATTTACCTACTATCAATATTATTCTCATTTCTGTAAAACCGCACCTTTACAGTCCGCATTAACGGCTACTCCCCAACAACTCGAGAAATAAAAGCGGGTGTACCCCAAGGCAGTTGCCTCTCACCAATTCTATTCAACATACTTATGCACGATATACGGAATCATACCTTAAGCACCTTGGGAATGTTTGCTACCGACATGGTAATTACAACGCAAAATGTAGACTTAGAAGAAGCAATCGAACAACTTCAGCACTCACTCAATAAAATTAGTAAATGGAAGCAAAAATTTTCACACTAAGAATGATAAGAGATCTTACTATGCTATCGATAAACAATCATAATATAAAATGGAATCCAAAAGACAGTGCAATTAAATACTTAGGAGTTATGCTAGATCACATAAACTATAAACTCAATCAAGGATACAATAGGCTGCGCGAACTATACCCACCTTAAAACTAGACGCACGCTTCTCTTATACAAATCGTTAATTCGGACACTGATCACTTACGCTAGCCCAGTATGGAGTAATACATCAAAAATCAACATCAAAAAATTAGAATCACTGCAAAACAAAATCATTAGAATAGCAGCAGATGCACCATGATCCGAAACGAACAATTTAGAAAAGAATTAAATGTAGGGACGATAACACATTACTACTATAATTACTTAAAGCGAACTGCTATAACATTTATTCAAAAAATTCACTTGTGCAACTCAGCCAAAGAACATAATTTGGGTGCTCGAAACATTCACGTCAGACTGAAGTGACACATAATTCGAGGAGCCAAAATCTTCTAAATAATCATCGATTTTAATCTATTGTATTAACATAACCTGTAGAACATGTACCGTGTATATATTTATTATGTTGATCTGGTTTAGCTAATAAAAAAAATCTGAATTCCTGTGTAAACAAGTAGAATTCCTAAGCTACGTTGTCACGCCAGATGGTTATTAAAGACAATCCAAAGAAAATAGAGGCGATACAAAAGTTTCCCATTCCGAAAACAGCAAAGGAAATAAAATGATTTTTAGGCCTAGCTTGAGGCCTACTTACGCTTCACCAAACCGATGACAAGCTGCCAAAAGAAAAAGTTTACATTGTAAGATGGAGATTACAACTCAAAGAATATGACTACAAAATTATATACAAAAAGGGACTCTCCAATTCCAAGGCGGGCGCTCTTTCTTAAATAGAAATTAATACAATAGAAAACGATAAACATTCCATAGTAGCAATTTTCGACCCCTGGAATTCCATAGATCTGGACGAAATGGTAATTTCGACCACCAGAAGATGAAATGGTCTCACCCGACCAAAATGCAGACACATCCAATACCGTACATTCGAATCAACAAGCACCAATATTGACGGTTTCACCAACACAAATCAAATAATATTGGGAAAATCACCATGCAAGGAACTTCAAGTTCATTTCGAGAAGATATTTAACAAGAACAGATAGAAATGGTATATTAATGAAACAATTCTAGAAAACAAAAAAAAAATAGACAGCTTTTCAAAATACGGATAAGCATTTTCAATCACTTCACCAAATACGATAGAAACTGCTAACACATTAATTCAGTACTTTTCGTACTTCGAAATACAAACGAAGTTAACCAGCGACAATGGCACCGAATTCAAAAATATCATACAAGATGTCTGCAAAACGTATGATATAGAGATTCATTATATAACACCACGTAATAGGAACAGCCCAATGAAAAGGTTCCCTACTACTATAATCGAAACCATCCGAATTTTAAGAGAAGAAAAACCACATCAAAATATTATAGACTTTTGAACAACGCACTGCTATCGTACAATAACAGCATACAAAACAACAAATAAAAAAAACAATAATAAAATTTAATGATAATGTAAAGAACCGCGGGTTCGGTTAAAATTTGTTGATTCATTTTTGTCTATTATTTTGAAAAGGGTTTAAAAATCTCAGACGGGAGAGAAGAAAGTAGTCAGTTTGTAGTTGATTTTGAGTCGGTTTCGAGTTGGTTTTGAGCTGGTTATTGAAGAGGCAGTGACTTAAAGAAGATGGAAGTAGTCAGAGCCAGATCCAATGGACGAGGGAAACAGGGAAAAGTTTGAGGCCCAGAAGAGACTTGAGTCGTTGATTGAAAGAAGCCCGTTGCAACGATGAGATTTGGGTTATAAATTTGTGAGTAATTTCATGTAATAATTGTAGGTACTAATTGCTTATATTCTATTTTGTTTGGTATGTTGTGTTTGGTAAATTTTGTTTGATAAATTTTCTTTAATAGATTTTGTTTATTAAATTTTGTTTAATAAAATTTGTTTAATAGATTTTGTTTGATAACTTTTGTTTGAAAAAATTTTGTTTTATTGTTTATTTTGTAATTTGTTCGGAGAGCATTAATAATTAAAGGAAAGATTAAAATTAAAATTTTCTTTTATTTCCAAATCTTTGACCAAGTTAATAATTACGTGACAAATTTCCATTTTTTCGCATACGCATTGCACGTTAAAGTAAGAGCCGCTCTTTACAATAATGAATATACAGGGTGTGTATATGTAAATAATATATATCAATATAATATATAACATAATATACAGGGTGACCGGTATCTTCCGCAACAGAGCATTATACGGTTGTAGGATACATTATTCTGAAGCTATCTTTCTAATAAATTTTTTCGAAATGTTTATAATAACCGCACGGGAACTATGTTTAAACGAACTGTTTTTCGTCCAATCAGTAGATCGCAAATCAGACTCAGGTAATCGGTGCCACCTTCAGCCGGTCCACTACGCCGATGATAACTTGTTTCCCACGTGTACTCACGAATAGATTCGTCACGGGAAGAGAAATAAACTTTTTCGGTGAATCAAACTCGTCCGCTATTGGACAAAAGCGGAAAACTTTAAACTGTTTCCGTACAGTTATTATAAACATTTCGAAAAAATTTTATTAGAAAAATCGCTTCAGAATAATGTATCCTACAACCGTATAATGCTCTGATGCGGAAGATACCGAAGACCCTGTATAAATAACAAGATTAAACTGTAAAGAATAATGGAAAAGAATGGGGGTAACGTCCAAGGTATCTGCTTGGGTGTTTTTGCCAAATTTGCCTATTTGCTAAAAAACGTTTTCAAATGAGGCGATGAAGCCTTCTAGGTTGTAACCTAGAATCAGATCATTTGAACAAAATGTATTTTGATAAAGAAGACAAAAATGTGTCCTATTTTCAAGGGCTGACAAAGAAGTACGCAGATCCAACTGTCTTTCAAAACTTTTTCCATCGACTTGTAAACAAGATGAGCTAATTTTACCAGCAGTAAATGAAGTTATAACTACTGTGGTTCATACACCAGCAACAGATTTTAGTAACAAAATTCCTTTAAGTAACAGTTCCGTACAAAGACGAATTGATGAGATGGCTGAAAACATCGAAGAGTCATTGTGCAATCATCTGAAGACTAGTTAATTTTCAATTCAGTTTGATGAGTCCACTTTACCGACCAATGAAGCATTGTTGTTGTCATACGTGAGGTTTATTAAAAATTATTAAAGACGAAAGAACATGTCAAGAACTATTGTTTGCTAGATATTTAGAGACAGATGCAAAAAGAGAAACAATATTTAATATACTAGAAAAATTTTGTGATGAGAAGGAAATTCCCTTGAAGAATATTATATTATACTCTGTTTTTAAACCAGGAGGAGTAAACGCGAACGTCAGATTTACACTAGGAAAAATCACCAGAAAATATCACTAGATATTTTGGCGGTAAATTTCAATTAATAATTATTATTATTTATTTATTTACTTATTATTGTGAAATTTGTTGTGAACAACTATTAGGGTCACGATCCATACGTTGTTCTAAAAAGAACAGATTTCACTCAATTAAATTGAAGACGCAAAAGGGTTTAAACAAAATTTACAACAATGACACAAAACTGTCGAATTATCAATAACCTAACTTTCAAATTCAAAATCAAAATTCAAAATTGCCTGTGTGTAAACCTTCCTCGCATTCAACCAATCACGTGCAAGGTCAATCTGGTGACAAATTTAAAATACTCCTCCTGGTTTAAAAACAGAGTATAGCTGATGGCGCTCCAGTTATGACAGCATGTAATAGAATACAAGACAGGAAATGATTACGAAATTTATGTAATATCGATGCGTGCAATGTGCAATGTAGGTGCAATGCACCTCCGAATTGAGGACATTCGATAAAAATGTTGAACTTGCAAATTAGTTTATGTTTAATTCGAATAACATTAAGTTTTAAAATTTCGGGCGTCATAAAGTGTACTTAATTTTTCTGGATTGCTTAATTATTCTTTATTTTATTTGTTTTACAGTTTTTGTTTATAAGGAATTTGATTACGAGAATTAACAAAGTTTGTGAAATTGCGAAGTTTTTATTGGTATATAACGGTATGATTATTTATTTTTATCTGGTGGGTTTTATCGCTGGTTAACAACAAAATCTTGGTTTTACGTTTCCATAAACTTTATTATTAATTACACTTAAACTATACATATAAATTGCGATTAGTTATATAGGGAGCCTTGCTCCGCGTGTATTGAAGGGGTACTGTTTCGGTGGGTGTTAAATCGAAGACTGGTCGAATGACTGATACGAGTTGAGCTCGCAGGCTCCTTCTTTATTTTAGGTCATAACTAAAAACCCTTACCTAAACACCGAAATATACACCCCAACGCATTCCCACACTTAACTCAACCCAATAAATAATACGATACAAAACCCTAATCTTGCGACTGGAGACACTTCAAATTCAGACTAAACAAATGAGGCGATACAAATAAATCTAATATGAACGAAGTAATATAATATAAATCTATCAAATCTAATATAAATTAACCAATATAATATAAAATCTAACACGGTACGATGTGAAAATATCGAAAGACACAGGCTCTTTTATATCTTTTTGGAACACAAAAAGTGGTTCTTGATTTATCCAAAATTGAAATAAAATTGAATACTTTATGCAACCCAAACTGCCTTAATTTTAAAACCCCAAAATTGATAATTTAATAATAAATGGAAATAAATCTTAACACAAAGGGTTCATAGCATAAAACGTACTCGCTGTACGTTATCCATCGGCAATCTCAATCACTGCAGCATGTCATCAAAGCAGCCAATAAAATCCGAAACTGCTCTTTAAATGACAGATTATTTAATCAGCTTTGTGTTGTTACTGAAGAAAATTTTAACCGATTGTTGTTTCATACAGAAGCGCGTTGGCTATCAAGAGTTTGACTCGTTTTTACAATCTGTTTAACTCTGTGATAGTGCTTTTGGAAAACAAAGACACAGAATTGCACGACAACCTCATCACATCAAAGAATAATATTGCGTACTTAGCAGACTTGTATAAATTGTTTAATGATATCAATCTCAAAGTAAGTCATGGTGATGACTTAAACTTGATTAAAACAAAAAATGTCGTTGCTGCTTTCGTAGTTAAACTCCTTTTACATAAGAAACATATTGGCAGACGTGAGTTTCACAATTAATTGCTAATTTATCAGTGGCATCTTCTAACAACGACGATTTGCTTGTTTACTGTTAACATTTGCAGAACCTTCATAGTGATTTCCCAGAACGATTCCAGGACATTTTAAAATTGGAAATACCAGAATGGGTGTTGGATCCTTTTTCAAATGTTAACACAACAGGATCATCCCAGCTGGAAGAAGAACTAATAGAACTGACAACAAATGAGAAATTAGAATCAAAAATTTAAAAACGGCTATCAAGAATTTTGGTTACCAACGCCAATACCTAATAATAATTATACCTTGGGTTGTGGTCGATTGTTCAATGAGTTTTGATAGCATTTCCATTGTCGTATTTGTATGAACGTGGATTTAGTGGCAACTCTGCTAACTAAGAAAAGAAATCGTTTACACTAAATTCTAGCCTGATATCAATAAACTTGTTAAAAAACATCAGATTTATCTTTCACATTAGATTCGTTTTAAAATTTAAATTGGAATATGTTGCGTTTTATTGATCTTATTAGAACAGTTCGTTACTAAAATATAATATACTAGTAATAATTGCATAGCAATTTTCTAGTTGGAATAAAGTTAAAAATTTAAGGGAAAATATTTGATTCTCAAAGTGGGCTGTAGAAGAAATTAGTTTGAGAACCTCTGGTTTACAAAAGACGCTCGCTATGGACGGTCTTTAGACCAATCACCGTTTGTGGGAAATATGATGGGAGGGTTCTTCTAAAATATTCACTATTCTTCGTAAAACGTATTTTACTAATTACAGCTTTATTAGTATTAAGATTTTATAAAAAAGTTATTTCAATAACATTTGCTATTTTCAATCGTAATCTGCGACAAGCTAAAGAAATTTGGGAAAAATTTGAGATATTCGAAATAAAAGTCATATTTTTCTCTTCAACATTTTTTTTTAATCTTGCGTGGTACTTTTATAGCACCGTCAAAAAAAATAGCCCAATACATTAACAAATACCAATAATATTGGTAAACGTTAAAATTATTTCGTCTTTTTTCAAACTCTATCAGAACATAAATTGTTCAAATGTTAAGTATTTTTTATAAAATTTTATTATCACTAATAAAATTGAAAATTTGTATAGTATCAGATCTAGTCACATTATTTTAAAATATGCAACCAAATTTACATTTCTCAAAGTTTATAAATAAGGATTACAGTTTCCTGTCTGAACATATTGATTGCCAAATTCCATTATATCATTTTGAACAAGCTTAGATAACTCAATATACCTCAATTATCTCTCCAAAAACTTCATTGATTCAAAACGTTTATTAAACTATAAGTATAGTTAAGTTAGATCATAAACGAGCGAAATATGGGACGGAATCCCATATTTAGTACTAACGTAAAAGACATGAATTGAATCCACTACCTAAGAAAACCCTTATACATATACGATAAGGGTTTCAAACCACCCAGCAAGAAGAAGGAATATTATTGACATAAGTCATATAAACAGACATACAGTCAAGATTAGAAAAAAACATGAGTGGTAAGATAAACCCAAGCTGTCTCATAGTTTTCAAAATGGCATAATCAATATGATTAGAAAATAATAGCTTTGAATTCAAAATTACACCGACATTTTTGATAGATTTAACGCATTTAATAGACTCAAAAATCAATATTGTATCTTTTCCTGCTAAAAGTAATCTTTTAACATTTATCGTAATTAAGAAATAATTTATTGTTATAACAGCAAACTATTAAAACGATGATTATTTTGTAATGCAATACAATCTGTGTATGTACGTACCTGTTAAATGAAAGTCTCGCGAAAATCAAAAAATAGGTTTAAGAGATGAACGTTGAAATGAATGGAAACAGGTTTTACCGAAGCACACGAAATCTGGACGACAAAAGAGAACATTTATTTTGAAAACAAGACTTTTATACACGACAAACAGGAACAAGAAATATGAGACGAAATAATATTTAAATTTAAATAAAAATAAAAATGAATTTTTAACAGTACCGATGAAAAGATTTTGCAGTCATCAGCATACAATAAGAATCTCGAATGCAAAAGAAGAACACGAACCAATGTTGTTTATGTAAATTAAGAATAATAACGGTTCGAGGTGGCTAACCTGCGGTACCCCTGATATAACAAGTCGAGATTCAGAGATGTAGTTAAGTAAATGAACGCCCTGAGTGCTATCCGAAATTTATGATGTTAACAAGAAAATAATGGCACTACGCAATAGAAAGGTGGTAATTTAGTAACTAAAATTTTATAGTCCATTTTTCAGACGCCTTGCTGAAGTCTATACCTACATATAGGACATATGGAGTACAAAAGATGTAAAATGAGACGCTGAAGACGACTAAGTAATAAAATATGGGAAGTGCCATTTAAAAAAATTAAGTTATGGTATTTCAAAATTTCGAAAAATTAACAACAAATGTCTGCTGGAGCAGATATTTCTAGAAAAATTCGAATAACTCGAGAACGGCCGAATCAAATTGCAAAAAGTAAAGTTATTCATAAGCCTTGAAAACAGATAAATAAAAACGTGTAAAAATATACAGATGTTCCATTTACAAAAATAAAGTCGCCACCTACTTTATTTCCTTTACTTCCGGTACCTACAATTCATTCTGCTGAAATAGTACAAACCGGAAAACAGAAGAGAAAGACAAAAGAATATATAATGAAATAATAAATAAAAATAATAAATACATGAAAGGTGTTGATCGTGCAGATGAATACCTTTCCTATTATTCGATTCTTCGAAAAACAACTAAATGGACCAAGAAGGCAGCACTATACTTATGTAATGAATATTGCACTATTTAATAGCTTCATAATATACAAGAAGACAAATCCACATGAAAAAATGCGGTATAAAAATATTTGTTATCAGTTACGAGGGGATGGTTAACAGCAGAAGTAGATGAAATGCAGCCCTCCACATCACGAGGTATTGGTCCAACTTCAACACCACTTGGTAGATTGTCTGGTGATATGAAGAAACACACCCTGGAGGTACTACAGCCAACCAAAAACAAAAAATTCCCCACAAGAGTATGCGTGGTGTGTAAGGTACATCGGAAAAGAAGCGAAACACGATACATATGCAAATTTTGTGAAGTACCGTTACACAAAGGAAGATGTTTCACCGACTATCACACTAAAAAAAAATTCTAATAGTTTTGTACAAATTTTGATAATTTCATTAAAATATATATAAACAAGTTATAAAACGTTTAATTCTGTTTGTAATGTGAGAAACATCTAGTTTTACGAAAAATATCCCGATGCGAATGTGTTAAAATTCAACAAAATTTTAAAATTCCTCTAGGTTGATAATTATATTAAAGTTGGATTGTAATCGCTTGCGGAATTGCGGATAACTTTTTGCTTGGCTTGAAACTTATTTTTGATACTTCAATTGATAATATAATTTACTATCAAATAGAGGGCACCCCTATGAGCTCGAATATATCGCCGGTTCTGGCTCTGATGGTGATGGATTTCGCGTTGGATGAGATTTTGGGTAATAACAACTCGAGTTTTCGCATCAGTTTTATCAAAAAGTATGTTGATAATTTGATCATTGGGATACATAAAGATGATATGGATTCAACGTTGAATTTGTTTAACAGTTTTCGTCCGAGCATTCAGTTCACAATTAAGATCGAAAAAGACTACTGTATTTATTTCCTAGACACGAAAATGATAAGAAATGAAAATAACATCATTGAATTTGACTGGTTTGTCAAACCAACGTACTCGGGACGCTGTTTAAATTATTTCTCAAGTCACAATTTAAAACATAAAATTTTCACCGTTCTTGACATGAAGCATAGAGTTTCGGATATCTGTAATAATCAGTTTTTACAATAAAATTTCAATTTCCTTAGAACAAATTTTGTCAACAATGATTATCCTCATAAATTGGTTAAAAAACTTTTGTTTTCAACGTATTCACACAATAATATCTACCAGATCAGTTTAACTAGTCCTGAATTAATTAATATAGAGCGTTTCACTTATAAGAAGCTTGCTTACATAGGAAGGTTAAGCAACCAGTTAAAGAAAATGGTGAAGTATATTGATAACATCAGGATCATTGACTGTTATAATAACAAATTAGGAAACCATTTTACTAAACTTAAGGATAGGACTGATGATAATTTTAGATCCAACTTGATTTATTGTGTTTCATGCAGGGGTTGTGATGGAAAGTATGTTGGTCAGACCAGTCAGTGGTTGAAGTGTAGAATCTCAAAACATGCACGTGACTGTAAACTAAAAAAGTCCAGTAATGCTTTATCCCAACACGTTTTGGAGTGCGGACATGAATTTGATTTTCGGGATGTAAAAATTTTGGATTCAGAAAGTAATTATCATAATAGGCTGTTCTTGGAGATGGTACACATCAATTATACACAGAATGCTGTAAATTTTAAAACAGATACTCAGAACCTTAGCAACATTTATGCTTATTTGTTTGCCTTAAATAGGTTTAACCACAATAATTCACCCAACTTACAAGGTTGTAGTCCTAATAACACCTCAATTTATTTCAGTGATATGTTTTTTTAGTTTTTTAATTAGATTTATATTAATTAATTAGAGTTAACTTTTACTAAAAATATTCTTTTTACCGACGAGGCGATTTTTACACGTAGCGGAGTCTTCAACTGGAAAAATAGCCACAGTTGGTATATTGAACATCCCCATCTATTCCGAGAATTATATTTGCAACAAGAATTTAAGATAAATGTATGGTGCAGTATTTTTGGAGATAGTCTGTTGGGTTCTTACGAATTGCCAGCAAATATGAATGGTAACTCGTATTTGGAGTTTCTGCAAAGTTCACTTTTCGACGAGCTAGAAGAACTTCCGCTTAACCAAAGGAGAGATATGTGTTTCATGCAAGATGGAGCACCCCCTCATTATCCTCTGATGGTATGAAATGATCTAGATCAGCAATTTCCCCATCGTTGGATGGGTAGGGGTAGTGAATTTCCGTGGCCGCCTAGAACTCTTGATTGTAATCCGTTAGAGTTTCATTTCTGGGGCCATATGAAATCACTGGTACACTCACAAGAAATAAATAATTGTCAGGAACTATGGCAGCAAATAGTCAATTCTGCTCATTTTGTTGCCAACCAGTCAAACATATTTTTTAAAGTTAGAAGATCCTTTAGCGAAAGAATTACTAAACTTATTGACGTTAATTGGGGGTCACATTGAACATTTGTTAAGTGTTTCTTAAATTTTGTGCATTATAAAATAAACAATAAATAAATAAATGATAATAAGAGTTTCATTTAACTTTAAATATCTCGAAAAATAATAAATTAATCGTTAAATACGAAGGGTGAAAAATTGTGCTGAAACAACAATTCTAAACTTTTTTAATTTTTTAAAGCTGGAAAACGGTGCGATTTTGAATAAGGCTATTTTTGTTAATGGTCATTATTTTGACACGTAGTACCTCCAGTTAAAATATTTCCCATTATTAATGAAGCAATGTATATTTCCTTTAATTTGGAATATACGAACAGTTGCAGATGTGGAAATTTGTCGAGGAATATTTTTACGAATTAAATTTGTTAAATAAATCAAAGAAAATTAGTACTGCTAGAATAGCGCTAATTTTGGAACTGGTAAACCAACAAGGTACCAATTAAAGTTAAGTACGATGAACAAGGGCGGAAAATGCTTTTTATGTCCAATATCTTTTAGCGACGTTAAAACGTCCAAACCACCTAAAAAATTAAATTAAACATAAATGTAAAAATTTACTTTCAAGCTTTATGTATACAGACTGTCCAGAGTCATTTTAATGCATTTATTCATTTAAGAAGTATATCACTAAACATTTACTTACGAATTTGCAACGGAGCAGAAGCAGTACGAATTTGTTATTTGTAATATGTAGTATACTACAATAGACTGATAAAATTACTTATTGTCCGTCTAGTGACACAAATAATGTACCTATCTATTACTACACCTATCTGTAAATGATGAAGAAAACTTAACTAAACTATAAAATAAAATGATAACATTTTTTTAGAGATACTTGGGACCATGTCGCTTCCTAGAAAAGCTAATTCTAATATTGCAAGTTTGCAAAGATGTGATTTGAGAAGATTGGATTACTATTGGTAAAAGAAGGAATGCAAGAATGGATGAAAAATTGTGTTTTCAAAGGATTTATGAGAAAAAAATTCCAATTCTTCATTCTATGTGGTGGAAAAAGTTTGCTTTAAAATTCCATTATGTGTAACAATAAAATTTATCACTAAATGATAAATGCCAAGTTGATTCCATATACAGGTGTCTCAGCGAGACCGGTCTTTACGGTCTTTACCGGCATTTAAGTATTATCAATTGCTCTTCGACTAAAATATTTTCAGATTTCTAACACTTCCGGTTATACCTACTTATCATTTTTATCTCCCTTTTATCCTTAAATATCAACAGTTTTTTCATTTTTTGTATGTCATTTTTTAAACTTATTGGTAACCCTCTATTTTTCCTGATCGTACCGCAAACTCTAGTTTTAAGTTGTAATAATAATTCTGCATTTTGGACACTATTATAATAATTGTCTTGATATAAGTAATGCCACTTTCCTAATACTGGATGCAAAACCGATAACATGGTCTCTTGTAATGTTTTACCTTTTGCGCAGTATATTTCTAGATTTATTAAATATCCAGGCTTACTTTCGCATACAGCCCGTACAAGCAACCCATATTTTATAATCTTAGTCAGATTATACGTTCTAAACGATAACCTTCCTCTGAAGGAATCATTCCTTCATCTAAAGAAATCTCTCGTTCTGGCGATTAAAATTCCTGAAATTTTTGAATAAAGTGGTCCAAAATAGGCTGAATTTTTATTAATCTATGTGAATCATCTTTTATTTGGGTGTTGTTGTTAAAGTGCAAGAACGTCCAAATTTGTTCAAATCGTGTGCGAGTCATAATTTTTGCAAATATTGGTGTTTCTATCAAAGGATCTTTTGCCCAATAATCTTGTAATTTACTTTTTTTTACCTATCCCATTAAAATTATAAGTCCAAGAAATCGCTTCATTTCTATCGTGGTAACATCAGTCCACTTTAAAGCATTTTTATAAACTTTATACTTAGTTGCTCGTTCATTGTGATATCTATTTGTTTCATGACACAGGTACAAGAAGAAGTCATCATTAAAAAATAGCTCAACCATGTTTTCGGGATATTCTTCAATCGTTATACCAGGATTTCCTTCAAATGATTCTAACTGTGGTGGTATATCAATATCATCCCATACATCAGTAGTATCAACGTCTGATTCACTATCGGTATTTTCATCCTCCTCTGATTCACCATTACTATTACTCTCATCCTCTTTTGATTCAGAATTATTAATACTTTCATCCTTCTCTGATTCAGAAGAAGTATTAGTTTCTGTTTCAGATAAAATAGGTTTCAATTTTTTTTCAGAGGTGCGATATCACTATCATCATCACAATCACTTGGTAAATCTGATAATTCATCACTAATTTTGTCACGTTTGTTTTTAATTTCATGTAATTTATCCATGTTGTTAAGAAATAAAACCCGAAACGAGAATTTTCGTTTCTCGACAACATTTTTTTTTAAAACGAGAATTCTCGTTTCCCGATGCGAATGTGTTAAGATAAAGTGCTGGTCATATTAACGTTCATGTCTATATGAAAAAATTTGGATTTGTGTTTACATTAAATAACACTTTCGGTTGCCAATTTTTATCACCACAAAATTGTATTTGAGGTCAAATTTTTGCACGATTACAATACATTTTCTTTTTGTACATCGTATAGCGCGAAAATAAAAAGCTACTGAAATAGACCTCTAAAAAACATTGTGAAATGTGCTGGTAGATGCCATCGTTTCTAGTTCTGGGTTTTCTGATATGCGGGTGCTTAATAACACGCCATAATAAACCCGATTTCACAGCAAAGAATTTTTCTAGAGAATTCCAAATCAAATTAGGATGAACTAGTTTATCTTAAGATCGGGTTTAATCGGAAACATCCTAGAAGAGATTCGAAATAGGATTCCGGATGTTTTATGGCGTTTTTAGAATGTCGGCGGATCTCAAATAATTACACGAATAAGATTTCCACATATTTGTGCAACTATCAAATCGTTCCGGGTTATTAATTTTATTATTTAAATTAAATTATTGAATAAGCTGTATAATTGAAGATTCTTCTATGTACCTACTAAGTCTTTTATTATGATAAGTTATATAGTTATATAGTATGTATTATAACCTTCACCTTGATTTTAAAAAGTATTCACTGCCAGTGAAACAGGTCAAATACACAAAAAATAAAAAAGAGAAACCTAAAATAAGAACGTTAAGAACTTGAAAATACCCAACTGCGTGTTAAGTCATTGGAAAACCCAAGAAGCAAAGAGTTCGTGACTCTTTCTCGACGAATTTTAAGAGATTTCTATTATCTCTTGGCGGGGACTTCACTTCCTCCAAACCATAAAATGAATGGTAACTTTTACTAAATAGCTTTGTGTAATCGTAAATCAATCAAAAAAAATGTATGACGAATTAACAAAAAGTAATGATGTAATAACGATAACATTTAGTTCCAATTATGACGTTTGTTCGACTTTAGGGATATTGTAAAGCGACCAGGATGTGGTTATTCGTGTGATATTTAAATAATTTTTAAATAATTAGAATAATTAAATATTAATTAAATTAGGATATAAGGCTTTAATAGAAATAAATTTCTAATATACAAGAAAAGATGTGATAATAAAAATTTGTAGATAAAAAATCTTGTAAAAAATTATTTTAAATAACACATTTCACAAACAAATTTTCTCGTAGCTTGGGTTGCTTATAACTTAATAATCTGGGGACACGCTATGTTTATAAACGCTTCTTCATTACTCATAAAACTTGTTTCGACGTATATTTAAACAGTTCTCGTCGAGGTTCTGCGTGATTAACAATGTCGAGAGAGTTTTAAACGAAATTAAAGCATACTTAAACTTTCTTCTTGAATGTATCGACGATTTTGAAAATGATTTAAGTAGTTTTTGAATTATTTTAAAGACAAATTTGAGTGTATTTCAAGCCGAATAGTTGTGGTTTAAAAATGTTATTGCTGTGGTTGTTGTTAATTAAATATGTGATTTCGGTAGAAAGTATGCATTTAAATTTATACGAAAGTCCGTGCCCGGAAATTTTCGAGTACTTCCAAGATAATCGCGGTGAATTATCGGGAAAAATTTTGGTTAGAAGTACTAACGAACCGGAAATAACGTTAAAAGTCGAGTTGAGTGTTGGAAACTCGGTTCAAGTAAGTTTTCAAAATACCTGGTTTTTTAATAAAGATACTTTAAACAGCTTCATTGACCTTCAATTTCACGATGACGAATCCTTTTGCGTATAAATTCAATTATAAATTGAACAAAAAATGTTACATAAGGTTCTTTTAACATCTTCTTTTTTTTCTTGTTATCGTTCAGGGATACAATGGCAAAATCATCTTGGATTATTCAAAAGAAAAAATAATAAATGATATTTTAAGTTCGAGACCATTACTTTACAAAGTGGAATTTCCAGTTTGGAGACGATTTCCACCGAGAATAACGAAGATTTTATTAAATGGACGTTTAATTTGTTCGGGACAACCTTTAAATAGTAAGTATAAATCGTTAATTGTATAAATATTTTAACCTTGGCAGTACATCTGATATTATATTTAAAAGAACATGTTAAAGATTGGTTTGAGATTTCAAAATTAGTATTTAAAATTCAACTTTAATAAATAAACTTTATTAACATGTTCATTACCAACTCGTTGATGTCTTTCAAATGCTAATTTTACATAATATATTCAGATTTGATGTATCAATTAGGAAATAATCGTTTCTTAAAAGACCTAATTTTTAAAAATTTTCCCCACTTATATCTTAAATTGTAGGTTGTAGGTTAATTAATGAGAATAATGTCAAATAATATTGTGTTAGTAAAAGATTCAATTAATTCATATTAATAATAAAAATGTTATGTTCCATTGCTAAGGTTCTTCGACAAGGTGTTATAAATGATATCAGGCTTTATACAATAATGAACAGCGTAGATGATTAGTAACGCAAGAGTGAGCTGGATTGATTGAGCTCTCAGAGCACACTTAATTAATAAAAACCAAATATATCTTCATTAATATTTTTCTTGATGATAGCGTTAATGACACACTTCTTCTCCACTTTGCAGAAATTACCATCTATTTGCTACTCATACAACCTAAACAGTTTCTTTAGATTAAAGCAGGATATTAATTAGTTTTAGTGTTATTTTGAGCATACTTTCTCTCCCAAAAACATTTTTGTCGATGATCCAACCAAACATGGGCGTATGTTAATCATTGCTAACAATTACAAAGTTAAAACGTGTCTTAATCGACCATCACTTATTTTAAAGAATGACGAATGTTGTTCTATAATTGTAATTTGTTGTTGAAACTAACTACTCAAATAGTGAGGTTAACTGTACAAACATTAATTAATTCACTAAATAATTAATAATTGATTTTAATTGCTATCATAATTGCTTTAGGATATTTCAAATTCCGGAGTATTTGACATTATCAATATTGAGTTAAGGACACTTTCAATCCTTATTATAATCATTCCATGAAGCTGTCCAGCCTCTAAATCCAATCTGAGTTTAGGCCTTACTTGTTTCCACATTTCCTATGGTTTGACATGATCCTCCATCTCATATGTACAGGGTGGTTCAAATTCGATGTCCGAATAGGCTAACTCGAAAACTATAAGAGTTAGAAGAAAAGTAGCTGACATGTCATGATCTCGTATTTCGAGAAACTGCTAATGCCGAAAACCTCATAGCGCTATCGTCTTTTGTTTTTCCGCTAGAGGCCAAAATTGAAAATATCGTAAAACCTGCAAATGTAATTATCTTGGTTATTATTATAGGTGGAGTATTATAACTAAGACATTATATGGACACTTTTTTACAGAGAATTTGATGACGTAGTCAAAAAAAAATTTTCTGGTTTAGATTTTGAGATATCATCACAAATTTCGTTTTTTTAAATGGAAACAACCACTGATTATTCGCTTAATAAATTCGTTATTTTTTTCTGATTACAAAAATATAGGGTTTGACAGGTTTATTTCTTATTGTTTTAGAATAAAACTAAAAATAAACTTTTCTTTTAGTGTCGTCCAAGAAATTAAATTTACAGTTTCCTGTAAATTACTGTTCTATAACTAAAAATTAAAAAAAACATATTTCTGATATTTGAAACAAATATATTTGTTGAACTATTTAATTTATCTATGTTTTACACAAAAGTTGGAATAGATTGCATTATTTCACATTTTTTATTATGATTTAATATTATTTTTAAATGACTTAATAAATTATCGATAGATGGCATGTTTTTTTTTAATTCAAATAAACATAGCAACATTTGTTTGTATTAAAAATTTTCTGAAGTGTCACTTTAAAAATCCTGTTTTTAAGATCAATTTCGAAAATTTTGAAAAGTTTGACATGTTAGAATGTTACATATTAAAAAATTATTTGTTTTTAAATACCAGAAGTTATCTTAGTATTTAATTGTTAACTTTTTAGATTTTACCTACCGCCCCGTAACTTACAGGAAACTGTAAATTTAATTTCCTCGACAACACTAGATGGAAATTTTATAAAAAAGTTTATTTTTAGCTTTATTCTAAAACAATAACAAATAGACCTGTCGAACCCTATATTTTTGTAATCAGAAAAAAATAACGAATTTAATAAGCGAATAATCAGTGGTTGTTACCATTTAAAAAAACGAAAATTCTCATGATATCTCAAAATCTAAAACCGATAACTTTTTTTTGACTACGTCATGAAATTCTCTGTAAAAAAGTGTCCATATAATGTCGTAGTTATAATACTCCACCTATAATAATAACCAAGATAATTGCACTTATTGATTTTACGATATTTTCAATTTTGGCCTCTAGGGGAAAAACAAAAGACGATAGCGCTATGAGGTTTTCGGCATTAGCAGTTTCTCGAAAAACGAGATCATGACATGTAAGCTACTTTTTTTCTAACTCTTATAGTTTCTGAGTTAGCCTATTCGGACATCGAATTTGAACCACCTGTACACTGCGATTACATGACTTTAATTCTAGTCATAACTTCTGGTCCCTCGTGTTTTCCTAGCAGTTGATTCGAAATCAAATGCCATGTTCGATTCTCACACGTTGCTTTGCTAATCGTGCGAAGAATTTTCCTCTCGAAGATCAACGTCTCGCTTACTAATTGTCCATGTTTTCGCACCGTATATTGTCACGTGTAATACAGGATGGTCCATTTAATGTGAGACAAACGATTATCTCAAAAACGGTTTATTTTATATAAAAATGAACCAAATGAAAGTTCTTCTGTGCGAAGGGGGAAACCATATGACGATACAAAAATTTGACCTTGACCTTATTTTCAAGGTTATATGAAGGTCACAACCAATTTTTTAACATTTTTAATGATATTCTCCGGGTTCATAGTAGTAGTAATAACAAAGGTGTCGATGAATGAAATTTATTAATTTCTTACAATGTTTAAATCAGTGCTATACGTATTTCGAGCTCTTCATCAGGCACGACTATAAGAGACAATTATGTTAATTAATAGATGTTATATAAGAAATTAATTAATATTTTCCGTCAATTAAGGTGTAAAACCAAAATTAACATGTGCACATTACAACGAAACAACATTTCAAACGGATAATGTATAAAATCATCTACTCAAAAGCGAGTTGCAAAAGATAAAAGCGAAAACAAAAATGCTCACAAATTATTTTATTAAGAGGATACATGCGTGGGAGTTAAAACAGGACTGAGGTAACAAGAAGATGAGGGCTAGCACGTGTGTATAAAGTCAAAAAGGGGGCGGGGGTTTATTAGATAAATTTAAGAAAGTTCCTATATTTGTTGAATTCTGTTATGTCATTTAATAGCAAATCATTATCATTTTTATTATTAATATGTATAAAATATTCCTCGTAGAGGTCCAGTTCTCTGAATTTTTAAATTTTCTTGCGAAGTTTGGCGTTTTCTAAAGAAGATTTATGGTTGGTATTATTTAAATGCTTAAAGAAGGTGGAAGACTCTTTGGTAAAGTGTTCTTTGATTCTGGTGTTAAGGCTTCTACCAGTTTGGCCTATGTAAAAATGTTCACATTACATCTTAATTCGTAAACTCCATTAAGTTCTAACTGGTTAAATTGGTGTTTGTTATTAGTAATTAACTGACCTAGTTTGTTATTGGAGGTAAAAGCTGGTGTGATATTGTGTTTCGAAAGGTTTTTAAACTTAAATTTAAACTGTAATCGAGGATTAAATGGAATTGAAATATAGTTAGGTGGTGTTTTGTAATGAGGATATAGTAGTTTATTAATGTGATTGTTGTGAACAGTATTGTAAATTTTCTGTATGTCTTTAAGTTCAAATCTATTATTAAGGCCTATTTTTATGATGTTTTTGAGTTCTGAGATGTAATTTGGTTTGTTTAACTTTGTAATACTCCGTTTACAGAGACGATGGAATGCAAATCTAAAACTGGCCATTTTATGTTGTGTACAGCTATATGAATCAGATTGTGTGATGCTGTCGATGAACGTGTCTTTTCTAAAAATGTTGAAATCGAGACACTCTTTATCTAAATTTTTGTTGATATTTAAGTCTAAAAAGTTTAATTGTCCATCTTTTTCAAGTTTATTAGTAAACTTCAAATCGCATAGATTGTTAAGGAGGTTACCATGTAACAAAGCAGGGTTACCGTCATAAATCACAAAGATGAATTTTTTAAATGGCACCCTATATATTTTATTGTAAAATCTAGAATCTGTGGATAAAAGTAAAGTAATTAAAAAAATAAAATAAAAAAATTGTACTATGTGGTTTTGCCAGAACAACAGCAAAACTACCCGCTTCAATACATTGTCTTTAGTTCTTAATTCTTAGAATACTATTTAAGAATGCTCAACAAAAAAAATCCAGAAGAGGTACATCGGGCGACCTGGCTCGTCGGAAATACCTTTGGAAAGAGGTCTAAAAAGTTCCGACAAATGTATCAGGTAAAACTAAATTTGCATAAAAACTGCTTAGCAACAAATTCTGAATTCATTCCATCGTTCTACATTAAAGCAAAGTGTTTAAACTAAGTCATTAAATCATGGATACTCTAAGTATGGCAGAAAAAGTAGAAATGGTTTTTATTTATAGAGAAAGTGGCAGAAAAGTTGCTAATAATATAGCTTCGTATCGAGAACGTTTTCCTGAACGAAATACGCCTTTCAGAAGTACCTTTTACAGAGTTGTGAATGATTTCACTAACACTGGAAATGTGGAATCAAGAAAAAGAACTCGGCGAGTAACTGTAACTACGGAAGAAAAGAAAATTGCGGTATTAGCTAGCGTTGAGGTAAATCCTCAAGTTAGCACTCGACGACTTGCAATTGATGCCGGAATATCGAAGACCAACATTTTAAGAATATTAAAGCGCAACAAGTATCACCCTTACCACATTTCATTACACAAATCGATTAATATTTTGTCAATGGGCACAAGAACGAATGCGGTTGGACGTCAATTTCTTTGGTAACATGCTATTCTCGGATGAGTCTACTTTTACAAACAAAGGACAAGTCAATAGACATAACATGCACTATCGGAGCGTTGAAAATCCGAGATGGTTGCGTGAAGTAGAACATCAACGACCTTGGTCGGTTAATGTTTGGTGTGGCATAATTGGTGATAAATTGATCGGTCCATACTTTATTGATGGCATGCAGAATGGGGAGAAGTACCAAAAATTTTTAAGACAAAATAACACAATATATGAAGAAAGACAAAATATGTGGGTGCAAAATGATGGGTGTCCAGCACATTTTTCACATATTATACGTGAAGCTTTAGATCGGGATTATGCTGGGCGATGGATTGGAAAGGGAGGTCCAATTTCCTGGCCTGCCAGATCACCTGATTTAACACCTCTTGATTTTTTTTTGTGGGGCATCCTTAAGGATAATGTTTATCGCGAAGTACCGACTACGCCAAAAAACATGAAAGAGCGGATAAGAAATACATACAGAAATAGTAGCCAAGAAAACCTTTTAAGATGTAAAGAAAGTTTTAGTAGAAGGGTTAATAAATGTATTGAAGTAGGTGGGAAAATATTTGAACATTTATTACAAATTTTATACTTGTTGTTGATTAATAGTATAGTTTAATCATTTTTTATAAATAAACAATATTTAAAACTATTTGAATAAAAGAATTATTTCGATTTTGTCTACAAGATGTTTCGCCGTAGTACTGGCAAAACTTATTTTACTTTTATCCATAGATTCAGATTTTGCAATCAAAAACATATGGTGCCATTTAAAAAATAGGCCGTGCCTTTCATATGACCTTGAAAATAAGGTCATGGTCAAAAACTGTTATCGTCATATGGTTTCCCCTTTCGCACAGAACAACTTTCATTTGGTTCATTTTGATGTAAAATGAACCGTTTTCGAGATAATCGCTTGTCTCACGTTAAATGGACCATCCTGCATAAGAGTTTGTAAATTATTAACTTTGCTTTTCTACTCATGTTACCGCTCAAGAGTTATTTCCGCAACCCATTATAGCATTTGTTGCCCAGCGCGTCTTTTCACTTTTTCCCTAGCTATTCTTCGAGTTCACGATGGAACAAAAATATATAAACTCCCGCACCACTTCGAACTTCTCAGTGTCCATCGCAAGATTTACTACGATAAGGTTGGTAGGTAAAGCGATCACCAACTAAAAGAAACGAACTAAATTTTTCTTTACGATATTTTGAAACCTTTATTGTTTCTTCGAGAGGCAAAAAGCTGTAAATAACGTACAAAAATTACCACAAAGTCAATTATCAACGGCCATTAACCAAAAAAAAAAGGAAACACAATATTAAATTACTTACAGTTAGTTAATAAGTTGGCCATAATTGAAAAACACGCTAACAGTCTACTCAAAACCATCAATAAAAAACCATCGTACACATGAATTGTTCCTGCTTCCAATTATTAAATACTGATTATAGAAACCTGTTATTACTTACACAAGAATATATACTGTTTGCTAAAGACTAAATACTACTTTTAGAAGGCTGTAATTGCTTACATAAGAATAGATACTGCTTGCAGAGGATTGCTTACACAAGAGTAGATACCATTTGCCAATGATTAAATACTGCTTGCAGAAGGATTTTATTGATTGCACAAGGATAAATACTGCTTGTAGGGATGGCAATAAAGAAGGGTTTTTATAATACCGGAATTTCGGGATCAGAATTCTCTATCGCGTGTAATTTCGGGTTTTATGAGCTACGTACATATGTAATTACAAATAAATGTGTTCAAGGTGTTTCTAACGTTACAGTTTAGGTTCTAACCATAATACAGAGCATTATAAGAAAATCTACCATAATACAATTAAAGAAATATCGCAGAACAAGCAATTTATCTATTGTTTTGAAAACCTGTTAAAACTTGCACAAGAATATATACTGCTTGCTAAAGACTAAATACTACCGTATTTTCTCGAATCTTATCCGCACCTCGATTTTAAAAATGCAATGGTGGTAAAAAGAAGTTGGTTTGTCAATGTACAGGTGTCCAAATTTCGATGGGTTTGCAGGGTATCTCAGTTATTATGAAAGATAGAAAGTTGCGGCTTTCGCGAACCTGAGCTACTTTTTTGTGAAACTTACAATGGCGCTAACCAAATTTTTTTTTTTTTAGTTTGAAATTTACGATTTTCAGACACCTCCTGTATCTCGGATATCCGCAAACTTAGTAAATAGTAAAAACGGGTTCTAATAGATTTTTTCA
The DNA here is from genome assembly GCF_036711975.1 of Onthophagus taurus. NCBI lineage: Eukaryota > Metazoa > Arthropoda > Insecta > Coleoptera > Scarabaeidae > Onthophagus > Onthophagus taurus. The sequence goes on along the minus strand of NC_091976.1, from coordinate 1,924,694 downwards.
CGTAGAATCCAATGGTGCACGTAGAATTTTTCTAGTCATCACGGTTTTTGAGTTATAAACACAACTCAAATATTGAATACTCAACTTCTAAAATACTTAACTCTTTATAACTCAAAAACCGTGATGACTAGAAAAATTCTACGTGCACCATTGGATTTTACGTGAAAAAATCTATTAGAACCCGTTTTTACGTTTCCGGATAGCCGGAGATACAGAAGGTGTCTGAAAATCGTAAATTTTGAAACACTCCCTGTATATCAAAAACGAAGAGGGCTATGAAAATTTGGTTTGCGCCATTGTAAGTTTCACAAAAAAGTAGCTCAGGTTCGCGAAAGCCGCAACTTTCTATCTTTCATAATAACTGAGATACCCTGCAAACCCATCGAAATTTGGACACCCTGTACATCCGATTGTAATAAGCATTTGATTTTAGAGCATATAAAATTTGTAAAAAGGGTGCGGATTAGATTCGAGAAAATACGGTACTTCTAGAAGGCTGTAATTGCTTACATAAGAATAGATACTGCTTGCAGAGGACTGTTATTGTTTACACAAGAATAGATACCACTTGCCAATGATTAAATACTGCTTGCAGAAGGATTTTATTGATTGCACAAGAATAAAGAAGGGTTTTTATAATACCTGAATTTCGGGATCAGAATTCCCAGTGTAATTCCGGGTTTTATGGGCTACATACATATGTAATTACAAATAAAAAGTGTTCAACGTGTTTCTAACGTTACAGTTTAGGTTCTAACCATAATACAAAGCATTATAAGAAAATCTACTATAATACAATTAAAGAAATGTCGCAGAACAAGCAGTTTATCTACTGTTTTATCTCCTAAATGAGATTTACAGTTTGTGTTTAATAAACTTGCTGAAGAGAAGCACCGTAACGACTCAACACTTGTTGCTGGAATAGTTTTCAAACATGCAAAAGCGAATTGACGAGTTTTACCCATGCTACCGCCATTATTGAATATATCAATTTCTTGGATCAATATACTGAAGAGTGTTTTCTTAGTTAACTGGACAGGTAGCTGTTGTTTGTTTAGAGCAGAATAAAGTTTTTCTTTCGTTGTCTGATTCGTTTTCTGCCGTTGAGGCTCCGCAATTAGTAAGTCATCTTCATCATTTTCAAACATATTTTGTCCACCTTTTGATGTTAAACGTAATATAAGTTTCTCTAATGTTTTGCTCTAATATAGTTTGTTGTTCTTTTGGCTTTTTATATAACACATCTATTATTTCCAGCTGTTAACCATGTGCTAAACATAATTGCTGGCTTAATGCATTTAAAGTTGCAAGACAACCTCGTTCTTTTCGTTGCTCTTTAATGTTTATTTTGTTACCCTTTGTTTTCAGAATGATGTTTTACCATAATCAGCACTAGTTAGATAGTAGTGCCATACCGAATATTTATCGTCTACTTTTCGAAATTACAGATATTTCATCCATATTGGTCAAAGTTGATACTGGTTTGAAATGAAATTCCTAATTGTTCCCAATAGTTTATTTTTATAAATTCAAATCAGTCTATTCCGCCATCATCTGCGATCTTGTCATGAGTATATTAATATTTTGTATTCAATCGAGAGATGCACTTAAAATGATAAATTTAAATGTAAAATGCTAAATCGCGTTATTGGCAATGAACGTGTTAAAAAAGATTTTCCGACTTACCTACACTCATTCTCTGCTCTTCTCTCATCTCTCTTCTTCTTCCTTCTACTATACGTGTGTTCCAGAGATAGCACGTCGCGCCTTTATTTCTTTATGTAGGCAAAATAAGGGCGCGACATACTGTCTGGAACGTACTATCTTTTCCGATTGAACGGAACCCCCTCTCCCTGCAGGGCTTATTTCTGTTTCTTTTTTATTTATAATTCGCTTAAATCGCTTTAAAAAAATTAGAGAGACATAACTTTGAAAAACTGATAACGGTATCCAATAATCGTAATTATTTAACATTCCTACTTTGATCCAATCCGAAAATTTTCAAATTAACATATATTACGCAGAAATGTTCAGTAATTACACCAAACTTAACCGCAATTTTTTTGTATCGAGCAGTTGGGAAGATATCGATCTCTAATGTGAGGAGCCTTGACTTTTGGAACCGATAGTAGTTTCATATTAATTTTTTTTGTATTCGTTTCTCATCTAGAGAGGTTTTCCGCATGAAACTAGATCGTTCCTTCATACAGCTTCGTTCAGTAAAAGTTTCCTTCTCATGACGAATAACACCCGTAACAAAATTACATAACTGCTTATAATAGTGAAAATGTGCAGGATTTCTCATTGTCCTATAACGCGTTAAAGCAGATGCTTGAAGAGACATCATCTCCTTTATATTGGCAGTAATCCACGGCAAAGAGTTCCTTCTAAAATTCCTAATAACGAGAAGTGCATGAACATCAAAAAAAATCCTAACTTCGTTAAAATAATTAATCTGCACCGCTTCACAATTTAATATCTAAATCCCTGTTAAACTCGTCTATGACAATACCTCGCAAATTGTGGAATCTTACAATTTTAGATACAACCCCCATCCTTTGTATTGACAACTCATAAAAAATCAGCAGATGGTCAGAGAAGAAAAATCTTGAAGAATAATTTGGTTTCTTCTCATCAAGATTATAATTGAGATCATAAATCTCAACTGGAGTTTGTAAATTTGCTTTTCTAATTGTCAAGGCGCTCCCAAAAATATTAATTATCTGCAAGGTCAATTTTTCTGTCATCAATTCTGAGCAAGTTTCATTTATTTGTTAATTAACAGCTAATTGTTGTAAATTAAATGTACTAATTATATCAAATGGTTGTGGCTACCTATCCTGACTATTGTACATAAATCAACATTTGGGAAGCACTGTTAAAAGTTTGATATAATTCTCTCAACAAGAAAACTTTAGCTCTTAGCAGCGACCTCGACTTCCAGTTTAGTTTCCACGGATAATGATTAACCTAATTCTTTAAATCAGCATATTCGATATTACAGTAATGTATATATGATAATTTCAAGAAAAATATATTACAAAGAGTATGGGAAAAAAGTAATTTCCAAACTGCTACTATTTTAACCAGATTCTTATGACGCATTTCCTTTGAGAGAACAGGCCAATAATGTCTGAATTATGAAATCCCATAATAGGAAAATTTCTGAATAACTATATTATTATTACTCAGCTATAATATACCGTAATATTTATCGAATACGAAATTTGAAATATATTTTGTTTTGTCGCTATAATACCTATCAAGGTCAAATTTCTAAATTGACCTTAAATAAAAATTATGTTGTTTTCCTGATTTTTAGTAATATTTTCAATAACAAGATAGTTGAGGTTAAAAAACTAATACATAAATTTTTTTAGGCGATTTAATAAAAATAAACAAATTTTTATAAAATTAAAATACTTTAACCATGAATAGAACAAATCATCTTTCTAAAAAGGCAAATAAATGCCGCAAAGTATTTATTATATACCTTTTTCATCAATGAATTTATGTCCCATCAAAATCTTCCTCTTTTTGTGTACATTGTAAATTCATCCTTTTTGAATAACGAAATTTTAAACGTCAGTATAATACAAATTAATTTCAAAACATGACAACAATTATGATTTAAAGTTATTTATTGAAATGCTGGGAAAGAGTCTTTCGCTTGTATTGCTTTACTTGATGTGATGGTCATGGTCGGTTACTTTTACGTTAACTTCTTGATGGTATCTTCTTGAGAGTTCATCTTTTGTATCTCTTAGAAGTACATTGGAGATGTTTGATTTGCGTGAGATTGTTGATATACCCACGAAGGTCTCGGGCACTTCTGTATTCCTTCTTGATTTGATCTTTCTATTTGGTAGTTTTAACTTGTTATTAATTGTAGTACAATTGATCTTGACTTCTCTGACCATCTGCTGAGATTTTGTGAGCTGTCAATAGAAAGAGCGGAGGTTGATCTAAAATTGTAAGATTTCTCAATTTACGAGTTATGGAAATATGAAGGTCATGGGCGCGTTTAACAGAAATTTAGATATTATGAACTGGAACGCGAAATTATGATTTTCTCGTTTGATGTTCATGCACCCTTCGTTATTAGGACTCTTAAGAGGAACTCTTTACCGTGGATTACTGCCAATATAAAGAAGATTATGGCTCTTCGAGAACCTGCTTTAAAGCGTTATAGGCAATCGAAAACTATCGCACATTTTTAGTATTATCAGCAGTTACATAATTTTGTTACTGGTGCTATTAGCGCTTTTATCTTTGAATAAAAGATAAAAGCTAGAATGGAAAAATCTAGTTTCATGTAAAAGACCTTGAGAAAATTCCCCACATGGTGGACTACCAGATAGTATCAACTAATTTTATTTTAATCTGTTGCTGATGTAATTAAGCCTAACTCGGATAGGCTTATAGAATTCCCATCATAAGAAGCTGATATGATATTTCTTTAGATATGGTGAGGTTGTGTTGTCCTCATATTTTCAATGTTCTTTCTTTGTCATATTTTACACTTTTGTCGGTGCATATTAAGACATGGAAACGTAGTCTGGTGAGCTCTGTTCGTAAAACTAAAGCAGTTAAAGAGTTTAAACATTTGAGGCCTATTACCAACCTTCTAGTTTTGTCTCAAGTGTTAGAGAAGATTATAGCGGAGCAATTAACATCATTTTTAGATGATGACAGAAGATGGTTGGTTTCAGGAGTCAATATAGCTGTGCCCAGTGTTGTTAAATACCCGGATATTTATTTTCAAGGGAAAATTCCCTGGATATATACCCGGGGGGATTTACCCAAAATGGGTATTTAGAGATATTTATAAAATTTGATTTAAATTGAGTTGATGGCAGTTTTGCAAGTACTTCAAGAATACAGAGTGGATTATCGATACTCCAAACTTATTTATAACATTTACAAGAATCCTACAATGACGGTAAAATTGCATGTAAGTACTGACCGAATACCCATTGGGCGTGGGGTAAGACAAGGCAATACAATGTTGAACCCAAATTGTTCATCACAGTCCTGAAGAGTGCATTTAAACAATTAGATTGGACCCAAAAACGTATAAACATTGATGGCAATACCTAAGTAATTTGCGCTACGCAAACGATATGTCCTTATTTGGAGAGATGAAACTGATGCTGAACGACTTACAGAAGGTGTGCAAAAATCGGGCTAAAGATCAACGTGGAGAAATCAAAATTTATGACAAATCTTGTTCCCAACTCTACCATCAACATCTATATCTTGGCCATGAGGTTCGTGTATCGAGAAATAATCAAACAAGCGAACTACTTCGACATCTTCATGAGCAATAGTACATTTGAAAAGAAAGGCTTTCAATTAATGCGTGCTTCCTCCTTTGATTATGACATACGGTTCCGAAACTTTAACATTAACGGTGGCCATAACCAGAAGGCTGTAGGTAATGTAAAGAAAGCTGGAGAGGTCGATGCTGGGTGTAACCCTAAGGGACTACATACGAAATGAAGACCTACGAAGAAGAACTGGCGTAAATGATGTGGTCAACATTGTTTCAAAGCTCAAGTGGAACTGGGCGGATCATCGTCGCAAGAATGAAGAATGAGCAGTGATTGCCTGATGTAATACGTCTTAGATCGTTGACAATAAATTCCTCGTCTTCAACGCCCATTTCATGATCTTCCTCTATATTTTTTTCCGAATCTGTTATATTTTTACTTGTATTACTTTTATACGTACTGCTTTGGGCAGTGTTTACCCCTGAGCCCGGGTAAATATCCGGATAAATACCCATTTTATAAATACCTACCCGCCGGGTATTTACCCAGCGCCCATCACTGGCTGTGCCACAGCGCTTCTTGACTTAACTGATGATGTATATAGAGCTTTTAATGCAGATAGATCTAGTGTGCTTGTGTTACTTGCTTTTAGTAAGGCTAAACTATAGCATTCCATTTAAAATAACGAAGGTATGGTCTACTTCCGGTAGACCGGAAGTGGCGGCCATCTTGAAAATATTTTAGATCGAAAGTTCCGAATGAACAACCCATGCAACCAAAATTTCAAATCTCTACGAATAGTGGAACCTAAAAAAGTTCTAACGAACCAGTTACGTGAGGCACCTGTATACAGGGTGTTCAGGTTTTTGTAGCAGGAGTTTAACAGTTAAAAGACGACTATGGAGTCCGTTTTACTATAGCCGGTAGAGGGCGCTCTGTAACGTATTCTTTACGGATTAAAATAACAATAACTTTTCTGACAGTGTACTTTTTGGCTTTTTGAATAAAAATTCTTATTCTCGGAACTTTTTTAAGCAAAAACGGTGCTCTTATCAAAATGCGTTAAAGTTGATCGTTTTCAAGATAATCCTCTTTTTATTCGATATAGACCAATTTTTTTAGAGGATTGTTAAAGATAGGTATAATAATGTTTGTCATTGAAACAAAGTAGGTTCACTAATGTTTTAGTTTATTGTATATAGATGTTGATTAATGTTAAATTAATTTTTCTTATTCGGTAACATGTTAAATTCAATTTTCTTGTTTATTAACGTGCTAAATTCATTACTCTTTTTCCGAATCGTATTAAATTGTGTTTTTTTTTAATTTTTTGTTTGCTGCATAAAAACTTTATAAAATACCGTTTATTTTTCCTAACCAAGAGTTAGCGGATATTCATTTATGGGTTTGCAAACGGAAATTCAGCAGAAGTAGTCCAGAAGAAATAGAAGACATCCGCATCCTTCTGTGTTTGTGAAAGTGCACAGACAAATAGTTGAACAAGGGCTAAATAATGATGGGTAAATCGTAATAATGACAATGTTAGACTGCAAAGAAACTTTAGAAGAAGAATTTTGCTTGAGTTCGACAGAGACCCCACTACGAGTGTTAGAAGAGTTTCGAATACCTTACGAATTTCGCGTGTAACGTTTTGTCGGTGGATTACTAAAGCATCAGCGAACAATCGAGATTTTTTAAATAATGTAATGTGGAACGATGAATCGTGTTCCACAAGACGTGGTATTATAAACTTTCACAATTTACATGTTTTGGTATCCCTACGCAATTCGGCCACGAAACTTCCAACATAAATTTAGTGTCAACGTCTGGGTAGGTGTTTATAATAATCATCTTTTCGGGCCATACTTTTTGCCACCACAACCGTTGCGGCGTTCTTGTAATGTTTGGTAGCTGAACATGCCAATATGTGGAACACATTCAACTTGATGATTGTGCAGCTTATCATGGTAAGGTGGTAAGAAATTGGCTAGACAACCAGTTTCCTACAAGTTGGATTGGTCGTGGTGGACCAGTCGCATGTCCCCAAGGATCTGGGCTGGGACCTATTTTATTTTCTATCTATACGTCACAATTTAATAAATTTATTAAATTCTGTAAAATGAGTACATATGCGGATGATACCCAGCTTTACGCTTCATACGCGACAGCGGGCAGTGGTATTGCTGAGGCTGGTATTAGCGGTGACCTTGATACGATTTTTGAATTAGCAACATACCAGCTTAATACTAGCTTAATATAAATTCTGACAAATCTATGTGGATGAGTTTTAATGGGCAACTGCGCAACCCTACTTCGCACTTAGCCATTAAGATGAATAACACCTTAATTAAAAAGGTCTCTGAAGCTAAGTGTCTTGGTATGATTTTAGATACTAGCTTAAGATTTAGAAAACAAATTCAAACATGTATTCAGAAATCATTTTTTTTTTGCGTCGGCTGTACCCGCATCGTTCACGTTTACCTTTGAAATTAAAAGTGCTCCTCTGTGATATGTTTGTTCTTTCACAATTTAATTGTATGTCTGCTGTATATCATAGGGCTATAGATCTGCATCTATAGCCCTATGTTGTCTGTTGCCTCAGATTCATTTATGGGATTCGCAAATTTGATAGAGTATCTCATAAACTTAAGGATGCTGGGTGGCTGAACATGAGCTCTCGACGGGAGTTTCATAGTTTGTCTCTCTATCATAGAATCGTTACCTCTGGAGTCCCGGAGTACCTGCATAATAAAATTAAATATAAACCACAGTGCGAAGGAAGTCAGACAGGGTCAGGTATTAGTTTCTATCCTCCAAAACATAGAACATTACTTTTTCAAAGGTCATTTACATATCATGTTTATAAATCGTATGGAAGCTTGCCACAGAATAAAATTGAGGAATATGATTTTTCAGCAGTCAACGGGTCTTGTCTGATCTTTGTTATTCTTTGTTTCTCTGTGATTTTTTTGTGACCTTTTTTTTTGGCCTATATTTTGACCTTATTGATATAAAGTCATTGTTACGATGTTAACAGTTACGCCATCAGATATTACACTGAGTCCTTTTTTAATTTTCATTATTATTGTTTTTTTTTCTCCTCTTCTTTCTTTTTTTTTCCTCTTTCATTTAATTTACGTTTGGGTCTTTTGGGCCCTTTCATTTAATTTAATTATGTTTAAATTTAGATTTGATATGATTCGGGTGATACTGTATTAATGATTTCAAGATTTTGCCTTTGTTTTTTTTCTTTTTATTTGTTGTAATCCATAGAATTTTTTTTTTATTTTACGGTTGGATAGAACAGACTATTCTGGATCCCGCCGCACATAGGTTGATTTGATCGATTTACACGGTCAAAATCATTTTATGATCTATATCAGTTCTAAATGGGATAAACAATAATAATTCGGTATTTTTCATAATAATTACTAATTAATATGATTATTTAAAAACAAATACAGACAATTCAAACATATTAATTTAACACAGTTATAAAAGGTATCTTAAAAGACATAATAATCACAATAAGCATTCATTTCCGAAATCACTGTCCCATAATATTTGTTCGTAGGTATATTATGTTAGTAAACAATGTCAATAATCATTTCATATTTAATCACAAATCTTGCTCGCTATATGAAGAATCTGGTGTAGTACTGGTTTCAATATAAGGCTCAGCTGATATTAACATTTCTATTGTTTCTGGGCAGAATGATTTCGATTTACACCTTTTTTTAATTTGTGTTGTGCTGCTCAAAAGTGGGTCTGAGCTTAATAATAATGTATTATATATATCGCGGTTACAATCTTCTCTTGAAAATTTCCTGGCAAAGTTTTCGCGGTACATTCGAAAATGTTTGTTTCGAGCCTCTTGGGCTTCTTCTGATAATTGCCCTATGAGCAACAAAGCATTTTTAATGATGGTAGCACCATGTATTAATATCCTATGCATGGATGGTGTAATCGGATGCCATCCATACAATTGAACGTATAATTTAGCCGTATCCAGGGCATATTCATCATATTTCTTGGTATCAATTTTATGACCAGATGAAATGACTTCCAAAATTACTTTAAGTCTGTACAATAAATTATAAACAATTCCTGTGATCTCAGCAGCTAAATTTGCATTTTCGAAGAATCTTCGGCTAGTGTTTCCATCGTTAGTATTTCCATAACTAGCCTTTGGCATATCTATTAACAATCCCGTCTCTTTCCTAAATCTTTATTGAATGTGTAATTTCGTTTGTTCTTCGACGCTTTTTTCCTCCTTACTTCTTTTCTGTCTGTATTTCTTGACTGGCAATTTATAAGCCAAATGTAAAATACTCTCTAACAATCGTATTCTGGCGTGCAAAACAGATAAACCAAATTCGATAGCAGGTTTACTCACTACTTTTTTTTCTAGATCCAGATTATTGAAATCTTTTGATGTTAAGTTATATATATAACACCGTGTCGTTGATTTTGTGCCAGTAGCTGCGTTGCAAACCTTTCCGTCAACCATAGTCATTTTCAATATATGTCCAAACAGGAATGTCTTTCCGTTCAAAATGACTTCGGTAGCAACTAAACTGTGTGCAGACTCTTCGACAAAGCTAATTTCTTCTTTAGTAACATCCTGTTTTCCTTCAGAAATCTGAATCTTATCTGTCGGCAATATTTTGGCGAAGACGGTGTTGGGTTTTGCCAAATGACTTTCTTTTTATCTTTGCCACAAACTATTTGTATTGGTACGAAAGAACTCAGAAATATATGACCGTCTGAATCAGCATCATTATCGAATTTCTGTTTATATTTTGCTTGCTGCGAACCATCACAACCCCATTTACAAAGAATTAGCAACGAATTTTTTTCGTTTTCATTGAGGGTTGCTAGTACTTCTTCCAGATAAATTGAAAAGTGCGTAACAGTGCTGTTCATGAGGCCTTGTAATGTACTTACGGCGCAGGTACTTGTGACCCTTATACATTCTTTAGGTGGATAGCAATCTTGTTTTACTTTAATTTCTAGATTGTAGCACGGATAAAGTGCTTTGTTCCTACTTCTAATAACTTCATATTGCCGCTTAGTTAAATCAGCCTCCGGTGAATTTCTTGTTGGCAATATTTGGGTTGGAAAGCTTTCTTATATGTTCTAGCACGAGTAGGAGAATTTGTGATGTTTTTCAGAATTTGGCATCTCTTTTCCCTCTTTCTCTTAAGGTTGTTTGTGCAACATGAATAGTAACCTCATCGTCTACAGTCGTGCGAACCTGTTCTGTTTTTCGGCGCTTATGAGCTTTCGATCATTTCACTTTTATTGAAGATTTAAAGTAACCAAATCTTTTCTTCAGACATCTTATCTTATCTTCAGCGTTACAGGAGTACGACAAGAGATGCTTCTCCAAATGACTCAATTATCCAACTTTACATGAATAGTTGTTTCATCTACAGTTGGAAAATTGAGTTGTATCATATAAATATCGACGAGGTACTCCTTTTATTCCAGACGTGCTAGATGATGTTGAAATCACTTGAAAACAGAATAATATAGAAAAATCAAATTCCGTGTTTTTTCCTCTATTTCAAGTCATAACGTATAAGTTTCTGAAATTTATGAAACGCGCTGTATCCGCAGCTGATTTAATCGTCATCAGTTAAATGAAAGTACAAAGTATCATAATCAAAAAGAATTATAGCTCGATCGGGCGCGATAGTACAACAAAATAGATTTTAAAAGCAAAATATACAGGAAATTTCGTCAAAAATACACAAAGTTTCAATCCTTAAAAACATCGCAGGTTTTTTAAAATATTGTAATCCCTATTGATTCTTATGTGAACTATCGGGATCCATCACCCTCACTTTAGTGATAGACACAGAAATTCAAATATTGACTTTGTAAGAGTTGCTTACGCAAAGAACCTAAAGAACTACCACGGATAGGATAGTGTTACCTTTTGTTTCTGGAACTGTCAATACACTCTTTGTGTATTTCCTTTGTAATTATGATTACATTTTGAATTCAACTTTTGACCGCTTAAATCGTTAAAATCAACGTATGTGCGCCGTTTGATCTCCATATAAACTGACCGGCAAAAAAAACTGGCCACTAAAATTTTGCCACAATTTCAAAGCTGGGTTTCTCGCGAACCACTCATTCGATTTTGATAATTCCTTTTTTGATCGAAAGGTTGATTCTTCTGTAATAATCCTGCGATAGAAATTTTTATTCGGATATTAATTTGAGCATATACAGGGTGCAAGAATGAGAAAAGCATTTTTTCTCGAAATTTGTAATACCCTGTGGAGTGCAGATGCTACAGCAGAGGGTGTTAACTGGAATCAAACGGTAACCCAATCTTTTCTGAACATTTTGTTTTTTTATTCACTCTATTATCTCTGTTACTAACGAAGATGCAGTGTTTTAAAGCGAACGCCTGTGAAAACAAGACAAACAAGCATACAAAATCTACGGTGGCGCGCTAAGTAACGTATGTCAGTTGTTTCGAATAGTAAATTGACAGTTGTCAAAGATGCCGTTGTCAATAACTGATGTTGCGCGTATTATTAGTTTAATTGAAGATGGCAAAAGTCAGCGGTACGTTGCCCATACGTTGGGTATACGCCGAACAACAGTTCAGGATGCCTGGAACCGATATGTGGAAACAGGAAATTTTACTAGGCGGCAAGGTTCCGGTAGAAGACGAGTCAAAACAGCAGTTGATGATCGATTTATTGTGCTAAACACTCTGAGGAATCGTAGAACGACTGCTATAGAAACTCGGCATCGTCTTCAAATGGTGCGTGGGATTGACGTAAGTGAAAGAACCATTCGTCGAAGACTTACTGAAAGTGATCTAACTGCAAGAAGACCAGCCAAAAGACAGCGGCTGCTCCAGAGACATCGGCGAGCACGTCTTCAATTTGGGCGCCTACATACGAATTGGGAAATGGAACAATGGGGTAAGGTGCTCTTCACTGACGAGTCCCGATTATGTCTCCGGTCACCTGATGGTCGAGAACGAGTGTGGAGACGTCGTAATGAAAGGTTTGCGACTTGCACAATTTCGGAAAGAGTACCTTTCCATAGAGGTTCGGTCATGGTATGGGCGGGTATTTCGATGGAAGCGCATACAGCGCTCATCTTTGTTGAAAATGGCACGCTAAATGCCCACCGTTATATCCAAGATATTCTGCAAGAAGCTGTCGTGCCCTATTCCCATTTTATTGGTGACGGATTCATGCTAATGCATGACAATGCGCGACCGCACGTAGCACGTGTGGTTAGCGAATATCTTGATGAGGTGGGTATTGAACGGATGGAGTGGTCAGCGTGCAGCCCGGACCTTAACCCTATCGAACATCTTTGGGATCAACTTCAGAGACGCATTCGTCGTCGTCCTGTCCTACCGGACAACCTTCAGGAGTTACGAATTGCTCTTGAAGAAGAGTTTACCGCAATTCCTCAGGAATCAATTACAAACCTAATCAGTTCGATGCCGCGTCGACTACATGACGTTATTTTGGCTCGAGACTTTCGAGTTTCATAATTGTATAGTCCACAAATCTTTTATTTCAACGTCCTCATATTCGCTCCTGACTATCGGGTGATAGTAGACAAAACCATTACTCATCCGTAAAAAGGACCTCCATTGCACTACTCATTCCTCTATTGCTCGATCTCCCAATTCATATGTAAGCGCGCAGATTGAAGACGCGCACATCGACATCTAAGAAGCAGCCTCGGCCTTCTCTCACTGACATCAACAACACGCACCATTTGAAGACGATGCTGAGCTTATGCAGCTGTCGTTCTACGATTGCTTAGAACAATAAAACGGTCATCAGCTACTATTGTCACACATCTTGTTTTCACAGGCGATCGCTTTAAAATGCTGCATCTTCGTTAGTAACAGAGATAATAGAGTAAATAAAAAAAGAAAATGCTCAGAAAAGATTGGGCTACTGTTTGATTCTAGGTAATACCCTCTGCTGTAGCAGCTGCACCCCACAGGGTGTTACAAATTTCGAGAATAAAAGTTTTCCTCATTTTTCTCACCCCGTATATGCTCAAATTAAAATCTGAACGAAAATTTCTATAGCAGGATTATTACAGAAGAATCAACCTTTCCATCAAAAAAAGAATCATCAAAATCGAATGCGCGGTACGCGAGAAAGCCAGCTTTGAAGTTGTGGCAAATTTATAGTGGCCGGTTTTTTTTGCCGGTCAGTTTATTATGTATATATTTGTATTGTAGTTTCTTCTTTGTAATGGAGACAATAAAGTTATTTATTATTATTATTATAATATAGCGAAACTTTTACAATTTCGTACATAGTTTCATTCGAAACAGTTATATTCTTGCCGTTTTTAATGTTTTTAATAATAATAAACAAAGGTGTTGATAATAATCAGATTACTCTGAAATTTTTGACGCAAATTGACATAGGTTATCAATTACAAGCAACCTCCCGTTTGGTATCACTTCTTGATTAAAATAATCTTATTGAAATTAATAACTATTTTGAATACTTAATTAACTTAATTTTTTAATTAAAATAAATTATTTTTTCAGTTAAGGCCGTTCCTGTTTTAACAACAATCACACTCCAACACGTACTAAAAATCAACGTGACGTCTGGTTTATTTCCACTTAACCCCTCGGTTGTATCGTCGCCAACATCAAATAATTTCGATTTTTATAATAATCCGGGTGGAAATCCACAATTTGTTACAGAAAATGTTGATAACTCGCCGCGAATTGATTACTTTAATGAAAATGGCCCGAAAAAAGACTATCCAAATAATCCATTCTTCTATTTAACAACAACTAGTACAAATGGTTACGCCGATCAAAATCCACCCAAAGATTTAAATTTGAATCAAATTATTACGTTTACGGCACCGACCACTACCGAAATTCCTCAAAGAAGCACTGAAAATAATAATAATAATAATTTTAACGTCGATATACGAACAGATGACATCGCGGATGTTTGCGGAAAATCTTTGGCGACGAATTATTTAATTTCTTATGGACATCCAATCGAAAGAGGACATCATCCGTGGTTAGCTGCTTTATATGTTATTCAAAATCTTGGATTAGTTTTTATTTGTGGTGGAAATTTGATTTCAAACAAACACGTTTTAACAGGTTCGTATAAAAATTACAATCATTTAACAATAACTTAATTAATCATTTTAGCCGCCCATTGTCTTCGTAGAAACGGCAGAAATATTCGAACGGATGACCTCTTGGTAATATTGGGTAAACACAACATCCAACAATGGGTCGATAATGAATCTTTAATGGTCTACGCCGAACAGATAACCATTCATAAAGATTACAGAGAGCTTTTTGCCGATGCCGATATTGGAATGATAACATTAACCAAAAAAATCGAATTTAAAACTTTTATAAGACCGATTTGTTTATGGAGCGAAGAAAGTAATTTAAATCGAATTGTTGGTCAAATGGGTATCGTTGCTGGTTGGGGGAAAGATGAAAACGGTGTTCAAACCTCGGCTGAGGCTAAACAAGTCGTTTTACCTATTGTTGATTCCGAGGTGTGCCGAAAAAGTCAAGAAACTTTACAAGAAGTTGTAACGGAAAGAACGTTTTGTGCAGGTAAAAAAGTAGTTAATAATTAAAAATTGGTTTATTAAATTTAATTTATTTAGGTTTCCGAAATGGATCAGGTCCTTGTAACGGTGACAGCGGTGGAGGTTTCATAATGCAAAGAGGTGGACGATGGACTTTAAGAGGATTAGTTTCCTTATCACTGTTTGATACGTCAAAAGTATGCGATCTAAGCCAATATTTAGTGTTTACGGATGTTAGCCAATTTACCGACTGGATAAAATCATTTTTAAAATAAATGTGATATTTTTTTATTTATTTTTGAAAATTGGATGTTTTATTTATCACATCAAATAATTTCATAATAACACTGATTTAATTTAATATTCTTTTATACATTTTCATTAAAGGTACATCACAAAAAAGGTTTATTTTATTATTTGAATTTTTCTACTTAAATTTCTCAACTGAATAACCGTACGACAAAAGGTGCTGTAAAAAAATAACGTAATATTTACCTTCATTTAAATAGTTACTTACTTAGTCTAACCGCTACAACTATAATCCCAAACATTAACAGGTTCGATAACACGATTTCTCTCGTTTTTTGTTTCGCTTCTTCATCGGATGCATTTCCATTTTGCGATCTTCTCATGTTGTTTATTAAATGTAGTGAAAAAATATAAACTAAAAATGAATAAATTGAATTTTTTGGTTTATTTTTTGAGTTGTAGTTTGAAGTTGACACTAAAAAGCTGTCTGTTACTTGATTAAAATTAATTTATATACTCAAAAACTATAATCGATATAATTATTATTAATTATAAAGACCTACGCAATGAACAAGGACAGATGTTTGAAAAGATGTAATACCACCAGATTAGCATGTTAGAACATTGCGTTATGGAACGATTTATCGAGAGGAAAAAGCATAAACTTAATATAATATGTGGGTTATCAGAAACCTAAAAAAAGATCAAGAGCACATTTTGGAGTCGACATACTACTATGCGAAAGGTACACGAAGAACATAAAAGACATCGAATACTAAGAGTATCCAAAGAAATCAACAAGAACAACATATCCCCGACATATCCAAGAACGCAGAAGAATCATAAAACTTTTACTTAGAATAGGAAGTGAGATAACTTGTGAAGTAACTTTTAACAAGAATGGCGAGCTTTTGATTGGTTTTTCCACCAGGAATGAGCTACCCGTTCAAAACACAGCGCAAGTATATTTTCTGCAACTCCAAAGGACAACGATCTATGATTGACTTCATAATAACAGAGTCCCAAGCCAACCTGAGTACTCTTCGTCACAACTTTGTTTTATGCAAAATTGTACTAATGGAAAACACCCACACAACCGACGAACCTGAAGCCAAGAAGTGGTGGCAACAAATAAAAACCAGTATACCAGAAGAAACAGCAGAAGGAAAGAGATATGGAGATAGTTTAAGCCTTCCTGTTCAACTTTTTAATGGATGAAATTATACAACAGGTGGCATCATTGAATGGGAATTGAACTGGGATACAGAATGAGCAGCAAAAGGAGCAGTACGATGTGCTACACCGATGATGTGTCATAACAGAGACTGAGCATGACCTGCAGAGACAACTCTTTAAATTCTACTCGTCAGCCTGATATTTCAAAATGACAACATCTATAAATAGAACAAAAGCCATGACATTTAGCAAGGAACCACCAACATCTTCAGATATCTAGGTATGGACATCTACTGCAGTTACGACCTTACTAAAGAAATAAGGAGTTAAGTAAATAAAGCAGCAGCCCTATCGGGATGCTTATGAGACATTATTTGGTCAAACCAATACAGCTAAACAAATAGCAAAGTAAGAATTAAGTAATAAATCTGCATAAAGGCCATTATGACCAACCAACGGTCTAGACGTCCGTGAAAATAACAAGACAAAAAACATGTTGAGGATTGCTGAAATGTGTATTTTAAGAACTACCCGAGACAAAACGAGAAGTGAGAAATGATAATTAGTTTCAAAGTAAGAAACACTAACATTTAGGAACAGTGCGGGATGCAGGATGTTGCACGATAGTGTAGACAGCGAAGAAGAGACTGGTACATCCATGTTAAGAAGTATTGTTAAGAATAAAATTTGCTACCACTTTTGTTCTAAGAGTTTTTTTTTGTAATATGCTCCGAATCCCGGGTGTTACTATTAAGCACTTGTAAAACTACGAATGCATCAAATTTTCACATTTTCGTACTTTCTCGATCTCAGGAAAACTCAAATAGGATAGAATTAAGAACTCCGGCATCAGAGATTAATACCAGGTCAGAACATTGTGGGATGAGGAAGGGAGCGCAAAGAGATTGTAGTACCACGTCCGTGGAATCTGAGATAACAACTGCCAAATATTATGGTTACAAATAGCTGGCAGTCAACTTCTAAGGAGGTATTTTAGAGACAGATCTTATAAGAAATAACAGACCTTTTTCTATAGACCGCATCTATAGGAAAAGGAAGAAGAAAAGGCTAAAATTTCTGTCATTGCGACTGCACATTTGCAAAGATGGTTGTTACATCCATTAAGTCATGGTTATCAAATTAAATATAAAGAAGGTGCAGAAGAAGACATAAATATGATTTATGGCACACGACAAGAAAGAACATGGGGTGCAGGACATAATCAGATGGGTGACACGGGGGATGGGTAGAGTAGAAAGACTAGGAAAGCATTTCTTGGTGCCTATTGTATCACATTTCCCGTTAAGAATCTTGACCCAACAGTACGCTTGACATCTATTGAAAATTTGTAAATAAATATAAACAACCACAGATTTAAGCTACTTATGTAGGGTTGAACAGGTTGGAGAAGAAAAAATAGACGGAGAATTTCGTTATCTACGTGTTTACTGTTTACTAGCACATTACAATCTAAAAACATAACTTCTACAAGTAAACAGTTGTTCTTTATTTGCTAACAGCTTTGTCGCTTGACTACAGACAGGATCATAACGGTACGATTCCTAACAAGCTTGACAACCAAGGATTGCACAAGTACTAGTAAGCATAAACCGTTCTGCAATACATAAGAACAAATTTAAACTGAAGATGATTTCAATCGTAGATTTGAATTTGGTTACGTAGTGACCTTTACACTATGTGGAAATCTAAATCGGCATTGGAACGAAGTAGATCTCCACCGAATACGTGAAAATCATATTCAAGTTTTCTTCATGATCGGTGTTTCTTTATGCCACCTAACATAGTTTCCAAATGCGCTTTAATTCATATGCCAGGTTAATTGTAATATTAATTGTTACATGTAAAACTAATTTAAAAGAAATAATAAGATGTAATAAAAGAAATCAATTTTAGATGATTTTCTTTGGAAAGATATCTCTCCATAACATCAAAAAATTGGTAATATTGTGAAACATGATTAAATTAATCTATTAAGCTCCCAGAAACTAAAAAACGAATTCCTTTTAAACCGATTACAAATATTTACTGATGACATCACCTGTTAATAAATCCAGTTTAAAAAACAAGTCACAAAATCCTCTTTAATCAGAAAACACCAATCGATATAAAATATATTACAATTCCGACAAAATCTCCACTCGAAATTTCCGCATTCTTAGAAATTAATTTCAACACTTATAGATATCGTTTCATTCAAGAAATGTGTTTATGAGTATTAACCCAGATATGTCCTTACCACCAAATTTGGTGGTTGTTTATGAGCACATATTTTCAGATATGTTACACTGTTAGAAATAATCCACGAGCACACGCTGTATAATCTAAACGCGTGTGTCTAGCGCAATGAAATTTGGTAACTTATACAATTGGAAAATTTCATTCATGAAAAGATTTTCTGGAAAAACATACCAAAAAGTATTAAAATGAGCAAGAAAATATTCATTTTCATCACAACGTTTTTAAATGTTAAATTAATTATCTTGAATAAGTTCTGAGTTACGCTATGAAGATGATAAAGAGAAAAAGATATTTTACTCGGAGCTGAAATTATTATTTTTATTAAACTAGTACCATATAAAATAAAAATAATATAAGCAAGTAAGAAGTTTTTATTACAATTACCTTTTACATTGATTGAAAACTTGCAACATGGATACATTTACTAAAATTCATACCAACACTTCAAAACTTATCCATGGACTCAGAAAACTATACATAAGACTTGAAATGGCAAAAAATCACATTAATTTTCTCAATACATGTTTGAGGGAAAAAATAACATAGAATCGACAAGGAGAGATATAACCCGTAAAATAATGAAGGATGAAAAAAGAAGACATTTCAAGAACTTGAACCAGACATACGAGGGTCTAGCAATGACACAAAGATCTCTTCAAACACATTTTCACTACATAGAAATTGAACAGATTCTAGATAAAATTCGAGAGCATACGATGTTGGTTAAGAAGGAAGACATGAAAAATAAAAAGAGAAAAATTGAAGATCTGAGGAAGAAGACGAAGGGAATTTGTAACAAATTTTATTCTTAACAATACTCCTCTTTACATGGATGTACCATTCTCTTCTTCGCTGTCTGCACTATCGTACAACATCCTGTATCCTGCACTGTCCCTAGATGTTAGTGTTTCTTAGTTTGAAACTAATTATCATTTCTCACTTCTCGTTTTGTCTAGGATAGTACTTAAACTTCACATTTCAGCAATCCTCAGCATGTCATAATGGATTTTATGCAGATTTTATAATTCTTATTTTGCTATCTGTTCGCCTGTACTGGTTTGACTAAATAATGTCTGTTAAGCATCCCGACAGGGCTGCTGCTTTATTTACTTAACTGCTTATTTCTTTAGTAAGGTCGTGACTGTAGTAGATGTCCATACCTAGATATCTGAAGATGTTGCTGGTTCTTTGGTAAATGTCATGGCTTTTGTTTTATTTATAGATGTTGTCATTTTGAAATGTCGGGCTGACTATCGTATCACCGTGGAGTGAAGTAGAAACTATTCTACTATCTAGCATATTGCGGATCCAACCCGCTATAGTTGCTTCCACTCCCCTGTCAAGAGCAGCTCTTTCAAGAGATTGTGGTATTGCGTTGTTGAACGCTCCCTCTATATCCAGAAACGCACAAACCAAGATTTCTTTATCCTGCAGCGTCCTGGATACTCTACCAACTAAGTTGTGTAGAGCCAATTCTGCTGATTTTCCCGCTTGATAAGCATACTGGTGGCGACTCAGTGGACCAGATACCAATGGCACCGTACGGATATACCGTTCCAGAACTTTTTCAAGGGTTTTCAGCAGAAATGACGTTAGGCTGATGGGTCGAAAGGCATTAGAAGTAGGGACCGAACGGCCCGCTTTGGGTATGTAAGATACAAGTACCTTAGTCCATTCTGCCGGCACATATTTCCAGGCGACACTCGCTCTGAAAATTTTTACCAAAATTGGCAACAACAAAGACCTCCCCTGCTGTAACAAAGCAGGAAAGATATTGTCTTCTCCAGGCGATTTGAAGACGGATGTGTAAGTGACGACTTTTCTAGCCACACTCCAATCCGTATTTGAGGGGCGCTTTGCCTTGCAGGAATAGCCCGCTGTGGCATTATCGGCCCTCATCATCAGGCTTCCTGGGAAGTGAGTCTGCATTAGAAGCTCCAACGAGGCTCTGCTAGAGTCCGTAAAACTACCGTCAGGCCGCCTAAGTGAGCCCAGGGGTAGTGCCGGATCTCTAGCGAGAATCTTGTGAATTCTTGCACTGCTGGGTGTGTCTTTCACTCCCTCACAGAACCTCCTCCAAGACTCTCTTTTTGCCTTACGTATGTTTTTGGTGTAATTCGTTAGAGCCTGTTTATATTTCTCCCATTCACCTAATGTCTTGGCCCGGTTGAAAAGCTTTCGGACCTCTTGTCTTTCGGAGCTAAGAGATTCGTTCCACCAGGGTGTGCCCCGATTACTACTTTTCACCTTCAGTGGACTGCTACTGTGATATGCAGAGCGAATTGCCACAGAGCTCTGCTCCGTGGCTATTTCAACCTGATCACAGTTCCTAACGGTTGCGATAACACTAGTTAGGTTATCTGCAAGGCAACTCTTAAACAGATCCCAATTAGTGCTACGGAGAACCATAAATTGGGTTAAATCGTAACAATTTAATGTAAGGAATTCACTGTTCCTTTGTATCCCAGTAGTAACGGACCATCCTATATATAAAAATATAGGTAGATACAATTAAATAAAATCACAGTATATCATAAAATACTTCATCCTTGTTAATTGTACAGGGTGATTCAAAAAACCGCTGACAGACTTCTAGGGCAGGTAATACATCAAAAATTAAGATGAAAAGTTTTAATATACATGGGGTCGCAAATGCCTCCTTAACGGGATATAGCGGGTCCAAGTTTCTTTAAAATTAAACATTATCTGCAATAAAAAGCCCTTTTTTAAAAATATTTTCAACTCCACCGCTAATTTTGTCAAACGGGCAGTATTTTGGTGTAAAGTGATCAATTATGTATCAATTGATATCTTACAAAACTTTGATTAAAGCAACAGTTTTTGATTGAATTATCAAATTTTCTACAAACGTGTTTATCTTAGAAACTATTGCTTTGATCAAAGTTTTGTAAGAGACCAATTGATAGATAATTAATCACTTTACACGCGTAGAGAGTAACGGCGTAGACAATATTTTTAAAAAAGTGCTTTTTATAGCAGATAATGCTTAATTTTAAAGAAACTTTGATCCGCTATATCTCGCCAACGATGCATTTGCGACCCCATGTACTCTAGAAGTCTGTTTTTTGAATCACCCTGTATAGATATTTTTTAATTTCCACCAATTTTGAAGTAAAAAATTGACAAAAATATCTTTTTGGCCAAGATTTTTAACTAATTCTGCTAGTTACTCTGTAGATATTGATATTTCATTATCTGTTTTCATAAACTATTTTAGTTGTTTCCTCAGCGGTATATAGTTGTTTAAAGATAATTGAACTAGTAGGTTATTTCTGTTTCCTAGCATCTTTCAGACTTTTTTCTGTGCCCTATAGAGATACGTATGTCATTCGTTGCTGTTTGGTTGGTGAGATTTTATAGGATAGGTAATTTTTTCTTTCTTATTTTTGCAAGATCTCTTATTTCTTCGCAAAACCATGGTTTAGTATGGTTTGCATTAATTTTTGGTTTCCTTGTAGACTCTTCTTGTATACTGGTTTTTATTTACTGCCACCACTTCTTGGCTTCACGTTCGTCTGTTGTGTGTGTGTTTTGTAGTTTATTTGCCAGTCTGTTTTTGTGGAGTTTTCGAATACTTTCGTTTTCGAATGCATAAGTAAAGGCATTGTAGAAAATCCAGTTCCAAAATCGGACAGAAACTGGAAGAAATCAGATCTTCGATAACTCGCAATAAGATCGGGGATTTTAAATCGAGGTCATAAAACGAGGTTCGAATTTGTTTCGGTCAATGGAAACAATTATTTAGGTGAAGAGATTGGTTTAAAATCTCAGACGAGAGAAGTTTAGTGAAGAAGTTCGGCGGAAAAAGCTCAGAGTTGGCAGTGAATTCTAGGTGGGAATTTGATCAAGAGTTAGAGTCTGGTAGAAAATTTCCAAGACCAGAAATAGATTCAGAGAAGTAGTTCAGCAGAATCTAGTCCAGGATGGAAGAGTCTAGTTCACTCCAGTCAAGAAACCAAAGAAGAAGAATAGAGTTGAGAAGTGACAATTTTGGTTAAGAGAAGTCCAATCTCTCCAACTCTAATCATTTGAATCGTTGTTTTATACAAGATCTTGAGAGATCTCGCTCCCAACGCAAATTGAACCTGAACAAGCTTTTTCCAATTATGGAAATTTTATTTATAAAAAGATTATGTTTTTACAAATTAGTTAGATTTAAAAATAAATAAAAAGCAATACTCCTGTTTTTCAATTTCATGTAATTTACATAATAAAATTTATTACATGTACATAGAAAATTACAAAGTAATTAAATTGTATCAAAGTTTTCAGTTCTTTGTCTTCATTCAATGCAACAATAAAAAAAAATCAACACAAATCATTAACAATCCTTCAATATTACTTAGTACCTCATTTAAAATCACTATGAAAATTGTTTGATGATGAATGGAGCTGAAAATACAGAACAAATTAATTACACAAAAAAATTTAATATTTTAAAAAGTGAGGTTATGTAGTTGGTACATAACCTCACTTTTTATTGATCCACCGTTAAAACTTTATTTCGTTATCAAATTAATAAAATCTATCATTATTCTTTAATTTTTTAACAATAAGAATGTAATAATCCAATTTTACCTGTTCGAATAACTCCAATAAAAACTCCGAACAATAAGAGGTTAGAAAGCACCATTTCACGAGTTCTCTTTCTATCTTCCTCAGGATCTCGAGTACCAAAGTTTCCTTGGAGTCTTTTCATTTTAATTAGCTTAAATATGTATCAATTTATTAATTATTTATAAAAATTAGTTTTTTCCACGCTTATTTCTTACATTGACAAGACTTATTTTGACTTAATTATTAATAGATGGCGCTTAAGTACAATTTAAGTACTTTTTATAAAAAATAGTGATTTTATTAATTTAGATTAAATAAAATATTGATTGAAATAAAAATAATGCTATTTTAATGAATATATTAGATTTCTTTTATGGAATTTTTAAATATTTGAATAAATAAAGTTGTTAAATTTTAAGTTGGCTCCCCTACAATTTATGACATGAGGTGAAGTAATATTAACCTCAAAAATTCGCATGTATATACATTTAATACATTGTAATAATAATTTTAATAATGAGTGATGTAGAAGATATAAAATCGAATAAAAAAACTAGAACGAGGATTCGACGAAAAGTAAAGTTTGAAAAAGAAGTTTTTTCGAAGGAGGAAGCTCAAAAAATATTGGATAAAGATTCGGAGAAAAAATATAAACAAAAACCACCTAAAAAACGTAAAAAAGGACAGGAAGAAGTTATAAATAAAACAGAGAGTGGACCTAAAAAGAAGAAAAATGACTCAGATGATTTAAATAACCTAGAAAATGAAAAACCCAAAAAGAAAAAGAAGAAATCGAAAGTTGAACCAAATCTTGAAGAAATTTCGTCAAAAGATGACCAAGATCTTGAAACAGATGACTTAAACCAGGCAGATTCACCAGAAGAATCTAAAAAAACCGAATCGATACGATCAAGGAAACGAAAAAAATACCAACTTTTGTTAGAGGAGAAAAAGTTAAAATCAGAATTAAATTTACAACAAAAATGTTTGAATTATTTATCACAATGGAAACATAGTAAAGATACGTGGAAATTTGAAAAATTAAAGCAAGTTTGGATTCAACAAAACATGTTTAATCAAGTTAAAATTCCTGATGAAGCTTGGGAAATTGTTGTGGATTATTTTAATAATTCTAAAGGAAAAATTAAGTCTACCGTGATTGCTGGGGCTTTAAAAATTATCGAAGAAAATAAAAATGTTGAGGAAAATGAGGATAATGATGATGATAGTGAAGTTATGTATAAAAGAGCTAGGTTTATTATACAAAATATACAAGAATAAATTTAGTTTTATGTACAATTTAATTATATTGTATTTATTATTTTTAAATATAAATTAAATTAAAAAAACCAAATTTTAAAATAAAATTTAATTAGACCGCCATCTATATGTTCGATTCTTAATTGAAAATGACAAATGTCACAATAAACATAACCTATATTTTATCATTTTATTAAATAAAAATGAATATAATTCATTAGTAAAGTGGTTTTACATCCTTATAAAATGATTAGAGAATCAACAAGGTATTTAGCGTTAAAAGAAGATGAACCTCCACCAAAAAAACTTTTAACAGAACGTGACATTTTAGTTAAAAACTTATCTCAAAAGCAATTAAATACAGATATTAACATAGAAAGGTAAAAAATATTAAAAAGAAACAAATAAATTTGATTACAACAATTAATGTTATTATTTTAAGGTATTTAAATCATCAAAAAGTATTTGAAAATAACTCTTCTAAGCACATTCCGTTAACTGCTTGTCATTCTGGTGGATCATCCTTAAAAGAATTTAAAGATGTAATAAATAAAGTTGAATATGTGGAATATTTAAGATCTGCAGGTTTAGAAAGCGATGAAATTACATTATTAGTGGATTATCAACAAAATAATCTTAATGCGGAGAAATATAGGAATATTGAAAAATCAATTTTAAAAGATAGAATTGAAAAGGTTTTAAAGATTGTTAAAGAATTCGAGGAGAAAAAAGATGTAGATGAAAAATTATGTTTAAAAAGTTGTATGGATGATATTAAAGATTTAGAAAAAAATAGATTTTCTCATTTAAACGATGAATTTTTAAATCCAAAAAGAGTACAAAAAAGAATTAGAAATATAAATACTAGAATTACTAAAATAGGAAAAAGTGATGAAACAAATCTTGATGGAGTGGAAGATAAAAAATTATCTGGTATTGATCGATTTGTGCCACAATATGTAGAAGAATCTAAGTGGGACAGCAAAATCCCAGAAGATTTTCAAAAAAGCAATGTAAAAACGTCCAAAAGAACGATTATGTGTGCTCCAAAAAATTATTATACGATTAGAGATGGGAAAATCGTTAATTTAAATCAGACGAGTATTCAAGAAAAATGTTCCCTAGAAATAAATGGTAATAAATTATCCTTGGAAGATATTAAAAAATTACCTAAATTCACAAATTATAACCCTGGAGAAGTTTCAAATGTATTGTACTTAAAAAATTTACCTAAAAGTATTAAAGAAAGCGATTTAAAAGAAATTTTTATGGAATTCCCTAAAGTTACATTTAAAGTAATGATGGGGAGGATGAAAGGACAAGTTTTTGCGACTTTTTTAAGTATGTATTGATTTTTTTTTTTGATACTTGTATAAAATCTTTTTAATTATGTAAGTATATAAGATATTTTTATTTAAGGCTCAAATGAAGCTTCTTTAGCCTTAGAAAATTTGAATGGTTTATTAATAAATGGTAAACCAATGGTTATTGCTTATGGAAAGAATGGAAACGTTTGAAGAAATTAAAACCACATTGTTCTGTTCATAAGAAATAAATGAATATTTAAGATACAAACTTAATCTTTTATGAGTGTCTTTAATTTTTATTTAATACTTTTTCAATTCCAGAGATTTCTTAATAGAGTAAAAAAGATATATTATAATTTATCATTTCAATAAAGAAGAGTCTACCAAGACAATAATTAATAAATAAACAGCTATATCATATTGCGAAGCAAGATCGAAAAGCTCTTTATGAATTCTCTCTCTGACTATGTAATTTACCTCCATTTGCTCCAGTCTAACATTAGTTCCTCTGGTCGTTTGATATCCTCTGTCTTCCCAGCGGCCGTCTTCTCACTGGGGACTCTTCTCATATCATCTTAATAACACATTTATCTTATCTCCTAACATGGCCAGGCCATCTCAATCATTCAGACCTTTTTATTGTTACTATATCTGGCTGGTTACATAGTTCTTCTAGTTCTCTATTAGTCCTCATTCTATGCTGGTGTGTGATATAGTCCTTAACTGGTCCGTATCTCCCTCTAAAAATTCTTCTTTCCGCGATTAGTCGGTTCTTTGTTGCGTCATCGTCATAGGTCTTTTAACTGAATGATATATTCTTATCTTCGTGTATTCTGTTATCACTCTCTTGTGTCATACTATTGTGGGAGGTGATTGTAGCACCTAAATCTTTAAACAGATGAACGTTTTCAAAATTATTCTGTCTCGTTGCTCTATTCGTGTTGTAATTTTGTTTTATCTTCATTGATTTGTAAGCCGACTTCCCATGCAGCAACTGAGCTGTTGATATAAGTCTTCTCCATGGATCTTTATTCTAAGAGTTTCTTCGTAGTGACCCCTATTGGCCAATTCATTCGCCTTTTTGTTGCCCTTAATTCCAATATGCCTCAGAACTCAGATGAGGATTACCTCCATGTCTAATTGGTGTATTTAAGATCTTTGTATGATCCAGGAGAAAATGCATGGATGTTGTTTCTATACAGATTTGGCATAGCATGTTTCAGTTTATTGTAAATTTCTGCAATTAGAGGACGAGATTTTAATAACGGACGGGAGATGAAGATTTCTGATATATTATGTATTCTGTTTTTGACGGGACAGTTGCTGATGCTTAGGCTTTTCTATTCAGAAACCTAGTACACAAATATTTTGCTCTAATCTTAATGGATGTTTCTCCTTCTTCGTTGGAGGGGGTGGGTGACGATGTAAGTACTCCAAGTATTCATCTATTTGCTCGAAACAGATTAAAAGTAATTTGTTAATTGTTATTTTAGGCAATATCCATAGACCGTACTCAAGTTTAGATCTGACGATCGTTTTATATAGTGTAGATAACATTACAGGATCATCCCCCTATCTGAAATTCGATAGAGATTTAATTAAATTAATGCCTCCAATACAACCTTTGTTCGTGGTGTTAATGCGCTCTTTCCAACTAAGCTTACAGTTGAGATAAAATCCTAGATACTTTGTATTTTCTACATATTCTATAGCAGTATTGCTGTATTTGATGATAGATAAAATCATATTACTCTTTCTAGTAAACATCAACGATTTTGTTTTATACGTTGAAATATCCAGTTGGCGATCGCTTAAAAATGTATTCAGGAACTCCAATGCTATGTTTATCTGATTTACTGCTGTTTCTGTACTCTTTGAGCTACAATATATAACCAGGTCATCTGCATAGCTAATTGCATGAACGCCAAGATCTCTCAATTCGTGTTTAAGGGAAGACATATAAATATTGAATAAGATGGGGCTTAAAAACTGCTTTGGGGGAGACCATTATAACTTGCCCTGATTCCAATCTTGTCGAACACACTATTCAAGTCTGTCCGACACCATACCCTCGAAGCTTTTCCTAACAAATGATATTAAGGATATAGAGCGATAGCTATTAGAGTCGTTTGGGTTTTTATGGGGTTTAAGAATTGGGACAATCAATACCATTTTCGTTTTTCTGGTATATTATTACCATCACGTAATATTTTATTATAGATTGATAGTAGAGTTACCTTATAATTTTTAGGGAGATTCTTGATTATTTATTTATTTACAAGTAGGGGACGGCAACGGGACGAACCCACAAACGCAGTGCCACCAATATGTGTTTATACAAATTAGCTATGGGAAATAAAATACAAATGAAAATCCAAAAAACAAATATTAAAATTAGCAGCTTAAAATGAAAATTAAAGTAAAACCTCGTGGACGGCGGACCGAATAGATCTCCTGTATGCCAATACATTTAGGCCAAAAACGTCGGCCTCCAATCTATCGACTGTCCTTTCCATCCTCAATACCGGGGAGTTGCGATAAGCATTCGTTCTCGCTGTGGGTGCATAAAATAAAAAGTTGTCATACAAACCATTCACCAACTTAAAAAGAAACATGGCATCGGAACAATAACATCTTTGACGGAGGATGAGAATGCCTCACATGCCACACGCTGAAATATAATCCGTATATATTTTCTTAAATTTAACGCATAAATACCTCACGAACCTTTTCTGCACACCCTTCAGTCTATCAATATACACCTCATATTGCGGGTTCCAAACAGTACTGGAATACATAAGAATACTAAGAACGTATATCATGTAGAGATCATTCTGAAGTTCAGTGTAGTCATTGAGGCTAGAGATTGGCGAAAATATCTTTAAGTCATCGGCATACATAAGAAATTTCTAAAATTGAAAACAGATACCCATAACAACTACCCATAATGCATGATCTCAACCAATCTAAAAGGCCAGGATTTATTCCTATTCGGCGCAACTTCAGAATAAGAATCTCATGGTCCACTCTGTCGAAAGCTTTACTGCAATCCGTAAATATAGCGTCAACTTGGTTTTGATCATCTCCAGACAAAAAAAGCTGATCAGTATAATATAACAGATTAGTTTCGACAGAGTGACCAGAGAAGAATCCGTGTTGTGCTGGTGTTAAAAAAGAACGAACAAGTGAGATGATTCTTCCATATAAGATTTTCTCTAAAATTTTACGCATAACATAGAGTAAAGAGATAAGCCGATAATTATCAACCGAACCTCGATCGCCGAATTTAAATATCGGAACCACCCTGGCCCTTTTCCACACCTTGGGGAATTGGCTATTTGAAACTGATAAGTTACAAATTATCAATAACGGTGTTGTCAATGCTTCCCAATATTTATTTATCACGATAGAGGGAATATTATCGGGCCCTGGACCTTTACTTGGAGAAACCTCCCGCAATACCCGCTGAACCTCAGATAGTTCTAATGTTTCAGTCGCAACATTGCCGCAAGCAACATTATTAGCAACCTTCCCATTGAGTTTAATAACGGAGGGAATGCCATTGCCACATGCCTATGATCTATGTCATCAGCAAAAGCCAGTATAATAACACAATCGTCCTGTTTGAAACCATTCTTGATTGCAAAGAAGATCAACAATTTTTCTACAAGTCTCACTGCAGGCTTTTGTGAGATTAATTCATTTTTTCAGTGTGCCAAGTTCTGCCATGACATCCTCCAGCGTCACTCTTATGATGCTATCATATGCCGGTTTAAAATCTATAAAAACCTGGTGCAATATCACACTGGCAATCTCCTATTAGATGTTCAACATACACTATTAGCCGATCCAATAACATTAGGGAAAACACTTTATATCCTGTGTTAATAAGGGATTTATGTATGTACTGTAACACTTTTTTCCAGAGAGTTGGTATTCGCTCTTCTTTTCACATTTGGCAGATTAGCTGAAAAAAAGCAAGCTTCAAAGTTTTTCCTCCATATTTTAGACATTCTGCCGATATAGTGTCGCTATTATTTCGTTCGCCGATAGCTTGTAATACTTCTTCCACAAGGGTTTCAGCCGTAAGAGATTTATGTTCATGCCTGCACATCCAATAGCTTCACATGTAATAAGGTACCTCTTGGTTTAAAGCCGTTTTCATATTCTGTACCTCCTGGAAATAGAGTCTAGTGCTAGTCTTTATTCGATTTGACTCTAGTTCTTCGAGAATATTCTCCTCGTGTGCCCTGTTTTTGGATTTTATTGTTTTGCTTTCATTTTTCCTGGATTCTCTGTATTCCTGTCTATTTTGTTCGTTTGGATCTTGCAGCATTCATTGTCAAGCCAATTTTCCTTCTTTGTATTCTTTGTTTTTCCTACAGTGATTTGCACACTGTGAATCATTGAATTTTTTATTGTTTTCCACCTTGCGTCAGTACCATTTTAATTTGCTGATTTACTGATTTATTATAGTCTCCAGAGTTGTTCGATATTCAGTTATTTTTATGAATTATTGTACTCAATTATGTACATGATTCATGAAATAATGCCTGAAACCAATTACCTCAATATATCTCTTGTACTGCCGTTAAGGATCGTCCCATTATATTAATATCATTTGAGTAAACTGCCAGCTGAACTTTTAATTTCCTTATTACGTTTTCAAAAACTAGATTAAAATGGGTCGCTGCCCCGATGGAAGAGGAAAGGGTAAAAGCAAAACATTAGATCCTTCTATAGTAGAAAGTATAAAGACACATATTAAGAGGTTCCGTCGCATTATGTTCGGTCTGATACAACAAGAAAATACTTGGATTCAAATCAAAATTTAGCCACTATGTATAGAATCTATGAATAATGGTGTAAGGAACATGATAGGTCACAAGCAAAATTATCTGCATACCGCAACATTTTTAATAACGTTAATTTTGAATTTCATAGACCGAAAAAAGACCAATGCCGTGTATGCGTGGCTTTCCGAAATGATGATAGGGAAGGAATACAAAACTCATCAGAATTCCAAACAAAGGACGAGAGAGGCTATGAAGCAGGATAACGAAGATGCTATTGCATAATATAATATAATAAAAATGTTTTGAGCTGCAAAATTTGTTGGTGGTACTCCTGACGTCAATATTAATAACATAAAGCATACGATACTATTTTACTCAAATAACAGCTATAGCGATACGAATACACCCTTTGATCTTCACACGGTAGATGAAGATTCTGTATTTGGCATTATCAGGTCAATCACCAGTAAGTCTGTTGGCTCTGATGGCATATCTGCGCAGATGATTGAATTGATAGTTCCTTATGCCTTTGCATATATCACACATCTCATAAACAGCTGCATAATTGAGTCACATTTTCCCTCGCAGTGGAAGTCTGCTGTGGTCATTCCAATACCGAAAATCGAAAAACCTACTGATTTTAAGCACCTGCGACCGATTTCTATTCTTCCTACCTTGAGCAAAGTACTGGAAAAAGTTATTTCCTACTAATTTAAAAACTTTATTATTTCAAATGATATATTACCAGACTGTCAATCGGGATTTGTGCCTGGACGTAGTTGCACAACTGCACTTTTAAATGTCACTGACGATATATTAAAGGCCAAAGACGGTAAAGAGTGCACCGCTTTAGTGTTGTTGGATTTTAGCAAAGCGTTCGATGTTGTTGACCATGATATTGTGCTGTCGATGCTTCACTATATTGGAGGCGGGGAGGAATTTATAAGCTTGATTAAGACGTATTTAATAGACAGATGCCAATGTGTACAGGTCAATGGCTTAATTTCTGAACCATTGAAGCTGAAGCGTGGAGTACCGCAGGGGTCGGTGTTAGGTCCTTTGCTGTTTTGTTTATACACATCTATGCTTCCAAAAGCTGTCAATTATTGTAAAATTCATATGTATGCTGACGACACTCAGCTATACTACAACTTTCCGTTTCGTGAATATGAGGGGGCAGCATGGAAAATTAATAAGGACTTAGCGAATGTCAGTGAATTTGCAAAGAATCACGCCTTGATATTAAACCCTGATAAAAGTGTAGTTATTCTGCTTGGCAGAAATGTGGAAGTCGAGAAATTGAAAGCTAATCTGATTCTTAGGTTGAACGGTTGCAATATACCTATTGTTGATCAGGCAAGGAATCTTGGGCTAGTTGTTGATAATGCCTTTAGGTACAAACAGCACATTACTAAAACATTAAGTGTTTGTTTTTTGAAATTAAAATTACTCTATTCTTTCAAAGATATTTTTAATTTAAAAATGAAAAAGGTGCTTTGTGAATGTTTTGTACTGTCTTTGCTTAATTATTGTATTCCTATCTACTATCCATGTTTGGATTCCATGGATAGATTGAGAGTGCAAAGAGTGCAGAACGCTTGTATGAGATATATATTCAGAATTAAAAAATTTTAAAGAATCTCTCATAAGCTTAGAGTTAACTTGGCTGAATATTCACAATCGTTATACTCTACAGGCTTCAGTTCTGTATCTCAAGGTTGTCACAACTGGCTCGCCTAATTATTTGAGTAAAAAGATTCAGTTTAGAGGGGATCTACACAGTATAAATATTAGAAATAAAAATGTTGTTAATCCGCCTGCTCATAGTACAGCTCTGTTTTGTCGTGCGTTTAGCTACTGTGCCTATAAGCTGTATAATTCTATCCCCGTCACCATTAGGGCCTAAAGGGAGGGTGCTTTCAGAACGTTATTGTTTAGGCATTTATTTGAGCGACAGTGACTTCTTGTTTGCTTTGTAGTGGATCAATCTAATTTTAATGCGAGTGGAATAATTTGTTTTTGTTTTATTTCATTATATTATTTTTTATTTTATTAGCTCATATATAAGATAGATTATAAGTGAAATGAAGATTATAATGCAGAATCAATTAATAGTTTTAGTTTTTGGGAGTAGGCATGTACTACGATTGAATAAAAGTGCAATTATTTTTAAGGTTAAGTGGAAGAGCAGAAGCGGGCCATATTATGGTCGCATTGTGAACTTCGCCTTAGGATTTCCACCTGTTTTGTATTTAAGTTATTTTTCTTTTTAAATATTGTTTTTTTTTCTTTTTTGATTATCTTTATTTTGCATTATAGTAACTATAGTTACTATTATTATTGTTTGTTCTCTTTACTCTGGAAATAAAGGCAGTTTATTATTATTATTATTATTTGCAACAAGTCTTGCTTTGCCCGAGTAACCCAAGCAATAACTTCACAATTTATAATATTAAAACCACTGAAGGAGATGGCGTTATATGGCTTGAAGGACAAGGAGGCAGAGGTGGTTATGTAGCTAGCCTAAAAAGTTAAATACTTAATAGGGAAAGTAAATACTTTCAATCTCTTCCTAAATCAATAGAAGACATCAGATGTTTCAGTAACCGTTGCAGTGGTCAAAACTTGAATAAGTACGTTGTAGCGATGTGCATGTATGTTGTACAGAAAGTAAAACATTTAAAAAGCATTGAACTTAAGTTCTTAACGTCTGGACACAGTAAAATAGAATGTGATCCATGCACTCTGCAATTGGGACGAAATTCAAACGTGTTGGAAAAGCCAGGAGACTGGAAAGCTATAGCGTGTGGTGCCAAAAAGAGTGAATACAAACCATACAAGGTGCATGATATTGCAAGCAGACATTTTTTTCTATGCAAGGTCTTGCGTAGACAAACCGTTGATTTGCAGCAATGCTATCCTCATTCGCACCCAATCACTGAAAGAAAATACAAGGACTTAATGTCACTGTTCACTACCAATCCTCCAGTTCTGAATCAAGACTGAAAAAGGATATCAAAAGTGATGAATTGTTGAGTAAATAAACAAACTGTTACTCATAAAAGTCTATATTTTCCATGTCCACTGTTATTCTTATTTTAAGTTATTATTATTGTGATTTATTTCCACATATAGTTATTACTAATCTCTAATCTTTAAAATAACTATAACGCAATGTTTAAAAAATATTAGAGATAACTTAAAGCAGAACCGTTCACTCTCCTTCTTTTCTGTCCCGAATTTCTTCATTTAATTCGCCTTTAGGAACTGAAAAATACAAATGAATGATTAACATACTCCAAATGTTAAAACATTAATAAGTTATGTAAAAGTTCAATAAGATTTTTAATTTGACAACCACCAAAACAAATTTCTTACTCACGTTCCTCGTGCATGTCCATCGGTGTCGACGGCGCTCCATCAGCTTCATTTGGCGGCCTATCACTTTCTGGCATTGCCGCACCATACATTCTAGGCGGAGGTGGTCCGCCGTGATCTTGTTCGGATCCGGGAGGCGGCATATGTTGTCCACCCGCTGCTTCTGGAGGGCCCGCGTGTGGGAATCCTGGATGTGGTCTGCCCATATGAGGTGGATATTGCCCTGGGTATGGTTGATGATAGTATGGATGTGGTGGATATTGTGGGTATGGTGACTGCGGGTGATACCCTTGCGGTTGTTGAGGGGGATATCCATATGGGCTATGAGGTGGCCTTGGAGGTAAGGGAACCGATTGGGGACTTCCAGGCGGGTATTGTTGATACGG
Organism: Onthophagus taurus; assembly: GCF_036711975.1. Lineage (NCBI taxonomy): Eukaryota > Metazoa > Arthropoda > Insecta > Coleoptera > Scarabaeidae > Onthophagus > Onthophagus taurus. The sequence goes on along the minus strand of NC_091976.1, from coordinate 1,890,441 downwards.
AACTTGTGTTGGAGGCATCATGGATTGACCTGGATGTGGTGGGGTATTACCATGAGGTGGGGTTCCGTGAGGAGGTGGAATATGAGGAGGGGCTGCTCCTGGATGAGATGGCGAACTTGAGTGTGGTGAACTTGGATGAGGACTATGAGTTGGTGGGTGACTTCCAGGAGGAGGATGGTGGGGTGGGGCGTTTATTGGGGGATGCTGAGGAGAAGGATGTTGAGCTGGTGGATGTTGAGAACTAGATTGCAATAACGAAGGTGGATGTGGACTACTTGGATGGGGAATATGAGGGTTTTGGGGTGAATTACCATGACTCCCAGAGTGGTTTTGCGGCGGAGGTTGATTTTGCGGGATGTGACCAGGTGACATGTGTGGGGGTGGATTTGTAGGATGATGGTGGATTAAACTCGTTGGTTGAGGCGAACCAACTTCAACATCTTGATTCGGTGGAGTCGATTGAGGAGGTAAAGCGCTCCTATCGTCTTTCATCTCAACCTGACTCAACCCATTCATCCCATTTTGTTGTTGAATCTTCTCATTCTCCCTTTCAGCCTCCCTCTCTTTATTCCCAATCTCATCATTACTCAAAGTGACTTCCCCGTTGTTATTTCCATTCCCATCTTCGTTTTTCACTTTTTGATCTTCAACACCCCTCATTTTCTCACGTCTCAAAATATCGTATTGACGCTCGACCATTTTTAAAAATGTATCGTCGTCAACGGCCGGTTTGCAATGTTTCTTGAGCTCTTCTTGAAACTGGTCACTACTTTCGACAAATTTTCGTTTCTTCGCTTCGAATTTTTCCTCAATCTGTTGTAATTCTGCTTCCAATTTTTTTTGGTGCATCGTCAACGATTGAACTTGTCTTTTTAATACTTGCATCCGAGTGGTTGTTACGACAGATCTTACATCCGGTACAACAGTATCCGAAAAAATTTCATTAATTAAACGATGATTTCTTAAGTATCTCGCATAAGCAATGTGTTTTATTGAATAACCATCATCTTGATCTATATCAAAAAAAAAATTACATTTTAATTAAGCTTCTATTGGTTACAGAAAAAAAATATAATGTTCTTAATTTATTACCTTCTTCATCTTCAGCCGGCTGAATATCTATTCTTCTATCTGCAGCTTGTTGCTTGGAAGATCCGCCGCTCCGATCATGAGTGTCTCTGTCCTCAGCACCTTGAGCTAATTCATTAGTTATATGTGATTACGAATGAAAAGTATGGTTCTAATGGATATGATATTATATTAGTGACAAGAAACCTCAATTTCATCAATAGATAAGAAATAAAATAAGTAACTAATAAGAGTAATTGGAATTCAAACTACAATGAACTGGAACAAACTAGAAATTTCTAACAATCTCAATTGATCTAAACATTTTCAAGGATGTTATGAAATTTTTGAAAATAACCAAGGATTTTGAACAATTTACAAAGAAATCACAGGAGTATACCTGGATTATGAAAAATATCCAGCATTTTAAACCATGCCAGAGATTTACGTAACATTTTCACGTATTTTCGAAGGTTATCCAAGGATACCATAAGAATTACCTTATTATAATAAGGTTTTTTCAGAGACTTCTAAACATATCCAGGACTTGAAAGCATTTTCATATTTTTGTTGGAATTTTGTTTTTATTTCCAACCATTTTGAAAGACAACCTAAATTTTGTAGCAATTTTAAGGGAATTAGAAAGATTTTCAGTGCTTTAAATGAATTTTAAAGGATACAAAAGAATTTCTACAGGTTTTCAAAACTATCCAGAAATCAACACTTGTACAGGGTTCCCCATAATAGACTTCCGACAGTACAAAAAAAAAGTATGTCCCAAATTGTTGTGCATAATATGTAAAGTTGCTTCATGTAAGGCCATTGTAACGAAAATTGGTAATAAGCAATATTTGCTTTTATTCTGAACCACAAGTACGCATATGTCCTAATTAGTGATGGAACGGATAGTGATTTCGCGAAAAGCCGGATATCCGGCCAATATGGTAATAATTTCTGGTGCATTTCTGAAGTGATACCTTTCAAGAAATTAATTTTATAGCGCATTTTGAAAATTATCGATGAAAATAGAAACATCGAAAATTTTATCAAAACATTAAATATTGTTTTCTCAAAAATTAAAAACTATTTTTCAAAACGGGTTGGTTCATTGGAAAGAAGACACTTTTATTAACACTTTAGGAAATTTTCATACTCATATTCCAACAACTGGCCTGTATACGAATTTTGAAAACTTAATCGGCGAAAATAACAAAATTCGAAAAAACTGTAGATTATTTCAAAAATTTATTTCTCAAGAACTAAAAATGATTTTTCAAAAAGGCTTTTTGCATTAAAAAGAGGATACTTTAATTAATAATTGGTGATATTTCCACAAGAATCCTTCAAGAAATGAATTTTATAGCGAACTTTGCAAGTTATCGATGAAAATTGCAACATCGATAATGTTATCAAAACTTCAAATATTGTTTTCTCAAAAACTAAAAGTTATTTTTCAAAACGTGTTGGTTCATTGGAAAGAGGACACTCTTATTAACACTTTGGGATATTTTCATACTCATATTTCAAGAAGTGGATTTTATACGAATTTTTAAAACTTAATCGGCGAAAATTGAAAAATTCGAAAAATTGTCGATCATTTAAAAAATATATTTCTCAAAAACTAAAAGCGATTTTTCAAAACGGCTTGTTGCATTAAAAAGAGGATTTAATTAATAATTGGTGATATTTCCACAAGGATCCTTCAAGAAATTAATTTTATAGCGAATTTTGAAAATTATCGATGACAATTGCAACATCGAAAATTTTATCAAAACTTCAATTGTTGTTTTCTCAAAAACTAAAAGTTATTTTTCAAAACGGCTTGGTTCATTGGAAAGGGGACTCTCTTATTAACAATTTGGAAAATTTTCATAGTCATATTCCAAGAACTGGATTTTATACGAATTTTTAAAACTTAATCGGTGAAAATAGAAAAATTCAAAAAAATTGTCGATATTTCAAAAATTTATTTCTCAAGACCCAAAAGTGATTTTTCAAAACGGCTTTTTGCATTAAAAAGAGGATACTTTAATTAATAATTGGTGATATTTCCACAAGGAACCTTCAATAAATTAATTTAATAGCGAATTTTGAAAATTATGGATGAAAATTGCAACATCGATAATTTTATCAGAACTTAAAATATTGTTTTCTCAAAAACTAAAAGCGATTTTTCAAAACGGCTTTTTGCATTAAAAAGAGGATACTTTTAATTAATAATTGGTGATATTTCCACAAGGATCCTTCAAGAAATTAATTTTATAGCGAATTTTGAAAATTATCGATGACAATTGCAACATCGAAAATTTTATCAAAACTTCAATTGTTGTTTTCTCAAAAACTAAAAGTTATTTTTCAAAACGGCTTGGTTCATTGGAAAGGGGACTCTCTTATTAACAATTTGGAAAATTTTCATAGTCATATTCCAAGAACTGGATTTTATACGAATTTTTAAAACTTAATCGGTGAAAATAGAAAAATTCAAAAAAATTGTCGATATTTCAAAAATTTATTTCTCAAGACCCAAAAGTGATTTTTCAAAACGGCTTTTTGCATTAAAAAGAGGATACTTTAATTAATAATTGGTGATATTTCCACAAGGAACCTTCAATAAATTAATTTAATAGCGAATTTTGAAAATTATGGATGAAAATTGCAACATCGATAATTTTATCAGAACTTAAAATATTGTTTTCTCAAAAACTAAAAGCGATTTTTCAAAACGGCTTTTTGCATTAAAAAGAGGATACTTTTAATTAATAATTGGTGATATTTCCACAAGGATCCTTCAAGAAATTAATTTTATAGCGAATTTTGAAAATTATCGATGACAATTGCAACATCGAAAATTTTATCAAAACTTCAATTGTTGTTTTCTCAAAAACTAAAAGTTATTTTTCAAAACGGGTTGGTTCATTGGAATGGGGACTCTCTTATTAACAATTTGGAAAATTTTCATAGTCATATTCCAAGAACTAGATTTTATACGAATTTTTAAAACTTAATCGGTGAAAATTGAAAAATTCAAAAAAATTGTCGATCATTTCAAAAAGTTATTTCTCAAGAACTAAAAGTGATTTTTCAAAATGGCTTTTTGCGTCAAAAAGAGGATACTTTAATTAAGAATTGGTGACATTTCCACAAGGATCCTTCAAGAAATTAATTTTATAACGAAATTTGAAAATTATCGATGAAAATTGCAACATCGAAAATTTTATCAAAACTTCAAATGTTGTTTTCTCAAAAACTAAAAGTTATTTTTCAAAACGAGTTGGTTCATTGGAAACAGGACACTTTTATTAACACTTTGGGAAATTTTCATACTCATATTAGAAGTGGATTTTATATGAATTTTTAAAACTTAATCCGCGAAAATTGCAAAATTTGAAAAAATTGTCGATCATTTCAAAAGTATATTTCTCAAGAACTGAAAGTGATTTTTCAAAACGGCTTTTTGCATTAAAAAGAGAATACTTTAATTAAGAATTGGTGATATTTCCACAAGGATCCTTCATGAAATTAATTTTATAGCGAATTTTGAAAATTATCGATGAAAATTGCAACATCGAAAATTTGATCAAAACTTCAAATATTGTTTTCTCAAAAACTAAAAGTGAATTTTCAAAACAGGTTGATTAATTGCAAAGAGGGCACTTTTATTAAGACTAGGAAATTTTCATACTCATATTCCAAGAAGTGGATTTTATACGAATTTTTAAAACTTAATCGGCGAAAATTGTAGTATTCGAAAAAAATTTCGATCATTTCAAAAATTTATTTCTCAAAAACTAAAAGCGATTTTTCAAAACGGTGTGTCGCATTAAAAAAGTGATAACAGCGACAGTTCTGTTAGTAATGAATGGGATGATGAATTACAAGCGAAGAGAAGGAAACTAGACGAAACTGCAACAAGAGATTTTATATATCGTATAGGGATTGTTACAATGAGGTTGCTAATGATAAATAAAGTTGTATTCAATGAAAAAATCCTATTGGGGTTGAACTTGATTATTATCTGCAGTATCCAACACCTAAAGGAGATACTAATTCCTGTGAATGGTGGAATACTAACTAATAGGTTTTTTATATTTGGTAACTATCCGGTATTCCACCACTAGTCCAAATAAAAAATATACATATATCCAACACCCCTATCCACTAAATGACTAACATAAGTCCAGTCTATCGAAGATGGTAAGATAGAAAATTATAAAAGACTCAAAATTTAACAAATAATTGACAACCAAGTTTTTCAACCAAGAAGAACAAAAAGATTTCTCGTGTCTCCAAACTATAAGATTTGATGTGATAATGGTACTAGAAAGAATCCTAAATAATCAATTAACAATGTTTACCATAGATAACAGTACATTGCACTCTATTCTGTTTGGATTTTGACAACAACATGATCATTGATCTGCAATGTTATGGTGGCTGATGATATTCTTTAAGAAGAAACTTTACTTATTAACTACTTATTAATTTTCATATCAATAACAAATAAATTAAATTTCAATTTATAACTGAAATTTAAGATTAATTTCGTATGCATTCTATAATTTATTATTATTACTATGATATTTTTTAAATTAAATTATATAAATTAATTTCTTACCTCGATTTTTAGCAGCAATATACGCCAAATACGCCGGAGAATTATGATAAGCTTTCAAAGTTTTTTCATATTCGCCCTAAAACAATAAAATATTTTTATTAAATAACCCATTAAAATTTTCTTTGTTACCTTTTCCGTTTCGTATTCTTCAACAAACTCATTTTTACCCATTTCAGGTAACTCCCTCCACATTTGTCCGATAATTTTTCCTATTTCCCATAGTTTCAACTCTGGATTTTGAGCTTTTACAGTATCCCATACTTTTCTACTATATCTCATGTATGGCATAAGCGGTTTTTCCGGCGGCTTTGGCGGTTTTGGCGTTCGAGATTCATTCTAAAATAATAATACAAATAAATTATGAAATTTTGTATAAAATTAATTAAATTAATCACCCTATAAAACATTTTCTTTAAAGACTTTAATTTATATTTTCACAGCGTAAAATGGTAAAAACTGTTAATAGAACACCTCCACATTGAAAATAATCTTATATTTACACAAATAGTCGATAAGTTTAGATAAATCAAGCTTTATCAACGTTCAAACCCGCTTAGATAAAACATTTTAGTGTGCACTTACGTTGGTGTTCTTCCCAGCTTTTTGTGGTAGAAAGTTTGGATTTCCGCTTGGAGTCGTAACAAAAGGGTTCGTTTCTTTCTGTTTAAATTAGAAAACGATTTATTAACAAAACATTTTTTAGAAATCTCCTTTAAAAATCTTACGTTAGAACTGGAACTTGCGCTTCCAGAAGCTCTTAAACGTTCTAAAAAACAAGTAAAACAAAGAGAAAATTTTAAGTGGTTTTTAATAACGCCGGTATTATTTCGTTTGGAAAAATCATTTAAAAAAATATAAAAATATAATCGTTATCTTCATGCAAATAACGACATGAAAAACATTACACTTGAAATTATTACTTACCATTTATGTTTATTTTTTTTTAAATAAATAGTGGATATTAAAAAATTTTATTAAAAATGTGTATTTGTAAAAGTGATTTTTCTCTTAACTTTAAAAGAATAGGTGCGAGATAATTTAAAGTTTTAAATTGTTTGTAATTATTGTTAAAGCCTTAATCACCTTTCCAAAAGATAAGATGTAATTTTTAATTTATATTTTAATCAAAATTATAATAATCCTCAAAATTTTATTTAACATATTTCTGATAGGTAATATTTAAGTCCGTTGATTATGAATTAAATACTTCATTTAAGTAGAATTTATAGTGGGTAGTAAGTTATTCACAAAAAGCATATTTTTCTTATTTTATGTGCACAAGAGTTTTATTTTTTATCGCAATAAGACGAAATAATTAGTTAATGAAAAATGTTTAATTGCAGGTAGCTTTTTAAGGCAAAGAATGACAAAATCATTTTCTCATACTAAGAAGACATCGATTGGAAGAAGTAAATTTCTTCTGAATGAAAAAATGAAAAGTGACAGAGTCGTTTCTAAAAGAGATGAGAAATCATGTTCAATAAATTAACATCTTGTTTGTGGACACTGGAATACTTATCTGAATAAACGAAGAAACGAAAAAAAAAACAAGGTTTTAGAAAAGGTACAAGAATAAGTAAAAGAAAAATCTATTGAAATGATAAATATGCTTCGTTAATTTGTTCAAATGGTAATGATATTGGCCACAAGAAAATATGCATAATATACTACGCTGAGGATGTTGCGATAATCACCCATTCAGAGATTGAGCTACAAAGACAACTATACTGATTGCAATCAACAAGATGTAATCTGATGGACAACAATACCCCCATCGATCAAGTCATAGAATTTTACTACTTGGATTTCAAACACTCACGATCCCGCAAAGGACCTGTGCAATCATATCAGCTTATCCTCAGCAACCTACAGGCCACCTACGAGATACTATATAGCAGAACAAATATATAGGGGCCTATGGATTTGAAATATGTCATGATAAGAAAGGGCAGATATACAAGACCTGCAAACGCCCAATAATGACTTACGACATTCATACATACGAAGACACAAACAAAACTAAGAGCATGTTAAGAGTGGCACAAACAAAGACATTGAGGACAATCTCAGGAAAGACCAAATGGGACAAAAATAAGAACTCCGATATCAAAGACCAATGCGAGGTTCAGAACATTGTAGGATGGGGTGGATAGCGCAATGGGTTTTGCCACAACCACATCCGTAGAATGCCAGATAACAGACTTCCGAAAATTATGGTTACAAATAATCCGCCCGGAACCGGACTACCAAAGAGATGGAGAGACAGTTGGTAGTCAACATCTCAGGAGATATTTCAAACAAGATCATATCAGGAACAACGGACCCAACAGTTTAGAGAGAGAGCAAAAAGAAGAAGACCAACATTTTAAAAATACACACTAACTTTCAAAGCTTGAAAATATATCTCTAGAACTAATTCACTCCGCTAATTCGTTTGCCTAGTTTTATAGATTCAAAAATAACTTGACCTTAATGTTAGAAATGTATACCTTTTGCTGATTAGCTGAATGGATGATTTAATTCCATACCAAACTTTACAGATTATATGTAGATGAGTAAACCTTTACGTAATTAAGATATTGTAAAGCTCTTTGGGTTATAATCCTCTGGATTTATTTTGATGTTTAGTAACAACGTTATCTCTAATGATTTATCTAAGAGCTTAAAGATTTAATCATTCGGAACTCTGATTTTGAGACGTTCGAAGTACAAATTCTCAAGCGATCGATGAAAAATCTTGTATGCATATGATGTTTTAATTTCAGCCTCAATAACAAAGATGTTCTCTTAGTTTCAAAGTACGCAGGCGTGATACCACTCAAAAACTTTACAAGCCAAAATTGTTCGTATTTTTATAACATTTTTATTGTATAACAGAAAAAAGATAGTGATAACTTTGATTGTCTTGGTATTATTCACAAGTATAATCTTCCTATGGGTAGACTTAATCTGATGAATGTCTTGCTTGGAAGATCAACAAGAAGGTTTCTTCATGTTCGATTATTCATGGAAAAACAATGCTAAAACTTCCTGAATTCCGAGCTGAAGTAGCAGAAAGCAAATCAATAAAGCTGCTGCAGTTGATGGGCAAGCTAATACCAACAAAAAAATAATTACCTTTTCTAACCGTTATTTTCGTTGTCTGCGATGATTTTCCAGGTAAAAGGTTCAGAAAATAAAATCGTGCAAAAGAATGCAGCTCGGAAACTCAAAGTTTCTGCTTGATTTTTTTTCGCACAAAGCTATAATTTTATTTTTTTAGCCTTGCGTGATCATTCATTTTATTTATAATCTTAAAAAAAGGATTTCATGTTCACCTTTTTCACCAAAAAGATTTTACTTATGTTGGTTAAAGGTACATAACAGTTAAATGTAACATAGCATAATATAACACGTTTTTTTTTTGTTCCATTGCAACTACGTTTCTGAAATTTTATTTATATTGGAAGTTCATACCGATCTGAAAATGGTCACTTTTTACATAGCTACACCGTTGAACAAGAATTTTTAAATCTGCATCCAGCAGTTAAAGCGTTATAACCGTACACAAACTTCAATCGCTACATTATGGGTTTGCACAAATGCCTATTTCAATACGACGTGATAAAAGTTTTTTGTATTTCCTGGGAAATCAAGTAAATGTCGTTTATGCCATTATGTAATAATGAATTCAGTTACATAATTTGGAGCAAGCAATAACTGCAAAGTCACGTGAAAGATATCGGAATTATACGGGACCAACTAAACAGACCATCTATTAATCTTTAAGAACATCGAACAGCTACTAGATTAAATACAGCGAGACTTTGAGATTGCAAACGTAAAGGAGGAATACCAGACGAAGTTACATCAGAGGTTGCTAGACTATCGAAAGAAAAAACAAGGAATGAAGTGGTATGAGGAAGAGTGTAGACGCGATCGTAGAAAAGAGACAAGCCAGACAAAAGTGTTTGCAGCAAAATACCAGAGCAAATAGAAAGCACTGTAACTGAAAAAGAAATATGGCGTCTAGAATATGTAGAAAGAAGACAAAAACGATCACATCAAAAAACGAGAGTAGAGGGTTCTATAGGGAACTGAAAAAAAGTACGAAAGTTTGTAGACCTGAGATAAATGCTTGTTAGGATGGTCAGGGAAATGTTCTTAATATTTTAATAGGAAAGTGAACCGAAACTGTAAACACTAAGTACATCACATTGATCTCTTAAACACGAAAAACTAGAGAATCAAATAACTAATGCTGAAAAACAACAACATTTCAGAGAAGGTCGATCTATAACCGACACAGTATTCATAATCAAACAGATAAAAGAAAAGTCACTTACAAGATCCATAACATTTTTAATTAATCTTTATACGGGGTACATGATGGGCACCAATACTTAGCATGGTGCGTTATGCAATAATAATCGCTGAAATAGAAGACGACCTACAACAACTGCATCACTTCAATTAAGTAAGCCGCAAACTCAATTTCCGTTGATAAGAACAAGTCTATAACTAGTGCAAAAGATTCAGTTAGATATAAACTCGTAGTCTATAATAAGCAAACTGAACAAGTATAGCCCGCCCGATCCTGTAAGACTTGAGGAACCGAATTAAAACAGCAGTATCAAGGTACAGTTTGGTGAAATATTTAAGTTGAAATATTTAAGATGTGTTATAAAATTGATCACACACAAAACTAAGAGCATTTTGCAAGTGGCTGAGATGAAGACATTAAGATAAATAGTGAAAAAAACTCGTGATATTAGAGATCCACGCAACGTTCCAAGACCAGTTGTTAAATCTAGAAGGCACTGAAGACACACGACTAAATCTGAAACATTCTAGGTTTAGTTGTTATTCAGCGTCAGGTTGTTGTATATTTTTACTGAACTAAAACTAACGCTAGAGCTAGAAATATTCGGGTTTAGCTATTTTGAGCGACGCACAGCTAAACCCGAATGTTTCTAGTTCTAGGTCTGGTGTACTTCCGCTACAGGTATCCGATGGTATGCTCGTACAAGATCAATTTTGAAGAAAATTTTAAGTAAAGACGTCAATCGTTGGAATCCTTTTTGGGTACCATATGTAACGGAGAAGAAACTTGTGAAGAAGATGAACGACAAATGTCTAAAGAAATCATATGTTTAAACTCTTTTTTTGTTATAATAAATTTGTCGGGGTTTAATCGCCTTGAACGACAGAAAGATAAGTGTGCATTAGTAATTATGCGATGTTTTGTTGAGTGTAAGACTAGAGAAGACAATTCCGGTGGTGAAGTAAGTTTTGGAAATTTTTTAATGAGTTTAGTTTTTATGATAAATTTAGTTTCAATGGAGATTCAATCCATCATAGCTCCATCAGATTAATGAAGATTTTAATGTAATGAAAAAATATTTAACGAATTCTGGGATCTAGGATTCCCTAATTATCACTTAAGAAACGTTCCTATCATAAAAAACAAATTAAACAAGAATCTAGCAGACACTTTAACGTTAAATATTTCGTGACTGTTGGTGGGAAACACATAAGGAGGCTCTGCAACATCGAATTTATGAGTGTTGATGGTCTTCAATCCTCTCACGGCAGGAATCAATAGACTCGTCAACAAAAAAAAATCAGGGAGCTCAAACTGCAGGTAAGGATAAGAGAGGGAAGTACAGTAATCGACCGAATCAGTTGAGTGATCACCAAAAACAATCAGTTCCAGACCATACACCGATGATACATACTGACAATTTTGAGAGAACCTATTTAAACTGTGATGACCATCGCCAGACTTTACAAAGAGTTTTATGTTCTTTGGTGTATAAATGCTGTTAAAGAAAATGCCTTTCGAAAAATATTTTGTACGAAATTTAATATTGGATTTAAATAACCTATGCAAATCTGACACTTGCAAAACTTGCGACGATTTTAATTTAAAAATATCTAAGACTACAGTAGCTTGTGTAAATAATGAGAAGGAATTACAGAAACTAAAAACACAATCAAATTTGTACAAAAGTAGAGTTACTACAACGCAAAGCTTATGAAAAAGCGAAGTAGAAGAATCTAAGACAAACGCAAATAAAAAATGTGTTCATTTATTCGACCTGAAACAGGCGATGCCTATCCCGAAACTAACTGCAGGACCAGCTTTTTACCCCCGAAAGATTTAGCTTTATAATCTGGGTGTTCATGACTGCACTAACGAACCGGCTTTTATGTATTTGTGGACAGAAGAAAAGGCCAAAAGAGGAGCGGATGAGGTAGGGTCCATTCTGATAAAATTTCTGGAAACTATTAAACCTGGTGTGGAGGATCTTGTAATATTTACAGATAACTGCCCAATTCAAAACAAAAATTGGGTTATTACATCTCTTTGGCTACAGTTAATTAGAGAGAAGCGATTTAAGAGTATTACCCATCACTTTTTAGTGAGTGGGCATACTCACTTGCCATCCGATCGTGACTTTGCCTTAATAAAGAAAAGACATAAAAAATTCGCACCACAGATCTATTTACCAGAAGGGTGGTACAAAATTATAGAAGAAAGTAATAAAAAAACATCTATTTGTGGTCACGATTATGCAACAAAACGATTTCATGAATCTAGAACCTTTGCTATCTAACATATCAAAAAATGCACGCACTGACAAAGGAGACTTTTCTGGAGTCTATTCTTTTCATTTTAAAGTAGATGCTCCAAAAGCATTTTTTATAAAACACTCAGTTAATGGAACTTATTATGAAGTTACCATTAAAAAGAAAGGGAGGTCAGTAACAATCTCAAGAAAAAAATACAGGTGATTCACATAAGAACCGACACAGAGCAGGGACATGTAGAGGACAATAAATTAAGATGATTTAACGCAACTTATCTCAATACTAAGTTGTACCCCTGAGGAGTTATAGGCCTTGAAAGTTGAGTCTTAAATTTTTAAAACATTGAATATCTTTGTAATACATTAAGCTAGAAAAACCAAATTTGGTATACGTTATGAGTGTACCGAGGCTAATAGCAAGAGTACCGAGTTAGATAATGTAAAGTCATTATTGCGATACATACCTCCAGTAGATCATACATTTTTCCTCTCCCTGAGAGTAACTAACGAGGAAATCGAAGACGCGGAAGTTGTAAAATGATTTTTTATAATTCGTTTTTACAGTACTCAAACGGGTGCTGTAATGAGACTCCTTACAGCATCCGATGCTGTAATGAGATTTTAGTAACATTTTATGGAACCAGTTTAAGTTAGTGACATTGGGTCATTAATTTTTCTAGTTGTCAATGTGACAATTTTTGTCTGTGGATGTTTAAACACGTTCTTAGCATCAAATACAAGGTTCACAATGACGAGGACATTGAAGTCTGAGCAATTTCTCTTATGAGAAAGGTGACTTTCTTATGAAAAAGAGGTGTACATGAAACTTTTTTTTCAGGTGAATACATTTTGTGTTTTGACAATTTCTAATTGTCAATTTAAATTTCTATTTTCAAGTATTACGGTATTACCAACTGCTACATACCTATTTTCCTACATTGTTAAAATTTATTTTATTTTTGAAAATTGAAATAATTAATCAATCTGTACTTTTTACTGGTTTTAAATTTATTAATTACTTTGTCTTACATGTTTCGATGTGACTGCGGTTAGACCTATGATCACATACGGAGCAGCAGCCTGGTATAGGAAAGTCCAACAGACTTCAGTTATCAGTAAACTTTCACGAATTCAACGAGTAGCTGGATTGGCAATCTCTGGTGCGATAGGCACAACGCCAACTCTAGCAATGGAGGTTCTGGTTGGCCTATCTCCTCTGCATTTGCATATAGAGAAAGTGGCTAGAACAACCATTTACAGATTTAAGCAATATGCTCAAAACTGTTCCGACATGTCCTACCAATGGGCTGCGGAAGACATTATAAGCACTGATACTGTGCTATCAATGCCGTCAATTTTGGCGGTATCACTATCAGTGATTAATGCTCGATACCAGATTGTACTGCCTGAGTGGCAGTCCTGGATCGAAAATGAAAATTCTCTGGTTCAGGCAAACATTTGCTTGTACACAGATGGATCAAAAACGCCTGAAGGGGTAGGAGCAGGAGTATACTGCCAGACACCTCGAATTAAGCAAGCTTACAGCCTGGGTACGTACTGTACTGTATTCCAGGCGGAAGTATTTGCTATTGACATGGGTGCTAAAATCCTTCTTGAAAGAGGGGTGAAGAACATGACAGTACGAATTTTCTCAGACAGTCAAGCCGCTCTCCAGGCGCTGCAAGCCGTGAAAACGGTGTCGGCTCTGGTTAATGATTGTAAGACAACATTAAACACACTGAGTTGTGATAACAGAGTCTCTCTGATCTGGGTCCCGGGTCTCTCTGGGGTTGCTGGCAATGAAGCGGCAGATAAGCTAGCACGAGATGGCAGCGCTGAAGCGTTTGTGGGACCGGAACCAGCAGTTGGTGTATCATTTGCGATGGCCAAATATAGGATTGGACTGTGGGCTGAAGAGAGACTTCGCCTACTGTGGACCAGTTCTCCTGGAATGAGACATGCTAAGGTGTTTATTAACATCGCCACTGTCAAACACGGGAATATTTTAGGACTTGCCCGTAGTAGCATAAAAGTTCTAATGGGTGTTTTTACTGGGCACTGCCGATTAAAAGCACACCTCAAGTTGTTGGGTTTAGCCGACGATGTTGAATGCCGACTATGTGCGGAGGAAGCAGAGACGGTTGAGCATGTTTTATGCCACTGCCCTGCCGTTAACCGTATCAGATTCTCGATTTTTGGGTCGCAGTTTATCTCCTCAAAAGATCTGAATGACCTTTCGCCGAGCAAGGTATTAATGTTCGTTAAGAGCATTGGACTGTACAGAGACGCTACAAAGAATTAAATTATAAATTATACCGGTTTTAAATATGTGTGTTAATTAACGAAAATGACCAATTCTATTTGAAAAATAATAAAATAAAATATAATAGTAAGTATATTTGAAAAAATGAAACTGTAACGTCACGTTACGTTTTATTTTAACAACGACAGTACAGATGTTAATACCACAAATAATTTACAGAAAAAGAATTTAATTTTACACCCGATTTTAATTGTTTCACGTTAAATCTTAATTTTAAAATGTTTCTTCTTAATAATTTTGACGCAGTAAGTATCTTTGGTTATTTTTCAAATAGAATTGGTCATTTTCGTTAATTAACACACATGTTTAAAACCGGTATAATTTATAATTCAATTCTTTGTAGCGTCTCTGAAGATGATAAATAATTATCGAAACAAGTAAGTAATTAATAAATTTAAAACCAGTAAAAAGTACAGATTGATTAATTATTTCAATTATCAAAAACTGGTCGATCATGGATCAAATAAACCCTTACGCTTTATTTTATTTTTGTTAAAAAAGAGGATAAAAACGCGAATTACAAAAAATAGCATAAAAAACACGTTTCGTAAGACTTAAAGCACTCAATCATTAATTTTCAACTTGAATTCGTGCATTTCAAGCGTGTCTTACAAATCTTGTTTTTTAATGTACTATTTTGTTAATACATTTCTTTGTTTATAACATAAGTATTTCAAAAATATTGAAAAGGTTTGTCATTATAATATTACGTTCTACAAATCGCAGGAGTTCAACTTTGTTTAATGTAATAATGTATAAGCCACATTTTTTTCAAAAATAATAATTATTTATTGTCTAAGTGTTTCAGACAGCATTTTATTCACGCAAGAATGTTTAATTTTCTTAAGTGAATAAAATGTATC